>NW_003852398.1:39955158-40036457 GCF_000181295.1 Otolemur garnettii
GAGCCGCCGGCGGGGCCCCTGGGAGCGCGGGCCGCGGTCTCGGAGGCTCGCCTCGCGCTCCATTCCCGGCTCGGGTCCTGAGCCAGAGACCCCTCGCTGCCGCTGAGGTGGGGAGCCGGCGACCGCGACACCTCGCCGGGACACTCCTCTCTGAGTTCGGGAGCCGGTCCCCTCTCCCCACCCGGCCCCTGCGCCACCAGTCCGGCCCACAGAAAGGCAGAAGAGGAGTGAATCCGGTGATTGACAGGAGCCAAAAAATGTGGGGCAGGTTTTGTCCTAAGCTGCTCCGGGAGACCGCGGGGAAGGGTGGGGTCCTCATTCTGGTACTCACTCCCTTCAGTAAACACCTCTGCAGCCCTACCTGCCAGGCGCTGCAAAGAGAGGGAAAGGCGAGATTCCTGCCCTGGAGGAGCGCAGAGGCAGAGGGCGTCGACAGATAGTCATCTGGTAGGGCATTAATACTTACCCCAGCACCCAGTAATCACCCACCAGTTACCTGGCACTGCTAGCACCGAGGAGACAAAGACGGATAGGTGGATGAGACCCAGGCCCTTTCTGAAAAAGCTCACAGTCAGGGAGATCCATGGACCAACCAACAATGTGCATGGAGAGGGGTAGCTGGGGCCTTCAAGGCCCAGAGGAGCCACCTGGCAGTAACAGGAGGTGACACACATTCTCAGGCCTGAAGGCATTAGTAGCAACACAAAATGAGGCATTCATCCAGGGACTCAAGCTACCCCAAGCATGGGGAGGTGGAGTCAAGGTGATGAAGGATAAAAGTGGGGGGTAGAGTATAGCAGGGCCAGACCTAAACCTAAGTCACCTACAGGTGACGTGGGTACTGTCATGAGCAGGTTAAAGGAGGCAGAAAGATCAGATGACCAAGAAGGGACTGGATGAGAGCTTGAATCATGGTGGTAGAAGCAGAGATGGGGTGGGCATATTTCAGGGGCGCCTGCAAGGCAATGCATTTGGTAGAATTTGAAGGCTATAGAGTGGGAGAGAAAGGAGAGTCAGAGTTGATGAAGGTGTTTGTGGCATGAACACCATGGCAGGGTGGTGCCATTTTTAGAATGAGGGACACAGAAGGGGTCAGGCTTGTCAGGAGCAGAGAAGTGGCTTTGGACACACTGAGTTTGAAATGCCTGTGATTCATGCAGGTGGAGCATCCCATGGGAGGGATCTAAGCTGCTTTGAGCAAGGGATTCAGGAAGGACATTCACACCTGGGAGTCATCCTTCAACAGCAAAACAGGAGGAGGTGGGAGTGTGGGGCTATAGTGGGGGAAGGAAGCCCTCGAGGGAGGGTCCTGCTAACAGTGAGGACTGCTGCAAACAGACAGATCTGAATTCTATCCTGTGTTGGAAACAGAGAGGTCACTGGGGACTTGGCTGTGGAGAGAACGAGAGCCCAAGCCACATTATGGTGGTTTGAGGGAGAGAGGAGTAGCATGTAGGCAGTCCTTTCCAGAAGCTTAACCGAGAAGGGAAGGGGAGACGATGGAAGGCAGAGAAAGATAAAGTCAAGAGAGGCCTAGAGAAGCTAGAAGGCTGATGGAAAGAAGGTGGGAAGGAGGGGTCAAAGCCTTGGGAAGGAGGGATAACGAGAGTGAGGGGACAGGAGCAACGAGAGGCATGGACAAAGCAACTTGAGCACTGAGGAGGGCAGGGCACTGAGGGCTGAAAGCTATGGAGGGGCTAACTGGGGAATGGTGAGGCACACAGGAGGAGGGGGGTTTTAGTGGTAGCATTGACTAGACTTGGAACCCCCGTAAGCATGGAGGGCCAGAAAGAGGGAAGAGTCAAGGCTCGTGGCTGGTAGGTCCCATGCCTGCACAGGGCACCCTGGTGAAGGGACACATTTGGGTGTGCCAGGAGAGTGACTCCACCTGTGTTCACACTGTGCATGGTAAGCCACCTGTATTTCTAGGAGGAGATGCATGAATGAAGCTTCCTGAATGAAGCGTCGCAGGAAGGAGCTTCATTCAAAGGCCTCATGTTCAGCAGGGATGTGAGATGGGAGATGCAGAGTCGAGTCACCACAACTAGCAAGTGTGAGCTAAAGCCAGGTATTAGATCAGATCAAGAGCGTGTGTTGGAAGAGAGGACGAGGAAGGGAAAGGAGGAAGAAAAGAAGATGGCAGGCCAGAACCTGGGGTGACCCACTGGGAGAGGTGGAAGTAGTTGAGAGTCAGGCCAGGAAGGAGCCCTGAAAGGACAGAGAGGCCCAGGGAGATCCAGAAAGGCCACAGGAGAGGAGAATTTCAGCGAGCCCCCATTACCGCTAGGTGGGGCAGAGAGGTCAAGCTGGACTGTATCAATTAGTGGTTCCTAGTATGTGGTTGGCCCTCAGGAAACCAAAATCCACAAGGCAATGGAAAGTATCCTGGAATATTCTAAACTGAATCTCTATCTTGCAGGGGGATGTTTTGGGATGGCTTTGATCTTGGAGAGAGCCAGATCCTTTTCTGATGCCCTCCCTCTTTCCTCTCCAACACCATCTTGAGCAAGGGATCCAGGAAGGAGATTCAAATCTTGGAGTGAAAGGGAGAGGAAGGATTTACTCCCCAGGATATGTGTGGGGGCCAGCCCCAGTGTTGGGACCTTGGCCACAGAAGGGGGGAATGCTCTCTTTGTCCTGTCTCTGTCCAACTGTGGCTAATACTTCTCACTGGTGAGGACTGTCAAACACATACTTTGGTCGGGAATCAGTGGATTTTCCCAAAAGCAATCATTTGAGAGAGGAGAATACTACTCGTGCTGGATTTGTTCTGGGTTTGGGTTGCTCAGAGTTGCCTCTACTTGATCCATAAATCATTTCCTCATTGTGGTGTTATCATTTTTTTTCCTGGAGCCGCAAAGGAGAAAATTCAGAGAATATAGTAGGAAGAACTGGTAATTTCTACATAAAAATCCTCCTTGTGTGCCCACATGCCTAGCCAGTGATCCTGCAAAGAGGGAGGTGACATTGGCAATGACCCCACTCAGTGAGTCAAGGTGAAGGGCTACACTAAGATCAGGAGCTGGGAAGTCTGGCTTGGTAGGTGAAAGCCCAAAAATCATAGTGGCCTCTTTGAATTGACATCAGAGGATGAGCTGCTGTTAAAACAACCCCTTTCTAAAATTGAGGTGGTCTTGACCAGAAGGGCAGGGTAAGAAATGAGTTTCTGGGAAGGGTATGCACCCAGAGGGCAGGGATCAGCCTTGGCAACTTTGCTTGATGGTTTAGATGTATAGCTGGATCCCCCGGCCAGTATCCACTAGGTCAATGCCAGCCTCACGTGAGCAGTGGCGCTGGCATAGCAAGGTTGTTAAATGCAGGTTCTGGAGGCAGGTGAGCTGGGTTCAAATAGCAGTCAGGCTCCTTATTAGCTGTGTGGCCTTGGGCTAGCAGTTTATCCTCAGAGAGATGATAAAAGCTCCCTCGTGGGACTCTAAGGTAGATCCCATGATACAATTCAAGTATAATGGCCAAAAAAAAAAAAAAAAAATTCTTGCTATTATTATTACCTCGCCCTAGTAATTGTTCCATATATTAGAGGTCCATGAAAAGACATGATAGATTTGAGCAACTATAGAGCTAATTATTTCATTAAATGAAAGCAAAACATTTCTGTTTCAACCTGACTTCTTGGCATAGAGTAATGGAAGCACCAGAGAGATCCAAGCTCAAGCTAGATCCTAGAAGTTTCTCCTGAGAGTGGTAGCATTTGGCTGCATCACAATTTCTAGGAGAGATGTCTCTGGTATGTAAGAGGCTGGGAGCCCTGCCTTCCAGTGCCAGCTCTCCCTCTCACAAGATATAGAGGGTCTGGGCAAGTCAAGTAATCTCACTAGAGCTTACTTCCCTCATCTATAAAACTAACATTCAATGACTTGAGTTTTTCCATGAGTTCAGTAAAGAGATTGCAGTAATACTTCACTTACTGTTTAGATATATAAAAAAATTCCACCTCCCCTGCCCCGTCACCTCCCTCAGACCATAAAAAACAGAACCCTGTGAATACAGACATGCTGTCCCATTAGAGGCAGCTGCTTCTTTTGGGTGACACTGCTGGAGGTAGGAGCAGGATTCGTCCAACCCCAGATGACCCAGAGCCAACCAACCAAACACAGAACACTGAAAGACCTTTCATTTAAAAAGGAATTTTCTTTTCTTTTCAGGTTAATTAGTCTAAAAAAGGAGAAAATGAGGCTTGTTTGGAACAATAATTACTAGACTTTTTCAGACATTTAAAAAAAATGACTAGTTTTACATATAAATAAAAGTATGCCATGGCACATTTAGTTCAGGAAAATAGCTGTTAGTGCATGACAACAGGCCTTATGCATCAGGATGAATTAGTAGTTCCAACAAGTTCCCCACGGAGAAACCTAAGAAAGGAGCTGGTTCTGGGCCTGTTGGTGAGAGAGCTGGCACTGGCAGCCTCTCCTTCCCCAGACATCAAAGGAGACACAGACACAGTCAAAATCATTTCTGGAGGACACTCGGCCTTTCTAAGTAGCCGCCATGTAGCTAAATAGAAAGCCCTTAAAATTCAGCTCCCCAAGACTTGCTAGGGAGAAAGAGGGGTGAGTTTTGGTGTGAGATATCCAAATGAAAAGAGCAGGAGTCAAATGTGGAGGCAAATTGCCATTCCTTGTACAACGAACAGTACTTCACACACAACAATTATTCCATCTATGTTAAAAGCAAAGGGAAGAAACCCTCCTAATTCCAAAGGGAAGAAACACTAAAATTAAGGGGCAATTATAGCACTATTTAGGGAGTCTAGGGTTTGATTTTTCAAGCCTCTCCTAGAAGTTCATCACTCAAAATGGATACACAAATAGCAGCATCAGCGTCACCCCAGAGCTCCTTAGAAAGTGGAATTTTATCTGAGTCTCCCGTGCATTTTTACAAGATCCCTAAGTGATCTGTGTACTTAGGGCTACAGGCTCATGTTAAATAGCTAAGAGCTCAGAGAAGATTAAAATAGGATTCAACTTATGTAGCCATTGATAAAAAAAAAAATACACTTGAAAATTTGTGCCCGTGAAATGACCATAGCTCATGTTGAGGCCCAGCTTACTTTGTAGATAAGATTGTCAAGATGCCTTGGTGACTGGCAAGGTCCAAATGTTGGAGCAGGGACAGGAAATTGGATTCAGTCATCTTCCATTCTTCTCCCCTTTCAAAGCCTGCGAAGGGGGCAGGGATGGTCTATAAGTTTGTAACAAGAACTTAAAACAAACCTGCGGCTTAAGGCTCTGCAATTGAAGGGAACAGGACTGCTGTCACAGCCCTGAAATGCCATTAGGCAAGCAGTGTTTACTTTCTTAAATGACTTGCTGTTTTCACAACTTCTCCAAACATTGGCTTTCTTAATCAGGGCTTGCCAAATGCTACTTACTGGTTAGAACCCAACTTCCAGGGAAATTGATTTTTCATGAGAGTTTCATTGATTTGGCTCAGCTAACTAACATAGCTTAGAAGAATCTAGAGACACTTTTGAGGTTGCTTTCATTGCCTGGCCTCAAATACTTTTGCGGAGTGATGCCCACAGAAGACAGCTGGCTTGAGGAGTAGAGCTTCTACAGGCCTTTCTTCTGCTTCCCTTGAGCCTTCTTGCATGGGGGACAAAGGCCTCAGAGAAACAGACCACCTAGTGGCAGTGCATTCCAAAATACAGAACTCCCCATGGCTCCTTTGTCCAGCTCTCCTTCTGCATGTCTTTGTTCTGGCCACTGGCCCTACTGAAGGCTGGAATCCTTGGTTTCAGTTTTGCCTCTCCCCATTCTGGCCCTCACATGCAATCAGCCACCAAGACCTTACAAGTGTTCCTTCCCAGTCTCATCTAGGTGTTTATCCCTCCCTTTACTGCTCAAATACCCCAGATCCCTATTTTCTTACCTGGCACCACTGCAATCCCCAGCCAGTCTCTCAAACTTCAGCTCCCACCCTGCCCCACCCCCATTCCCAGCCACTCATCTCTCAACACTGCCTGTTCTATCTTCCTAAAAACATCACTGCTGTCCCAGGACACTCCCCATGGCTTATGAGAGAAAATCCATAGAAAACATTAGCACATTTCAAAAGTAATAATTTATCTAGAGGTTGAGGTACAATACTCCTGTTATTTTACATTTAAAAAAAAATATTACTGACAACATGAGGACAACCAGCTTATTCCAGAAGGTGGCTGTTGACTGATTCTACCAATACTTACTGAGCTCAGGCTATGAGCCCCGCAGCGGGTTCCGTGCTGTGGTTCTAAAGACCAATGAGTCATTTTCTGGCCGGGAGGCGCTCACAGCCTGGTGGGAAGCCAGACGCATATACAATGAAATAAGTGCCTAGCACATGGCTATACGCAAAAGGAACCTCAAAGGGAAGTACCCAACCACACACGCCACACAATGGGGGCTGGGAGGATAGCAGGGATTGGGGGGCAGGAGAGGCCAGAGGGGAACCAGATTCTTCCCAGAAGAGGTGATTCATCATTGGGTTGAGAGTGAAGCCAAGTCAGCAAGGTAGACTGCAACTCATCAAACCAGAAACCAGAGACGGGGTTAGCACTAGAGACAGGATTGCTCGTCTGGATTTCTGGTTCTTGTTAGTGTTTTACAATTCCTGAGACGTGCGAGAAGAGCCTGAAAGAGATGATTTTCTCTCATTCGTTCTTAATGACCAAGGAAATATCACCCTGATTTTTCTATTTCAGATCATTCTTGTATCTTTTCCTCTATTATATAGAAACCTACTAAGTATCCTAAGGCTTGATTTGGTCCTTCTCAAAAATAGATCCAAGTCTTCTGTGAGGGTACTTTTCAAACTGCAAAACTAGTAAATCCCCAGGCAGGGCCCTAGGCTTTGAAGATTCTATTTATATCTTCAGAGCACCGTCAACGGCTAATGTCAGGGTGTCCTGCTGCAACACAAAACACAGCCTCCTTCCTTCTTAGCTTCCTAGTTGCTTATAGGTTAAAGGAGACAAGGAAGGGCAAAGAGTGTGGCTCTCCGGGTGGGGGTCTGTGCAGTGTGCAAATAACAGGCTTCATCTGTGTGTCCAAATCCAATAAGTACAAATCCCGTCCGGCCCTAGAGCCAGATGGGCAGAGTTCTGCCAAGGTGGGGAGGGGCACAAGCTCAAGGCAGAACCTAAAAGGATTGGCTTGGCGATTAAAGCACAATACAATATGTGATTTCACAAATGTGTTTATCCAAGACGCCATAAATAAGACCTTGGCATGTTTTCATAGAGTGTTGTGATACTCATGGCCTATTTTTTACTTCAGTTCCTATAATGTTCTCTGGGGACCCAAGTTGATCACTGCAAACCAGTAGATTAATAAGTAGAGCAGCAGAAAGGGAGGCTGCAGGGTCATGAGACCCAGGCTCGCATGCCTCTTCTTTCTTCATAATTGTTTCCAGATGTGGGGGTTGGCATAGGATCGGCTTGGTGACAATAACGAATGAAAGTCCTTTCTCCCCTGCTAACAGCAGGTGGCTACTGGTGCCGGCAGAAAGGCCTGTTTGTGTTTTTGTTTCAGAGGACTCACGTGGCTGGAAGCATTTGCCTGGATTGAGTGTTTACCTGGCATAGGCCATGGAGTTGATGACTGCACAACATAAGCATCTCAGTGCAAGATTATCTTCTGAAAAAGAAAGTTGCACACTTATAACAGTGGTCCTAAACAATGCAGAAAGGGAGGGGCTGGATTTGTGAGGAAAACATCCCATCGACCAAGGATAGGGTGCCATGAAGTCATCAGCTCAGAGCCCCGTCCTCCCCCTTGATGAAATGCTTGTTTCTCCACAGCTCTGGAGGAGAGAGGCGAGAGAAGCTTGCTCTGACTTAGGGGTGCTTACAGACCAGGATGGGTTATGCACTCATGAAACAAAACCAGAGAGTGACTGGGGCCAGATGGTATTTTCCAGGGAAGGCATCGTGGACAACTGGGTTGCTGGGCCTGCTTTCAGTAAAGAAAAGAGGTCCTCTTAGGAAATAGTAGGTTCGAGCATCGTTCAAGTATCTGGTTTTTATGTGTGGGGAACTTCACTCTGGAACTCAGCCTCCCATCATGTACCATCCAGGCTATATGTGGCCCAAGGCCTTGAGGCCAGGCCAGCCAAGCCTAAGCTTCTCAATTCTGCTTCTCTCCTCCTGTAACTTTTGAGAGAGTCTCCTACTGATTTTTTCTTTTTTTTAGAAAGAGTCTCACTGTGTCGTCCTTGGTAGAGTGCCATGCACAGCAACCTCCAACTCTTGGGCTTAAGCAATTCTTCTGCCTCAACCTCCCAAGTAGCTGGGACTACAGGTGCCCACCACAACACCCGGCTATTTTTTTTTTTTTTTTTGGTTGCAGTTTTCATTGTTGTTTAGCATGCCCAGGCCAGGCTTGAACCTGCCAGCCTCAGTGCATGTGGATGGCACCCTAGTCACTGAGCTATGGGCACCAAGCCACCTACTGATTTTTATTTGTTGACCAACCTGCTTGCCACAACTACAGAGAACATAACTCTGAATTTTTAAACCTGAAAACATATATTAGTGTGATGTAAATATAGCCTTTTCTAGCAGATAGGGAGTAAATTTACCTATACAATGGTATCATTGACCACCTTGGAGCCAGCCATAAATTCAACTTGTGTGGATGGTAAAAGAATGAATTTCATTGCTCTGTAGAATCCAAGGAGCACCAATTTGTAGATTCCTAGGCAAATCTAGCTACTAAGGATCATCTGAAAAACACCAAATATCTTTGCTTTCATACTTCAAAAGGAAAATCTAATCCCACTTGGTTTTGACTTATTGGTGACCAGAGCTTATTTTCTGAGTCATTAGCAAGAGTTAATTTGGGGAACCTGAGGAGAAAGCTCTGAAGGGTATGAGAAGAGGTAAGCAGGTGGTTGGCAAGGCCCACTTTGGGGCAGCAAGAAAAGCTGAGTCTGTCTGCTGGTGACTGGATATGACCACTCCACGACAGAGGTAGAGTCTGAATGGACCATCCTGCATTCTCACCCCTGTGGCTGACTCTGTGTCCTTTTCTGGTCTTGGACAGGAAAGGCCTGCTGAGACGAGCCATGCCATTGCCATTCATCCATCTCAGAGGCCCAGAGTGCTAGCCCGGGGCCTCTGTCTATAAATGTGTGCACACCCTTTGCAGGTGAAATGCTCCCACATAATCCAGATTTTGCAATAATGCATGAAAAGATATTTCAGAGCGTGGCTTCCTGGGAACTTACATCTTCAGGGCCAACAGGTGGGATTTTATTAGTCCCTTTCTGGCTAGACGGGGTTCCATGCAGTGCTGCCCAATGAGAATGGGAATGTATGAGATGAGCTCCAAGGAACCTTCAGAAAGATCTCTTTTTCTAGCAAGCTGGACAACCAGCGAACATTTATAAATGTGTCAGCGGCATGGATATTGCATAGTTAAGCAAATATGGAGGTAAACACAGAAGATGTAGAAGATTCTTTGTGTTTTCCAGAAGTACACCATTGATTTGGAGGGCCGAGAAAAGGCAACAAATCAAGCTCAAGACTGAGAAACATGCGTCTCTGTGGCCAAGTTTACTAAAATCTTTTCAGTTCTCAGAACCCAGGATGCTTTTTCTCCACCAGGCCTGTGAACATAATGTTGCTGCGGTCCAGCTTCCATGCCTACATTAGATTTTAGTTTAGTCATCACTTTCTCCAGGAAGCCCTCCTTGATGCCCCTAGCCGGGGAGGGCCCTTCCTCTGGTTGTTAATTGGCCCCTATTTTTCCACCAACATAACCTCCATCAATGACTTCTCCTCTACCAGACAGCAGGCAGGCTTGGTGAGGGCAGGGGAAATGCCTGCCATCTTCACCACCCCATTCCCAGCATTCATTTACTGATTCATTAACTTACTTATGGAGTGCCTAGTGTGACCAGTCAAAGCATGACTAAGAAAGGTCATTGTGAAGCTGCATTTAGTCAGGGGAGGCATCTTAGAGGTGGTGCATTTTGAGATTTTCTTTGAGGAAGTTGGAAAAGGGAAGACAATGAGAAGCATGAAATCTGGGGGCCTTATGCTACCCCACCCCCTCCAGAGAAGGAATCCTGAGCTTCCAGGAATCCAATCTGGGAACCATTAATAAGGGGGAAGGGTGCACACACTCATGAAGCTCCTACCACATGCCAAGACAGTTTGCCAGATGCCAACCAAATTAATAATACTTGCCATTCACCCAGAACTGGCTGGAGGCCAAGCCACTTCTTGGGCTGTCTCGTTTGGTCTTTTCAACAACCCTGCTGAGTAGAGATGCTCGTCTCCATTTTTACAAATGAGGGACTGAGTCTCAGAGGGGGTGGGATTTGGCCAAGAGGCATAGTGATTAAGCCAGGAGTCATAGCCAGGGCTGTCTGGCTCAAAATCAGTGTTCTTCGAGTATTTTGCTCACAAACCTCCTCAAAGAACTGACCTTCTTGAACATTTTAAAGTTGATGTATAAAGATTTTTATTGTCTATTTAAATAACTGCAAAAGATGCTGGAGTATTACATTTTAAATATGAGCATTCCGTTACATTTTTGTCAAGATACTGGCACTGTAGATTTAGTTCATGCAGTTTGTAGAAAATCTCTGCCATATCTCAACTCCATCCCTTTCTTGCTTTATGCAAGTTACCCTCTTGTTGTCAATGTTCTCTACAAATTGGAAATAATGGCTCGGCGCCTGTGGCTCAACCGGCTAAGGCGCCAGCCACGTACACCTGAGGTGGCGGGTTCGAATCCCCAGCCCGGACCCGCCAAAACAACAATGACGGCTGCAACCAAAAAATAGCCGGGCGTTGTGGCGGGCGCCTGTGGTCCCAGCTACTTGGGAGGCGGAGGCAGGAGACTCGCTTGAGCCCAGGAATTGGAGGTTGCTGTGAACTGGGATGCGTCGGCACTCTACCCAGGGGGACAGCTTGAGGCTCCTGTCTCAAAAAAAAAAAAAAAAAAGAAATTGGAAATAATAATAATAATAATAATAACAGTACTTGCTTTCAAGGCTGTTGGGAGGATTAGATGAGTTAATTCATGGAAATGCTTAGAATGAGAACTGGTCCACACTGCTGCATAAGGGTTTGCTATTATTAGCATATAATCTAATTGCAAAGTGCGTCCCCATTGTCAACATTGGCCAAAGAAGACCTACTCTTGGTAGGAAAAGCATGATTTCATTTTTTAGTTCCAATAAATATATCACTACCTGACTTCCTGACAACCATCTCTCTTATTGTGTCTTACCTGGATGAAACCAAGCACGATAGGCACATATGGCTCTGACTCCCCGTCTAGACTTTCCTCCCAACATTTCCCTACTTTCCAACCCAACTAGAAGACTGACTCCTCCCCAAGCATATCTCAAAGTTTCCCACATGCCCACTCTCAGTCTGCTGTCTTATACTTCATTTCTTGGCCACATTCTGCTCATCTGTTTAGGCTCATCTCAGGCACCCCCTCCATGGTCCAGCCTTGACTTCCCATAGTTTTCTCTCTGGCTTACCTTATGGCCCCCCCTTCACTACCTCTTGTTGGGAGCCTCTGCTTTCTAATTGCCCTTTGTTAGGAACCCTGACACAACACCCCATGGTAAGCTGCATGAAAGGGAAATCTTGCTTTTGTGGGGAAGGGAGGCTGGGAAAAGGGAAGTGGGGAGGGACTGTCAGCAGAAGGGAGGAGCTGCTCTGGGGTTAGTTTTAGGATAGGACACATGTACAAACCGAGGAGCTGAGAGCTAACTGGTAAGAATGATATCCATCTCCCTAAAGGTCTCTGTGTAGCCCCAGGGGAATGTGCTCTCCTGTTTAAAGTCCCTATTTGTCCTTGAAGGGCAGCAGCCCTCCTCTCTCAGCAGAGGCCAAGCATCCCAGGGCATTCCAGATAAAAAGAGGTCAAAGCTTTTCTTAATTTCTCTTTCCCAGAGAAATGAAATTGCAGGCAGGTCCTCAGCTAAGGTGGTATAGCCATGTGCTAGAGACTCTTGCTACTCAAAGAGGGGTCTGTGGACCAGCATCCTCAGCATTGCCTCTAGCTTTCGAGAACAGAAATCTGCTACAGAATCAGAATCTGGTACAACCAGTGATTCTCAACCTTGGCTGCTGCTTAGAATCACTAATAATGGAATGCTTTTATTTATTTTTGAGACAGAGTCTCACTCTGTTGCCCCAGGCTAGAATGCAGTGACATCATCCTCACTCATAGCAACTTCAAATTTCTGGGTTCAAGGGATCCTCCTGCCTCAGCCTCCCAAGTAGCTGGGACTACAGTTGGCTGCCATGACACTAAAATATTTTCTATTTTTTAGAGACAGGGTCTTGCTCTTGTTCAGGCTGGTCTCAAACCTTCTGCCTCAGCCTCCCAGAGTACTAGGATTACAAGTCTGAGCCACCATGTCCCATCAATGGGGCGATTTTAAAAAGTCCTGATGCCCAGGGCTACTTCCTAGACCAATTATGCCACAGTCTCTGGTCATGTGGTCTAGGCATCACTAGTTCTTAAGCTCTCCAGGTGATTCCATTGTGCAACCATGGGAGAACCCTGGAGGCAGACCCATGTGCAGTGGCTCTCCTAAGCCTTCCCACCTTCCTCTCACACTGCGCGCTCATCTCCCCTCACTGGGCTACTGTGCATGATTTAGCTTTTCTCACCAAAGGCCATGCACATATGGCTCTGACTCCCTGCCTAGACTTTTCTCCCAATACTCCCCTACTTTCCAACTCAACTGGAAGACTGAGTCCTCCCCAAACTGTCTCAAAGTTTCCCACATGCTCACCCTCAGTCTGCTGTCCTATACTTCATTTCTTGGCCACATTCTGCTCATCTGTTTAGGCTCATCTCAGGTACCCCCTCCGTGGTCCAGCTGTGACTTCCCATAGTTTTCTCTCTGGCTTTTCTTACGGCCCCTCCTACCTTCTAGTTTGGACAAAAGTCTCACGCCTCTTTCTCTGCCCCATCCATCCTCTTAGACCAGGGGCTATGAGGCTAGAGAGGTCCCACTTATTCTTGCTTGGTGTGCACACAGGAGTTGTGCCCCCACCCTGCTCCCTTCCTGGGCAGAGGCAGGCCCCAGAGCTGTAAGAGGCAGACTGGGTCTGATAACCCTTGCAAACCATTGCCGCCACCACTGGTGATTATTTGGCGTACCAATTGGTTTATTAAATTAAAGCTTTTCAAAAAAAATTACTATTTTAAGGGGAGTGGGCGAAACCCACATTAGGCAAATTGCTTTGGTCCCTGCGAAATAAAAGTTGCCTAGAAATAAAACGTTTTTTATCATTTGTAGCAATGTTAATACAGAACCTCAAATGTGGGCTCCCTCCCTTCTAAATAACAGCCTTAGTCTTCACTGGGACAAGATGGGTTCACGACCACAGCCAGCAGAAACTGACCACCAAACTTCAAAGGAAATATTCTCCGATCGCTCCTTCCAGCTCAGGCTGGCAGCTGAGCTTGGCCTCAGGTCAAGTCCATGATAAATGTTCTTTTAATGCAGAGACTTGCATTTGGGCTTGGACTCCTCCTTGGTTTTCCCTTCACGCTATGGAGATTATTTCGTAATTTGCCCTTATAAAATTCAGGCAGCAAAGCAGATTTTTAATGTCAAGAGACAGTACACAGGAAGGAGGCTTCACCTCGCCATCACTGCCACCCATACGCCTTTCAGCAGAGCTGACCATGTGCCTTCCTCTCCAGGGTTCTGGACCCCACACTGCAGCTCCTAGTTGCTGGAGACCTTCACTTCCACTCCCTGCCCTGGCCAGGCACCAGTTCCTAATATAGCTTTGCCAGCCCATTTTGTAGACAAGTTCTGATAAGTGTCATTGTTGTCACATTCAAGGCTTTATTCTTCTGTAAGATAGATTTGTAGTGATGCAATGGCAGGCATATAGTACGATTTATCAAAGAGCCAGGTATTTTTTTTCCATTATTATCTTCTTAGCCCCAAACCATAGATCTCAAGAGAAATTTTAGACGGTATCGTTTTCCTAGTACACAAAACCCAGGAGAACAGCTATTTCACAGAGATGGCCAGGGAGTCAGTCTCTCACTGTCTCACCTAGGTGTGCAGTATTAAGGCCAGCACACCACAGGGCCCCAGGTTAGTGGAGGGCAAATTTATATTACACATTCAAAAGGCTCTTTTAAGTGTTAGGCTTGGAATGGGCTGCAGACGCTGCTGGGAAGCGTCCTGAGATCTTTGAGAACATACAGCCATCTATTACGCTTGGCTAGGGCCAAGCAGGGGAGAGAGGGGAGGGATGGGCCAGAGACCTCTGAAGGCTGCTGCCACCCTGGGATTTGGTGAACCTGGCCAAGCTGCAGACCTTCACTAACTTTTCTTTAGGTGCCTGTATCTCAGTAAATGTTTCCAAAGTGCTGTACAACTTTCACTCTCACATGGGAACTTCAGCCCAGAGGAGGAGAAAATAGAACTTTCTGGGCCAAACAGCAAGATACTGTTGTTTGCAGCCCGTACCTGCATCTCTTTGCAAACACCACACTGTGTAATATCTAAATTCCGAACTGCTTCTTGCTTAAAAAAATCTTTAAGAAAATGATACCTCAAAGTTAGCTAGGAATTCAGAGATTGGTACGTATTTTGAATTCAGAATTTCTGATGAGCTCCGCAGTTTTGCCAAATATTTTTTTAAAAAGCGTGAATTAGACACTTATAGTAGGAAGAGGAAATAGCTTACTACATATCAGCGTTAATTCTCGAGATTCCGTTTAATTACACAATACTCGACTTCCTCCTCCTCAGTTAACAAGAACCAGCAAATGTCTGAAATATTAAATATATAAAACAACAGCAAATATTTAATACTAACTAGTACATTCTAAAATTGTATGTGTGTGTTCTTTGCGTGCAAAGCAAAGCACCTGGCATTATAGGAAGAAAAGATCACAGAACTAAGAGAGTTCTCCAGGTTCATTTCTGATTTTCAGAACCTCAATCTGATAACAATAAGTAGTTAGCTTTAAATCTTTGACTACAACCTCCCATAGTAAATGGTTCCCTTACTGACCCAGAGAGAATAATTACCAAGCAAAAGGTCCTCTTTTGTTCATCAGACATGACTTGTTTCAAATGCAGGCTTGCAGTCTACATTCTATTTTTCCACATATGTGATCACTTAGGCATTGGAATAAGTTTCCTGTTAGCTGTCAATGTACATTGCTTTTCAATCCAAAAAAGGGAAACATTTAAAAGATAATCAGCTGAAACATATTTCAAAGCTTAGAACAAATCCTCTTATTGTATTCCCAACTACCTTGTATCTCTTATCATAAGGTTATATTAAGTGCTTTTGGCTGTTTACCAAACACCCAGACATATTTTATGTGAAGTGTGAGTCATGGAGGCATTGGTTTTATGGGTCAGGACAGTCTCCTTGGTGCAAAGAATAAATGGTAGAGTTTTATGTTGTTGGTGATGATGGATTGGGAACCAGACAGTTACCAAGTGCAAAAAATGAAACAGGAAAGTGTGGCTTGCCAATTTTAAGTGAAAGGAGCTAATTGTCTTACAGGACTTGTGTCAACTAAGAAGTATGGGATTGTGGTAGAGCCTGGAAAGAACAGAAGTGAGACAGAAGATCCTTCATGAATGAAATAATTGAAGCTCTAGAGTAAAGTGCAGACTTACAAGAGTTGGAGGGAGAGAGAACATTTATGCTCCTTCCTCTATTCACTGTTCTTTTCTGTGTGGTAAAATTTTATGATGGCAATTTCATCCAATAGTGAAGTTAGTTATTTCCCAAGATGTCTACAGGCAGTCCCTAAGTTACAAACATCTGAACAACTCAAACTTAAGAACAGAGGCTATTACAGCAAGTCCCCGAGTTATAAACATCAGGCCGATGTACAACTTGCACTTAAGAACAGAGACTATTCCAGGTAATAGATAAAGGTACCCGTTCCAACTTACATGCAAATTCAACTAAAGAACAAACCTACAGAACCTATCTTGTCTGTACCCTGGGGACTGCCTATATTTGAATCCAGATGCTACCTAAGATATGGGTAATGAGACAAAAGTGATTAACATATTTGTGTCTCTAGAGCCTTTGCCCTCGGATATCCCCATCTGCGAAGAGTTTCATTTCTGCCAGGCCACTAAGTGGAGCTTTAGTGTTTTTGAATCAGGATACCAGGACCAAGAAGAAAGAAACACAGAGGGTGGACAAAGGGGAGAAACCTTCTAGGGAGTCTTTGTGAGCTGACCCAGTGATATCCCATAGAAACATGAGATGAGCTACTTTAAATGTTCTAGTAGCCATATCACAAAACTAAAAAGAAACAGGTAAATTAATCTTCAAAATGTATTTGATTTAACTCAGTGTATTTAAAACCCTATCATTTCAGCACATATTAAATATTAAAAAATTATTAATCAGATACTCTACATTTCTTTTTTCTATCCCAAATCTTCAAAATCCAGAGGGTATTTTGCATGTACACCTCATTGCTACTCAGATGAGCCACATTTTCAAATGCTTAATAACCACACGTGGCTAGTGCCTACCACATTGGATGGCATGAATCTAGATAATAAATGACTGAGGTAGAAGAGTGGAGAGGGAGATGAAAAGTCACAGGGCTGTGGGTTCAGGAGGAGTTTCGTCAAGGATATTGGAGAGGGCTGCGTGGGAGCCACAGTGCCCTGCTGGGTGAAGGCACAGGTTGCCACCGAACACACAATGAGGTCCCTTTCATAGTTTTCAAGGAGCAAAAATAAACTACTGGATTTATTAATACTTTGAAATTAATTTGGGTGGATGGACTCTGTTGCTTTGAATAGTACCTCCTTGCAAGACTACATGGTTCTGGTGGTGTAAGGGTTATGTTCAGTCATGATGGATAGGAGGGAGTAAATAAAAGTGTAAGGCAGAAAGATGCTGAGGGTTACGGGCCACTGCCCAGGTGACACAGATGGACTCTTTCTTTAGCTAGATCTGCACGAGAAATCTCTGTCCCTCGTGTGGCCTGGATTCCAAGCACCCCAGGAGGGCATAAAGCCAGCACATCCATCACATGCAAGAGAGGACATCAATCGGAATGCCTCATTGGTGTCATGCAGCAATGATTTGGAAATCCTGGGAGAAGATGGGGCAGCCCCTGACACAGATCCTGACCTGTGGTGCAGTGTGGATGGTTACCTAGGTGCAGTGGCAGACAGTACAGAAGGTAAAGGATGCCTGCCACCACTGCCACCACCATCAGAACACAGACTGATACTTGGGCCTTCACAGGCAGTTGAAGCCTGAAAGTCAGTGTAGCCCAGAACCTGAACTCATCCTACATCGGATGGGAGGAAGAGCATCCCAAATTTGCTTGCCAGTACCATTCTGCTGTCTCCATCTCATGAGATCCGGTGATAGAAATACCATACTGCCCTGCGAGAGTGATCTATTCACCAGACCATTCCTGGAACAGGGGCCTGGCCCCAGGGTCCCTGGATAATCCGATGTGAGCCCTGAAGTTCCTTAGAACATTTGGCTGAAATGAAGGGGAAAGTGAGTCAGAGATGTCACAAAAGAAATGAGACCAGGGCCTATAAGAGTCCTGATCTGGGATTGGGGCACCTTGCCTGGCTGGTACTGATGGCTCTACCCGGTCCCTGGTACCCAAGGAAACTGAGAAAATTTGAAAGAAGATATTCCAAAGCATGGGGCCCAAGACAGAGGTTCCACTTTCTGGGCCTAAGGACATTCAGGAGGAAGCTCTCTTAAAGTAAGAGAGAATAATGTCAACATAAAGAGAGAGACAGAGTGAGAATCATCAAGTGACAGAGACAGTCCTGCTGACATGGAGCCCTTGGAGGATAGTTCTTCTGGAATTATCAGTGTTGGCAGCCAACAAATTCTCTTTCTAACATTAGCTAGTTTGCACTGTGTCTCCGTCACTAGTAACTACAAGAGCCCTGGCTGGTTCAGAGTTGTTCAGTGCTTTCAAGACTAAGTTTATGTTTTGTATTCTCATGAGAGCCATTCTGTTCCTCCCAGCCCCATGGCCAAGGACATTCCTCTCTCTTACAGGACCCAACATGCACCAGAGGAGCTGAGCGTGCAAGGTTGCTGCAAAAGCAGGTGTGGCAAAAGACATCTGCCTCCCTGAAAACTAGCGCGAGAGTGGAAACGGAGGGTCATCTCCACACATAAAGAAGAGCAACCTAGTTTTATCAAGACATCTTCTCAAAATGCCTCCATGAACAGATTTGACCCACCTTCCTCCACCCAGCTCAGAGTACCTTACTGGCTTCCCAACACAGTCAGTGTAATATGTGTGACCCAGCCCTGGCCTACACTTAAATCTCATGCCATCCACTTCCCATACCCATTCCGCGTTCTTCAGCCACTCTGGACTTCTTCCTGTTTCTTTAACATGTCAAGTTTAGTTCTGCCTCAGGGCCTTTGCACTGGCTGTCTCCTCCATCTGGAATGTGCTTTTTTGCCATTGAGATATCACTTTAAAGGAGTTACAGAGATCTTCCCTGACCCTGATCACTCTCTGTCCCACAATTTTAGCTCCCCCAACCACAACTGCTATTATTTGATTTTTTTGTTGTTTATTATCTGTCTTCCCGTTATATGTAAACTCTTTGTGGGTAGGAATCTCATCTGTCTTATTTGCTGATCTATCCCCAATGTAGAACAGTGATTTTCAACCTCTCACTGGTGTGCTACAAAAATTTTTAAAGATCATTAGTTAAATTATTTTCAAAAGACGTTCAAAGCACAATAATTATATTCTTCTTTTTACTCTTTTCTTTTTGGATCAACATAATTTAAGTGGGCCACAAAAGTTAAACTGTAGGTTCAAGGGTGCCATGAGATAAAAAAGGTTAAAAAACAGTGATTTAGAAAAATGCCTGGCACATAGTAGATGCTCAATAAATATTTATCAATTATATAAACTGAATGTACACAGGCTAGTGTTGCGGGGTTTTTTCCTCTTAACAAATGTAGTTTGTCTTCATGGAAATATCCTCTCAGCTCTCCAGCAAAGCTGACTTAATCATTTGGCTTAGAAAATCACAGGTGACCATCCACTCCGCCTAGGTTCTGTCTGAGGTGAAAACTGGACATGGTTCTTAACCCCCAGGAGTTCAGACACACAGGCAAATTTGGGACCATGTGCAAGAGGCTATGATCAAGCTGTGTGCTGGTGCTGGGGAAACAGAGGGGAGTGAGATCTTATTCTTAGGCACAGGAGGGTCAGGCAATATCATCCAGAGAAGCTGCAGAGAAAGATCTTTTGGATTGCATACATTTCCCCTCTTTCAATGGTTCACAGATAGGAATTATAAAAGCAGTTCTTCCCACATTTTTCTTCCTATATTATGGGTATATGTGAGACAGACAAGTATAAGCAATTTGTCCAGGAAGGATGGGGAACTGGCACGCCCAGTACCTGGGCGAGTTGGTGATTATTCTGCCTGCGTGTCAACAGCCAATTCAATTATTTATGCCTCTCAAGTGGATTTTGTATTAAGTCAAATATCTGGTTTTGGCAGTATCTTATAATCTGGTAATTAGCTAACTGCCTCTCCTATCCTGTTTTGGGGCAAGGAGATGTCCTAGTTTGGGGAGAGAGAGAGGAGAGAGTGGTGGGTCTCCTGCCTATGACGTACCCTGGAGGACAGGCACCATTCCCCCAGGGATATCTGCTGTTTCTATTCCTGTGGGGAGGAGGGCACACAGAAGTGCCGGAGGTCCCAGGTCTTCATCTTGTTGCCCCAAGGGTGTTTACATCTAGGACCAGCCCTACCAGACAGCAGGGTTGCCACCCTGCCCTTCGCCATGAATGCTGACTCACCCTGCCTGTCAGTGTAGAATATGGAATTCTGAAGATAGCAGAACCCCACCTGGAGAGCACAGCAGGCTCCAGGCCAGGTCCTGAGGTCTTTGGAGCTGGAGAAGTCTTCACACATCCGGATGCATCAGAAGTTACTCACTTCTGCCTTAGACCCCTTGTTTAAACTTGGCTTGACAAAAGGTTCATGGCTCATTGTCAGAATGAAGCAATGTCCAACTTATGGCTAAATTATGACTCAGTCATAAAGAAAGAATGAATTTCTTCCAAAAGGAGGCCTGAAACCCATTTTTTGTCCCATTAGGTGCACATACACACTCACACACAGGCAAGACAATTTGAGTAGATGAGAATTTGAATTATAACCCAGAACATCTTACAAGGTATAGGTCATCTTAGAAAATCTAGCAAAGAGATGAGCTGTAGAAGTTGGAGCTGGGCACACGAGACAGCAGCCCTCTAGTGGGATACCAGGCATGCCCTGGCACGGAGGGCAAACACAGGGGATTCTGCTGTTTCTCTTCATTTGGCCCCTGGAGCTGGCCAGTCAGCCCAAGGTCAGCCACTCCCTTCCTTCTGCAGTATTCCCAAGTGAGCCCTAGCAGCAAAAGAGGCGATAAATATTGGAGCGGGAGACATATCGGAAACTCTCTAGCCCAATCCCCACATATGTAAACAAGGCAAGAGAGTTCCAGAAGGGAGACTGCCCTGTCCAAGGTCACACAGCAAGCCCATGCTGGAGTCAGAACAAGAAGCTGGAGTTCCTGACTCTGGCCTAGCACACCATCCTGACCCACTGCCTGGAGGGCCGGTTATTTTCCACGTGTGCCTGTCCAGCCTCCCTAGTGAGACCCTCAGCTCTTATGGTTGTGTATAGTTCTTTATAAATTCTTTGTGATCCTCCATGGCCCCTGAATTATAAGGTTTCTCAGGACTATCATTTTAAAATGATGCTTGGTTAATAGCCCCCTTCCAAGCTGCTCCCAACATCTCCTGAAAATAGGTAAGATGACATTGAGAAAAGCAAACATCTCATTCCGTGATTAGGATCAATATTCAACCTAATGCCAGGCAAAAAAACCAAGATTAAAAGCCCCACGTTAGGGCCACCTATATGGTGTTCCAGGGAGCCTGACCCTAAAGCCAGGAACACAAGACTGAGCCATCCAAAACTCAGGGACACTGTCCTAGGTGCTCTTTGGCTCCGTGGGCTCCCCGTCTTTAGAGCTTGAGAGGTGTGTATGTGGAGGGTCTGGGGGCTCTCCAGAGAGAGAAGAAGAGGGTCCTATAGATACAACACTCAGCCACAGCGTGTGGATAATAGGGCCTTGGCAGGGGACATTCCAGGGCACTGTGTTGCCTACATACTCCATTACTACTGCTGTCAGGGAGCTGTAGGGGGTGGAGAAGGTGAATCTCAGTTTAACAGATGCTCAGTAAGTGACAACCTTCTGGTCACTAGGAATAAGCCTAGGAGCGGCACATCGCGATATTCTACTGCATTATTTATACACAGACAGGGCTTTTAAATGGACTAAAAGCCCTATCTATGTATAGGGCTGTTGTGTCAGAGCAGGAACAAGCATAAGTCCCACAACCATCCTACTGGAAATTAATGAGTCTAGATTGATCTTCTACTATTCGAGGATGGAGGTGGGTGGAAGGGTAGACAAGAAGAAAAAAATACTTATGCAAGTTCTGAAAAAGCACTCAGGTTTGCAATTAATGTGTTTTTAATGTAATAATCAGGATAAAAACTCATTAGGTCAACAAAGAGGAGAGCTGACACCATAGAAAAGTAACTTTGTAAACTGGGGGACAAGAATGAGACTCGGAGAGGAGAGCAAAGCAACAGAAATGAGGACGGAGGGCAGATGACTGGTTCCTCATTCTCTATCCAGCCAAACCCCCAAATTGCAGAACTGCTTAAGAAAGAAACTCATACAGTTGGGACAAAAGTAATAATCAAAGATATATGTACAGAAAATTTCATTTAACAGACAAATTGAAATGGTTCATAACATTCCAAGTAAAAATAAATTTAAAAGGGATTGTTCAGAAAAGGGTTCACCAAGCAAGCCTGAGACTGCGACCCTGAGAAAGTCCTGCTTGCTGGCATCTGACAACTGCTTGGATTTGAAGCAGTTCCCCAAATGGGGAAAACTTCCCCTAAATGAGGAGCAGAGCTCACTGTACCTAAACTCTTCCTTTACAAATAATATGATGTACACTCAATACCTGCTTTCCTGAAATTTTGGTACATGCTAAGTAGATGTACATGTAAATTCGGCACATGTACATTTGGTACGTGCTTACGTGGTCAGACTACAACTGGAAAACTTGAGTATGTGTCTCTAATGGGCTTCCCTGGGAAGATTCTTCACACACATACGTTTCACTTTCCTCACTGGGGAAGAGTGAGCTCACGTGACCTTATGTGGGAGGTTGAAAGCATCAGGAATCCTACACATGGCTCCCCATGCTCTGTAGGTGCCTCCTCCCCTTGAGAGCGGGTGGTACATCCTTACTACATTGCTGTGATCGATCTTGGCCATCAGTAGAGTTTTGTGAGGCATTTTAGTGACTTTCCAAACATAATAATAGACCTATGGCTGAGGAGACCCCTGTCAGCTCTCCAGCAAAGCTGACTTAATGTGCTAAAACACATTCTAGCAAAATATTTTTGTTGTAAGAACAACTTACTTTTGTATCCCAAGGATCAAGAAAGAAAAAAATTCCTACAAAGAATATAAAAATTGACTGTCTTCAGAATTTGCCCTTGAAACTCTATATGGAGCAGCCTGTAGAAAGTTTTGAGGGGAGAAAGTTGGGAGCTAGTAATTTTGTAGCCTTCTTAGTAAAGACGATGGAGAGACATTCTTAACTACTTAAGGATTCAAAATAGACTAATGCTAGTGACTGAGATCATGAATTTTTATGAATTTTAAGAAAGTGAGAATGGGGACCAGGCACAGTGGCTCATGCCTGTAATCCTAGTACTCTGGCAGGCCGAGGCGGGTGGATTGCCTGAGCTCAGGAGTTGGAGATCAGACTGAGCAACATCAAGAACCCATCTTTACTAAAAGTAGAAAAACTAGCTGGGCATAATGGCAGGCACCTATAGTCCCAGCTACTCAGAAGGCTGAGGCAAGTGGATCACTTGAGCCCAAGAGTTTGAGGTTGCTAGGAGTTAAGATGATGCCATGGCACTCTACTGAGGGTGACAAAGTGAGACTCTGTCTTAGAAAAAAAAAAAAAGAAAGAAAGTGGGAACCAGGAATTCTGGATATGCAGTTCTTATGGAGCATAGGTCCCGAAGTACCGCTGGGCCATTTTATGAGAGAATTTTGCAACTTAATGCTTAAGCCCTTTGCCATTTCCCTCAGCTAAACCATAAATTCCTTGTGCTGTACTTGTCTTTCACCCCACAAGTTAGCAGGACTGATCTACGCTGACTGATGGCCACTTAAACCATCATGCAGTGTAGGTCTATCCACAATGATTGCTAAGCATAAAGGAGGGTGAGATGCACAGGTCTCAGTTTGTAAGCGTTACTGTATTGAGGATTGAAGTATTAAGGATTATTATGTTAAGCAGGATTGAGAGCCCCTTCTCATCTCCATGGGCAAGAATGTGGGGATCAATAAGTGATACGTGGCCTGGGGAAGAAATGGAACCTGGCACTGCATTCATCACTCACGTGCTATCACTGACCCACAGATTCAGGAGATTGTAGTTTAAATTAATAAACCAAAACATTAAAGCCAAAATGAATATAAACATGTTTCTTTCTCTTATAGTTGTGTTATAAAATAATAAATAAAATAACTGCAATTTTCATTTTAAATGATAGGAAAATACCTATATTTAATACTAATGCTGACTTGGCTGGGTGCAGTGGCTCACAGGCGTCATCCTAACACTCTGGGAGGCTAAGGTGGGAGGATCGCTAGAACTCAGGAGTTCCTGACCAATCTGAGCAATGAGCAAGATCCTGTCTCTGCTAAAAAAAAAAAAAAAAAATAGAAAATTCTCTGAGCATAGTGGTACATGCCTGTAGTCCCAGATCCTTGGGAGGCAGGAGGATTGCTTGAGCCTAGGAGTTTGAGGTTGTAGTGAGCTATGAACATGCCACTGTACTCTAGCCTGGATAACAGAGTGAGACTGTCTCACCATCCCCCCAAATCCCCCCCCCAGAAAAACCCAAAACAAAACCAAACAAACGAATGCTAACTTCATATTGTTGGAGAGACAGAAGGAAACTAAAAAAATAAAAGAGTGAGGGAGAAAGTATAAAGAAACAGACTGATACAGATTAGCTGTATAACATTTTGAAACCTCTATTTCACAAGAATATAAAAATATCATCAGCAAGCTAAAAAGGCACATGGAAAACTGAAAGATGTATTTTGCAAGACAGGCAACAAAGAAGTGACATCCTTAGTATAGCAGGCTTTTGCAAATCAATCTAAAAATGAATCACCTAACAGTCAACTGGGTGAAGAACATAAACGGTGAGTTTACAGTAGAATAAGTCCAAATTGACAATGACTGAATGAAAAAAGTTCACTATTGGATCACTAAAAAGTGAGCTCAAGGTCTGAAAACTGAGTCATAAGTTTTTAAAAATGCTTACTAGTTTGATAGATGAAAGAATATGTTAGACCATTAAGCCTGAAATGTCTAATTTTGAATCAAAAGTTCAGTTGATTATATCTCAAACAAGAAAGAGCACAACTAATCAAGGTGTGTGTCTAAACACAGGTTTGCCATCTTAACGGTAGCTTGTGTATGCCAGCAGCAAACTGAATATTTTTCCTTGCAAGAAGTGGTCCAAATCCCAGAAGAAGTGGCAGTCAGTTGTTGCAGGGTTTGGTGAATAGAGTGTGACAGCCTTGTTTTGTTTTGCAAGGGGATTGGCCTGTCTCATCATTTTGTCCCACTGGTTACAGTAGACATCTGCTGTAAGAGTGACCAAGCTTTGTGAACCTGTAGTGGACACAGACACCACTAGCTTCTTTTTTTGATGAATATTCAGTTTGGAACTATATTTTGGCACTTCACCTTTATGCCAAATACTTGCGATTATTAAAGAGTCCATTTTTTTTTAATCACACACAACAGTATGATATAGAAATGGTTCACCTCTATCTTGTGACAGCCAAAAAAAACAAGCTTCCAGACAATTTCTCTTCTGACACTCATCCAATTCACGCAGACCCATCTATGCAGCTTCTTGACCTTGTAGATTGTTTCAAACGACCTGGTATTGTTGGAATAGCAATGTCAAACCTCGCTGCTAATTCACGTGTACCTTGAGATGGATTCGTTTCCACTACAGTTTTCAGCTCATTATTATCCACCTGGGTCTCAGCTAGCTCACTTTTAAGATTAAAATCACGAGAATGGAACTTTTTAAACCATCTATGTGCTGTGCATTCAGTAGCCACATCCTTCCCAAACGCTTTGTTGATATTTTGAGCTGTCTGCACTGCATCATCATAATATGAACTTTTGACTTATCTATAGTTTCACAAAGATTGCTCTACACATTTTTGAAAGATAATCAGAAGACAAAATGTGTCTTTGAAACAATGAGGATGTACCTTCACAAAGCAAAACAAAATAAGAAACTCAAGAATTGTTAAAGTGAAATATCAGAGATAACAACTGTCAGACTTCATACTTAGGGAAATCAGACATTTCATATTTAATAACCTAGTAATGCCCAAAGTTGCATGGAGTACAGCTTTTCCTAAAGGCAACTTGCCTCATCTTTTAAAATTTTTTAAAGTATATAAGTCTCTACCGGCAAATCAGTGGATATGGGCTTGAGGATAGCTGTATTGAATGATCATCTCAAGATTGTAATAGAAAAATTTAAAACAATCCCAAATCAGGGGACTGGTAAAATACATTCTCTGCAATGAGATATATGCTGTTATTAAAATTGTCTGTACGGGACTATTCCTTAAGTAGGAAAGTAGTCCCTACCTATTGCTTAATAACAAATAGGACACACACTAGCTCGCACCCCATGAATAGCGTATGTAGGGGGTAGTTAAGAGCTGTGGAATCTGGAGTTACCCAGCCTAGACCTGAATCCTGGTCCCACTCCTGCTCCCAGGTAATTTGGGGCAGCTCCTGTCTTCACTGCAGACGGTTGTACTATAAGCCATACAGCCTGAGATCATCTGCTGCAAAGTACCTAGTGCATCGTCTAACTCAGACGTTAAAAACGATGCTGAAAGGTATTCAGGAAAAATAGACCAGTGGAACAGATGCTAAAACTCTTGGTAGTGGGGTTATTACTAGTTTTTGCTTCTTTTTATTCTTCTATGATTTCTGAATTAAATGTAGCGTACATTTGCACTGGTAAAACACACACACACAGAGTAAATATCACTTTTATAAGGAAGTTACCAGGAGTCTTGGGAAAACAGCTGAAACTCATCTTTTTAGAAAGAAAAGGAAGAAGACATGACCCAGTGGGGGAAACACCCCCACACTCTAGGAAACACAAGCTCCCCAGCCTCTGGCCTGCCGAGCGGAGGAGGGCCACTCCTCAGTCTGCCAACCAGCAGGCCACAAGGTCACCATGCCGGGCCACACCTCACACAGGCTGCACACTGCCCCATTGTCTAAGCATGGCCCCCTAAAGTCAATGAGAAACAGATGGCGAGAAAGCTTCTGCCCCTCCACACCTCCAAGGCAGGTCTGCTTCTAGCCCCCAGCCCCAGCAAGGCAATCTGGTTTTCATTTATGAGCAGAGAAAAGCCACAGAGGAAGGAGTGAGGGAGGTCATGGTTTTCAGGGTACCAGAGGAGGAGTTGATGCAATAACACCCCTACTCTGACACACAAGGCGGTCTAACCCTGCAGGATGCCTGCTCCTGGGCTGTCAACTCCAGTTCACCTCAGGCTACCTCTGGCTGAACGAGAGTCCACCCTAATCTGTGGGCCTAGCCCCTGAGGCCCTCGGGACCAGCAGGGGAAGAGTTCAAATGAAGGCTTTCTGAGTTTGGGTTGTGTGGAGGGTCCCTACAGCTAATCACAGCAGCAAGCTAGTGCCGACAAGGTGGGGTGGGAAGGATCTGGGCAGGGAGCCTCCTCACTGAGGGGAAGAAACCCTCAGGACTCTGACGAAAGTACAGCTATTTGGGAGACAAGAGAGAACGAAAGCAGGCCAGAAACCAAACTGCATGAGGACAGCAACCCCTTTCCCGTACTCCTGCAAATCCTGGTGAGCCTGACAAGGGTATAGCCACCCTGGGAGGACCGCTGGTGATAGAAAGCAAGCTAGAGCCCAAATGGCATGGTCACAGCAACCCTCTCCCCACCCTCCTGAAGTGCTTTCGGGCTGGTGTTCCTGGGAAGCATCAGACTCTCCTACCTTGGTCCTGGCTGGCACTAGAGATAAGGCCTTCGTGCAAGTTTATCACCTTTAATGGAAGGAAGTGATTCTAAAATCAGTCTTGTGGCAGCATCATTCACTCTGCAGGAAAGACGACTTTCCTTCCATATTCCAGTGACACGAAGAAAAGTCCCTTAAAACTGGGTGAGCTGAGCTGACTTCTGGTCAGACTCCATTCTGCTCCTTGAAATAAAGTCTATCCTTAATCCCTGGACTGGTCTCCTCTTCTTCTTGCGAACTCTGGCCAGACTCTATCCCTAACTCTCTCACTTACAAGGGAATCATTGTAGATACTGGCAGGCAGGGAATAGCCATCCGGCCAGTGGGGCTCCTTTCTCCCCTTGTCTTGAGGCAAAAATCATTTCCTGGGTAGGAGCACAGGCTTTGTAGCTGGCTGTCTAGGACCCTTCCCCAGTGATCTGCTTACTTTGCAGTGTTGCCTTAGGTGAACTACTTCAACTCTCTGAGCCCGTTTCCTGATCAGACTTGTGGGCCTTGTGTCTTCTCACTATGAAAACTACAGGAGATAATGCATTGACAGTGTCTCCACAGTGCTTGGCACATGTCAAGTGCTCATTAACTGTTAGCTATTGTCATTATTATAACGTCAGCTCTCTCCTGACGTTATCTTCTTTTTCTACTCTTTATACCATGGCATGCTCTTGTGCAGAATTTCTTCTTATAGCTTCATCTGGCTGCAGTCTCTGCTGGAAGGGGCTCTTTGCCTGTGTACCACCTCTGGGTCCTGCCTGCAGTCGCCACCTCTCCGGATAATGATTTACACTGCCTTTGAAATAAGTCTGAATCTGAATGGCCAACAAACACATGAAAAAATGCTCATCGCCTTTAATTATCAGAGAAATGTAAATCAAAACTACTCTGAGATAACACCTAACCAGAGCAAGATTTGCCTACAGCACAAAACACCAGATGCTGGAATGGATGTGGAGAGAAGGGAACACTTCTATACTGCTGATGGGATTGTAAAATAATACAGCCTCTTTGGAGAGAGGTATGGAGAATCCTCAACGATCTAAAAGTAGATCTTTCATTTGATCCTGCAAGCCCATTACTAGGTATCTACCAAGAAGAACAAAAATCACTTTACTACAAAGATACTAGCACCTGAACACCTCTTGCGGTTCAGTTCATAATTGCCAAGTCACAGAAGCAACCTAAATGCCCAACAACCCATGAATGGATCAACAAATTATGGTATATGCATACCATGGAATTCTATTTGGCCATTTTAAAAGATGGAAACTTTACAGCTTTTACATTTACCTGGAGCTGAAAAGCATCCTTCTTAGTAAAGTATCACAAGAATGGAAAAATAAATATCCAATGTACTCCCTATTAATATTAAACCAATATATAAACAATTACATGTTCATATGAACAGTAAAACATGAATATAGTCTAGTGTGGGGGGAGAGGGGCGCAGGGGGAGGGGGCAGACAGTTGGCAGAAGGAGGGAAGGCACCAGATGGGATCTCATGTAATGTGCACATACTGAGGGTGGATAACGTGTGCCCTGGGGGAGGGGCTCTTTTATAACTGAAACTTTACCCTGGAAGTGAGAACAATGTAACCTTAAAATGTGTACCCTAATTTGAAATTTAAAAAAAAGTAAAAAAAAAAATCCAAAAAAAAATGTGTCTGGCTCAGCGCCTGTGGCTCAAGCGGCTAAGGCGCCAGCCACATACACCTAAGGTGGCGGGTTCGAATCCAGCCCAGACTCGCCAAACAACAATTATGGCTGCAACCAAAAAATAGCCAGGTGTTGTGGGGGGCACCTGTGGTCCCAGCTACTTGGGAGGCTGAGGCAGGAGACTCGCTTGAGCCCAGGAGTTGGAGGTTGCTGTGAGCAGTGAAGCCATGGCACTCTACCCAGGGGGACAGCTTGAGGCTCTGTCTCAAAAAAAAAAAAGAAAAAAGAAAAAAGAAATGCGTCTGAATCATTATATGTGGTTGCTGTGTGACAGCTCAGCCTGTCCCAGCATTGTCCCCTACTGAGAAGTTGTGGAGCAGAGACAATAGTCTCCTGAGCTGACAAAAGACTTGGAGATGGCCCCTGTGAGAAGTGCACCCAGAAGCCCTCAGCAAAGGGAGAGTGGGAGAAGCAAGCCCAGGGTGGAGGGCTGCAGGGGTGCACCTCTGAAGAAGGAAGGGGCGTATCTCTGAAGAAGGAAGGGGTGCCCACGGGGAGCCTCTGAACAATCATGGAGGAGGCTCAACTGGAGAAGACATCAAAGAAGGACAGAGTTACAAGATGCTCGGGAAAGAGCCAAGGTCAGCAGGCTTTTGGATGTGGTGCCTGACAAATAAATTATAGGTGTCAAAAAAGAAAAGAATGGGGACTCGGCAAGCTGCATGGTAATTGAGATTTTTAGGACAAGATGACAAGTCAACTGTGTCAAGGCATGTCCAAATCAGGTTTGACTGGCAGCTTTCCTTGAATGTGCTAATTGCACTTATTTGTTCTCCAACAAAAATAGCTTATTTATCGTGAGGGCTGAGGTCCCAGGGTGTGAGCACTTTCTCTCTTGGAGCTGCTGGGTAGCTCTGTCTGAGCGACAGCCTCTAACATAACCCTACAGTACCATGATTGCTTTCTATGAAGATCTGGCCTTATGCCTCTATCACCCAGAAGCAGCTGGTTCGGAGGCCTGGCTAAGCTGAGAGTTCTCAGAGAAAAGGGGAAGGTGAGATTAACCATAATATGTTCTTTTTTGTATCAGCTAGGATAGGCTAAGTGTTGCTGCAGTAATAAGCAACCCTAAATCTCACTGTCAACAACCAAGTTATGCCACATGTCCACTGTGGGTTGGCTGGAGTTTAGCTCTGCCCCAGCCACAGTCAGGGGCTGGACTGATGAAGCAGCTGCCACCTCAATCCTTGCCAATCAGCCAGACTAAAAGCATACACTGGCTCTTAAAACTTGTGCTCAGAATGGTATACATTACACCAGCTCACATTTCACAGGCCACAGTAAGGCATGTGTCTGTGCTGAATTGCAAGGGACACGGAGAAGGACAGCCCTGCCACGTGCTGCTCAGAGGAGAAGAGAACATATACTGAAGCCTCAGTGACCCCACAACCTCCATCCCACAGACAGGCTGCCTGCCTGTCACGCAGCTGCCCCATCCCTCAGCCTGTGCCCCTTTCCATGATTCTGTCATCTCTGCCCACCTCCCCACTGCAATCTTCAAGGTGCAGTTTGGATGAGATGGTACGTCACACTGCAACTTGCTTCCATAATCATAAGGTGAAGGAGGCCCGGACTCAGGGTGTCAGTGCAGAGCAGAGCCTCTGAGAGCACCCGGCCAGGAGCCCCCCTTTTTACAGGTGGAGAAGCAGGAAGTCAAAGGAAAAGCCATGTGTTTGTTGTGGGCGGAATTCAAAGTGGGCCCTGGGGTACATGCTGTGCATCGGTCTCCTCCCCTTCAGGGCACCTGGGACCTGTGAACCCGCTGATGCACGGCCCCACTCCCCCCACCCCCAATTTACACAGCAAAGGGGGAAGCAGCTGCAGACACACTCCCGCTGGTGGCCTGGAGGAAACTGAACAGCCACACTGTGAACTTCCTGTGGAGGAAGGATCGCAAAGGACAGGGAGAAGAAACCAGGGCCCTCAGCCCTACAGCCACAGGACTGAATTCCAACAGTCTGAATTAGTCTGGACTAGGACCCAGAGCTCCCGGTGGAACACAGCCTACCACCACCTCGGATTCTGCTCAGTGAGACTCTGAATGAAGAACCCAGCTACCCTGTGCCCCAGTTCCCACCCATGGAAACTGTAAGAATAAAGAAAAAAAACTGCATTGTTTTAAGCCACCAAGTGTGAGAGTTTGTGACCCAACAACAGAAAAACTAACATGTCTCAGACGTGGTAGGCTGACGGGGCAGGCTCTGCAGCTTCTGCCTGGTGGTTTTCTGCTCACTGCGGCAGCTGGGGCACTGATGAGGCTCCACCTTTGAAGGCAGGGAAACAAGTTCAAATAAACACCCCAGTGCTCTCTCCTTTCATTCTTTGCTCCATTCAAACCATCTTGCACACCTGTGGCAGGGCAATCTTTCAAAAATGGCTTTCACCGTGCCCATGAAATGGCTTTCACTGTGCTGAATTGCAAGGGACATGGAGAAGGACAGCCCTGCCATGTGCTGCTCAGAGGAGCAGCAACTCTCTGCTGTCTGGGACATCAATCCTGGGCTTCTAATCCCAGCAATCAAGGCTTTGCAGACATTGCTGTTCCTCTTACTGAATCAAGCTCTCTGTTTCAGGTCTAATGGTATCTTCATGGCCCCTCTTACCTACCAGGACTGCTCCCTGGGTGGCCTTCTCCAGCCTGCCCTGCCCCTAACCCTGTAGCCCAATCATATCTAAATAATAAAAGACTGAATCATTTAAATCTTCCCTCTTTGCCAAGAGTTCAAGATCTCTGACCACTATGATTACTCCAGGAGTTACACCAGGAATTAGAAAAGGCATTTGAGGTCCTAATACCCCCAAACTGACAACAACTCAAACGTCCATCACTGGGTGAACAAAGAAACTAATTGTATTATTTCCATACAATGGGGTACTGCTCAGTAAAAAAAAAAAAAAGAATAAATTATCAATAACATGCTATAACATGAATGAATCTCAAAATTTTTACTCTGAATATAAGACACAAAGCCTACATACCGTATGACTCATTTATATAAAGATCTAAATAAAGCAAAACTCATCTATATTGACAGAAAGCAGGGAAGCAGTTGCCGGGGCAAGTGAGTGATTGCAAAGGGGCACAAGGGAATGTTTTGAGTGGAAATGTCCTACATCTTGATTGTAGTAGTGGGTACATGGATGTATACATTTCTCAAAAGTTATCTACTTTTTACTTAAAATGGATATGTTTCATTATGTGTAAAATATATCTTAATAAAGTTGATTTAAAAAGGAAAAGAAAGTGCAATGCCTGTGGTTCAAGGAGTAGGGCGCTGGTCTCATATCCCAGAGGTGGTGGGTTCAAACCCGGCCCTGGCCAAAAACTGCAAAAATAAATAAATAAATAAAAAGAAAAGAAATAATACATTCTTAGTCAACTGAAGCTTTGTTGGAAATGCCATACATAGGATGTAACTTTTGTGAAATGGAGATCTGCTCACTGTTTGATAAGGGTGAGCCCAAGAAAACATCTACAAACTGAAATTCAGGTAGGAGCCTCTGTTAGAGATAGATGAGCTCCCAGGATGAGAGCCAAGGTGTGGCTTAAAGGGTGGGATAACTGAGTTAAAAAGGGATTGTTCAGTAACACAAGTCTAGAAAAAGGAGAGAGGAGGGCAAAAAGGAGTCGTGTATTCAGGGGAAAAGGCCTAGATTTGGGGGTTCAAAGATAGCCTACCCACCCACAAGCCCTCCGAATGCTGTGTGCTGGGGCGGGGCTCTAGCAGAGCCCTCATTGTGGCCTGGAGGAATTGCTATTGGGGAAAGCCACACCACTTGGCTCTGAACCCATAGCCACGAGCCACTAGTGGCCAGCCTGGTTAACTTCTAAGGGAACCAGGTCCTAGAAAAGAGGCCCAGGGTTTCTGATCAGTACAGAGGCACCTCCACTTGGATTAAGTGCCAGAGGACCACAGTCTGGGTAATGCTGTCTTGTGTAGTCTCTGGGTCACCAGCCATGACCCCTTCTTCCCATTGTACCTCAGGACACTGCCTGGAGAGATGGGGCTTAGCCAGGGCAGCAGCTAGGGCACTGAGCATTTTGTGGGTGACCTAAGGCTATGGCAAAGCCAGCAGGCCTCCAGACTTGGGGAGAGCCAGAAAAGAGAAAACATTCCCTTCTTTGATAGAAAAGAAATGATATCCGAGCTGCCAGCTACCCTGACTATGCAGAGGCAAAAATCAAGTGCTGAGGGAGGAGAAGAAAACTTTTATGTGAAAAGCCCGGGGCTTGGGAGATGGGAGAGGAGGGAAGAGAATAGGAAAGCACAGCTGGCCACCGTGGGGCTCGGTGGCAAGGATGAGCATCCACTCTGCAGAGACCAAAGAGGGAAGCAGAAAGGCTCTCCCAGGGAAAGGTAAGTGCAGGAGAGCGAGAGAACTCTGCAGTCGCAGGGGTGCACAGGGGCTGCGTACCAATGCTGCCAGGCGGCCTCCCCCACAACCAACCCCGAATGCTCTCTCCCTGCAATCTTCTCTCATTACATTGGGACTTGCCCACCCCTCTCCGGGAAGATGACCAGAAGCTCTTAACTAGCCTCTCACTTGCTAAACTGCATCAACAGGTGCTCAGTCATGGAGGAAGAGCCGACACATATTAAGCATTTATTATCCCAGACATTTAATTATGATCTTATAACAACTCTCTGAGGAAGGCAGCACCATCTCCATTTTACTAGGAACCTGAGGCACAGAGAGTTAAGATAATTTTCTCAAATTCAAGGAGCTATTAAGGGATCAGCTGAGCCAGAATTCAAACCTCCTTCTACCTATTGTTTTTATGTGGATATTAAATACATATCCACTCAACTTACTTCCCTGCTTAAAATCCTTCAGTGACTTCCCATTGCTTCCAGAGTGTTTTTTCAATATATTTTGTTCTTATAGAACTATTTTCTCCACATCTTGTATCTTGTCTTAGTCCACTTGCACTGCTATAACAACAGTGTCTCACAGTTCCAGAGGCTGGGAAGTCCAAAACCAAGGTGTCAGCAGGTGCACGGTCTGGTGAGCACTCTCTCTGCTTCCAAGATGGTGCCTTGAATGCTGCATCCACCAGAGGGCGGGGCACTCTGTCATCACATGGGAGAAGGAAGGAGGACAAAAAGGGACAAACTCTCTGTCAAGTTCTTTTATGGGGGCATTTAATCTTGTGAAGGCAGAGCCCTCATGACTCAAGTACCTCTAAAAGGCCACACCTCCCAATACTGTTGCCCCAGGAATTACATTTCACCATGGATTTTGAAAGGAAGAAAACATTCAAACCATTGAAAATCTACATGAAATGCTAGCCCATCACATGGGAAACAGCAGAGTGGACGCAGTCCCAGCAGAGGTGAGGTCAGCACCTTACCTGCCTGCTTTCCCAGTTGACATCACCACTTGAAGTCTCAATACCATGTCAATTTGTTTCGGATTGGATGCTTGATCAGACTCCCAGTCTCCTTCAAATGTTTCAATCTTAAATGGTTGGGCCATCCATTCAGGACCCTGAGAGCCACCTTCTTCCCAGCTTCACCCTTATCTCCCCTAAGTAACACATCAGCTAGTCTGTTTGATTTCTCCCTCAACCTCCCTCAGGAAGGAGCCTTTTGCTCCTCATTTGCACTGTCACCACCCAAGGCCCAGCCCTTATAGCCTCTTATGTGGAACACAGACACAACCTCCCATGCCCACCCTCATGCCCTGACAGTCCATTCTCCACATGGCAGTCAGAGTGAACTAACAGAAAACTCCCAGCCAAAGAGGAAACGAGAACTTCCCACCTCCAAACAAATAAGGCCAGTATTTCCTTTTTACTATCTCTTTTATCTCAAAAAGTTTATAACTTTAAGATGAGACTATCCACCAAAAAGTAAGCTAAGAATCAAAGGAAGCGGGTGCTGGTTGCTTGATCTGCTGTGTGACCACTGAGATTCCCCAGCTGTAGAGTTAATGGAATCCGCTTCTTCTCTCTTGCCTGCAGTTGTTATGGAAATAATTTATGTAAAAGCTCAGAATTAATTACAAGGAACATATACATCTAAAGCACTCTCATGTTTCACTGACATGAAATAATAAATTTGGATGTATGGACATCTGGTTGACAATGTGATGTTCCGAAATCTCAAACGAATTTGATGATGTAATTGAATACCTATCTTTCCACTTTTCCTCGTATACAGGACAAGATCCCTCTCCGAATCTCTCTATGTTTATACATGGAGTTGGCCACATGGTCACATAAATCACGGGAAAATTTGGAGCAGATGTTGGTGGGTAGCTGGAATTCTCCTGTTAGGACTGCATTTTAATGAAAAAATGATACAGAGCAGACGTCCTACATGCTTCATAGATAGAGTAATAGAGCTACTTGAAAGGAATATTTATAGTCCAGATAGGCTGATTTTTAATCCACAAATATGATTGCTTTATTATTGTCTGGTCTTGGATGAGCCAGGCAGCAGAGCGTGCAGGCATTTCCGGGCAGGAGGGGAGTGGGGCCTGGGAGAAAGCTTCACAGTACCTTGTGTGTCTTCAGTGTGGTCTCGAGCTCTTTCTCCTCTGGCTGGTAATTGAGATCTTCCCGAGGGCCTTTCTCAGTAGCCTCCCAGGGGCTTGCAGCCTCAGAAACTCTTTGAGAGGGAAGTGGTGAATGTGAGCTAAACCTGAAATCTCACCCATTATGGAAAATAACTCTGGCAGTATAAAGGAAGGCAAAGGTTTTTGAAACCGTGTGTTTTGCTGGTGTTTACTCCTTTGAGCCTGTTTCATCTGAAGTCATTGTTTTGAACCTTGTTTGGAACAATTTTCCAGACGTGATTTTCTACGAAGGAAGAATGTCCTTTGGAAGACAAACACTTGTGATTCTGAGATAAAGTAAGTGATGTTCATGGCCTCTGTCTCCCTGGCCTCCCTTTCATGTTACTAAGAGGAGTGTCAAGAGCCATAGTCCAGATTTTCTTCTGTGTTTGAAACATGAAACATAAGTAATAAAGCTACAACATTTGATGTGGGAGGTCTAGTGGATGAATGGATTAGAAAATGACTTAACCCAAACAATGACTCAGATTTTCTGAGAAGAATAAGGCTGGTTATCCCTGCTGATCTCAAATTAGGTTAGGTGTTCTGAATAAATGAAAACACTCTCCTCAGTTGGGCAATTATCTATTTCAGGGGAGATTTGGGGAGGGCAGATGGAAGAAGAGGGACTGTACCAAGTTCCCTGGGTTGGGGTTTGAGGATTCTCTTCCCGCACTTGAACACCTGGGAGCAGAAGGCTCCCAGTAATCTTCTGCACCATCTGGAGTGCCCATCTCCCTGGACTCAGTCTAGAAGAGTGAATGATAGACAAAGAAGAATGACAAGAATGCCTTAAATCTGAAAATCTTTTTACTGATTGAGATAATTGCAAGGATCACTGAAAACAGAGTAGATATTATCAGCCTGTCTTATAATAAATAAGTTTGTGCACGCTCATTTAAGAGTCAGTGCCAAGTTAGATCATGTCACCCTTTATTGTTTCAAATATTTTTTGAGTATTTACCATGCACTAAACAGATCAATGAGCACATGATTTCCACGTTATTTGCATCAGCACAATATATTATTTACAATATACTTCTGGGTGAAGGAAACAATTTGAATCACAAAAAAAGGACGCAGACTATAAGAACATACCACACAATGTTATCAATGGCTCTTTGAATAACTGAATAATGGGCAATCTTTACATTTGGACAATATTTTAAAACTACCTGAGATATTTCTAGCTCAGGCCACTAGGAAAAAAATCCCCCAAGCAATGACTCATCTACAATTAGCAAGGATAGCATGTTATTTGTTGCCATGGCCACACAAATCTCTACAGACTGCATTCAACACTGGAAGCTGTTCAACCTACAGATTTCTACTTCCTAGGATGCCCCTACTTAAGTCTTCTTAGATGTCTTCCTAGATTTGCAGTACACGGTCCCTAGGTGGACAAATTTGGAATAACCAAGGTTCAAGTAGCAGAGAACTCATATGGTAATGCCTAATTTGTTTAGATATATCTTATATGTGTGAAAATGGAATTTACATCAGTTTCAAAATCAGACTGAAAACCAGTTGTTGTGGATGTTTGTGTCTCCCCAAATGTGTATGTGGAACCAGTCCCCAATGTCATAGCGTTAAGCAGTGGAGCCTTTGGAAGATGATTTGGTCATAAAAGTGGAGTCCTTATGCTCTTCTGAATGAGAAAAGTGACTGAGGGAACATGTGTGTGCCTTCCATCATGTGAGGACACAGGGGGAAGGTTCTGTTCTATGAACTGGAAGGTGGGCCCTCATCAGACATCTAATCTGCCAGCACCTTGATCCTGGACTTCTCAGCCTCCAGACCCACGAGAAATACATTTCTGTGGTTCATAAGCCATCAGTCTATGGCATTTTGTTACAGCAGCCCTAAAATATCAATTTTATCATTTTCCACCAGAAAACTGCATCACACTGTTGCTTTTAATCTTTTGGGGGGGGGGGCAAGTTTAGATAAGACACATAAACTCTAGGTATTTCCTAATGTACCGAGGTATACAGATGCATCTGCTGCTGGGAACACTGGGACTTCAACGGCTGCCACAAAGGTTGCAGCTCTTCATAAATAGTGATTGCATTCAGTAAGCATTATTTTTTTTATTTCACATAAATGTTTCTATCTTAAAATAACTGCAGAAGTTTCAGAAAAAACAACAATAAAGATGAAATATCTGAGAAGTTAGGGATGACCAAATGGCATTGTATTGCAGGGAAAATGTGTGCAGACTTGTTCCAAATGAAATTTGATGTTATTGTGAGTTATGGATACATCTCAAACTCATGTGACAGTGTGATAATTACCCATAGTCTAAGAAAATCTGCCTCTCTATTGCTGTAAAGTTCAAGGCATATGTGTATGAATATTATTTTTGCCTTGCAGTCAACCAGTGGAAAATACTGGTTTTGAACTTGGACCTGCCAAAGTGTACCTCTAAGTTATGTTTTGATTATCTCAGCATAAATTTTCTTCACATGTTTGCTAAACAGGGTAACATTGCCATGGATACTTTCCGCCGTCCCATAACTTCCCTACACATTCTGGCACTGTTTTCCAAGCTACCACATATGATACCGATTGAACACATGAGCATGTTATTTATTCTCAGCATGGATGGGAACACCAGAGAAAAGACTGCATAAAAATATGACGAAGAAAGAGGGAACATAAAATGGAGGCAAATGGATGGGGTGAAGACACAATTTGACTCAGACAACTGGCTGAGGGCAACTGAGCCCTCTCCCAGCTCATGCAGCCTCCACATTTAGGCTAATCAGAGCAGGTTCTTGGTGAAGAGATGAAACAGGTAAGAAGAGGCATTTAACTGAGCCAGCTGGACACAGGGGCAGAGGGACAGGAGAGAGATGGTGAAGGACTGCTCTCTCTCCACACCCTTCATGGGTGCTAGCAGAATTCATGAAAAATTAAATGAATACTTTCTTTTAGAGATGCCTTTCCTTAATCATGCTTAGAACAAGGAATAGAAGGAGGTCACATGGTTTTACTTCTTAACTCTACTTGCCATTTTGAGCTGACAGCAATTTCTGACCAACTTTCAACTGCTCTGTTCAAACCTAAGACTAGTTGGTTATGCCAGGTCATACAGAACCAAAATGGGCCCAGGTCAGAACCCGGATGGGTCAACTAGGCTTCTTCTTATGGTTAAAGCCACCCAGAGCCAACTCTCCTCTGTGCCTGGACAGCCAGTAGTGTTCATACAGCCCCAGACCAAATGCAAGCTATCCTGAGGCGCTGCTCCTCAGCGATCTACTTTCTCAGGAGCTGTGGCACTGGGACAGAGCAGATCATATTGAAAGTGGGGAGACCTTAAGGCTTAGCCACAAAGAACATTCTCGTGATTAATCCTAATTGATGACAGTGCACAAGAAGAGATCTTGGAGGGTCTCAGGTTAGAGCCTGCCTAGCAGATCAGCACATTGAAAGAGTAAATATTTCCATGCTAGGGCTGACTGTAGTAAGTGTTTTTTATTTCATTCAAAGAACACTTGGGGAAGTGGAGGGAGTCAGAAATCCATCTCTTTGTGAATTAATTTGGAAACTCAGAGATACACAGTAAATTGCCCATGCTCTCAGAGGAATTCAGTGGGAAAACCAAGTTGAAGAACTTGCTCTAATTACAGCAAGTTCCGGGTTCTTTTCTTCAGCTCACAATTATAAAAGGCCATGATAAGGTGTGGTCCAGGGACCACCTGCGTCAGAACCACTCCAGGGATTCTGTGGAAAACACCCTGACTCAAAAACTTCTGGGGATGGGACCCAGACATAGGCCTATTTAACAACCTTACCAAGGATTCTGATGTCCACTAACATGTAAGAATCAGGTAGCTGGACTTAAATTTCTTTTCTTTCTTTCTTTTTTTTTTTTTTTTAGACAGTCTCACTTTGTCGCCCTTGGTAGAGAGCTGTGGCGTCACAGCTCACAGCAACCTCCAGCTCTTGGGCCTAGGCGATTCTCTTGTCTCAGCCTCCTGAGTAGCTGACTACAGGCACCCATCACAATGCCTGACTAATTTTTTGTTGCAGTTTGGCTGGGGTCGGGTTCGAACCCACTACCTTTGGTATATGGGGCTAGTGCCCTACTCACTGAGCCCCAGGCGCTGCCCAAGGACTTAAATTTCTGACTTGAAAGTTCACATATGTAGAATTAAGCTCAGGATCTTAGCTGAAGTCACTGGTACTTGGGCTGAGTAAAGGGGAGAGGAGCGTATTGCTAAAATGAGAGGAATCCCTTTAGATGAGGGAAGACCGTTCTTCTCAATGGCTTCAGGTGGAACTGATCCAACTCAGCATAGAGGATCAAACAGTCAAATCCAGGGCCTGCCAGTTGGAGGAGGAAAGAGAGGAATCCCCTTGCTTTGGATTGAGAACTGATGGGCTGCACCCCAGGAGTCGGGGGAAATAGAATTTGCAGGAACTATAGCTCAGCTTGGAGTCAACTTTCTCTCTGAAGTTCTATGGAGCTCGTCCCGGCTGTGAAATGCTTAGGAGTCTGGCAAAAGCAGCCATAATTCCTCTATGGAACTAGGAAAGAAAAATTCTCTCATGTTTTATTTGTCTGAAATGTATCATATTACTACTTCTGAAGAATATTTATTTGTAGGTATGGAATTCTAGGTTAGCAGTTGTATTTTTTGAGCCATGTGGAGATATCATCTTGCTATCTTTTGGCTATCATCCTTACTGTTTTGAAGACACCTGTCAGTCTAATAGGGGCTCCTTTGGGGGTAATCTGTTTTTATCTGTTCTATTTGTTTTTGTTTGTTTATATTTGGCTGCATTTATAACTGTTTTCTGATTTTTAATACATTTTCATGTGTGCCTGGGGCACATGTATGGATTTCCTTTTATTTCTCTTTAGAGTTCCTAGAGCTTCTAGAATCTGTGCCTTGACACCTTTTATCAGTTTTGAAAAGTTCCCAGCCATTAACTCTTAAAAGATTGTTACTGCATTATAGCCTCACTTTAGCCCTCTGTTTCTACAAAAAGTTTTGTAAATGTAATGTCCAGCATAGATTAAAAACCAGAGTCACTCAAAGACAAGATAACATGCGAGAAAATTAAGACAAACTAGAGAGAAGAAACAGAAGCACAAGAACTTCCGAGGTTAGAGTTAGCACACAGGCTTTAACCTAACTATGCTGTTCATATTCAGAGAGTTAAAAGAGCACTAAGTGTATAACATGCCTCCTGGGTGAGGGGCTCTTTTACAACTGGAACTTTACCCTGGCAGTGACAACAATGTAACCTAAAAATTTGTATCCTCATATTAATTTGAAATAAAAAAATAAATAAGCACTAAAAGAATTAAGAGAATCTATAATAAGGAATCAAACTGAAATTGTAAAATTAAAAATATAAATATTAAAAAAATATATATATAATTAATGAAATTAAGAACTCAGTGGATCATAACTGAAGGGAAAATTGGCCAGCCTTCTCAAGAAAGCCCGGAATGGCTTAGAAGAGCAGAAAAAGAGAAGATGGCTAAGGCACTGCTCTGAGGAGAGGATTCTTTCATGCAGGAAGAGGCCACTGGTGTTGAAGCAGAGAATACTCTGGTTTTCTTATCAATTTTCCCAGGAATGGGGATGAAGGGGAAAAGGAAAGAATGAGGCTTAAAAACTGACAAGCATCAAAATATGGCATCAGACTCTTTGTTACATAGACCAACTTATTTAATGTAAAGAATGATATACTTTCATTTAATTTATAGTTACTATCTTATTCCATGCTTTTTATTTTTCTTTGCCTGTTTTATATTCCCTTTTCTCTCCATTCTTGCCTTCTTCTTGAGTTATACTTACCCTTCTACTAACTTAGGAGTTTTATATGAGTTGTCAATCACTCATTTTAAATATTTATCCTAGAGACATAGCAGGCATTATAACTTTTCAAAAATAATCCAGTATTAATATGTTTCTGTTTCTTTTTGGATAATGTGATGATTTCATTCAACACTTTAACTCCCTGTTATTACTTGCATTTTAATTTTTATATCTTTAAACCTCTACATTTTGTTATTCTGTACAACAACTGAAAATCATTTAGATTTAACCACCTATTTTCTATTTTTATTGTTGTTTCTGCATCTTCGAACACTCATCTCACATCATTTTCCTTCTCCTTGAAAGACACTTTTTTATATTCCCCTTAGTGAAAATCTTCTGGAGAAAAATTCTTCCACTTTTTTATTTGTCTGAAATTTATCATGTTACTACTTCTGAAGAATAGTTGTCTGTAGGTCTGAAATTCTAGTGTAGCAGTTATATTTTTTGAGATGTGTGGAGGTAACATTGCAATATCTTTTGGCTCTCATTATGACTGATTTGAAGACACCTGTCAGTCTAACTGTGGCTCCTTCTAGGGTAATCTGTTTTTATTTGTTTGGTTTTGACTGCACTTACAATTGTTTGTTCTCTGCTTTTTAATACATTTTCTTGTGTGTCGGGGCACATGTGTAGATTTTTTTATTCTTCTTTACAGTTCCTAGAGCTTCTAGAATTTGTGCCTTGATACCTTTTATCAGTTTGGCAACATTCCCAGCCATTATCTCTCACTATATTGCTACTGATCCCTCTTTTTCTTTGCATACGCCTTATGCTCAGGGGAGACCCGAGTGCCACTCTTCACTCTGCTTCCTACATACTCTTCTACTTTTTCCCATTTTTTTCTCATCATACTTCATTCTGAAAATTTTCCCTTTTCTAACTGACACTTCGCAAATGTTAGTGTCTTTAATTCACTTGGAGATCTCATTAAAATACAGTTCTGATTCTCTAAATCTGTGGTGCAGCCTAAGATTCTGCATTTCTAAAAAGCTCCCCTACAGAAAAAGAATACCAGGTAAGAGCATATGAGCTTTAGTTAATAAAATGCATCTGTACGAATCTTGCTGTTTTTCTATAGGTCTAGAGCTATTCTAAAATCAAGATTTTAATTACAAAATTATTTTGAAGTTATCCCAATGCTGTTGGTTCACAGATCACAATTTTTAGTCTCAGATTCTAACCAATCTTCCAAGCTTGCCCTCTTCCCCCAGACATCCTCCACAATGCAAGTAATAAAATTTTAAACACCTTTTTGGCGCATTTGTGTGGTGTCATCAATCTTGACATTAGAACCAGATTTTGGATAGAGATCTCTCCTGCTTCCTCAGGGTGGCTAAAATAGTTTACATTTGTCTTAGTCACTTTTGTGCTGCTATAACAGAATGCCACAAACTAGGTAACTTAGAAAGAACAAAAATTTATTTCTCAGAGTTTGGTAGACTGGGGAGTGTGAGACTAAAGTTCCAGCAGGTTCAGTTATCTGATGATGATCCAGTGTCTGTTTCCAAGATGGTACCTTGCACATTACGTGTCTTCACGTGGCAGAAGAGCACAAACCCACTTCTGCAAGCCTTTTTTATGGTAGAATGAATCCATCAGACCCCACCTCCCAACACTGTTGTATTGGGATTAAGTTTGTAAAACATAAATTTTGAGAGACACAATTAGCCTATAGCAATGTTTTATTTATTTGTTATTTTTTATTAAATCATAGCTGTGTACATTAATGTAGTCATGGGGTACAAGGTATTGGTTTTGTATACGATTTGAAATATTTTCATCAAACTGGTTAACATAGCCTTCATGGCATTTTCTTATTATTTTTCTTTTTCTTTTTCTTTTTTTTTTTTTGAGACCAAGTCTCAGTCACCCTGGGTAGAATGCCATGGCATCATAGCTTACAATAACTTCAAACTCTGGGGTTCAAGTGATTTCCCTTGCCTCAGCCTCCCAAGTAGCTGGGACTATAAGCACCTGCCACAACAGCTGGCTAGTTTTTCTATTTTTCGTAGAGAAGTGGTCTCATTCTGGCTCAGGCTAGTCTTGAACTTCTGAGCTAGGGCAATCTACCTATCTCGGCCTCCCAGAGTGCTAAGATTACAGGCATGAGGCACCATGCCTGGCCACAATGTTCTATTTAAAAGTCCAATATTATGAGACTTGATTAAAAAACAAAACCCAGTATATACAATTTATAAGTGATGTCTCTTAAACATAGTAATGCAGAAAAGTTGGAAGTAAAGGATTGAAAAAGATAACATGGAAACCACTAAATATGCTTGGTTTTGCTGTTGACGATCCAACGATAAATTAGACTTGAAGGTAGAGTGCATTATCAAAGATAGTGACACTTTAAAAAATAAATAGTTCAATTCAGAGGATGATATTACTAGTCTAAGAGTGTGTGCCTCTAATAAAAGAGCCTCAAAATATTAATGCGTGAATCAGGTTTCCAACACTAAGCGCACTTGGGCTTCTTCCTCACTTCCATATGAATGCTATAACCCCACTAAGGAGAGGGAAATTGCTATACAACTATTTCAATAACCAGAAAAAATAAACAAACATCCAGCAGAGATACAGAAAATCTAAACAACATAATTAGCAACTGAAAAAATGGACACATTTTCTACATTATCAAAACTACAAAAGATACACGGTTTTCCAAGTGCACCTATAATATTTACACACATTGATCCAGTGGTAGTTACATGGAGCTTTCCCCTTGGTGAACCATTGACCATACATTTTCATTTTATGCACGTTACTGTTTGTCATAGTCTCCAGGTAGCCTGGAGGCTCTGTGTCTAGCACTGCTGAGACTTTCCATAGTATCAGAGACGTAGGTTCTTTCTATTTTCTTGTTCGTGTGTGTGTGTGTGTGTGTGTGTGTGTGTGTCTATATATATATCTTTAAATTCTGAGGTGGCCCCTGGTCCAGATGGCTGCTGACCAGCTATTGAAACACATTCCAGACACAAGAAAGAGAAGAAAAGAAAATGGATTCTTAGCCTGCCTTTAAAAACACTTTCTAGCATTTGCAAGTACCATTTCTACTTACAGCTCATTGGCTAGAAGTTCGTTATTTTTACATCTAGCTCCATAGAAAGCTGGGAAAGGAATCCTTATTTTAGTTGGCCATAAACCCAGCAAAAAAGGAGGGGGATTCTATTGCTACAGAGTCGAGATAAAAATGCTATCCAGATACCAAAATTAAGAGATTTTGATCTTATCTTATTTAACAGATTTATTTTTTTCAGCCTTGCCCTATCACCAACCAATAAAAGGAAGAACTTTCCTCCCTAGGATTCCGCTTTGCCTACATTCCTCTGGTGCAGTATAAAGTGGGACTGGATGGGCCAGGGAGGCATAGGCAAGTGAGCAATTACTAAGTCAAGTGAACTTTGCATCCTACCCTAAACATACTATGTTTAACGACTAGGCTGCCGAGGTCTTGCTTCTCTAGTTAAAATGAGAGAAAAGCATGGAAACTGAAGTCATTAATAAATACTGCCTCTATTTTGTGTAAGAGATCCAAGCCTAAATCAAACACAACTGTTGAAAACGCCAGATGTTATTCTCATTGCTATATTTCAGTGCTTTCCTGGAAGTGATCTCACCCTGATGGCAGTGCCGTTGTCCAACTGTGCATGCTATTTATATCTAGAACCCCAGCTTTCAGGTTTCAAAAGCACCAAACTTCAGATAGCTATTGCTTTGAATGCTGAGCCTGTCATGGGGAAATTCAAGCAGAATCCTCGAGTTGTGATGTGTTAACTTTAATGGCTGTCAAGAAGGCAAGAATATATGTAATTTGAAAACATGTAGGTATACTGTTACAGAGTTCTAATGCATGGTTCTGAGAAACACCTTCATATTAACCAATGCTGGGGATCAAACACTTCATAGTTTCCTTCTGTGAAGAAAAAAATTAACTGCAATTAATTATTTCCTACGGATTAAGAAGTGTGTAATCCCAAAGGGATATTTGTCATAGCCATAAAGATATTTTATAAATTGGTTTCATAGTAGGGATGAGTACATTGGATACTTTTTCTTCCATTCTGGAGATACTTTGCTAAGAAGAATACGTTCCAGCTCCATCCATGTAAACAAGAAGGAGGTAAAGTCTCCATCTTTTTAAAGGCTGCATAATATTCCATGTTGTACATATACTACAATTTATTAATCCACTTATGGGTCGATGGGCACTTGGGCTTCTTCCACACTTCCATATGAATGCTATAACCCAACTACAGCCCAAGATAAAGGGGAAAGAGGAGGGGGAGGGGAGGAGAGGGGGGAGAATGGGTGGAGGGAAGGTAATTGGTGGGACCACACCTATGGTGCATTTTATGAGGGTACACATTAAATCTACTAAGTGTAGAATATAATGTTTATTATATTCTATAGTAACTAAGAAAATGCGGTGAAGGCTATGTTAACCAGTTTCATGAAAGTATTTCAAATTGTATATAAAATCAGCACATTGTACTCCATAATTGCATTAACGAACTATAGAAATGATCCCTGAAAGTATAGTCTTAATAATTGCATTAATGTACACATCTATGATTTAATTTAAAAAAAGTGCCAATACTAAAACAAAAAAAAAAAAAAGAAAGAAAGAAAAGGAGAAAGAGAGTAGCAAGAAAAAGTGTGATGACACCCTCTATCTGCTATATTTTCTTGTTTCTGTTTTTATCTTTTTAAAATTTGGAGGTGAAGAAACTGATTGCAAAAAAACTGTTTTCGAAGAATATCACTGATTGTTTTTAGGAGTAATGATACCATTTTAGGAGAATGATACCATCTCACAAAAATCTTTTTTTGTATGAAGAGGTAAAAACAATACAGTTATTAACACATTTATAGCTCACATACATATTTGGTAGTTTATTCACATTTTAAGTGTGAAATAGAATGATTGGAAGATTCCTTTGAGTATCAACGGGAGGAAATTAAGGCCTAAGACTGATACAAACAATAGCTAACATTGCGGGGGGCGCTTCCTACCCCTGGGGCGGTGCTGAGGGCCTTGCATGCTCCATCCACTGAAGAGAAGGCTCTGTTTTTCTCCCCAGTGGCCGCAGGGGAAAGGGAGCTGTGAGGAGGGTGCATCTCTTGCGCAAACCCAAGCGGCTCCTGAGAAGTAGAGCCGGGCTGTGTGTCCAGGTCTGCTGTTCCCAGAGCCCAGGTTTGTAGCGCTGGGGAGCACCCCGCGTGGTTCAATGAGACAGCATTTTAGGAGAGTTTAGCTCAGTGCCTGGTATATAATGAGCTGCCAAAAAAGGCGAATGAAGGCCATCTACACAAAAGCAGGCTAGAGCAAGACGCGATGTGCCTATCTTCCACGTTGCTGAAGGGTCACCGAAGACAGTTACAACGAGGAGAGGTACGGGGATCGGGGCGAAGGTCCCTTTTTGGTTCTGCCTTGCTTCCCAGTTGTCTCTGGGTCCCAGCCCTGCCTCAGTCACGAGGAGCTGCATGGCTATAAACCAACCCCTTCTTTCTGTAAAAGGGGAGGATTTGGCTAGAATGATTCCTGAGCCTTCCCTCTGCTTTGAACTTCTTCCACTTGTCGTCTCCAAGCTTTTTTGCCTGTGAAAATTAGTCCAGGAGCCCAGAGAGGACAACGCTCGCCTTCAATCTGAAGAAGGAGATTAATAGCCCTATTCAAACAGCAATGCTCTGTAAGGATCAGCGTTTTCCACAAAAAGATGAACTCTGTTTTCGATGGCAACAGGCGGTGGTGGCAACACGGCAAACTTCTAGTGTGGGCATGACTCAGAACCAGGGCAGACCTTTAGAATAGCTGATAGAATCGAGTTATTCCAAAGACTTTCACAATCTTGGTCATTTCTGACCCAACTGCGTCAGTCGGGGCTGGCAATGCGCACGGGCTGCTGCGGGGCGAGGCGGCAGCCGCGCTGAGGTCTGCTCACCGGCGCCCACTAGTGGAACGCGGCCGTGCAGACTGGCAGGTGCGTAGGCGCCAACAAACACCTCTGCGCCTTGAAGCCGGGAGTGCACCTGCTCAGGCAGCGGCTTCTCGCCTGGAGAAACTAAGGGAGAGAGAGGAAGTGCGTCGCTCAAGGTCATCACCTGGTTGGAGGCATAGTTTACCTCTTGTCAGCCATTTTGGTCCCCGAAAAGAAGTTCTTTCTGTACAATACACTAATTTTTCTTCATCATTCTTCATTAATTCATCACTTAATATGTATTTGCTGCAAGATGCTGGCCACCCTCTATTAAAAGAAAGTGCTAACTCACTCTATCCTTAATCCAAGGAGATAGAAAATGTCTAGAGAAAGTCTTAGTTCTTTGGGTTCTGTTATAATTTAATACCTGTGCAAATAAATGCTTGAGATCTCTTCTCTTGTGAATATTTTGTTGGAATCAAATGGTTTATAGAGATAAATCATATTGGATATAAGAACTATCTGAAAGATACTTTGAACTTTTCATGAGTGACTGGGACACATGTTGTAAAATTTCAAATATCAAAAATCTGACAAAATTCACTGAACAGTCTCAAAATAAGTGTCTGGTAATGATGTTATTTATTTACTGGATACTCAACCAATACTTTAAAAAAATGTAAGTATGTTTGTGTTCAAGTAGTGTTTGACCATTTTAGGGAAATAAAAACAATGTATGTTTTACAATTTATATTCTTAGAAAGGTTGCACAGCCTCACAAAGAAATGAGATCTATGCAAAGGATTCAATATAAGACTATCATTCTGAAATAATTTACGTTCCCCCACCCCAATTTTTTCCAAGGGAATTTAAGGAAGGGGCACAGACAAATCTAAAAACAGCTGGGAGAACTTCATGGAGTAAGGGGGAATTAAGCTGAACATTAAAGGATGGAAAGGGTATTTAATTATAAGGAAAGGAAAAACAGAGAACAGGGTAGCCCAGACTCACAGGATGCATGGTGATGGCTGATGCAGGAAAATGTTTCATGAAGAGAAAGAGGGTTTTCAAAGTAGTTCTGCCAAAGCTCATATCATGTATGATGTTAGCTCCTCAAACCTCGTCCATGTTCCTAGTTGGCATCTTTCTTCCTCTTGATCTAGAACTCATTGTCAAGTTAGCCGATCCTGTTCTCTAGTTAGCTCGCTACGACCCTGTCTTCCCACTCCTGGGCAGCCAGATACTATTGAAGAGGATCACAGAGCCTCTCTTTCTGGGACCCAGCTTGGCAATTATTTCATACATTTTCCATTTATCAGCTGCAGTGGGCGATCCAAACCATATCTAATCTCAAGTGTATGGTGATTTCCTTACTGACCCTGCATTTTCTACTTTTCTCATCTTGGAAGAAAGAGTGGGGCTATTCCACATATGCTCCCCAACATGTCTCATCCCTGCTTTAAAATGTTTCTTTAAATGTTTCTTTAAATGTTTCTTTAAAATGTTTCTCTTGTTCTCCACCTGTGTCCCAAACTGCTCCTCACTTTTTTTATTTTTTTGAGACAGAGTCTCACTATGTCACCCTCAGTAGAGTGCTGTAGCGTCACAGCTCACAGTAACCTCAAACTCCTGGGCTTAAGTGATTCTCTTGCCTCAGCCTCCCAAGTAGCTGGGACTACAGGCACCCACCACAAAGCCTGGCGTTTTTGTTGTTGTTGTTTTTGTTGTGGTTGTCATAGCTGTTTGGGTTGGAACTCGCCAGCCCCAGTGTATGTGGCCGGTGCCCTAACCTACTGAGCCTACTCCTCACTTCCTCATGTAACTTTCTCAGATGAGGCTCTATTATTAGATCCTTGGACTCTCCCTTGCAGTCTCTCACAGAGGAGAGCTTTTGGGTAGTCTGTGCTTTAGTTGAACATGAAGCATATCTGTCCTACATATCCATATCTGGAGCTCCTGAGACTCTCAGGGATTGGGAATTAGAAAGGGTTCTAGAAAGCCCATCCTTGGAGACAGGACAATGAATGTAGATGAGCACTTCCCAGGATCAAGGTCAAATAGTCAACATTTAACATGTGTGAGCTTCAGTTTTGGCACAAGCAAAAAACAGAAATGAGGCAGTAAAGGCAGAAACAAAAGATGCTTTGTTCTCTTTAAAAGAAACACACTAAGGAATGAAGTCCCTTGAATTGCTAAGCAGAGGATTTATGTGTAATTCTTCCACCTTTGGCAAAGTGAAGTTTCGGGGGAATAAAGGGTCAAACTGTAACTTCGATAATAAAATAGTTCCAAAACATTTAGTATTGATCAACAAAAGCACTAAACCATTTAATAGGTGATTATTGTTTCCAAAATCATGGCTAAGAAATCTCTCTTCCAGCTAACAAATGATACATTGGAACAGCCTCTGCTCGTTGTTATTGAAAATGTGGGGGTCAGGGGCTACCCTGAATTTGTCCTCCCTGAGGGACTCTATCTGCTTGCTCTAGCACACCACCCACTTTTGGCGCTTTTCTGATAGCCCTTCTGTTTCTGTATGGTTTGGCTCTGGGAAAATACAAGGCCACGTGCAGGCTGCTCACAAATGCAAAACATGCGAACATATGTGGGAACTGGGGACAGCTTTCTGGCTCAACCCATTCCATTATGGTTTATTTCTCCTCTAACTCCTCATCAAGAGTTTTAAGTTGAGCAGACGGACCAGAAGGAAAACGTTTTCAAGGCTTCCATAAATTAGACAACAAAATAAAATTTCTCAGAGTCCCATGAAGGTGCCACACTCTGCTTCTGTTCCAGGTCAGCCTTTGAAGTCAAAGCACGCAGTTCCTGAAGCAAAGGAACTACGATAGTGTGAGGGGTAATCTTATGTGTCCACTTGGCTTTGGTATACAGGTATTTGGTCAAAACACAAGGCTAAATGTCACTGCAAAGGTATTTTTTAAGATGAGATTAAAATTTCAACCAGTAGACTTTGAGTAAAATTAATTGCACTTCATAATGTGAGTGAGCCTCAACTAATCAGTTGAAAGCTATGAGAAAAAAAAAAGATGCACGGCTCCCCAAAAGACAAAATTCTGCCTCCAGACTGCCTTTGGACTCCAAGATGCAACATTAACTCTTACCTGGGCCTCCAGCCTGCTATCTACCCTCTAGATTTTGGATTTGCCAGCCCCCACGGTTGCATGAGCCAATTCCTTAACATAACTCTAATCTTCCTGCTTATCTACAAGTATGTATACCCCCTTTTAGTTCTGTTTCTCTGAAGAACCCTAACTAATACAGACAGGTGCTTTCTTGTTAATTGCAGAGAGAAAACATCTCCAAAAGAAAATATTGTCTGTATTTGGAACCACAGAGAAGCTTCCTGGCTAGGGTTGTTACATTCTCCCTGAAAACTTCTGTTTACCCTGTTGTCTGGCCAAGGTTCAATTTAGGTAAAATGATCCACTCTGAAGGTCACATTCTTTCTTGTTTATGTCCTACAGTTCCAACCAAGTTTCTTTTCTTGATAGTTCTTATTTAGCAATAGCAGAAAGAATTGCTTTATATCTCTGATATACCGTCTTATTAAAAATTTCAAAGTAAACTTTGAGAACATATAAAAACACAAAGGTTTCTAAATGTCCAATAATTACTTCCCTGTCTTCTCTCATAGCATCCAACAGAAATATTCCTGGACTAATTCCAGATCTCCCTGGAGTCAAATGAAATTCAAAAGCTCTATCTTTATTGTTGGAAACAGGCAACAGGGGGACTAGGCTTGATTTCCAGCTCCCTCTGAAAAGTTTCCCAGGTTCAGCCAGCTACAGAACAATTAGCACTCCCTCTACTTGTCTCAACTCACCATCTGGGTTCATGTTCACCCTCATTCTCACCTTCAGGATCAATCCTGCCAGGTTCTCAGTCTTCCCGGCATGTTTGCCTCCCACCTATCTTCAGTTCTTGCCATGCTGAGCTCAGTGGTGTACACACACTGCACACTGAGTGTGGGATGGACTGAGTTGTTGAACAGGGAAGCAACGTGTGCCTGACTTGGACAGTCATTCTCATTGACAGTTTCTTCTTTTAGAAGGTATTAGTAGTGGGAGAGGCATTTTAATCCCTGACCTGGCTAGCATCATTTCTTCCATTGTTATATTTGGGTTACTACTCCATTTAACACGCTCAGCTGGACTGAGTCAGTCAGAGAATGGTGCCAAGAATGTGTGTGTTGTAACCTCTGGCAACAGTCTGCCCATGTCTGTGTGTGGTGTAATTTCAGGGTTCAAAGCTCAGTGGGCCAGATACATCTGTTTACCATGGTTTGGGGTACTCTAAGTCTGTATCCCTAGGTGGCCCTGGGTTGTTTGCTTTCTGTTGGTCAAAGTACTTGCACATGGTAAAACTGTGTGGGAAATATGCCCACTGTGATTCTGTAAGTATTTGACAGAATGAAGGTGGTCTATTGACTGGGGCTAAGTACATGCTGAAATCTTACAAGCATCCATGCAACATTCTCAGACAGGATTTTAAAACTAAGAGATTCTCATTTGAAAAGATCAATTTAAATAACAAGTAGTCGAGGTCTTCCCGGATTGCATATTTATGCCCACTGGGATAGAGAAAGCCTTTACTAGGAAAAGTTCATGTCTAATCTAAATGGTATTGGCTACAGTAACACCATTTCATATTTTGTAAATGATCAGAGCTCACCAGTATGCCAGAGGTGAGAGTCCATCAATTCACAAGAGTTCTTGAGAATAACCTTTGATAAATATTGGTCATTACGAGCTGTAAAGGTAGACACCGTAATTTAACAAGTGTGACAAGGTGACTTCCTCCTTTTGATCCTCTACCTGAGGAGGAGGACACTTACATTCTATATACGCACATGTGTATATATCACTCACATACTTGCCAGAGGGTTGTGGATCTGATGGATCTGTGGATATGGGGATTAGATACGGTCACACACTTCATGTAAGTGCTGAGTACAGGGAGTGGAGTTAAATATGTTCGAGGTTGTATATTGCATCTTTAAAAAGTCATGTGCATTTTGCATCCAAGTCCCTAAGATGTCCAAGTTTGCTTTAATATAAAAATAATGGTTATGGATAGTAGCAAAAATGGTAAAAAATCTCTGAAAATTTCCTTCTCTGTAAAAATAATGAAAAACTGGCAAAAATTGTCAAACTCAACCTTTTTCAGCAGTCTGTATATGAACCAATCCCGGGAGTACTAATTCAGGAAAAGTGGCGGAATCTAGGTAAAAACAGCACGCTTTGTGGCATTTTGACTCACTGTAATCCCAACCGCCATTTGCCAGCCTACATTTGCGCAGTGAAGCCAGTAACCTGAGGGCAACTGGAGGGAGCAAAATGGAGCTGGAGCTCTTCAAAAGCTTGTTTCCGGCTCGGCGCCTATAGCTCAACCGGCTAAGGCGCCAGCCACGTACACTTAAGGTGGCGGGTTCGAATCCCCAGCCCGGACCCGCCAAACAACAATGACGGCTGCAACCAAAAAATAGCCGGGCGTTGTGGCGGGCGCCTGTGGTCCCAGCTACTTGGGAGGCAGAGGCAGGAGACTCGCTTGAGCCCAGGAGTTGGAGGTTGCTGTGAGCGTGATGCCACGGCACTCTGCCCAGGGGGATAGCTTGAGGCTCTGTCTCAAAAAAAAAAAAAAAAAAAAAAAAAAGCTTGTTTCCAAGAATTGTCATTACTTGACCTGTTGGCAGTTCCCTTAAAGGCCCCACTTGGAGGCTGTCTATATTTGTAATGACTTGGAGCTTTCCACGCACAAATAGCCTTTTCCTTGGGGTGATTGTTGAAAGCAGTTACAAACAACTGACTAACTTCACAGCTGCCTGAAATGATAAATAAAAGTTGGGGTAAACAATATGCTAACCAAAAGCTTAAAAGGAAAAGCTGAGAATAGACGTCCATGGGGACTTCGAAAAGCTTCTACATATTCCTGGGGATCTAAAAAACACCGTGTGTGTAGAGCTGTGTGCGTGTCCCAAGCTGTGCAAGTGCTCTTGAAAGAAGGCCCTAAGTTCTTTTCTTAGCTGGCCTTGATGTGAGCAGGGAGTGAAGGCTTAGGCAGAGTTGTAAACTGCCTGGTTGAATGTTGAAAGCATGCCCTAGCACACACTGTAAACCCCTCAGTGAACACAGGGAAACATACTGGTTCCAGGTGTCTAGGAAACGGTCTAATCATTAACTAGCCAAACATAAGCAGATGCCTTAGTGTCCTCATATGACATAGGATACGGATTTTACAGAATTGGTTCAGAAAGCTCACTAAGCAAACAACAACTACAAAAACAGGAATGACCACAAACCCCAGGGAGCTGGGCAGTAAAGGAGAAAATCTGATTTCTAGAGTTGTCATATTATTTAAGATATAGAGTTTTCAAGAAAAATGTATGAGACATGCAAAGAAGCCAGAAATGATGGCCCATGTACCAGAACAAAAGCAGCCAATCTATACAGGCCCTTGGGAGACCCAGATGTTGCACATACCAGACAAAAAATCTTTAAGTCTGTTATTTTAAATATCTCAAAGAACTGAAGAAAACCATGTCTAGAGAACTAAAGGAGAGTTTAGAACAAAGTCTTACCAAATAGAGAATATCAACAAAGAAATAAAAATCATAGATATAAAAAGAACCAAATTAAAATTCTGGAGTTGGGAGGCACAATAACTGAAAAAAAAAAAATCTTAGGAACACCCTGAATTATACTGGCATATGCATAACAGGAGTTCTAAAGGGATAGGCAAGAGGGAAAAGGGCCTAAAGCATATTGAAAAGCATAATGGTTCAAAGTTTCCCCAATTCGATGAAAAACATTAATCTACACATTCAGGAAGTTAAAAAAAAATCCAAGTAAGATAAACTAAAAAACTCAAAGGAGACACATTATAATTAGTTGAAAGACAGACAAAAACAGAATCTCGAAAGTAACCCAAGAGAAGGAACTCATCACATACAAGAAAGTCTCAGTGAGGTCAACAGTTGATTCATCTTTAGAAATCATGAAAGCAAGAAGGCAGTGAGATAGGCTATTACTAAAAATACTGACAGAAAGAAAATAAACTTCCAATCAAGAATTCTACACCAGCAAAATCATCTTTCAAAAATGAAATAAATAAGACATTTCAGGATAAACAAAAAAGTAGATAATTCTTTGGTAGTAGACCTTCCCTGCAAGAAAAGCTAACGCTTAAATAAAGCAACATTAGATAGTAACTTGAATTCACATTAAGAAATAAAGAGCCCCAGTAAAGGTAACTAGATAGGTAAATAATGTAATAATTACAAATCCTTAAGTTAATGGCAAGAAAATGGAAGGAAATTAAAAGACACAAAAAATATCTATTGAACACAAAAGAAGGCAGTTACGGAGGAATGGAGGAAAAGAAAAAGGGGACCTTTCATATAGAAAACTCTAAGGAATCCACTAAGAAATAAAAACTTTAGTGCTAATAAACTACCTTGACAAGGTTTCAGAATACAAGGAATGTAGTTGACCCCGAACAATGTGAATTTGAGCTACACAAGTCCACTTACAGGTGGACTTTTTTCAATAAATACAATTGGCCCTCCATAGCCACAGGTTCTACATCTGACATCAAACGCGAATGGAAAATACAGTATTTATGGAATGAGAAACCAGTGGATATGGAGGGCCAGGTTTTTGTATATGTGGGTTCCTCAGGGCCAACTGCAGGATTTGAGCATGCACAGATTTTGGTATTTACATTTCCTGAGGATATTAAGGGACAACCATATATAAAAAAAGCAGTCACGCAAGCCATGGTAGCTCACTCCTGTAAGCCTAGCATTTGGGGGAGGGGCAAGGGAGGATGGATCACTTGGGCTTAGGAGTTTGAGACCAAGCAGAGCAACATAGCAAGATCCTGTCTCTACAAAACTTAAAATTGAGCATGAAATTAGCCAGGTGTGTTAGTGGGCACCTGTAGTCCCAGCTACTAGGGAGGCTGAGGCAGGAGGATCACTGGAGCGTAGGGGTTAGTGGCCGCAGTGAGCTATGACGACACCACTGAACACTAGCATGGGTAATAGAGCAAGACACTATCTCAAAAACCAAACAAATGTACATCAAAAAGCAGTCATATTTCTATACACTAGAAATAATCTGGAAACGAAATTAAGAAAACAATTCCATCAATCTGACATTAAAAAGAATAAGGCTAGGCGCCTGTGGCTCAAGCGGCTAAGGCGCCAGCCACATACACCTAAGGTGGCAGGTTCAAATCCCCAGCCCGGGCCCGCCAAACAACAATGATGGCTGCAACCAAAAAATGGCCAGGCGCTGTGGCGGGCGCCTGTAGTCCCAGCTACTTGGGAGGCTGAGGCAGGAGACTCACTTGAGCCCAGGGGTTGGAGGTTGCTGTGAGCGTGATGCCATGGCACTCTACCCAGGGGGATAGCTTGAGGCTCCGGCTCAAAAAAAAAAAAAAAAAAAGAATAAAAGGCTTAGTAAATAACGTTGACAAATGAAGCACAAAACTTGTATTCCTAAAGTGACAAAATGAGTGAAAGAAACTTAAGAGGACCTAAATAGATGGGAGAATATCCTGTGTTCTTTGGGATTGGAAAAACTTAATTTTATTAAGCTGGCAATATTTAATATTGATTGGAAAACTCAGTATTGCCAAAGTGACTATATTTCAGAAATTGAGCTACAGATTTAGCTCAATCCCTATCAAAATTCCAACTGCTTTTTCACCCAATTTGACAAATTAATTCTAAAATTCACATGGAAATGCTCAAGGTTCAGAATGATCAAAGCAATTTTGAAAAGGAGGAACAAAATGGGAGGACTCCCATTTCCTACTTTCAAGTTTTACTATAAAGCTACAGTAATAAGACTGTGTAATACTGGCATATGATGGGCATATAGATCAATAGGATAGGACTGAGAGCCCAGAATGGTCGATTGATTTTTGACAAAGATGTGAAGATAATTTAATGAGAGAAAAAATCTTTTTAATAAATGATGCTGGGAAAACTGGATATCTACATTAAAAGAAAATTAATTTGGGCCTCTACCTCGCACTGTATAAAAAATTAACTCAAAATTGATCAAAGACCTAAAAACAAGAGCTAAAACTATAAACTTCTAGAAGAAAAGATAGGCATCAATATGCATGAACCACAAAAAAGGTAATGATGTGAAGAGATGTATGTGTTAATTAGGTTGACTGTAGTATTCAGTACATTGCGCATATGTATGTCAAAACATCACATTGCGTACCTCAAATATCTAATTTTAATAAAAATAACTTTTTAAATAAATAATGAAATGAAAATTTCTGATTGTAAAAGTAATGCTAATTATAATTATACTATTACAGATGTTTCTCCAAAGAAGACATACCAACAGCCAACGGGCACGTGAAAGCATGTTCAACATCACTAATCATCAGGAAACTGCAGATAAAAGTTATAAGGAGATACCACCTCAGACCTCTTAGGGTGGCTATCATTTTCTTAAAACCCCAGAAGATAACAAGTGTGGACAGGGATGTTGAGAAATTGAAACCCTATATAAACTGTTGGTGGGAATGTATAATGGTGCCCCCACAGTGGAAAATAGTGTGGAGGTTTCTCCCCAAATTAAAAATAGAACTGCCATGCCGTCTGGCACTTCTGGGCATAGATTTCAAAGGAGTTGAAATCAGGACCTCAAAGAGAAATTTGCACTCCCCACGATCATTGCAGCATATTCACAATAGCCAAGATATGGAAATGACCTAAGTGTCTGTTGATGGGTGAGTGGATAAAGAAAATGTGGTATAGTACTATTTGGCTCTATTAAAAAAAGGAAATACTACCATTTGCAGCAAAAATGTTGTGTATTTTAAAGTATGTTAAGGAGATAGATCTCATATTAAGTGTTCTTAACACACACAAAAATAATAATAAACAACCCTTTCCTCACAAAAGAATATAAAGAAATTTTGAAGGTGATGGATATATTTAGCATCTTGACATGTATACATCTTGTGTATACATGTGTCCAATCTCATCAAAATACGTATATTAAATATGGGCAGTTTTTTGTATATCAATTATACTTTAGTAAAGCTAAAATAATCTGATCTTGAATCATACAATGATTTCTTAGATATGACATGAAGAATAAGCAGCTAAAATGAAAAAAAAGCATAAACTAAACTTCATTAAAATTAAAATCTTTTGTACTTCAAATGACACTATCAATAAAGTAAAATGACAACCTACATAATGGAACAAGATGTTTGCAAATTATATATCTGACAAAGGTCTAGTATCCAGAATCTATGAAGAACTCTTAGAAATCAACAAAAAGTAGCCCAATTAGAAACTGGGAAAAGGATTTAAATAGACATTTTTCCAAAGAAAATAAATAAATGGTTAGTGAACATGAGAAACACCCTTAGTCATAGAGAAATCCAAATAAAAACAATGAGATATTGCTTCACATCCCCTAAAATTGCTATGATGAAGAAGACAGATAATAACAAGTGTTGGTGAGGATGTGGAGGAAGTGAAACTCTCATACGTTGTTAAAGCAAATAAAAAATGTTCTGGCAGTTCCTCAAAAATTTCAACACAGAGGTACCATATGACCTAATGATTTCATTCTGATGTGTGTACCCCAGAGAACTGAAAATGTAGGTTGACACAAAAAATTGTACCCAAATTTTCATAGCAGTATTGTTCATAATATCCAAAAAAAGTGAAGACAACCCAAATGTCTATCAACTGATAGACAATGTTGAATGGGTAAACAAATTATAGTACAGCCAACCAATGGCATTATCAGTCATAAAAAAGAATAAAGTACTAATACAGGCTGCAGGACGGATGAACCTTGAAAACATTAGGTTGAGTAACAGAGGCCAGACATAAAAGGCCACATATTGGATGATTCACTTCATGTGAAACATCTAAAATAGGGGAATCCTTAGAAGAAAAGGTAGATAGATAGTAGCCAGGGGGCTGAGGGACGTGGAGAATAGGGGGGTGATTAACAATGTATACGGTTTTTCATTTTCAGATGATGTAAATGTTCTGGAATTAGATAGTGGTAATAGCTGCATGACTTTGTGAATATACTAAAACCCATGGAAATGTACAGTTCAAAAGGTGAATTTTATGGTATGTGAATTAAATCTCAAGTTAGTTAGAAAAAGATAAAATATTAATTATCAGATAGAAAAAGCACATGCATTTTATATGTGTGTGTGTAAATATATATATGCCAAACAAGAATGGCAACTACAACCAAAAAATAGCCAGGAGTTGTGGCAGGCACCTGTAGTCCCAGCTACTTGGGAGGCTGAGGCAAGAGCATATAATGGCTCTTTGTTTTTCTCTCTTCCCATTTCCAAATCCCAAAGAAACCCTGACATCTAGCATCACCATGTTTATCCAATTGAAAAACATGGGTCTCGGGAGCCAAGAAAGGAACCAAGAGGTTCACGGGTCCATTTAGAGACACCCAGTAGGAAATATTTTCTACTCCATGTCTTCATGAAAAAGGAAATAGATGTCATACCAGATCACAAATCTGGTTGGAAAATCCCTAAAAGTTTTCTTTTTTGCTCTCATTTCACAGTCACTAATCCCAAGCATTGTAAGACCAGGAAGGGAGCATATCTCCTTGTCGTAGAGGAATTATCACCATTGAAAGTCATATCTGTCTCCTGTCAATGAAGTAATCAATCATCTATCTTCGGTCAATCCACCTCCATGTTCATTTATTTCATCCCTCGTAACTTGATGAACTTGACTCACTCTCCCTCAGCCTGCATTTGAGACACTGAAAAAAGTAAAGGCCCCATTCTGGATTCAGGTAAATTTACCCCATCAGGGATGACAAGAGGATTTTAATCTATATGCTAACTTCAGTGCTTTAACAGTTGCGAAAGATTCTGTGCTTAGCAAGATCCTGGGGACATATCTGTGTTTAGTCTGACAGAATGGCATGTTAGACCAGTAATGTCTGCCCTGGACACAGGTAAGAAAGTCAGGGTAGATGTGTTGGAGATTAGCCACCCTGACTCACAGAAGGCTTCCTCAGGGGCTTCTGGCCAGAAAACCTCCTGGCAATTCCTCAAACCTTGAAATACTATATTAGACAAGAAGCAAAGTTGTATTGTATGTATATGTTTCGTAAAGAGAAGGAGCTTTTTGCCTTTTGTTCCTTACAATTTGATTTAAAACAAACCAAACCTAATGCCCACTCTGTTGTAAGGATCACAACCTGTTCCATCTGTGAAAAAGGAAATGGCTTATTAGAAAATGCTTCTTTAGGTTCCTGTGTTCTCAGTCAACAACCGCATTCTTTGGATGAGATCAGGCACATCAAGATGGCACCGATGTACACACAGCTCTATACATGAAAAACTTAGACATGATTTCCTATATTAAAATCATTTTTGTCATCAGGTTCGTCCTTGCTTATTTCATCTCCCAAAGCAGTGATGACTGCTCTCTCATACCTGTAATTATTTCCATTCTTTCTCTCAGCTCAAAGGATTTGTGTGTGGATGTGTGAAGGAAGGGGAGCTGGGGCAGAGAGAACCAATTATTTAAATGTTTACTTAGCATTTTCAAAACAGAGATGGAAGTTACCAAGTGGGGAACTCACCACTAAGCTAAGGCTCTCATTCACCACAATGTGTGGGTTGTAATGCCTTTTTCACTCTAATTGTGAGTATGCAGACTTGAGTAATTCGGACTTGTTTCAGGTTTCAGAATACACTTGGTTAACAAGTCAGGGGCCTAACACAGCCTGCTGTTTCTAGGTAGTTTCTTTCCAGTGAACCACTGGAGGGGGTAGGGGAGGGAGCTCTGTGTGTTTTGTCATGTCACCCAACAACCCTTTGCAAAGCACATTGACTCCCTTCCTTTTCACAAAGGCTTTCAAACTACATATAAAATAAAATACCAACTATATGAAGAAGATCTCTGTTTCCCATATCCTCTCACCCATTATTCCCACAGCCAAGTAAAACCAGAATGATTTTCTGTAAATTCCATCCAAATGGAAGCACCCAGATGTACTTCAGCTCTTCTGTTAACGTTCTGTAAAAATCTTTACTCTTTTGCATTTTACTTTTGGTGCTATGCTCAGCTGAAGACAGTACACATTTAATAAAACTCTGACATTTTCTTGACAGCAGAGACAAGTTAAAAAGAAAAAGAGAAATATATACCCTTGAAGTGTTAGTGGGGATTTGCTTTTCACTCTTTTACAATTTGGGGTAATTTTTGCAATAAGAATATATTACTTATACAAGCAGGACAATCAAGGTACATTTTTAAAAAAATCAACAGAGAAATTACAAACAAAAACACATAATTAGCCTTAAGAGAAGAAAAACAAATGATTCCTCTGGCTAATGATTTACCAGAAAGAAATATTACGAACAGAATAGGAGAAACAACTGATGGAAAGATGTCTGCCTACCCACAGCAGGGGCGTCAACGTCTTTAACGTTTGTGAATGATAGAACAGGGGCCTCAGAATCAGAATATGCACCTTGGAGTCTTTTGGAGGTACACATGCCATTTAGCTGGGCCACTAGAATTGACCTGATAAGCAAAATGACCTTATTATGAGAACTTCTCCTGGTTTCAGTGATATATTCCAGTTGTAGGACCTTGGAAATGGGTTTACATTTTGCCCCCAAACCATAATCCTGAATGTTGAAATCCTAAAAGATCAAAATCCATAAAATCTAAAACCCCTAACATCTAAAATCCTGAAAATCCCAATCACAGGATAATTGCATCTTATTAGGCAGAATCACTACCTTGTTATCCCCTTTATTTGGAAATTAAGTATGGTTTAAGGAATTTCTGCATTTAGTGGAAAATTCAGGTAAGTGGATTGGTTGTGCAACACAGCAACAATGAAAACTTTAATTGAAAAATGCATACGTTGCTTGGATTGGTATCTCTTCCCTCTGATGACATTTTAGGAGCTCTTCAGGGACTAAAACGGCCTCTGCCTGAAGAAGCCAGTGAAGTTACTGACTAGTTCAAAAATAATTACGTGCATGGTAGGATAAGGAGACACTCAACAGTGTTGCCATCCAATCACTAGTGTTGTTTCTGAGGATGGATTTCGTGTACCCCGAACAACAGGGAAGGGTGGCACAGAAGACGGGAAAACTTAATGTACACTGATGTCAGTGTACACAGAATCACAGAAGCATCTCTAAAAGAGCAGTGCCACGCAGAACTATGTTGAAAATAAATGTGAACTTGTTCTCTGAGGAGGGCCATGTCCTAAAATGAAGCCAAAGCAGATATTCCTCATGATGCAGCCTTCAAAAATCAGTAGAATGATTGTGAAAGTCACCCGTGCTTTACGTCTTATGGTCTCCTCTAGGCAGTCCCCTCCATCTACCCCTGTAAGACGCTTTTAACATGTCAAATTTTCTTTGGAGTTTCTTTTTATGTTTTAGTTTTTTCTGTTTTTATTTGTTAGCATTTTTTACAATTCACTATGCTACCTATTTTATCTTTGCATCACTTCCAATACTAACGGTGTAAATTGTGTAGAGACTTTTAGTGAAAGGTCTAATTCATGTTATGCATTTTTTGCAAATTTGGCTCTGCAAAAGTACATTATTGCAACATCCTGACTTTGTATATAAGCAGTCTGTCGGTATATAAAAATGTTGAAATTTCTTCAGTCAGTTAAAAGATGTTCTCTGTGTATATCTGCATCTTGATATACACAAAATTGATCTTGATCTCAGCTCTTTGCCCAACTTCATAGTGGATGGTGTCCATTGCGGTTTTTGACGGATCTCATCAGAAGACTTAAATTGTTCATTATGGTATTTCAGATGACCACAGTTACCAACTGGGTGCACACAATTACCAACCATAGTGACATACATGTATACAATCCCTTTAACCTATTTCTTCAGTATATGCTTTGTCTGTTCATAATTGTTACATCCATGTGATTATCATTAGTATATCTGAGTGTTTATGCTTGTAAAAATATGTATTTTGGCCTGTTTCGTTGTGTAATAATGGCCTATCTTCTGTCATTTTTTTATATATTTCTCAAATAAAATCCCTTTTAAAAAGGCAAACATCTTTTAAAGAATTTTTAAATTTTTTACCCAAAATTATGTTTGTGATTTTGAGTTCTTGAGATTTCAACATTCAGGATTACAGTGTTTGAGATTATGTCTCTTAGGATTATGATAAATTTCCACTGAAAACAGCCTGGTTTACATCCAATTCCACTTTAGAGTGGATAAGAAGTCAGGAGAGAGTGAAAGTTATTGAGTGTTTTACATGTACTTGGCCAATTTAATTATTTTAGAAATACTATTTCAGTTAATTCTTACAAGAAACCTCTGAGGACTGATATCATTATCTCCATTTTAGAAATGATTAGGTGAAGCTCACAGATTGTCAGAGCTTCAAATCCTGAAATATGAGAGGGGTTGTGCATGAATGATGAATCATTCACTGTGTTATATAACAAAATATTTATAAGCATTAATTCTAGAGTTTAATAGACTTGAGTTCAGATCTTGGCTTTGGCATATCCAGCTTTGGACCCTGACTAGGTCAGTTAAGTTCTCTGAGCCTCAACTTGAAAGTCTGGAATGACACTATCTGTCAGGTTTTTCTGCAGATTAAATTATTAATATATATACAGGTGGTACACTTATTATATTATGTGCCATACAGTAAGCTCACCTGTTTATGTAACACTTCTTAACAAGAGTCTACTGTGAAATATACATATAAAGTGTATAAAACATAGACTAGCGTTTAAAAGGTAGTAATAAATGAATGCCTATATACCTAGTACCTAGTTTATAGGAGCATTACCTGCACCTCGGAAGTACAGATGCACCTCTGAGGTCCATGGTCACATTCTCATCTTTTCTCTCATAGATAAACACTACACAAATTGTATGAGTTATTCTCTTGCTTTTCTTTATATTAGGGATTTTTACTGTGTATGTATGTATTTCTAAACTATATATAATTTAGTTTAGCCTGCATTTGAACTTTTTAAAAACAGCTAGGGCAGCGCTGTGGCTCAAAGGAGTAAGGCGCCAGCCCCATATGCTGGAGGTGGTGGGTTCAAACCCAGCCCTGGGCCAAAAACTGCAAAAAAACAAACAAACAAACAAACAAACAAACAAACACAGCTTCCTTCTTTCTTTCCTTCCTCTTTCCCCTCCCTCCCTCCCTTTCTTCCTTGACAGGGTCTCATTTTATCACCTGGGGTTAGGGTGCAGTGGTCTCATCACAACTCACTGCAACCTCAAAGTCCTGGGCTCAAGAGCTCCTTCTACCTCAGCCTCCCATGTAGCTGGGACTATAGGCGTTCACCACCATGCCCAGCTAATCTTTCAATATTTTGTAGAGACAGGATCTCCCTCATTGCTCAGGCTGGTCTTGAACTCCTGACCTCAAGCAATCCTCCCACCTCAGCCTACCAGAGTGTTAGGCATTAGCCACCATACCCATGCCAAAACAAACAGCTTTCTCGTGATAAAATTTATAAAGTTTGCTTTTTAAAAGCATGCATTTGAACTTTTAATAAACACATACTGCATATCCAGTGATTTGTTTTCTAATCATTATTGTATTTTTGAGATTCACTTAAGTTGACACGGTTGGCTGTCATGTATTTATTCTCACTGCTGTAGAGTATTTCATTAAACAAAAATGCCATAGTTTGGCTCCATTCTACTATTGATAAACGTGTGGTTTTTTTCCCCCATTTTACACTATTACAAACGATGCCACTGTGAACATTTGAAAATGTGCACACACGTGAGAGCTTTTTAGAGAGTAGAAGGAGGAGGGAAGTTCAGTTGTAGGGTATGCAAATGATCAAATCTGTAAGTATCAAAAAATGATGAGGCCACAACAATACCTGAAATAGTAACATAAAGCTGAGTGAATTCTAACAGTTAAGAAGAGCGGTGCTTATCAGGCACCGTCTTTCCAAGCACAGCAGATGTAGCGTGCCTAATAGCAATAAAATTAAATCTGGAACAAAGAGGTAGCATTGTGTGTTCCAGCACATAATTTTTACCATACCAAATTCATACCATCATATGAATTGTTGTATTCGTATTTGGCTATAGGAAGCTGGGAATTCAGAGGTTGGTGGATGTTAGTGCTGACCATGTCTGAGAAACATGGAGCTCAGGTGAGACTGTTGTTGACTGGTTGGCATTCACTTATTAGAATGACTCTATTCCTGCTTGGCAAGAAGTCAGAAATGAGGGGTTGTTACTGATTGGTTGGCTTGAATAGCATGTTTACCAGACATGAGTTGTCACTGATTAATTAAAAAGGTTTAAAACTGGGTGGCTACATGCTATCACAGTTACAGAAATATCAGTCTTTCCTTGGAGTGTGGGAACTTTATTTATGGTCAAAAGACAAGGCCAGATTGTTTTCCAAACTATCTGTCCGAACAGGTGTCTTTGTTTAACTTGTTAGTATGAGAAAATTTCAAACACAATCTAGAGGAAATAGTATATTAAACTTCAGTACACCTGTTACCCAACTTGTATAATTTCCAGTTAATAGTCAATTGTGTTTAATCTATATACCACCTACTCTCCAGACTCCTGGTTTATTCTGAAGCAAATCTGAGACATCATATGATTTTATACTCATTAAAGTTTTAGTATGTATTTCTAAAAGATAAGCACTATTTTCAAAAACTATGCTTAAAAGCATAAATAATTCTCAATATTATCAAATAGTATTGAAATAAGTAGTACTAAAATTTTCCCTATTTTCTCTCTCTTTGAATCAGGTTCCAAATAAGGTCAATGCAATGCATTTTGTTGATAAATCTTGTAAATCTCTTTGATCCACAGATTTATACCTCTCTCCTTTTCCCTTCCTCAGATTTTTGGTTGTTGTTCTTTCTGGTAGAACTTCTCACAGTCCACGTTTGGCTAACTGCCTTTCTGTGGTATCATTTAACTTGCTTCCTTTCATTGTGTGGTTCCTGTGAACTGGTATGTAAGAGTTAAGGCTTCATGAAACTTACATGTGATTTTTTGACAAGAATACTTCATAGGAAGTGGTGTTCATTTCCATCAGGAGGCTGTCTGGCTGTGTCTCCTCTCTCTCTCTCTTTTCCCTAATGATAAGATTGATTAGGTGTTGTCAGCCTGAGTTATCCACTGTAAGTTCTTCATCAGCTTTTCATCACTGATGACTCTTGCCCCCATCCTGTTTCACCAGGGGTTTGAAAACAGTATCTTGCCATCTACTCTGCAGTCCAAGGATTGCACTGGCTTTAGAGAGGACAATGCGTTGGAAATAACTCACACTGAAGGCAGGAAAAACCACGAGGGAGGAAAGCAGGCCACAGGTAGAAAAGCAAAAGAACGCTGGAGCAAAGGTCTCATACATTTAAAAATTTGAAAGGTATTGCAAAATTGCTCTTTAAAGAGGTTACAACAATTTATACTTTCAATAAATGTTCCTGTCTCCACATACCCTTAACTTTGCAAATTTGATAGGTGAAAAATTGTACCATTAGCAATGGTTTACAATTGCTAATTATAAGTGGAAGTAGAACATACTTTCAAATGTTTATAAATGTTTAATTGATATTTCTTCTTTTGTGAAGCCCTGTTGCTATCTTCTGCCCATTTTTCAATGAGTTTGTTTACATCTCTTATTTCTTAAGAATTCTCTGTATATAAGATAAATAAGTCCCTCATCTGACAGGTCTGACAATTAAGTTCATAAACTGATCATTGATGAATATCACTATAGTCACCTTTGAAGTATTCCCCTCGGGAAGCTGAGCACTGGCACCAGCACCTAATCCACACTTCAAGGCAATTTTGGAACTCTATTTCTGATGGCTGTTGTCATACAGTGCAGAAAACCACGCCACAATAATGAACACCAATCAGCAAGACACCCCACGTATCAACATGAACACAGCTGTGAGACGCACATATATGCCAAGGTTATGAAACTTTTCTGGGTTGTCTATACAGAAGTGTCAACATGTGCTTGCCTCGGCAGCACATATACTAAAACTGGAACAATACAGAGAAGATTAGCATGGCCCCTGAGCAAGGAAGACCTGCAAATTCGTGAAGTGGTCCATATTTTTGATCAGAACACTTAAGAAAATAGGTATAGAAGGACATTTCTTAAACTGATAGAGGCCATCTACAACAACAAAGCAAGAAGATTTGACTATACTATAAATTGATAGTGATCAAAACAGCATGGTACTGGCACAAAAACAGAGAAGTAGATGTATAGAACAGAATAGAGAACCAAGAGATGAACCCAGATACTTACCATTATTTGATCTTTGATAAGCCAATCAAAAACATTCAGTGGGGAAAAGACTCCCTATTTAACAAATGATGCTGGGTAAACTGGCTGGTGACCTGTAGAAGATTAAAACTGGGCCCACACCTTTCACCATTAACAAAGATAGACTCTCACTGGATAAAAGATTTAAACTTAAGACATGAAACTATAAAAATATTAAAAGAAAGTACAACATACTTGAAGAAATCAGCCAGGGAGAATATTTTATGAGGAGGACCCCCTGGGCAATTGAAGCAACACCAAAAATACACTACTGGGATCTGATCAAACTAAAAAGCTTCTGCACAGTCAAAAACACAGTATGTAAAGCAAGCAGACAGCCCTGAGAATGGGAGAAGATATTTGCAGGTTATGTCTCTGACAAATGTTTAATAACCAGAATCCACAGAGAACTCAAATGTATTAGTAAGAGAAGAACAAGTGATCCCATCTCAGTATGGGCAAGGGACTTGAATAGAAACTTCTCTGAAGAAGACAGGTCCTCAGCCTATAGACACATAAAAAAAATGCTCATCATCCTTAATCATCAGAGAAATGCAAATCAAAACCACTTTGAGATATCATCTAACTCCAGTAAAATTAGCCCACATCACAAAATTGCATAACCATAGATGTTGGTGTGGATATGGAGAAAAGGGAACACTTCTGCACTGTTGGTGGGAATGCAAACTAACATGTTCCTTTCAGAAAGAAGTTTGGAGATCACTCAGTGGTCTAAAAATAGACCTGCCATTCCATCCTTCAATTCCTCTACTAGGTATATATCCAGAAGACCAAAAATCCCTTTATAACAAAGATATTTGCACCAGAATGTTTATTGCAGCCCAGTTCATAATTGCTAAGTCATGGAAGAAGACCAAGTGCCCATTGACCCATGAATGGATCAATAAATTGTGGTATATGTACACTATGGAATATTATACAGCCTTAAAAAAGACGGAGACTTTACCTCTTACATGTTTATATGGATGGAGCTGAAACATATTCTTCTTAACAAAGTATCTCAAGAATGGAAGAAAACACATCCAATGTAGTCAGCACTACTATGAAACCAATTTATAAACATCCACACTTCTATATCAAAGCTATAACCCAACTACAGCCCAAGATGAAGGGGAAAGAGGAGGGAGAAGGGAAGAGAGGAGAGAGGATGGGGGGAGGGAGGGTAATTGGTGGGACTATACCTATGGTGCATTTTACCAGGATACATGTTAAATCTTTTAAGTGTAGAATATAAATGTCTTAACAGAATAACTAAGAAAATGAGGTGAAGGCTATGTTAACCAGTTTGATGAAAGTATTTTAAATTGTATATAAAACCAGCACATTGTACCCCATAATTGCATTCATGTACACAGCTATGATTTAATTAAAATTTTTTTTTAAAAACAGCAAAAAAAAAAAACAACAAAAAAGAAGTGGGAACATAAGTGCACAGTGGCAAGTCCATGAACTTAATTGTCAGACTGTGTACAATGACAGCTCCGATCCTCATTCCAGAAAAAGAATTCTGTGATATATTCAATGCACTGACGTTCTGCACTTTGCACATTAGAGGCCTCTTGAAAAGTTGTGTGTGAAGTAAAAAGTGGTCTACAAGCTATTAATTGCCATTGTCTGTTACTATTCAGTAACATGCATCCCCAAACTCGGTGTCTTCCATGATGGCCAGTTACTGCCCACACGTTTAGAGGGTGTGCCAGGCTAGTTTGGCTGGAGTAACTGTGCTCCACGAGACTTTCATTCACTCCTAGGACAGAAGGTTAGTGTCGGAATGTGCTCTAATGTGATGGCAGAACACAAGGAGGTGGGTGCAGAGACACAGGCCCTCGAAGGCCCAGGCTTTACTCACAGGCTTGTTACCTCTGGCTTGTGTCATTGGTTGAAGTCACATAACTAAATCCAAAACCAAGGGTGGAGAAAGTCCTTCTGCCTCCGAAGAGACATGGCAAAGGAGTGGATGCAGACAGAGAGAAGGACTGGGACCACAGTCCCGATCTCCTGCAGGTACTGACAGATTATTTAAATAGGTTTGCTTCCATAGAAAATTCCAAGCCCGCATCACAATATTAAGCATAAAAAGGAGCTGCTAATACATATTTGAAACATGGAAAATTTAAGTCTACGGAAAAGTACAGAGTAACATAACATCCGTGTATCTATCTCTAATAATTAACAAATTAACATTTTTCCATATTTGCTTCTGATCTTTTTTCTAGAAACTAAATGTTTTTGAGTTAAGTACTCTGTATGTCCCCACACAGTTCTACTCCTCTCACTCTCCAGAGGTAACTAGTCTCCTAAAGTTGGTCTGTATGTATTTTTGCGTTTTTACTATACACACATGCAGCATTCATGATGATAATATACTTTTTCAAGATTTAAATAAATGGGATAAGTCTATATATCATTGTAAAAGTAGCTTTTATATTTTGCAGTATATGTGGAGGTTTGTCATGAATTGTGTTCATTTAAACCATTACGCATAATTCATCTGTCTTTTCCATTATGGATGGATGCATTGGATGTTGTTAATTTTCCATTATTACAAACAAGAAAACACTTTTTTTTTTGGCAGTTTTTGGCCAGGGCTGGGTTTGAACCCACCACTTCCAGTATATGGAGCCAGTGCCCTACTCCTTTGAGCCACAGGTATCACCTGAAAAACACTTTTTTTTTTATTGAGGCAGAGTCTCACTTTGTCACCCTCAGTAGAATGCCATGGTGTCACAGCTCACAGTGACCTCAAACTCTTGGGCTCAACAGATTCTCTTGCCTCAGCCTCCCCAGTAGCTGGGACTATAGGTGCCCTCCACAATGCCAGGCTATTTTTTGTTTGTTTGTTTAGCAGGCCCAGGCTGGGTTTGAACCCACCAGCCCCAGAGCATGTGGCCAGTGCCCTAACCCCTGAGCTACAGGACCCCAGCCAAGAATACATTTAAAATAGCATATTTAGAGTAAACAAATATAATTTTATCAAAATATCAGTTACTTCCAAATATTACACAGACGAAATACAATTGGACTGACAATCCAAAAACACCTAAGGAATACACTAACGTCTGTTACGGAGGGTCATGGATTAATAATGATCAATGCTCCTCTGAAATATGTGCTACGCAGGAAATGAAAGATCTGCTGAAAGATAGCAGTCAGTATTCCATTATTCACAGGAACATTTTCCTGCCAGCCACCGTCCAGAAAGGCTGTCAATCTGCACCCAGCTGTGTCATTTTCTGTTAATATTTAGTCAGTGTTTCCAATAAAACTCACTGCTTCTTCAGATCAAAGGCTTTCACATAGGTCCTACGGGCATATCCGACAGCTATCCATGAAGGTTTAGACTATGACTTGCTCCATTCTCTAACATTTTTGTGTCTCACACTAAAAAAATGAGAGGTGCAGAATTCTGAGGCTAAATAGCTAGAAAATACTCACTCAAAGTTGCAAATTCTTCAGAGGGAGTGTGGGGGGCCATTCCCATTACAGGAAGAAGCCCAAGGGAAGCAAAACCCAGATGGTTCCCACGAGAGTCCTCCTTTTGGCTGTGGTGACTTCTACGGGTAAGTCAGAAGTACAATTTTAGAATCTTAGCTCACTTTTAAAAACGGATGTGAGGGGTAGATTTTAAAGTCAGTAACAGCACAATCAACAGGGACTTGTGTATTTGGTTATTAGAAATGGGACCGGGAAGATGCATGGCAGTGGGGTTGGGGTGGAGGGGATTCTAAATCATTCCCACCTGAATGTTCTGCTTCTTTACGGAAAGAAACATAAAAGTGGAATGGGAAGACTTGAAGAAAAGCCTTTTGGTGTTGGGCTGGGATTTCACTGAAACAAAATCAGGAAGTAAAAAGTTTGCATAGAAAATTGATTTCGGAAATTCCTGATTCAGAGACTCGTATGGATTTGGACAAAGGGAATGCCCCAATGCTCCCTTAATACAGCAGAAGAGAAAAGTTAATAAATTAAGAAGTTGGCTGATACATATCTCAATTCCCCAGGACAAATACTAGTTGCCAAAGTGATAGTATTATATCTTGATTGCAGTGTTGACTTGAAGCTTTGCTCCAAGGCATAAGACTTTTGAAACCCATCTTTTAAAAGCATATTAAGAAATACACTGAATGGCCATGTTCTGTAGCTTCTCTTCACAGCACATATATTAGTGAAGAGTAAAAAGTCTGTAAATAAAATCAATGCTCAAATTAGCAGGCTCTTGTTTTTGTTTGTTTCAAACTTGAGTTTCCTAACTATATCTCTCTGTAAATGCTAACATTGGAAATTCAGGAAATGTAATTTGGTTGAACATTTATCATCTGCTTGCTATTACATTAAAGACCCAAGTTATGCCTAATGTGAAGTTTGCATTAAGTACACAGAGAGCCAAGTCCTCCACCAGGTTTTACAAGTTTTCATGTAATTGTTTCTACTCCCTGACCCGCCTTCCCTCCTCACCTCACTCCAAGCTAAATCTGTTTGACATTTTACATTATTTCTTAGAATCTCTTCCATGCTTGCAAATAAGAAAGAGATTTATTTAGCAGTAAATAAACTGGGCCCATTCAGAGTCTGTTTCTCTTTAATTCAAATATTTACTTGGATTTGATTAGTAAACAAAAATCAACATTTCAAAGTTACTTTAGAATTTCTAAAATTATTTCTTTCAGTCATGCTATTTGATTATTTTTGTTGATCCTAAACGCAGTGGCTCCTGTGCCACATAACAAGCAAGGAAAAATTTGAAAAGCGCAATTTACACCATTTATAATGATGGAAGTTAGTGCCTATAAACAAACATTTACCAACCATCTGTATGTAATAAAACAGAATTTGGTGGCCATGGATAGTTACTTTTACATCTGAGTTAGAATGTAACATTCTGTAGGGAGGGTCTTCCTGTAAACTACAGAAAGGGGAAAACGTCAGTGAAAACAGAATTTTCAGGATCCACTGGGAGACTTATTAAGACTGGGAGACTGGAAATATCTGAGGCCAGCAGCTCTGCTCTTGTGTCTCTCCCTTTTAGCACTGGCTGGGCCATGGGCTAATATATGTGCTGGCAAGTCTTTCAACGAGATCCGGACGTGTGACAGCCATGGCTGTGGACAGTACTCTGCTCAAAGGTATGGGGGTTCACAAAAACAAACACTGTGACTCCTAGGCTCTTAGCTTAGTGTCCTTGCCCAACAATTCCTCAAGGGATTACGATTAGCTCCCCTCTGACAGCATGAAAACCCAGAGATGTAGCCAGTGTCATCACTGTCTTTGGAACAATTTCTAACAACTCTGCTTTGGCCTCTGAATTGGGATCAGAGCACGGACTAAGGGAAAAGAAGGGAACAAACACAATGTTTTTCCTCCCAATGTCTTCACACCTTGACTTTGCTCACCTGGTGTTTCCAAAGGTGAATCAAACACTACTATCCAATTTTACAGACGAGGAACCTGAATTGAGGCACCAAAGTGTTAAGGGAACTGCCTGTCAACCATGACTGGAGATGGGGAAGGCTGGACTTGAATTCAGGCTTTGGGACTTTCTTCCCACCAAACCAGGGTGTTACTGACCTAGGCTACGGAAGTTGAATAGTTGAGACTGACAAGAAGAGCTTGTCCACCTCTTCCAGACAATGAGGGTGACACTTGTAAAATTTCAAGAATACACAGCACTACCCTGTGCGTGCTGCTCTTTGATGAAATAGCCATGTGTCCAGCTGTACCACTGCTTCCCTCCTCATTAGGTGGGAACTCTCACATGTACAGATTCTACTCAGAAAGCAACCTCTACCACCTGAAACAGGACTAACAGACAAGAAAGACAGAAAAACGTCTTCTGGCTTGCCCAAATTAGACTCAATTAGCTCATACCCTATCGTTTAAGCACTTGGCTTCTACAGTAATTTCTCGGCTCTTCACTTGGAACCTGTTCAATGTTGCTTTACACATAATTCTAATAATCCTGGCAAATCTCCCTACTAGAAGGGAGGAGACCCTGGGAAGGGCAGGCGAGAGACAGCAGAGCAGAGCAAGAACTGAGGATTGTTAGAGACAAACTCAAGAAACCTTTCCACCCAGTATCATTTGTCTGTGCTCCATACGCATTAGTAAACCCAGGAAGTATCACTCACTGTATTAAAATTCCATATACAGTAAATGATGTTTATCATCACTTTTCTAGCTCACTGAGAGAAAAATAAGAATAGGGTAACTATACTTTTATGATAGGTTCCCATAAAAAGACAACTCTTTTCAAAATGGTCTTGAAGAAGTCAAGATTCAGATCATCTATAACAGTGGTTCTCAACCTTTCTAATGCTGTGGCCCTTAATACAGTTTCTGTGGGTCGCGATGCACCTGTGGGTTGAGAACCGCTGATCATAACATTAATTTACATGGACTGCCTCATTTCCCCAAATTCCATATGATAATATTAGCTAATATTTGTTTAAGGCTTACTATGCACCAAGTACTATTTTAAATACTTTAATATTTACAACACGGTTATTGCGACCTGCAGGGAGGAAGGTGGGCTAAAAAGCCTGAGGAATCCTGGGATACCCCAGTATGTTCTGGCAGCTTTAAGCTTTGGTACCCTAGTCTGTGAACACTGGGCTAAAACCGTGTTCCTGGGCAGGGAAAGTTTCAGGGCAGCTCCTCAACCTATTCATTCTTATTTACATCCTAGAAATCAAAGGACTCACCAGGGCGTGGATGTCTTGTGCCCCGCCGGATCTGCTGTGTATGCACCGTTTTCTGGAATAATTATGGGCCAGGAGAAACCTTACAAAAACAAAAATGCTATCAATAATGGCGTTCGAATGTCTGGAAGAGGTAAGAGAGGTGGAAACTAAGCCCAAGTCAGCCACCAGAGATGTTGCTGTTTATTTAATGCAGTTTCCATACATAGAAGTTTTGTACTTTCAAAATGATAAATCTAGAACATAAAGGATATAGAGTTGATCAACGTAGCTAACGCATTTTCAAAGATGTTCCACCTCGTTCACTGACAAATGCTGCTTGGTGCACACATGCCACTAAACTCCATCGCTGACTGAAGGTGCTCCTCCCTTGGTCCATGTGGTTTTGCTTAACAATCTATAAACAAAAACAGTTTCAGCAAAAATAACCATAATGGATACTTTCACTCACCCAAATGCTACAAATCATCAATGTTGGCGTTTCTGCAAGAGTTGAACGTGAACCATTTTCATCAGCTTCTATGTTCTAGGTAAAGCGAAGTGTCCTGGTTCTGCAGATATCAGGTCTGTTGTTCAGTTGTTTTGATGCTATTGAAGTATCACAGGGAGAGAGAAGCGCACAGCACGTAAATGTACAGCTCCATGAATTTTCACAAGGTGAATACACCTGTGTAACTAGCACCCACATCAGGACAAACAACATCACCTGCATCCCACAGAGCCCCGTGCAACCCGTCAGTAAATTATTCCCAGTAGGAGTAATCACTGTCCCAACTTCTAACATCATACACTACTTTTGCCTGTTTTTATTGATTAAAAAAGTATAAATAGAGGGCGGCATCTGTGGCTCAAAGGAGTAGGGTGCTGACCCCGTATGCTGGAGGTGGTGGGTTCAAGCCCAGATCTGGCCAAAAACTGCAAAAAAAAAAAAAAAAAAAGATATAAATAGAATTAAAGAGCATGCATGCTTTGTGTGAGGCTTCTTTCATTCCACATAATGGCTGTGGTATTTATTCATGTTTTGCTTACACGTGCATTCTTTTTGATGTAAATAGGTCACTATGAAAGTTTTGAGACAGACTGTGCTATAGTCTATTATTTCACTTCCAAGAAACACAGTTGACAGCGTCCTATCTGATTTATCCGGGCACGTTTCAACTTGCTCAGCTTATCAGTGTGGCTGGAAGGGCTTCATCTGTTTCCATCTGTGACATAGTGTTTCATTACATGCATATGCTTTCATCTATTTATCCTTTATTCTTTAAAGGAACATTTTTAGGTGATTATGAAAATGCTACTAGGAATTTTCTTGTTTATACTTTATACATTCTTATTGGGAATGAGCCCACAGGACACGTGCCCCCCCCCACCTGCATCTCTGAGGAGCTCTGTGGTGACTGTCTTCTGTAAGCCCAAAGTGACAAGAGAAACTGCTGCCATTGAGCTGGGTCCTCTAAAGTGATGGCACTTAGTAACCCAGGGCAATGTCACCACAGACACCTAATTGTAGCAGAGCTGAAGCAGTAATCAGAGTCATCTGAAACTCAGAGATTTGTGACATTGGCTAGTCAGTCATGGTGACCCCAAAACTGAATAGAACAATCAACTAGACTTTGTTTGATTTATATAAAGGGAAAAATTCTAGGTCTGATGAACAAAATTCTGACTTCAGTCATCACAAGAATGGGTAAATTCTCAAGCTTCAGCCACAGTCCAAGGCCTTGAATGAAAAGGTAGCTCAGTCCCTTTAAGGAAGGGCCCTGCCACATAGACAAAAACTTACCCTGCAACCCTTACCTCTGGCCATCCTCAAAGGGATCTGCAGCCAGTTAGCAGGGTGGTTGTACACTGGGAAGAAGAAATAACTAAGCCTTCTGGAGATGATTGGACACTTGCTCCAAAATGACACCAATACCTCAAGATCTAAAAGGCCACTGTGGTTCATCAGTCAGACTAGGACTTATAGGGTTGGGGGTGGGAGGGAGCAGTCAGCATAGTTTTTCACTAGAGTTCATCTTACAGTGGGCCCACTGCATCCCCAAATCTATCCTGTGGTTATTTCCCCAGTTCCAGCATGCATAATTGGAATCACTACACTCAACTATTGGCAGAATACTGCAGGAGTGGAATTGCTAGGTCAAAGAGTATAGCTGTATCTTTAGCTTTAGTGGGTAAATGCCACAGTTTTCCAAAGTAGTTGTATCGATTTACACTCCTGCCAGCAGCATATGAAAGTTATGGTTGTTCCATATTTACTATTATCTATTTATGTTTTCATTTCAGCTATTCTAATGAGAGTACAGAGAATTTAATTTGCATTTCCCTGGTAGTTAATAAAACTAGCATATAGATTGATAACATGGATATTGTCTTTGGTGAAGGGCCTATTGAAATATTTTTGCCCATTTTTCTATTAGATTGTCTTTTTCTTATTTATAGATAGTTCTTTGTATATTCCAGATGAGTCCTTTGTCAGCTACATCTCTATATAAAATATCTTCTCCCACTTTCTAAGTTGTCTTTTCACTTCCTTAGTTATCTTTTTTTTTAATGGAACATTTCATAAACGTGTCATCCTCGTGCAAGGGTCATGCTAATCTTTGAATCATTCTAATTTTAGCATATGCACTGCTGCAGCAAGTATGTAATGTTGTCTTGTAATAAAGAGCCAATATTAGTGTTTAACGTAGTTGAATTTAGTAATAATCTCCTTTATTGTGAACACATTTTTTTTCAACTGGTTAAGACATATTCACCAACCCCGAAGATGCAAAGATATTCTTCAGTTTTCTTTTACGAGCTTTGTTTCGCACTTTATATTTAGATCTATAATCCGTCTAAAATTGGCTTTTGTGTAAGTAATGAGATATACAGATGAAGATTTTTTTCCTATATGATTGCTAATTGACTCAGCACCATCACTGGAACAAGACTCCTCTACTGCACTGTGGCGTCTGTTTTTCACAAACAAGGACTGGGCAAGTTTCAACTTGCTCAACTTACCAGTGTGGCTGAGAGGGCTTCATTTGTTTCCATCTGTGACAGTGTGTGCATGGGGGTCTGTTTCTGTTCTCTTTACCGAGCCCCATCAGTCTTCCATTCTTGCAGGAATACCGCCCTTAGTTACAATAGTTTTAAGATATAACTTGCTATCTGGTAGTGTAGGTTTTTCTTTATTCTTCCTTCAGATTGTCTTGGCAACTCTTGGCCATTTGTACTTCCAAGTAAACGAGAATCAGTTTGCCAAGTATCACCAAAAATCCTGCTGGGTGTTTGATTTGGTTTGCATTCATTATCTAGCTCAAACTGAGAAGAACTGGTATCTTTAAAGTAGTGACTCTTTCTGTCGGTGACCATGTTACATCCTCTGTTTAACAGCATCTTCTTCCTTGTTATATTAGTAGCTGTTGCATTAGTTTTCAGTGTGGGGGTCTTACACATCTTTTTTAATACATATCCATAAAATATACCTGATAAACATTGTTTAGATATTCTATAGCAGTATTATCCAACAGAAATATATTAATACAAGCCACATATTTAACTTTAAATTTTCTAGTAGCCATATTAAAGACGTAAAAAGAAACATGTGGAATTAATTTTAGTATCTTCAAAGTATTTTTCAGTATGTAATTAATACAAATATTGAGATATTTTACATTTTAAAATACTTAGCCTTCAAAATCCATTACCTATTTTACCATTAAAGTGTATCTCAATTCGGATTAGCTACATTTCAAGCACTGAATAGCCAGTGGCTCGTGGCAACAACATTGGACAACACAAGTCTATGGCCTTTTGGGTTTTTTTGCCCACTTGCACTGCTTAAAAGTAGTATGTTAAAGTCTATTATTCGTGGGTTTCTATCCATTTCTTCTTGCCTTTCCTGTAGTTTCTGCTCTATATACGTGGTGTCTGTGTTCTTTAGTGCATGGATAGCTGCTGTTATAGCTTCCTTGTGAATTGTGCCATTTCTGATAATATATTGAATTCCTCTGTCTGGTCTCAGTGCCTTTTGGCCTGAATTCCACCATCTGGTGACAGGAACACCGTCTTGCTTTCTTATTGCTTCCATTTGTTTGACAAATCCCTGTCCAAGTCTTTATTTTTAGCCTTTTCTTTCACTGAGTTTTATTCCATACTGAGTAAAATTGGGTTTGCTTTTCAACTCACCAGGAAAACCTTTGAATAGACAAGTTGTGGCCATTCACATTTATAGTCTTCCTTCATATATGTGGTTCCAACACTGTCATATTACAGTAACTACCCTACACTAACTCTCCTTTCCTCTGCTTGGTGGGTATTTTTGTGTTTTCAGTTTTGTTAATATTTAGGGAGGTTTGTATGTTTGTTCCAGTTATTTCCATTTTTCATCTTTAAAGTCTATACTTTGGGGAGGAGGGGAGAGAGGGGGTGGGAGGGGGATTGGTGAGCTGCCACTTAACGGGCATGATGTAAGTGTAAACGGCACACCTCCTGGGTGCAGGACACACTGCAGCACAGACTTCACCTAACAAATGGAAACATTGTAACCTAATCATTTGTTTGTACCCCGCCATTAATCTGATATTTAAAATAAATAATAAAGTATATAGTTTTATTACCGTATGTCTTGAAGTTGACCTAACTCTGGGTCAATGCTCCCAACCGCCTAGTGTTGTACTGCTATTGTTCCTCAAGGCTTTCATTAAATTTTCATAGGAATCTATTCTCCCCTTGGCATATCGTAACACAATTCTCCTTTTTAATAAGATTCTGTAATTTTCTTCCATCTCTCTCCTGTGTTGATACAACTCTCTTTTTGCCTTTGGTCCTTTTCTATTATTTTAAAATTTTTCTGATGTAGGCCGGGCACAGTGGCTCACGCCTATAATCCCAGCACTTTGGGAGGCTGAGACAGGTAGATTGCCTGAGCTCACAGGTTCGAGACCAGCCTGAGCAACAGTGAGACCCTGTCTCTAAAAACAACCGGGCCTTGGGTGGTGCCTGTGGCTCAAAGGAATAGGGCACCAGTCCCATATGCTACAGGTGGCGGGTTCAAACCCAGCCCCGGCCAAAACTGAAAAAAAAAAAAAATAGCCAGGTACTGTGGCAGGCAGTTGTAGTCCCAGCTACATGGGAGGCTGAGACAAGGGGATCAGTTGAGCCCAGGAGTTTGAGATTGCTGTGAGCTATGACACCAGAGCACTCTACTGAAGGGTGACAAAGTGAAACTGTCTAAAAAAAATTTTTTTTTTCTGATTTAAAGCTACTGAAGTCCAGATAACAAATAATTATACTTATTTTCTTTTAGGTTTCTGTATCAAAATTTTCTACATTAAGCCCATTAAGTATAAAGGCGCTATCAAGAAGGGAGAAAAGTTGGGAACTCTGTTGCCTTTGCAGAAAGTTTACCCTGGCATACAATCGCATGTACACATCGAAAACTGTGACTTAAGTGACCCCACTGCATACCTGTGAGTGGAAGACAAATGACAGCTTCTAAGTAGAAAGTCTTCTTAAAAATCTGGTTGCATATTCCGCTTTTCAAGAAATTTGTGTTCAAATAGAAACATGATAAAGAAATAAAACAGCATTTTCCTTTCAATTCATTGTGTCTTTGATGTCTGGGTATGAAAAAACTTCTTGGGGCTGATTTTTTCAGTCACCTATGAGATCTGGGATTTCTTTTTTTTTTAATTTTTTAGTCCTGAAGACCTAGGATAAATAAATGAGTGGATTCAAGCTGGACCAGGCTGCTTTTTTGTCACCTCTAAAACTAGTAAACAGCTATCTTTCTGCTCAGAAACCAAAGCCTGAAGGTATTTCTATGGTACAAGGATGAAGAGTGGTTTATAATACTAGAAATGGTAAATAAGTCATAAATAATTGTTGAAGAAATGGGAGGCTTCTTTTGAGTTAAGGTAGGTGAAGATCTTTCACAAACTCCTTAGGTTTGTCAAATAGGATGGAGGGTGAACCACTTTCATGGATAAGAAAGGATTTTCTGGTCTTCCTACCTATACTTTCCCATGCTATATAAGAATAATAGATTTCCTAGGTAATGAATGATGGCAGTGTAAGAAAATATATTCTAGATTTCAGCGAGGCTGCATTATAGGAAGTACTAGAATGAGAAAGAGGTCTACCTTTCTCTGAACTATCTTATGAGTGTGGGTCAGTTGGTCTCCTGGAGCCAGACGTATTTTATACTACTTATTTCTACACATCATTGTCTATCTGTATCTTATTCTACCTGAGTCATGTTGGCAACAGGTAGTAAGAGGAAACAAGACCATACAATGTCCGAAGGACCAGAAATAATTCTGGCTCCCTAGGTTTTATCAGTCAGACTAAAATAAGAAATAAGTTGAATTAATCACTCTGGAAACTCACTTCACAAATTTTTGCTCAAATTCTTTTGGAGTTTTGAAGCAACTTTAGTGAAAGACTCCATTCTTTCGTGTAGCTATGTTACCGGGAAATACAGTTCACTGAACTTTATTAGAGAGAAAGCTGTACTTGTACACCAGGACACACAGATAAGAATGTTAATGACATCACTATCTGTCATGGCAAAACCTAGTACAACCCAAATGCTCTTCAACAGTGAAATGGAGAAACACGCTGTGTTAAAGTTATAGAGTGGAATATTATACAGCAGCCAGATGTAAAATAAATGGCCCTCAGCCAGACAGAAGCAAATGGATGAATCATAGCAACATAATTTTAACAGAAGTCCAAAAGGTCACATAAAGCATACTTTTTATAAAGTCAAAACAATCCAAATCAAAACACAATTTTTAAGAACACATATATATGTAACAAATTACATAAAAAGTAAAGCAAGAAAACTCATGACGGGAAGGAGCAGGACCCCAGAGAAGGGTTACTACCAATGCTGTAGGTTTGTAGTTTGGAGGTGATTTCATAGGCATTTATTGTTCTGAATAATATGTTACAGAGGCAACAGGACTTGCATGTGGGTGTCCGGGATAGAGAAATTAGTGACGATTCTCAGATAGCTGAGACTATGTCACACAATCAGCACTTTCTCATATCCAGTCAGATACTATTCTCTACTGTGTTAAGACATTTCACATAAGACTAGCAAGTTAAGAATTTTTCTTTTGGTAAAAAACAAACACAAAAAAACTACCCAGCACTGTCTGATTTGATTATCTCCCTTAAATATCCCCTTGGTACCAAATAATCTCAGGGTGTTTCCAGAGATTAAATTTGCTTGCAAACCATAGGTTTGTGGCCTGTGTTTCCACGGAGGCCACATAAAAAGACATGGCATATCAGCTCTAAAGGAAATTTGAAAAGGTGCTTTACAATATTTAACAAGGCAATGGATGGTTATTTAGAAGGCAAGTAAGTTAGATATGGATATTGTTTGAAAAACCAGACTCATTACCTGGATGGAGTGCTTCCCCAAGGGAGATATAGACTGTTGTCTTCTGCTTAGTATTTTCCTATCTGCTTAACCAACAAGCAAACTTTGGACCAAGAATTCTTTCTTAGGAAGAACTGGAATACAGCGCCCTCTGGTGCACTATGGAAAAGTGAGGATTTCCTTGTCTTTCAAGTTTGGATGTCAAAACAGCAAATTCAGTCAAAATATTACAAAGATTCCAGTGACAGAGTAATCAGTGATGATAACTTACTTTTCCTTAGCAACAGTGATTACAATATATACTTCAAAAGTTAGGGTGTCAGATAATCTGTCAGGTTTGATAGCTATAAATTAACATGAATAGCATCGATTTTTATTTTGAAAATGTTTTATCTGCAGGAAATTAACAGAAGAAAAAAGTGGCCAATTTAGGAAACCAGGCCTACAGAAGGAAGAATTCTTACATCTATCCTAACACTTACCACACTCATTGCAAACTAACACCAACACACGTTCTAACAACACATACCACACTCACCCCACACTAACAGTGACACACACTCTAACAACACGTACCACACTCAC
>NW_003852398.1:40036618-40037145 GCF_000181295.1 Otolemur garnettii
TCTAACAACACGTACCACACTCACCCCACACTAACAGTGACACACACTCTAACAACATGTGCCACACTCACCGCACACTCACAGCCACACACGCTGTCATGATACGTACCACACTCACAACCACACATGCTCTAATGACATGTTCCACACTCACTACACACTCATGGCCACACACACTCTAACAACACATATCACACTCACTGCGACACATATTCTAAAAACATGTACCATACACAAGTCACACTCATAGCCACATGCTCTAACAACATGTACCACACTCACCGCACACTCAAAGCCACACATTCTCTAACGACACGTACCACACTCACTGTACACTCACAGCCACACACACTAACGACACGTACCACACTCACTGCACACTCACAGCCACACATGCTCTAATGACACACACCACACTCACAGCCACACACGCTCTAACGACACGTACCACACTCACCACACACTCACAGCCACACACGCTCTAATGACACGTACCACACTCACAGCCACACACACTCTAACGACAC
>NW_003852398.1:40037165-40041696 GCF_000181295.1 Otolemur garnettii
TACCACACTCACCACACACTCACAGCCACACACGCTCTAATGACACGTACCACACTCACAGCCACACACACTCTAACGACACGTACCACACTCACAGCCACACTCGCTCTAATGACATGTACCACACTCACAGCCACACACACTCTAACGACACGTACCACACTCACCGCACACTCACAGTCACACACACTCTAACGACACGTACCATACTCACAGCCACACACGCTCTAATGACACATAACACACTCACCGCACACTCACAGTGACACATGCTCTAACAACACATACCACGCTCACCACACACTAACAGCCACACATACACACTTAAAAATCTGCTTGCCTCCCCATTTCTCCCTCCTATTTTGTACAATACACATGAAGCCAAAACCAGAACATCTGAGATCTCCATTTCTGTTTTCTTCAGCACAGCCTCTGAAAGGACCTTTCCCCCCATTCTCTCCATTTACTTTTTGCCCATAAAATTGGCCAAACTTTCCCAGAATCCTCTAACAAATGCAAATAAATATTTTTAACATGAACAAATTTGCTTAGAGAACTAAATGTTTTTCAAAGACTAAGGTTTGAAATCTACCTATTATCAAACTCATTTATCAAGAATCCTCTAGTCTTAGGTAAACAGTACTTTTCACAGACTTCCAAAGTAAATAGGGACATTCTCATTAGAGGAAGCACTAAAAATACTCTGTGTTTTCTTATCTTGTTTTTGGCTGTTCTTAAAAATGTTTTGCTCTTCCATTTGTCAACCCAGTACGTCAGGCCCACTGGGAGAACTTACATGAGTTAATGAACCTCGGTTACTCTGAGTTTTGCTCTGAGATTCATTACAGTGCTTAGTGCACTAGGTTCAGTTACTGGGCCACTGAAAGCACTCTGTGGAGCAGCAACTGCTCATTTGATAGAAGAGGCCAAGGGCACACATCATCTCTCCATGCTAGTAGGCTATGGGGAGAAACTCCCCCCAGCCTCTCTTCTCTGGTCCCCCTCTGTTTTGCTCCTTGATCTTCAGTGCAAACACCAGTGGCATTTCATCTCCTTGCCATTCAGCTGTACAAACTCCCACCCACCTCGTCCAGCATTATCGTGGCAGAGGAGCAATACCAGGCGAGACCGGAGGCTCATCCCTTCAGAATTCCCACCATTACTGATCCCCAGCTCCTTCTCGTTCAAGCCATTCCTTCTGTGTTTGTTCTGTCATCCTAATCATATTTTAAGTTCCTTATTACCTGCTGCTTCTATACCCTCCTGAAATCTTAAAGTTTAAATTATGTGATCTGTAATAGCAGTAACTCAGTTTTCAAGAAATTTTTTTTATTTTTTTCACCAGTAATGTCAGCCCCATTAGCGTTTCCTGAGTGCTTACTAATGTGGCACATACTGTTCTGAGAGTGAGAACACAAAGGCGAATGTGAAATGCCTCGCAGAGCTCACAGCGAGAAAGAGCACATACAGGCTGAGAATATACGCGCAGCACAGTCTAAATAAAGGGGCTCAGCCTGCTACTTCTAAAAAACCACTTACAACGTATTCTAACTGCTTAGTAGGTGAAATCTAAAAAAACTGGAAAATAATTTGCTTGGTTTCTTAGAAAGAAATTTAAGATACTAGGGGTTGGACAAGTTTGAAACAAAGTACTTAAGTAAAATCTATCCAGTGCCTAGTATCTGCTAACTAACCAGCATGCCAGATGCTGGGAATATGCAACAGTGAGCAAAGACCCAAAAGAGATCTTGCAAAGGTGGAGATTACAGAGCAATGGCATAAACAGGTAACAGACCAGTAAATGATAAGTCACAACAGTGGTAAGTGCCATAGATTACTGAGTATACCTGCAACAGGGACCTGACCTAAAAGCGAGGAATGGGCCAGGTGTCAAGGCAGGCTTCCATGAGAATGTGACATCCAGAGTAAGCCAGGCGCAGAGAAGAGTCTGTGAGAAGGCCACTAGAGGGTGCAGCGTGCAGGGCAGCGCTGGGGACTGAGAGAGAGTGAGTTAGAAGGGCTACAGGCAGCTATGTGGAAAGGAGGCCAAGGAAGCAGGGAGGAGGCAGACCTGTGGGGCCTTGTGAGTCATTTAAACAATACATCTTCATTCTAAAGACAATAGGCAGCCGCTGAAGCGTCTACCTGTGTTAGTAATTGAATTACAAGGTCACCTATGCAAAGGAGCTGGCATAGTCCCAAATCCCTAACAGTAGGCCAATAAATACTGATTCCCCAAACACATCCTGCAAGATTTTCTTGGTGTATTTAAACAATTAACAATCACAGTGAGTATCTTTTTCCTTTTCATGAGTATCTTTATAAAATGAATTAATATTTTAAAATTGTAATTGAGTGCCCACTGTCTCCCAGGTTAACATAATAAAGTAGCATTCAAAGTACACTGGAAATTAGGAGTTGTTTATTGAATCACAAGATGATCATATGTACTGCTGAAAATGCTGTAATGAAGTAAGTCTGTCTCTAGATCTTGATTTTACACTTGGTTTTTAACACTATGTATTTTATAAAATATATTGATATTAAGATAAAACAGAAGCAATTAAAACAATACATGGTAAATGAAGTAACTTAAGGGATCCAAGTTCAGTATTACACATTATTTAGCAACCTAAAGTATGCCTTCAAAGAAGGCTGAGGATCTACTTAGAAACCACCTGTACTTTCCACATACAGTACCTGTGCCCTATTTTTAGAGATTTCTAGCTTTTCACATTTCTCGCATTTTTTTCAAATGTTTCTGCAGCAGTCCATTGAGACTTTGCAAATGATAAAACATTCGACCTAAAATATTTCAACAGTGCATCTGAAAATTTAAATTTGCACAGACAGAAAGCCACTAACCTTACTGATTAAAAAAAAAAAAAGGGTCAGAATCTTTGGTAGCCATTTACCAGACAGGCATCACGTCAGGGAACCATACTCTTCCCAGGTATTTGGAAACTTCTGTGTGAATTTCATCTAGGCTATAGTCTTCGTCCGGGATCAAAACTTCCTCCATTATAGACAGCTGGGTTAGCTTTCTCCCACACAGTCTGACAAACTCAATGAGTGCGCTGCAGCTAACTTCACATTCACTCAGGCCCAAGGCTGTTAAGTTTTTACAGTGTTCAGCAATACAAATCAGTTCATTATCAAGACGCTGAAGACCATTAGCACAAACCACTAACTCAACGAGTCGTGGACAGTTAAGACCAATCCGTCCTAGAATTGCTTTGCTTACTGAACGACCGAAATAAAGATGAGTAACAGGGGTTTCTTCTTTGAAGAAGGTCTCAAATTCCTCTTCATATAAAAAGAAGTACATAACAACATTAACTCTAGGGGAGTGTTTAATAAGCGCATCCCAACTATTTTTTTTAATAGAATGAAATTTAACCTGTCCAGGATTGTCACTCACAACATCGATTCGAAGATGTTCAAGGTTAACATGAGTCTCACTTGAAAGTGCTAGGAGAAGCTCATCACTTAGAATGTAATAATTCAATGCCAGTTCTTTAAGGCCTTGACAGTGATCAGCTACACAAAGGATTCCTGCAGGAAATGGAGGAAATTTCTTGAGAACAAATAATCATGCTGATGGAGATATAACATTTTGTAAACTTAAATGTGATATTACTATTTACTAAAATAAATAATGATTTCTGAGAAAATGGTTGCCAAGACATATATAATTATATATAATTAGAAGTATGTATCCAATACGCTCATGAGAAACCATTTAGACTATATTTAGCATGCAGATTAACACTTATGAAAAAAATTACTATAATCATGTGTTATGTAAGTTTGTATTTTTTAAAATTTTTTTATTAGTTTGTATTTTTAAAAAAGAAATTGCATGATTACTATTATTGTAATAAAAATCATTCAAGCTTTAAAAAATAGAACCTACCGTCAGATGAAACATGAGGACAGCTACTCATTTTTAGGAGTTTTAGAGTGTCACTGTTGTTAGCCACCAGAATCTTCAATGAAGGATCATCCACTGGCGTGTCTTCAATTTTGATCGATGATAATGATTTTGAGTTGACAAAAACCACCGTAAGTGCTGACACAAAATGGGACTTGCACAGCAATAAGAAAAAAATTATGGAAACATTATTCAAAAGTGTACAGGTTTAACCAAGTAATTCATTAATGCAATTTTTATCAACACATGCTAATGATAACATATTAAGAATGATTAATATGTTACTGTTTCCATAGAATCATACAGAAGACATTTTTATAACCAAGTATAGTTTTATACTTTTATAATTGAGAAATGAAATACTAATAAAGGAAAAAGTTTCAAACATTTCATTAAAACACATTTTCCAATTATTTCAATGTTAAGGAATTGATTTTCAATATTAAAAGGGTAAACTTACTGTGTATTTATTTCCTAGATTGAGGAAATGATTAACCCTTCACTGAATCTGACCTACATCCTGTTATTGTACCCCTTGCAAGCTAAGAATGGTTGTACATTTTTTTCATTGTTGTTTTTTTTTTTTTTTTTTTTTTT
>NW_003852398.1:40041770-40053842 GCF_000181295.1 Otolemur garnettii
TCCTGCCTCCGCCTCCCAAGTAGCTGGGACCACAGGCGCCCGCCACAACGCCCGGCTATTTTTTGGTTGCAGCCGTCATTGTTGTTTGGCGGGTCCGAGCTGGGGATTCGAACCCACCACCTTAGGTGTACGTGGCTGGCGCCTTAGCTGGTTGAGCTATAGCTTTTTTCATTGTTTCAGGTTAATTTGAGGATACAAAGAATTAGGTTACAATGTTTGCATTTGTTAGGTAGAGTTCCTCTTATAATTATGTTCCACCCCTCAGAGGTGTGCCATACACCTAACATTGTGCCCATTACTGGGGGCATACCCATTCACATCTTCCCTCCCCGTGGCTGTACATTTTTAAATGGTTGGGGAAAAAATTAAATAACATTTTGTGACAAGTGAAAGTAACATGAAACTCAAATTGCAGTGTCCATAAATAAAATTTGACAGGAGCACAGCCACGCCCCCCTGTTTATATATTCTCTCTCTGAGTCTACACTGCCATGCTGGAGTTGAATGGCTGCAAAATGAGTCTTGAATGGCAATAAGAAAAAAAGTATGTGTAAAATTCTCATGAGAAACCATTTAATCTATATATAGCTTGTGAACTGACTTCTTTTGAAAAAAATTACAGTAATGATTTGTTACAGGCTAAGGCAGGAGGACTGCTTAACTACCGTAGGACTATATGGCTCCCAAAGCCTCAAATATTTACTATCTGGACCTTTCAATCCTTTCCCTAGAAGACACAAAATTTTTATTTGTTTATTTACTCTTATATTTCCAATACCTAAAATAGTATCTGGGATACAGTGGGTAGTAAGTAAACATTTGTTGAATGAATAAGTGAATAGAAAGATGTCCCAATGGCATGCTTTTCCTAACAAATGATCCAAAGTGAATGCAAATCTTTATATGCCTTGGAGACTGACAAACTAAAGCTCCTTAGAAGGAGTAGGATTTCACGAGTTTTCAGATCCAGTATTTTTTGGCAAGGACAGAAAGTCTGGAAACCAAATTTATGCATTGCATGATCCCTGTTCCTTTTTCAAAATCAATTTGGATTCTACCAAAGCTTCTATTGTCCCTATGAGAATGACCCAATTGATTACAAATATTAATTAACTAATAAGAAAATTCATTGATATAGACTAATTGTAAACCGGTTTTTACAAACTTTCAAATGGTAGCAGGATAGACCTTTTAACTAAATTTTATGGAGCCATATTGATCAGAGAAATATAAAACCAAGGTTTATTTTCCCTTTAATTAATTCTCAATTGACTATGTTAGTCCTGAAGGACAAATTTAAACATATTTCATAATAGCAACATATTTTTAGCACTTTTTATGATTAGCAAAATACTATACTTTATCTTATTTTTCCTTAGTTTAAAAATGAAAAAATTGAGTCTCAGAGAGATCCGCAAATCTTGTCAGAAGACAGAGAGCTCATTTTAAACTGTAGAGGCAGAGGTTGCAATGAACCTTGCTAATTCCTGGTTACATGAGCCACCGGAGAAGCTGGCCCTGGAAACGGATGTGCAGCATTACAGATAATTTTTAGAATCTAAGAATTTCTGGCTAGTCTAATTCTATAGTTCACAAATAAGGCAATAACTCTTTAGCAGTAATGTTTTCAGGCCCATTGTAGTGGCTCATGCCTGTAATCTTAGCACTCTGGGAGGCCAAGGTCAGGAGTCTGCAAGCAGCCTGAGCAAGCACAAGACCCTGTCTCTATTAAAAACAGAAAAATTAGCCAGGTGTGGTAGCAGGCGCCTGTAATCTCAGCTACTTGGGAAGCTGAGGCAGGAGGACTGCTTGAGCCTAGGAGTTTGAGGTTGCTGTGAGCTATGAAGACACCATAGCACTCTAGCTGGGTGACAGAGTGAGATTCTACCTAAAAAAAAAAAAAAAAAAAAGAAAGTAGTAAGTTTTCATCTGATTACTTATGTTACTCTAATCCTCAAGTGACCCATTTTTTTCCAACATATCTCTTTAAAAGATAAACAGGCTAGCAAAAATGCTGGCTGAAAGAGAGCATGACCCAGTTTATGAGAGAGATGGTGCTGCAATTCCTTTATCTTCTTCTATAGGAAAGTTTCCATTAACCAGTTTTACAAATAACTGTGATTGAGTGCTTGTCATATACATCAGGCACTATTCTAATTCTGGGTTTATAATAGTAAATAAAATGGACAGACTCTATACCTTCAATGAGCTTATGTTTTAGTGTTGAGGGGGAGAGAAAAAATATGTTAAATAAGTATGGGAGATAGCTTCAAGGGTCAATAAATGATGCAAAGAAGATAAGATAATGTAACACAGAGTAACTGCAGGAAGAAGTGTAGCAAAAGTGGTTAATGCAGGCCTCTCTGAGGACATGGCATTCAAGTTGAGGCCTAAATGAAGAAAAAACAGTTACTAGTCTCTGTGGCAGAAACTGCTATTTGCTTCCTAATAGCCATTCACCCTTTCTTCTTTGGTAATCCAATCCCAATTTTTAACTGGGCACAATGCCACCTGGGTAAAAGATTTCCCAAGCTCCCTGAAATCTGGTATGGCCACAGGCTGAGCTATAAAGAGAAACATTCTATGGTATTTATGGGCAGGGTCCTTAAAAAGGAGAAGCATATCATTCTAGCTCTGTTTCTTTTATCCAAGAGCCACCTTAGATGATGAAAATGAAGAAAACACCTTGAAAAGAGTAGAGTGGCAGGAAGGAGTCTAGGTTCCCAACAACTTCCTACTGGCTATGGACTGTCTCCCCTATGGGTTTCTTTAATGTAAGAGAAATAAACTTCAATCATGCTTTTTAACCCACTGTTGTTTTGGAGTTTCTGCAACATAAACTCAAACATCATTCTAACTAGTATAGTTCATTCAGTTAAATGTTATACTGTTCTGCCTTCAATGGAGACAATACAGACTTACAGGGAAACATCCATTATTGCCTCTACAGAATCTATATTCAAAGTAACTACATAAACTAACACTTGAAAATAGTAAGCAAAAAAATCTAAATTTTATATTAATGACACCGACTGTAGGAACAATTGCCAAAATTGCAAAAGAAACTAAACAATGAAAATGTGCATAAACTATTTTTGCAAAAGTAAGCACTAGGTAACAGAAAACTGCTTTAAATAATACTTTCACTATGGGTAAGAAAAGAATAGTTTCTGCTTACTTTGGCAATATTTAGGATTTTAGTATAGCTCGCAAGAAAGCATGGTATCCTTACCTTTGACACATTCATAAAACTTGGCTTCGCTGTTGAAATCAAGCCCAAGGTGTGGATAGAACAATTTACCAGCTGAGAAAGTATATCACAGGCAGCTTCTGCAGACTCTGTACTACTATCAACCTATAAAGAGAATTTTTAATCTTAAATAATTTATCTAAAGTTACTGGCAATATAATTATTTAGTAGAAATCAATTACAAAGTTTTATATATACCTTCAAGCAATAATAGAAATAAGTATTTTTTCTTTATACCAAGTACCCCAGACTATAACGTGAAAACAAATGATGACAAAGTAACTTTCCAACCACTTCAGAGCTTCAAGTCTTTTACAATTACCTGAACTTTCATAACGGCATACAAAGGAGGGAAACTGAATTTTAAGTTTTTTAATTCCAGATCAAATTCTGTATCTCTATCTACACAAATAATTACAGACAAACAGGAAAATGACACAAATTCTGCAAAATGCACTGACTGCCTCAAATTAAGGACTGAGACATCCAAATATGTTGTTAACATAAGTCATTGTTTTTATGTAATGCTTACTCTTCTTACCTTAAAGCTGACATACTGGAGATGGGCAGCATGCTTTTTAATAATTTGCTGAATGAGATCAGGATGAGTAGATTTAAAATATGAAGTAGCTGACTGGTTCAGCTCGAATTCAAACTTTCTCCACAGGTCAGGAATATGAAACACTTCATTCCATCTCCTACACACAGAAGACGCACGGGCCCGGTCTATTAAAGGAAGATACTGAAAAATCTGTAATAGCACATGAAGAGGCAAACTGCCCCAGTCAAGAACAGTGTACTCATGAGTCTGGTTGAAAGAAGAGTAGAACTCAAGTTTGGGCTGTTTTGCTGTTGGTGAAGACGGGACAATTTTATTTGCAACAGGCAAATTGTTCCTCTTCATTCTGTAAACATTAAAAAATGTTAAGTTTTTGATCATTTTTTCAGACTCTAACTACAGAAAATAACGTTTGAAAGTGAAAAGCAATTAACACAATCCTAGTAGTCATCTTCCACTTTCTCGCACTGATAGGTGCTGCTTTGTGCTGGGGACTCAGAGGTAATAAGTACAGACCTGTTCTCAAGGAGCTGTGGTCAAAGGGTGAAACACAGTGATAAATGTTCACCTAATGTGGGCCAAGTCTTGATGGAAGAAAAATAAATTGGCATTTGACTGAATCTGTGTGTGGAAGAGGCAGCTGGGGGGGCTTGCAAGAGGAAATGTCTGAGGAAGCAGTGTATGTCCCAGGATTATCCCTAGTCAATTACTGTATGTTTCTATTGCCTACAAAGCAGAAAGCATCATTTTTTAACTGTGCTAAGAGCTCCTGGGAGGTCTGGGAGACAGTAAAGCACAATAAAAAGCACAGGTGTGAATTTTAGCTCAGCTCTGTCACTTACTAACTGTACACATACGATCTTGTTAGAGCAAATTAACTTCCCTCCTCTGTAAAGCAGGGATAAAAGCAGTACCTATCTCGTAAGGTTACTGCGAGGAATGAAGTACTTTAAATGCCAACTGACAGCAAGTGTTCCAGTCTGTTGCTATATTAAATTGTCCAATGCAGTTCTCTTACTATCCATTACTCAAGTCCAAAGCACAAAAACTCAAATGATCTGCAGCAACTTTCAGGTGACAGCCTGGATACAGAAACTCTAGAGAGGCTAGACATGGCAGGGACAAAGTCTTTGTGTAACACCCCTGATCCTCTCCAGTTAAAGTAAAACAGCAAAGGAATGAGCATTCTTCCCCTCCAAAAAGAAATAATAAATCGCCAGGTATCAGCCAGCTCAGGACATAAGAAGTTTGAAGTCCAGGTATATTCAAATATACATGGTCATTTTGCAGATCTATTTTATTTAAGAATCCAAAGCATTTTAAGTATACAATTATTTGAAAGAGAAAATAATGGTAACAGTGGTTCTGAAGTTTACCTTTCATTAACTATTTAACCCTCCTTTCACCTTTCAATATTAGCCATATACACAAGGAAGATTCAGTGTCATAACTGAAACATACCTTCAAATGTAATTATTTTTTAATATGTAAATATTTCTGTTTTGTGATTCACTCTGTATGAGGTGAAACATTTCTTAACCACAACATAGAGTTGGATCCCAGAAGCAGGTCTGACCTATAAAGTAACTGAACAAATAAAAAGTCATCTTTAGGGTTTGGAAAACTGAAATGGAAAGGAGAAACAGTTCCAAAGCTGTATCTCAATTTTGTTTCTAATTGTTTCACTTGGAAAACTACAGAACAGATAGTTAACATTTCACTGAATTATTGCAAAATAAATTAGCCCTGATATAATCCTTTGCTATAAAAGCAGTGAAGCCAAACATAAAATAAAGACTTCATCCAAATCCTGGGTTAGAGAACTGCCTTACAGTTCTAAACAAAGTGATTGTTCTATATATTAAATATCATTGTATATAACATAAATTGATACTTAAAATTACTTAGTAAAATTATTGCATTTGCCAACTCACTGAGAAGAAGAATCAATACAAATAGGATATTAATGCCCATAATTTATGAAAAAGAACACTTTAAATTTTTTTCCTTGTTTACATCCATTTTCAGAGCCTAAAACTCACCCACAAAGCATAAGCTTCATATAAAATAATTTCACGGCTACGTGCATTATAATATATATTTTAGAATGTAAGACAAATTGATCTTTATTAGCTAGAAAATATTGATATAAACATTCTGGCCTAAACATATGTGATCATTTAAAAAAACGATCATTTCTTTTTCAAGCCTTTCTTACCTAAGGATGGCTTCCAAGTTATAAGTCACTCGGAACCAACGCAGTGAAGTAACTGCTGCCGTGGGGTACTCACCGACATCCATTTGATTTCACTTCCTATCTTGGCAAAATACCACAAGAACATGTTCATCAGAATATATTAATAAACATCCAATAATTTTATGCTTAGGATATAAGGATTTTGTTACGATATAATTGATTCCAGAATTATTTTTTGTTCATAAAAAAACTAACCTGGTCAGTGGAAATACTTCAACACTTGCCAGAAATTATACTTGAAGCTCTATCAAGGCTTAATTCATAAATCAAACAGTCAAAGGACTCTGAAAATTCATTTTACTTAACAGGTATACAGAGATAATACAAAAGATTTAAGGTAGTTCCCGACTACAATTGTTTACAGGCTGTGTAAACCTTTGTGTTCCAGTTTATATCATTAAAGTGTAATAACTAAATAGGCAGGCCGATAACTTTTCTTTTATCATTCTTATATGAATATGGTTTGACTAGTCTGCTGTTAATAGGACATATGCTTCTGAATCTTAAAAAATTTCATTTGTATAGACAGAATCGACATTGATTCATTCATATCTCCCTGGGGTTTGACAAATTTCAGGAACAGTTAGGACCAAAGTCTAAGGACACAGAAGAAAATAATAAGAGGTCTATACCAGGATTAAAAAATCATGACCTTGGCATCATGAATAAATGTTTTAAAGTAAAAATAAATAAGTAAATATCTTCTCCTACTTTGTAAAAACCAAACTCAACTACATAGAGGAGGTAAATAAAACATTGTAAAAATTTTCTCATAAATCTTTACTGGGTAGCATCTGCTAGTTCTCTATTTCTCTTTGAATCTCACCCCCCACCCCTCTCAAAGGAAAACTGGGAAGGACAGACAGAGAAAATGTATTCGGGCTCAATATTCACAGTTTGATTGTCCCACTGCCACATGCTGTTTCACTGAAAGCCAAGCCACTGTTTTCAGATAATGTCAAGGCTGGCTCTCCCTCCTTTAAATTCCTGAAGTGGGGTGAAAGGGACACTGGAGTTAAGAGGAACAGCAGAAACAAGGCAGACGAGTCCAGTGACTTGTATTCCCTCAACCAGACAAACACAATTCTATTTACTGCAAAAACTTTTCTACTGAGTTACACTGTTGGCCATTCTTTATGCAAGAGCTGGGGTGTCCAACCTTTTTTTTCCTCTGTCCCATAATGGAAGAGTTATCTTGGGCCACACATTAAATACACAAACACTAACAAAAGCTGATTAGCAACAAAAAAAGGTCTGTGCATACTTTTCATGATATCCAACATTACAGATAAGCAAAAAAAAATCCTTACAAAATCAGCATACAGCCCAGGGGGCTGTAGGTTGGACACCCCTGTGCTCCAGGATACTGATATAATCTGGTAAGGCTATAAGCAGGGACTTGCTACCTAATACTGATAAGAAGATGGTGCACAAGTAACCTATTTCAATCGGTTCATGAAAGTTTTCAGGATCTAATTAATTACTTTCCAGTTGCTGAAGGAACTTGATTGCTGCAGAGTCATTATGTGGAACTTTGAGGACCAGTAGAGGACAAAACCAGAATACAGGACATCATTAAGTGACAAACTGTACTTCCAAAAAAGGAGAAATAAGCAAGTTGGCCCTGACCTTGAGCACAATTGGAAACAGGTTTATTTGCATTTAGCAACGAATTATTGATAACTCAAAGATCACTTAGTGGCTTCCCTAACCATTTAATCCATATTCCTCCTGTGATATGTTTTTTCATTTGGTAGATCAGGTGATCACGTGAATAGTATTCTCTAAAAGTACCTAAGAAATCTCCCATAGAATTCTGGAGAGCAGCTCGGCGCCTGTGGCTCAAGCGGCTAAGGCGCCAGCCACATACACCTAAGGTGGCGGGTTCAAATCCCCAGCCCGGGCCCGCCAAACAACAATGATGGCTGCAACCAAAAAATGGCCAGGTGTTGTGGCGGGCGCCTGTGGTCCCAGCTACTTGGGAGGCAGAGGCAGGAGACTCGCTTGAGCCCAGGAGTTGGAGGTTGCTGTGAGCGGGATGCCATGGCACTTTACCCAGGGGGATAGCTTGAGGCTCTGTCTCAAAAAAAAAAAAAAAAAAAAGAATTCTTGAGAGCAAAATTATCAAAGACATCAGATGAAAGACTGAACATCCAACACCAACCCAGGAACAGAAATGGAAGCAACTATCTTCCACATCATCACAGTGTTCCATTAGATTGGTTAAATGAATACACAAATGTTACTTTAAAAAGTTTCAAGTTGTCAACTGTCGCAAAAGAAATAATATGTAAACAGGCAGATAACAGAATAAAGATTCAAAGGCCAGATGAGTTTGTTAGATGTGGCAAGATGAAAATGAACACAAATATCAACAAAAAAATGCCCTGGTACAAATGGCTTCACACCAGAATTTTATCCAACCTTCAAAGAAGAGGTTATACCCATTCTACAGAAACTATACCTAAAAATTGAGAAGGAAGAAATCTTCCCCAACACGTTCTATGAAGCAAACATCATCCTGATACCAAAACCAGGAAAAGAACCAACTAAAAAGGAGAACTTCAGATCCATTTCACTAATGAATATGGATGCAAAAATTCTCAAAAAAATCCTAGCCAAGAAATTACAGCTTCTCATTAAAAAAATCATACATCATGATCAAGTAGATTTCATCCCAGGGATATAAGGCTGCTTTGTCATATCAAGTCCATAAACATAACTGGCCATATCAACAGAAGCAAAAACAAAGACCATATGATCCTCTCAATAGATGCAGAAAAGCATTCGATAAAATTCAACATCCTTTTCTAATTAGAACTCTGAAGAATATAGGAATAGGTGGCACACTCTTTAAATTGATTGAAGCCATCTATGACAAACCCACAGCTAATATTATACTGAATGGAGTAAAACTGAAAGCTTTTCCACTTAGAACTGGAACAAGACGAGGTTGTCCTCTATCACCACTGCTATTCAACACAGTGCTGGAATTCTGGCCAATATGATCAGGCAAGAGAAGGTAATAAAGAGCATCCAAATGGGGGCAGGGGAAGTCAAACTCTCCCTCTTTGCTGATGATACAACCTTATACTTAGAAAACCCCAAAGACTCAACCACAAGACTCCTGAAAGTGATCAAAAATACAGTAATATCTCAGGATATAAAATCAATGTCCACAAATCAGTAGTCTTTGTATACGCCAATAACAGCCAAAAGGAGAAGCTAATCAAGGACATAATTCGCTTCACAGTCGCTTCAAAGACAACGAAATACCTAGGACTATGCAAAAGAGGTGAAGGACCTCTATGAAAAAAATTACAAAACCCTAAGAAAAGAAAATAGAAGAAGATATTAACAAATGGAAGAATATACCATGCTCGCGGCTGAGAAGAATCAACATTGTGAAAATGTCTGTATTTCCCAAAGCAATCTACAGATTAAATGCAATCACCATTAAAATACCAACATCATACTTTCAAGATTTGGGAAAAATAATTCTTTGTTTTATATGGAACCAGAAAATAACCCTGTATAGCTAAGGCAATTCTTAGTAATAAAAACAAAGCCAGGGGCATCAGCCTACCAGACTTTAGGCTGTACTACAAGCCCATAGTGATCAAAACAGCATGGTATTGGCACAATAGACATAGAGATCTGGAACTTGATAGAAAAACCAGGTGATGAAACTAATATCTTACAGCCACCTGATCTTTGATAAACCAAACAAGAACCTACACTGGGGGGAAAAATCCCTATTCAACAAATGGTGCTGGGAGAACTGGATAGCCATATGTAAAAGACTGAAACTAGACCCACACCTTTCTCCACTCACTAAAATTGATTCAAGATGGATAAAAGATCTAAATCTAAGGCATAAAACAATAAAAATCCTCCATACTTGAAGGTATCGGCCTAGGGAAAGACTTTATAAAGAAGACTTTAGTGGCAATTGCAACAACAACAAAAATAAACAAATGGGACTTAATTAAACTGAATAGCTTCTGTACAGCTAAGAAGACAACAACTAAAGCAAATAGACAACCATCAGAATGGGGAAAGATATTTGCATATTATGAATCCGACAAGAGCTTGATAACTAGGATCTACAGAGAATTTAAATTAAGCAACATAAAAAGAGCCAACAATCCCTTATATCAATGGGCAAGAGATGAATAGAACCTTCTCTAAAGAAGACAGACGAATGGCTAACATGTGGAAAAATGCTCATCACCCCGAATTATCAGAGAAATGCGAATCAAAACCACTCTGAGATATCACCTAACCCCAGTGAGAATGGTCCACATCACAAAATCTCAAAGCTGCAGATGCTGGCATGGATTGGAGAGAAGGGAACACTTTCATACTGCTGGTGGGACTGCAAACTAATAAAACCTTTTTGGAAGGAAGTACATAGAATCCTCAGAGAACTCAAATTAGACCTCTTGTTTGATCCTGCAATCTCCTTACTGGGCATCCACCCAGAAGAAAAAAAATCATTTTATCATAAGAACATTTGCACTAGACTATTGCTGCTCAATTTACAACTGCCAAATTGTAGAAACAACCTGAATGCCCACCAATCCAGGAATGGATTAACAAGCTGTGGTATATGTATACCATGGAATACCATTCAGCTACTAAAAGACAGTAACTTTACATCTTTTGTATTAACCTAGATGGAGTTAAAACACATTCTTAGTAAAGCATCACAAGAATGGATAAAATGGTAGCACCTGTGGCTCAAAAGAGTAGGGTGCCAGCCCCATATGCCAGAGGTGGTGGGTTGGTGGGTTCAAACACGGCCCTGGCCAAAAACTGCAAAGAAAAAAAAAGAAAAAAAAAAAAGAATGGAGAAGCAAGAATCCAATGCACTCAATTCTGATATGAGGACAACTGAGCTAGTACATCGCAAAGGGCGAGGGAATGGGGGAGCTGAGAGAGAGAAAGAGGGAGGAGGGCAGGAGTCACGGTGTGTGACACACCTCTTGGGGCAGGACACAATTATAAGAGGGACTTTACTTAACACATGCATGCAGTGTAACCTGGTTCTTTGTACCCCCAATGAATCCCCAACAATAATAAAAAAAAAAAGAACAGAAATAATTATCAAATGTCCTTTACTTAATTTGCTAGCTAAAGTTGCACACTGAGCAATCAGATTGCTGCCCCATGCAGGCGTCCCCTGCCAGGGGTCTGGAATCCTAATCATCAGCGCAGTGGTAGGGGAACCACACGCAGAATGGACAGGTGGCTTTGAAACACACAGAAGAATCAGTTGTGCTTTCCACTAAATATAATCCAAGCAGAAGACAAAACATAGATGTGTTGGGGAAACTGTCAAAAATATTTATGTTCTTTGCAGCCCACCTAACTCTTAAGTTCTCTTCTAAGTCTAAAAGCTAGAATTCTATAAAATTTCAAAATCACATAAAATTTTCATCCAGGTTTGAGGGACACAAAAGAAGTATGTATGCTGAACATTTTCTAAAGCAGTGGTTGTCATCTTTTTGGTATTCTCACGTTTTATCAGTGGTGTAGCAATTTTCTACACCCTCTCAAGTCTCTCTTGGTATTAAGATATATCTACATAAAAAGAAAACTTTTAATTTTAGGATAGGTAGGTCCATTTTTAAGTACGTCGTATGACAACTCAGCTTTTCAAAATATACGTAGACTGAAGACACCTTTTGAAAGCAAGGTGCACAACTGAATCGGGCATCGTGTTAAGGTCCCTGAGCGGAGGACACCTGAGCCAGCAGTTTCCCTCTCCACACTGTCCCAGAGCTGCGCTCAGCATACAGGCCTGGGAGAGAAGGCGAAGATGCGCCCAAGCCTGTCTCTCTGTCCTTTCCCTGCACAGACCACCACAGAACTGGGTCCGGTGTTCGGCACCGCAGAAAAACCAACAGGGTAAGACCTAGCTCCCGGCTGCAAGCCGCGCTCCGCAAACCCCGGCGCTAGGGCGGCTCCACTGGGACCCCCGAGACCGCGACGCGGCCGGGG
>NW_003852398.1:40054207-40056096 GCF_000181295.1 Otolemur garnettii
GCCGGCCCCCTGGCCTCGGCGCATGCGCCCAGCTCCCACCTGCTGCCGGGTGTCGGGTCCGGCGGCGCGTCCCCGGACCTCAGAGACCTGCTGCTGGCTGTCGGGCGGGGTTTTCTGGAGCTCCTCTTAGGTGGCAAGTGGAAAGTTTCCTGCCTCCTGGTCTTCAACTAAATGCCTGAAACTACCTGCCTCTAAAACAGACGGCTGTCCTCTCCAAATTGGAGTGAACTGCCCAGGTTCTAGAATCCAACCGCCCTAGGAAGCGTCCCCCTTTAGCAATGTACGATTGACCCCTGTGCAATGCCAGGTTGAGGGTGCTGACCCGGCGCGGTGGAATATCCCAGCATCTTTTGAGTGCCTTTGCCCGGAAGCCTTACCCATAACATAAACAGTCGTCTAGCGCGTATTTGGTGTGTTATATGTGTTATATACCTTGTTCTTACAGGAAAGGAAGCTAGAGAAAAGAAAATGTCAGCAACAAAGTGACAAGGAAGAGACAATTATTTGCTATTCCTTAAGTGAAAGTGGAACATCATAAAGGGCTTCATTTGGGCCCCTTCACAATTGAGGAGCCCGAGGAAGAAGAGGGCTTGGTCTTGCTGTTTCCCGGGTGGCAAAGGCAGAAAAATAAGCCCCATGTTTATAGTTCTAATCAGAGAGAAGGCTTCCTTTTTTCTTAATTTTATTTTAAAAACTGAGATCGGGGAGTCGCCTGTGCTCAAAGGAGTAGGGTGCCGGCCCCATATACCGGAGATGGTGGGTTCAAAGAGCCCTGGCCAAAAACTGCAAAAACAAACAAAAAACCCCAACAACAACATTGTGGAAGGTCCCCTCTTGTCTACAATGTCACGAACTTAGTTCCATATGGACACATACAGATCCCTTCATACCTTTTTTGTTTGTTTGTTTACAAACAAATTTATTGAGGTCTTATTAACAAACTGCATATATTTAAAGCACATCTTTTAGTAAGTTGTGGCATTCTTGATACCATCACTGTAATCAATAATGAACGCATGTATCTTCCCCAAGTTTTCCTCTGCCCACTGTAGGCCCTCCTTCACGCTTCTTTCCCGTCTGCTTTCTGGTCCTATGGACTGCCTCTTAGATATACTGAGTCATACAGTGTGCGCTCTTTTATTGTCTGGCTTTTTGCACTAAGCATAATTGTTTTGCAGTTCATCTATGCTGTATATATCATGCTCATTTCCTTTTGTTACCAAGTAATAAAGCTTTGGTCCCTGCTGTCTTCATTCTGGAGCCAAAGATGATGGAGCAGCAGTCACTGAGGAAAATAGTCTGTGGCCAAGGGAGAGAAAGAGACAATTGGAAGCATACACCGCATCTTTAGCTTCTAACTCCATGATGGTTCCATTGTCATTTCACTGGGCAAAGGGAGTTGAAATGGCCACACCTGACTTTGATTAGGGAAATCGCACCTCCTGCTTGGAGAAAGAAATCTAGAATGTTTGGGAACAGCTGTACTACTGACTGTTACACTAGTAAAATTGTGCAACCAAAATTTCACCAAAAATATTGGCAAGCATAAAAAGAGGTGTCAATGTTGGAGAGCTACAAAGTTCCAGGCAATCCTCAAGGCGGTCTTTACTTCTGACACCAACTTCAGAGTTCAGGAGTCCTCAAGACTATCCTCAAATTCAATAATTTGCTAGAAGGACTCACAGAACACACTGAATGTGTTATACTCATGGTTGTGGTTAATTATAGTGAAAGGAGACACATTAAAATCAGCCAGGGGCTCGGTGCCTATGGCTCAACCGGCTAGGGTGCCAGCCACGTGCACCTAGGGTGGCGGGTTCGAGTCCCCAGCCCGGACCCGCCAAACAACAATGACGGCTGCAACCAAAAAAAAAAAAGGCGGGGGGGAT
>NW_003852398.1:40056141-40065259 GCF_000181295.1 Otolemur garnettii
GACTCGCTTCAGCCCAGGAGTTGGAGGTTGCTGTGAGCTGTAATGCCACGGCACTCTGCCCAGGGGGACAGCTTGAGGCTCTGTCTCAAAAAAAACAAAACAAACAAACAAACAAACAAAAAAAATCAGCCAGGGAAAGAGAGACGTGGTGAAGAATCTAGAAAAACATCCATGTACAGAGGTTCCTCTTCCATTTGGATCATGGAGAGTGCTAAATTTCTTCAGGCAATTAGATATGACACTACACATGGAGTATTGCCACCCAGGAAGGCTCACCTGAGTTTTTACTGGGGTTTGAGAAATGGTTGATTGTGTGGTTGACCTTTAGTCTCCAACCACCCTTGTCTCCCAGAGCAAACTGATACCACATGGTCCTCACTGTTAGACAACCTAGTGTGGCCCAAAGTCCCTAGATAAATAAGACCCTCCTATCAGGCAGAACATGCTAAGGACTAAGAAGAAATATCTCCCAAAAGCTAAAGGTAAAGGCCTACCTCTCTTTAGGTAAGGTTAATTCTTATCTATGCAAAATTCAACATCATTTCAGAACTCTACAGTGAAATTGTTTATATATCCTATTGAAAAGAAAAATACATATGAATTCTATCAATAATACTTTATGTCTAGGAGTTTTTATTTTTGGTAGTGTGATGGAAGAAACAGTGTTATACAGGCATACTTCACTTTATTGCAATCTGCAGATGCCGTGTTGTTTATAAATTGAAGTTTTATGACAACCCTGCATTGAGCAAGTGGATGGGCACCAGTTTTCTAATAGCATGTGCTCACTTCATCTCTCTGTGTCACGTTTTGGTAATTCTTACAATATTTAAAACTTCTTCATTCTAAGTGTATCTGTTATGGTGGCATACGATCAATGTTACTAGTGTTTCCATTGTAACAAACTGTGCCCATACAGGATGGCAAACTTCACTCATCAATGTCATGTGTACTCTGACTGCTCCACTGACTGGCTTTTCCTTCATCTCCCTCCCTCTCTTCAGGTCTCCTGATTCCCTAAGACTCAACAATATTGAAATCAGGCCAAAGAGTAACCCTACAATGGCTTCACTGAAGTGAAAGGAAGAGTCACGTGTCTCTCACTTTAAATCAAAAGCTAGAAATGATTAAGCAGTGAGGAAGCACATCAGAAGCTGAGACAGACCCAAAGCCAGGCTTTGGCCTCTTGTGTAAAACAGGTAGCCACATTGTGACTGCAAAGAAAAAAATTCTCAGAAGAAATTAAAAGTGCTACTTCGGTGAATATATAGATGATAAGAAAGTAAACCAGCCTTCTTACTGATATGGAGAAAGTTTGCATGCTCTGAATAAAGATCAAACTAGCCACAACATTCCCTTAAGCCAAAACCTAATTCAGAGAAAGGCCCTGATTCTTTTTAATTCTATGAAGGCTGAGAGAGGTGGAGAAGCTGCAGAAGAAAAGCTGGAAGCTAACAGAGGTTGGTTCATGAGGTTTAAGGAAAGAAGACATCTCTGTAACTTAAAAGGATAAGGTAATACAGCAAGTGCTGATGGAGAAGCTGCAGCGAGTTTGCCAGAAGATCCAGCTGAGATAACAGGTAGAGGTGGTTATACTCAACTATAGATTTTCAGTTGCACAAAATAGCCTTGTACTGGAAGCAGATGCCATCCAGGACTTTCACAGCTAGTAAGGAGAAGTCATGTCTGACCTCAGAGCTTCCAAGGATAGGCTGATTCTCTTGTTAGGGGCTAAGGTAGCAGGTGATTTAAATTGAAGCCAGGCTCAGCACCCACAGCACAGGGGTTACGGTGCCAGCCACATACACCAAAGGTGGAGGGTTTGAGCCTGACCTGGGCCAGCTCAAATGACGCCAAAGCAACAATGACACCAAGGCAACAAAAAATAGCCGGGCATTGTGGCAGGCCCCTATAGTCCCAGCTACTTGGGAAGCTGAGGCAAGAGAATTGCATGAGCCCAAGAGTTTGAGGTTGCTGTGAGCAGTGATGCCACAGCACTCTATCAAGGGTGGCCTAGTGAAACTCTGTCTCAAAAAAAAAAAATTAAAAAAATAAAATAAAATAAATTGAAGCCAGTGCTCATTTACCATTCTGGAAGTACCGTGGCTCTTGAGAGTAAGGCTGAGTCTACTCTGCCTGTGTTCTAGAAAAGGAACACAAAGCCTGGATGACAGCACATCTGTTTATAGAAGGGCTTATAGAATATTTTACGCCCACCATCGAGACCTTGTGCTCAGAAAAAAAAGTTGTCTTTCAAGGTATTACTGCTCCTGGAGATACCTGGTCAACCAAGGGCTCTTATGGAGATGTACAAGGAGATTAATGTTGTTTTCATACCTGCTAGCACAGCCCATGGAGCAAGAAATAATTTTGGCTTTCAAATCTTATTCTTTAAGAAATACATTTCATAAGGCTATAGCTGCCAAAAGTAGTGATTCTTCTGGGCAAAGTAAGTTGAAAACCTTTGGAAAGGATTCCCTAGTTGCAGCACCATTAAGCATATTTCTGTAGCATGGGAGGAGGTCAAAAGATCAACATAAACAGGAATTTGGAAGAAGTTGATTCCAGTCTTCCTGGATGACCTTGAGGGGTCCCAGACTTCCAAGGAGGAAGAACTACAGATGTGCTGGAAGTAACAAGAGAACTGGAATTAGAAGTAGAGCCTGACCATGTGACTAGTTGCTGCAATCTCATGATAAAACTTGAATGATAAGTTGCTTCTTTGGAAGAGCAAAGAAAGTGGTTTATAGAAATGGAATACACTTCTGGTGAAGATGGGGTGAACACTGCAGAAACGCCAACAGATGATTTAGAATATTTCATAAACTCAGTTGATAAAGCAGTATCAAGGTTTGAGAGGATTGATTCCAGTTTTGAAAGAAGTTCTGGTGTGAGTAAAATGCTATCAAATAGCACAACATACAACAGAGATATTTCATGAAAGGAAGGGGCAAACAATGTGGCAAGCTTCACAGTTATCTTCTTTTAAGAGATCGCCCCAGTCCCTCAACCTTCAGTACTCACCACTCTGGTCGATCAATAGCCATGAACACTGAGGCAAGACCCTCTGCTAGCAAAAAGATTATGACTGGTTAAAGGTTCTGATCATTGTTAGCATTTTTTAGCAATAAAGTCTTTTTACTTTTATTTTTGAAAAACAGGATCTCACAGCCTGGGGGCTGTGGCTCATGCCTGTAATCCTAGCACTCTGAGAGGCTGAGGTGGGTAGATTGCTTGGCTCAGTAATTTGAGACCAGCCTGAGCCAGAGCAAGACCCCATCTCTACTAAAAATAGAAAAAAACAAAACAAAACAAAAACAAAAAACCCAAAACTAATGGGGCATTGTAACAGCCACCTGTGTTCCCAGCTACTTGGGAGGCTGAGGCAAGAGGATTACTCAAGCCCAGGGGTTTGAGCTCGCTGTGAACTATGATGGTGTGGTGCAGTCATAGCTCATTGTAACCTTGAACTCCTGGGTTCAAGCAATCCTCCTGCCTCAGCCTCTTAAGAAGCTTGGGTAAAATAATAGTAATAATAATAATTTTTTTTTTTTTTGTAGAGACAGGGTCTCACCCTGTTGCCCAGGCTGCTCTTGAACTCCTGGCCTCAAACAGTCCTCCTGGCTCTGCCTCACAAAGTGTTGGGATTACAGGCATGATCTACTCTGCCCAGCTTAGAGTCTTTTTAAAATTAAGGTACATACACTGTTTTGTTCGACACAACACTATTGCACACTTAATAGACTACAATACAGGGTAAACATAACTTTTATATGTACTGGGGAACCAAAAAGTTCAGATGGCTTGTTTTAACATGGCATTTGCTTTTATTGCAGTGGTCTGGAACCAAGCCCACAGCATCTCTGAGGTACGCCTGTATTTGGCCTAATGTATAAACTGTCAACTTCCCAGAGAAACGTTCAAGAAAACTTGCCACATTTTCCCCCTTGGCTGTTATTAAGCACAGTACTGGCACAAAAAAAGACACTCTAAGATTTTTCTTTCTTCTAATTTGTCCCATTTAAACCTGCAATGAATTTACTTATGCTCTGAAGATTTATCCTATTTTCTTTGTAAGAATTTTACCATTAAAAACAATAGATATAGCTTGTTGTTTAAATAGGTCAAGATTTTTTTGCCTATGCAAAAATCTCTTAGGATTTTTGAGATATAGCTTTCACTTTATAGGCCTTTAGATTAAATTTTCCATAGAGGAAATTAGTAAAGAAACTATTTGCCTCCACTCAACGATTGACGCTTATTCATTTTAAAATCACAGATCCCAGCTAGTGTGTCTCTAAATGTGGAAGACCTTTGCTTCTGTTTGCACTGCATTCACGGTATGAAGCCCCCGCAAATAGGGAATTATGAAATAAGCAGTTCTAAATGGGTCAGGCTGAGTCACCACTGACAACACTGATTCAAAGCCATTACCGTGTTTTGAAGAGTGAATAAAATCAAAGGCATTACGTGGGGCTCAAGGTTTCATTAGTACCATGTTCACCTGCTATGTGGTGGCTGTGTCTTGCATTGCCTCCTGGATCTGAACTCAACACTTCTTAAAACAGGAAGGAAAAATGATTTTTAATCTGTTGCTTTTCACTACTATTTGTCTAGTAGCTTTTACAATGCAAAGTCTTTAAAATAAAATGTAATAGTGAATCATGTCTTCCAACTTTGTAGATTACTTGATTTTAAAAGTTGCAACTCAAGGAAAGTAATTATGCAAATACAGTTTGTTTAAAAAGAGCCAATGATTTTATTGCCATGTTTAACTTTTACAGGAATACTTTGTTCATCTAGAGATAATTTTCTGCATTTTATTTATGAAAGACAACACCCTGTATTATTACTTTGATAGTCGGCATAAATCCGGGATCACGGAGAGAAACAGGATCAGTCATTCAAAATCCCTTAATGAAAGTAGGTTAGTAGGCCATGTTTTGTAGTTGGCCTGGTGACCAACCATTTTAAAGGGCATTTCAGAAAGTAATCATTACTAAAAACTAAGATTTCTTAGTTTTTTGAACAAAAGGAAAATTGCATCACTGGAATATTTTTCTCACAAAGAATAGGGAGCTGTTTCAAGGTACTAAATTTTAATTTCATTGTTTATGGCAAACTCTTCTGTGTAACTGACAATCTTTGAAAATTGCCAAATGGTTGAAAATTATGTTCATATTAGTTTAATTTGATGTACTGGGGTTAAAAAGAAAAAGTTCTAAAGTGATTTAACAAAAGATTATTATTAATAGAAAGAAGATAACTGTATTTCTAGTCGATCACATTGAAATCATGAAGTAGAATAATTGTCAGAAGAAGTAGAAAAAATACTCTAATATTTAATGGAAGTAATATTTAAAATGCCAAGAATAGTAGTAGACTGCCAGCAAACACACCAATCAAGTATCAACAGAAATGGGGAAACATTTTGCAAACAAGTTATTAAGAAGAATTTAAGAAAACAGACTCACAAACATCAATAAGGTTACTAATGAAGTCAATTCAGGACAGAGAAATGCAAGAGAACAACCGTGAGCTCTTGCCTGTGTGGTTAAACGTGAGCTCTTGCCTGTGTGGTTAAACTAGGTGCTTGCAACAATGTTTACTACTCATCACACTGTCTCCGAACACACATATACCCCAGTAAGTCTTCTAGATGGTGTTGTTAATTAAAGTCATTACAAAAACGGATTAGAATAGACGACAGACTGTCTGACTTCTACAATTCCCATATGGACTCCCCGTGTTGAGCAAAAGGATAACAGTGCTTGCAGGGAGAATCGCACCTTCTAATCTTTAATTCTTACTTGAATGTTACAAAAATGGGACAAGGTATGTACAAATAAAACATGTACAAATAAACATTTGTAAAAAACACATAGAGATAAAAACGTAAGGGAAACCATTGGCCTGGCTTGAATAGCTGGCAGTTGGAATGACGCGGACACTAAGTTGGGCTTTAGACATACATCCAGTCTTTTGAGAATGCACAAAGCTCTGTGTTTAGGGGAAGGATCTTACCCCAGAAGGAAGGAGCAGGTCAGATGTGTGAGAGTTGGAAATATTTTCTTCCTACAATGATGATTCTCAGCATGCAAAGTCAGTTTGGGTTGAATCATACTAAAAAAGTGTGTTGTAGACCCTAAATTCTTGTTGAACATTTTTGCCCATGTCTTCAATCAAGACGATTTTCTCTTTAAAAAAAAAAAGTTTTTTTTTTTCTTTATCAACATTCATCACACATTCTTACCCATAGGGAACTTTTCAAATCTTTAAGAAGAAATCATGATACTATCCCTTATTGAATAAAGTGTGTTTCATGAAGAGCAAATTGTTACTGAATCATATCCTAAAAGTATGTTGTTACTTTAGAAGTGAACCCAGTCAAACTCCTACTATCCAGTCCAGGGAAATTCATTAATATTAAACTTGTAGAGTTGCATGTATACAAACAATTCTACACCTCCGAAACCTCGGAATTCTGGAGCACTCCACAGCTCCGTCTGGGGAGCATCTCTTTCTCTGCGCTCATTCTCTCGGGGTGTCAGTCCTTCTCATGGGGTTTAAGCTCCATCCCTATGTGATGGATGCCCAGTTTGACATCCCCCTGATCTCTGTCTTGAACTGCAAAGGTTTTTATCCCACTCTCTTCTCTATTTCTCGTAGATTTCTGTGAGGTCCACAGTGAATTCCAGATCTTTCTAAAACTTGATTCTCTTGCTGACTTCCCATCTCAGCAAACAGAGTTTCCCTGTTTTCAGTCACTCAGATCCAAAACTTGAACTCATCTCTAATTTCTTTTGAATTCTGCCTCCCATCTGTCGGCAAAGCCTCTTCACACTACCTTCCAAACCTGTCCAGACTCTGAAGACTTCTCCTCACCCTAACTGCCACTGTTGAGGCCCAAGTCAGCATCTTCCCTCACCTGCGGTGCCCAGTGGCCTCCCCGCTGGCCTCTGCACCCCCACTCTTGGCCCCTGCGGTGCCTCTTAATTTAGGCAGAGGAGTCACAGTAGTGGCCGTTCATGTCGCACCTCTGCTCAGCCCCCTCTGACAGCTTCTTCTCACTCGGGGTAAAAGCCACATGCTCAGAAGGACCTCTGAGACTGTCCCCAGTCTCACCGCTGCCCCTGCTCCTTTGACCTCACTTCTCCATCCTTCCTCCCCACTGCCCCTGTGACAGGCACAGGCCTCCTCCTGATGGTTCCTCAAACCCTGCAGGTCAGTCCTGCCTCAGGGCCTTTGTATTCACTTAGCACTAGACCCAGATGCCTTTTCCACAGATGCCTGTGAAGCCACTCCCTCTCCTCCCTCAGGGCTTTACTTTCTTTCGAATGCTGGTCACTGTCTGATGACCCCATGTTTTGCTTATCTGTCCCCCCACTAGAATGTAAGCTCCTTCCTCCAGTGTTCACTGCTGTAGCCAGACTACTTAGAGCAGCGCCTCGCACACAGCGGGTAATCAATGCGGGACTGTAGAGGGGGTGACAACATGAACATCCTATCATCTCATGATATGGTTCCAGTAGTCAGAAGATAGGTAGGGAGACAAAGAGACAGACAGACGGATGAATGATAGATAGGTTGACATAACCTGTCACTGCACCCTCCACTCCCCTCTAGGCAAAGCTACATGAGTACCAATATAGAATTACAGACAGAACACTCCTATTTTAGGCTTCAGACAGCGTATAATCATTGTACATTTTATATTTCTCAGAAATTAAGTATTAAATAATACCTTTCATTCGAACATCTTAAAATGTGTTACCAAAAAAGAGCACTGTAATTACATGAGTTATACATCACCATTATACAACAAGTAGCAATGGAAGGCTTGATGGATTCAAGACCTCCCTGGCTTTTGAATTGGAACATTTGTATTTGAACTTAAAATGCAAGATAAGCCCAAGAAGCAGTTTGACATTTACAATGTGTCATTTAAGCAAAGTCTATTGCTGCTTGGCTTATTAACATAAGGAAAAAGTGGATGACTTATAGATGTTCCATGGAGTCCCCCGTGACCTCGAGCCAATCAGTCACCTCAGTTAACTTCACTTGCTTCTTCCTGTCTCTGGGGACATATCACAGCTGAACAGATTACTCAGGGAGGGAGCTGAGAGGAAGTGGGGCTGGCTCTTGGCGGTTAACCAAAAGTGTTTTCCTGAGGTCATAGTGTGATGACAGGAGTGCTTGGTGTTGACCACACTAATTGTATTAAGACAAGTGATCTTCAAAAGCCTGAGTCCTCACACACTCACCAAGATCAGTTTGGAGTGTGACTCAGACAGTCTGGTCTCCTCACGACATGCACCCGCCCAGCTTCACGCCCCTCTCCATAAGCCTAGTGCCATTGCTCCTGGCCACTCCAAACCAGCACACGGGAGCCTCTGACCACAGCAAAGCAAGCTGCCTCTCATGAGGTTGTTGATGTGTCTTTTTGGTGTGATGAAAACCGGAAACTTATGAAGTGTCTGCAGTCAAGTTTCAGTGATCACCATATCAGATTGAGTGTCTGTGTTTGGGGGGCAGAACTTCACCAGCCAATGCCTTGGAGATAAACTCAAGTAAGACAGACACAGCAAGCACCCCAAGCACCTCCGCACACACTAAGCAGCTTCTCGCCTCATTAAAATAAACTCTGTACTGCAGGGTAGAGTCTGAAGAAAAGGGCTGTGACAGGCCTTGATCATGTTCGCAGCTCCCAGGAGGAACTTAGAAGTCATTTAGTCTAACTTTCTCATTTTGTAGGTTAGTCCAGGTTCCAGAAGGTTAACTTCTGATCTGCAGTAATTCTGTAGCAATTCAGATTCCGTGTCTTCACTGTTGCACAGTGCTTAAAAATGACCAGATTGCACCTCCTGCAAAATGTCCTGGAACTCAGCGTGAGCATTCTGCACTTCCTCCTAATCTGAAGCATTTGGATATTTGACTGAGCTTCTTGGCCAAGATGCTTTTAAAGTGCCCATGTTCTAGGAATACAAATCATACAGAATAAAAAGGAGGTTTTTAAGGCAGGCCCAGGAACAACTAACCTGTCACCTGACTCTAAACTGCAGTAGCCCCGTGCCCAGCACAGTGATAAATTACTGTAGTGTTCTCAGCTAGATGGAAG
>NW_003852398.1:40065591-40076876 GCF_000181295.1 Otolemur garnettii
GGGTCAGGAACCAAGAAGATCCTTCTCCCAACTAATTTCAGTGGTGGACATATGGCCCACACTTGGCCAATGACAGTGCCCCATTCTAGCAACAGAGATGAGTCCAGAGGCCCTATCCGTTCAAAGGAAAGTCAGTCTGAGTTCAGATTGATACACAGACCCTGGGAATTAAAGTCCTTTTCTTTAGAGTCAATAAACTAGGAAGATGCAAGTTTGAAGTTACCAGTGGCTGCTTCTCTTGGGCCCTGGGTGGAAACCCAGGTACAGGAAGGGAGAAACACACAGACCAGCAAAGCTGAGAGAAAAGTGACGTTCTGGTGATGGGGGTTGAGTTTCTGGATCCAGCCGTGCCTTAAGGTGTTTGCTTTGAAAAATTCTCTTTTTTGCCTGAACTAGTTTTCGATGGGCTTCTGTCACTTTTGAAAGCGGGGCTCACGTGGAGATAGTGACTGACTCAAAGTTAACACAGCATGTTGGAAACAAAGTCTGGATTTGAAATCAGGTGTCCTGACTTCCATCCCAATGCATTTCTACTATGCTGTGCTTCATACGCTCTATGTATATCTTGGGAATTTTCCCACATACTCTGAATGATAGCAATGGTCTTGTCTCATACCATACTACATCATGGCAAAATCCACTTATGTAAGCAAAAGATAGAGGACCATTTATTAAGGGCTCTTAGATCTGAGAAGAGTGCTAAGCCTAGTTGATGTGTATCTGAGGAAGTTCAAGTAAAAAATTCAATTATGGAAGCATCGAAGACAGAAAACATGAGTTTGATTCTTTTATTTTCTCCCGTGGACTGCCTATTACAGTCAAGGCACAAAAATAGAGTTTTTCATAAATGTGTTTATAAATAGTTGTCTCATACTGGGCTTCATGCATCGTTGAAACGCAATAGATCTTTGAAGAAAGGAAGCAGGGATGAAAAGACGGGAAGAAAAAAGGAGAGAAGAAGAAAAGAAGGACTAAAAGTAGAGTGTGTTTCAAGTAAAAATTATGTTTTCTACTGTTCAACAGAGCTTACATTTAATTTATTAGGATCTTATAGTGATCTCAAAATATGAAATCTAGTCCACTATGCAACTACCGTTTTTCCTAATTGAACAGAAGAAACTGTGAGAAAAGAAACCTCAAGTCAGAGCCTCAGACCACAAGGCCATGAGCAGAGCTAAAGATTCGGAGCAAATGAGGTAACAGACGATGGTGACACTTAATCTCTGGCCTCGGTGCTGTAGTTCTGTGAACTGGTTTGACAGAGCTCAGTCATCATCTGTAATCTCCTTTTAGGAGGGCTGTATATTAGAGTACATGGTGTGAAAGTGGGCAGTTCCTGGACTTAGTAACACAATGAATAATATTTTAGTAAACTTGAACACTTGATGATGAATAGATCTGAAGATTATGCTGTTGTTTAGGGTGTGTTATATCATTCTTTGTGATCAGATTTTTAAAACCACACACAGGATGCAGAAATGATGACAAAAATTTCAGAGTCAGAAGAAGATGGCTATCAAAAGAATTTGTGTTGCTTGGCTTTGTAGAAGGATTCAACCACCTCAAAGCTTGCTATTTTCTAGTTTAAAATTTAGCGATGATAAGGGAACGCCCCCCGAGGATTCCTTGGTATTGTAGTCACACAAATGAAGAACATCTTTTACCATGCTGTGTTAACATTTATACATTATGAAAAAGAGAAGGGGGATATTTCACTATCGCCTTCACTGAATTAGCCAAATTGAATATTTTATTGAATTAAGACATTAAAATAAGGTTCTCATCAGGTAAGAAACCTTTAACATGTAGTAATCTGGAAGATCTAGTTTCAGTATAAGTGGGTTTTATTGATGTTTTCATCAATAGTTTTATATTCTAAGTAGTATATTACAGTAACTATAATAGTTTAAAACCTTTGAAATATTCAGAAACCTTAAGTATGAAATTTGTGAAGACATACTCGTGGCACCGACATCACATTGCCATGCCATTTATTGTTGAAAAACATATGACACAAAGTCCTGGTTCCCTGTCCCGCAAATTGCTTATTGGTTTGTGTTTATTCTTCCATGTGTAAGTTGCTAGGTCCACGTCACTGTCTCTCCGAGAAATACTAAAGAATTGGCTTTGCGGTTAGCAACTCACCATCTTTTCATGAGATGCCGACAATAGCACCACATGCAACTCTCACCTTTGATTTTGTAATTCAAGGGTTCATTCAACAAATATGTGCCATTCACTGTTTGCCATTCACTGGACTAGACAGAAATGGCTCCTGGTTTTGAAATGTGTATTCTTCTGGGAAAGAAAGAGAAATAAGAAATAAGCAAATGAATAAATTTTAAAAAGTGATTTTAGAGGCTGACAAACATCAAGAAAACAAAACAGGTAATATGATAGAGGATGTGGGAGGAAGGTAATATGAACAGGGCCATTTAGAAAAATCCTTCGTGAGCACATGGCATTAGGGCCCCAACCAGGGTGACAAGAAGGGGCCAACTATGTATTCCAGTTTGACTGGCATGGTGTAGAAGGAACAGAGAGAGCCGTTGTGTGGAAAGATGGTGAGGCTGGAGAAGGAGGGAGGGTCCCAGCATGGAGGGCACCATAGGCCACAGGGCAGCTGAACTTGGTTTTAAGAGTACTGGAAGACATGAGAAGTTTTAACAGGATAGTGGTATCTGATCTAACTTTTTAAAAGATTGTTCTGGCTGCTCGTGGATACCGGAGCACAGGACATGAGCACATGAAAAGGAGGGCTGCTGGCTGTGTTTTTATAGGTTGGATCCTACACCAGGTGCCAGACGGAACAGTGGGTAGGGTTTGGAATGTAGCCCTTGCCACCTCACCAAGCCTATGTCCAGCAGGGGCCTATGCTCACTTGCAGAAAGGAGTGTCTTTTCCCACTGCACACAAGACACCACGTGGGGAGTGGAAACAGGGAGGAGGAGACTCTTCAGGAAGAAAGGTGGTCGAGGAAGAGAGAGGTGGGGAGGTGGTGCCAGATGAAGTGGGCTTCCAATTTCCCTTCCTCCTGCTATCTTCTGCTTCGCTGGGGCTGCAGGCATCACAGCCCAGTCAGGAGAGCAATCTCCTCTTCATAGGTCGAGTCCTTACACACCTTGAAGGAATCTAAAAATTCTTTTTGGCCTCAGTGCTAAACTTTGATGGCTGAGGGGGTGTGAGGAAAGGTGATCTGATTATTGATAAGGGAAAGAAAGAAAATGTATTTATAGTTAAATGCATTACACTTGTAATGTGAGTTTGTAGCTCGAAGACACTGTCAATGCTGGAGGTATAACTGAGTCACCAGCACAACGATGAGGAAAACCATGGACTGAGTGAGAACATCTAGATTGTGACAGAGAAGAGCAGCAAGCCCAGGACTGAGTCCTGGAATGATCCAGTGTGTATGTTGAGGCTGAAAAACATGACGGAGCCTCAAAGAAGCTTGAGAAGGAGCAGTGCAAGAACTCGAAAGAGTGTTCCTGGTGATGGTGTCACTGGGGCCAGGGGACAGCAGGTTTCCAGAGGGAGGGAGCACTCACTGAATCAAACCGCCTGGGACGTTGAGCCTGTAAAAGGGTCCCAACCTTGACTCTGACACATCAATCTTGACTCTTGATTCTTCCTTAGAAGGTCACTGAGGCTGAGTTGAAATGAAAAAAAAAATGTCTAATACTTCATCTGAGAGGACCACTGGTAACAAAACTTCATAAAATCATGTCATCATTTTTAATTAAGATGATGCTCTATTCAGCGAATGCTACTCTTTGAGCCAAACTGAAACCCCAGCAGGATGGCTGAAGCAGTGAATGGGACCTTTGGAGATCCCCTGCTGTTACTGAGAACCATCAGAAGCATCCACAGGGTCTCCTGTCTGCCTGTTATGAAGCAGCATGAGGAGCAGGGTGACTCTTCGCTTTGCTTATCTTTTTCTGAAATCAACTTGGAAAACACATTTGTCTTTCATTCTTTCAGGCAGACACTAAAGCACATGGTTTCATGGGTGAGGCCTCTGCTGGGGCTTATGCCTGGTGTCCTAGGTATTATAGAGCTGATAGGAATGCAACCAGAGGTATGGCCTCTTTTCCTAAGGAAAGGGGCAGGAAAATAAACCCATGGAGTCTGAGGGTGCCAAGACCTGAGTGCCCTTCTACCTCTCTCTGACATGATCAGAGTCCCTGGTGCCTTCCCCTCCTGCATGGACCTTCATTCGAAGTTGTAACTGTGGCCACCATAGGAATGTTATTCATTTCTTCTGTTCCATGAGATTATAGACCATGGAAAGAATAATCAGAAAATAGTGTCTGAGTTAAGACTTTGAGTTATTTGTTTATTTTAATGGTCAAAGAATATGGGTGAGTCCTGGCTCTGTCTCTTACTAGTTCACTGAGTTTGGAGGTCTAAGTGATCCAGTGGGTAGGGAGGTGGGTAGTGAGAAACCTGCTCTCCCACTTAGACTAGGTTTCCAGAACTAACTACTAGTCAGACAAGAGAAACAGGACTTACCTCTCTCACTGTAGAGAGAAGGACTAAGTCAAGAGCCTGGGAGAGCATCACTGTCATGTGGTCCATTTAAGGGAGCAGGACAGAGAGGTGGAAATGGAGACAGAGGCCAACAGATTGTATTTGGAGCCAACTCCTGATGAAGTTAGTACATCTGAAGGGTGCTTAGGAAGTGGATCCTACTCCTGTACCTAAGGTGCTAATGCACAGAGCCCTGCTGTTTAGAGATAGAGACAGTGACTGGATTGACCAGGCCATGCTAGGGACATGGGGCAGTTATGTAGGGTGCTGGGATGCTCAGACATCGAAAAGTCACTTACCTCCTCTAGACCTCTGTTTCTCCAAAAATTTCAGGTAACAATGCCTTCCTTAGTGAGGTTTAAAATGAGAAAATCATATAAAATATCTAAGTCTAGGGCTGCCTTATAGGAAAGTTTAAAAGAACTAGTAAGCAACAACTGACTGAACATTTTCACCTGAAGGTCTTTCCATAATTTCAAACTCAGCATATTAAGAATCAAGTTCATGGTAGGGACTAAGATAGAATTCTAGTCCCATTTGTTTTATACAGATTCTTTCCCCATATCCCACAAAAACAGCTTAACCCATGAAAAACCCAGATACCCATGTATCCCCTGTAGAAATTAGAGTCTTATCCCTGCCTGTATGGCAGAGTTCTAAGAAGGCTCCTGAGGATCCCCATTTCCTGGTGCTCTTCTTCTTTCCCTTTAAGTGTGAGGTAGACCAGTACTAGCGTGCCATTTATGTGAGTAGGTTATAAAAGATTGCAACTTCTTTTTATTTTTATTTAGCTTTTTCTTTTTGGAGACAGAGTCACCCTTGGTAGAGTGCCATGGCATCACAGCTCACAGCAATCTCAAACTCTTGGGCTCAAGTGATTCTCTTGCCTCAACCTCCCAAGTAGCTGGACTACAGGCACCTGCCACAATGTCTAGCTATTTTTAGAGACAGGGTCTCACTCTGGCTTATGCTGGTCTTGAACCTGCTAGCTCAGCAATCCATCTGCTTCAGCCTCCTAGAGTACTAGGATTATAGGCATGAGCCACCATGCCTGGCCCACAACTTCTGTCTTATAACAGATGCTCTCTATTGCCTTCTCAGCTTGCACACTTTGTTGAAGCTAGCTGCCATGTGAGAGGACCTTACATGTGACAAGGACCTCATGAGCCTCAAGGACTCATGTGACAAGGACCTTAGAGGAGTCTCCAGCCAATAGCAAGGAAGGAAATAATGTCTTCAGTCCAACAGCCCTTGAGAGACTGAATCCCCTCAAAACAATGTGGGCTTGGAAGCAGATTGTTTTCCCAACAGAGCCTTCAGATGAGACCACACCCCCTTTGTTGACACCTTAAAGGCAGCTTAGTGAAAGACCCTAAGCAGAGGACCAGGTACGCTGTTCTTGAGTCTGGAGAGACAAAAAAATACAATAATAGATAAGTGCCATTTTAAACTGCTAGGTTGTAGAGTAATTGTTAAGCAGAAATAACTAATACATCAACCTTGTCATTATATGAAGTTTCAGTGTGGAATGTCAGAGGCAAGAGGAAAGTCAGTGGGTGAGTTGGTTGGTCATTACACCATAAAATGCAGGTCACCTGGGGTAACTATTTCTTGTATTATATCAATAAATCAAAGGAAGATTGTTATGGAAAGTATGTAATATTCAAACAACTCCTGAAGATAAAAAATACAATTGCACAACTGAAAAGATCTCTGTGTAACCCAGTAGCATAAGTACACCGAGCTGCCATCTGCCAGTAAAAGGAACCAGGATTCTTTAAAGAAATGACTGCTTTTAGGACTATGACAGGAAATAGACAAGATGAGCCTGGAGTATGTTGTAGGGCCCCAAATCAATAAATTTGTGGGGAAAAAACCTCCAAGAAAAAAAATAAAGCCACACTGAAGAGGTCAAAGGAGACACAGGAGCCAACTTGAAGGGGCTTCCAATGCCAGAGTTGGTTCAATTTGAGCAACAAAATAAAACTTGTTGTAATATCGCCCAAAGTATAACATCAATGCCCATGAATCCATTATAATATGAATAAATAAATAAAGGAGAGAGACAAATATCCCATGCAGAATAATACCAAATAATTTATGTGGGTACTCAGCCCTCAAGGAAATGAAGCACACCTCTCCAACACTTAAGTGTGGCTGTGCAGTGACCTCCTTCAAAAGAGCATGGTATGGAAAGAAGGGAGAAAAATTATCTTAAAGCATATAAATTTGACAAACATGACCTCAGCTGGATGATCAAGGTAGCATCAACAGTGAGACATCATGGTGATAGTATGGTGTAACGTATGATACATCATGGTGACAGTATGTACCTGTGAAATGATGGGGCAGAAATAGCACGTACTTCTGTAGTTCCCCTCTCAAAACACATAGCCCCAGTTATGAGGAAAACATCAGGCAGATTCCCACAGAGAAACATTCTGCAAAATGGCTGGGCAGTGGTCCCCAACGCTATCAAGGTCATCGAAAACAGGGAAAGTCTGAGAAATTATCACAGCCAAGAGGAGCTTAAAGAGATGTGATGATGAAGTGTAATGTGGCATCCTGAATGGGACCCTGGAACAGAAAAGGGATATGAGGTAACTAAGGAAATCTGAATAAGGCACGGAGTTCAGTTAGTGGCAGTATATCAATACTGATTCATCAGCTGTAACAAATGTACAAGCTAATGTAAGATATCGATACCAGGGAAAGCGGATGTATATGAAAACTTTCTGTATTATCTTCACAATTTGGGGAAGGGGTAGAAATCTGAAACTGTTCTAAAATGAAGAGTTTATTAAAGAAACAACAAGAAAGATGAAGATGCTGAGGAAGGAGGACAAGAAGAGCAGGCTGGATCAGACTTTTTTAGGGTCTGGCAATGGGTGCCAGAGCTTGGACAAAGAGTGGGTAGATGGACATATTCAGGGTAGAAGAATGTTCATGGAAACTCTGGTTCAAATGGAATTTTAAATTAAATTAATTCTAGTGGGAAATTTAAAGGCCACTATGTGAGACTTTGTCATTTGTATATAATCTTTCCCAGTTTTGTAAAAATGGTGCAATTTGGGCTTTCTTGTGCTTGATGTATAGAAATGCATATTTACATTTTAAATATTAAGATTAAAATATTCATTGGTTTTAAAAATCAATAGAAGTAACTGAATAATGGATTAGATTCTACAGATGATTGAGCTGGGAATTAAAAGACTTAATGAAGAAGTTCCCCCAGAAATCAGAAGAAAAAAAATGGTAAAAAAACAAATGACATGAAAAAAAATGTTTAGATTTTGACACATGTACAATAAGAATTATAGAAGGAGAAAAAAGAAGTTTGGAGATCAAATATCTAACAGAAAAAAATTTACAGAATTTATGGAGCTTAAGAATGTGATCTTAAGATCCAGTGAGGCTATGTTAACCAGTTTGATGAAAGTATTTCAAATGGTATATAAACCAGGACTTTGTACCCCATAACTGCATTAATGTACACAGCTATGATTTAACTAAAAAAAAAAAAACAAATCCAGTGAGGCTGGGAGTGGTGGCTCACATCTATAATCTTAGCACTTTGGGAAACAGAAGTGGGAGGATTGCTTGAGGTTAGGAGTTCAAGACCAGGCTGAACAAGAGCAAGACCCCATATCTAGAAAAAAATAGGAAAAATTAGCTGAGTGTGGTGGCAGGTACCTATCATCCTAGCTACTCAGAAGGGCTGATGCAGGAGAATCACTTGAGGCCAGGAGTTGGAGGTTGCAGTGAGCTATGATGGTGCCACTGCATTCTAGCTGGGTGACAGAACAAGCCCCTGTCTAAAAAAGAAAGAAAAAGAGAGAGAAAGAGAGAGAGAGATCCAATGGGCCATCCTGGTCAGGAATAATCAAAGAATATTCTAATGGAATTTCTATGTTTCAAGAATGACGATCATACGCATCAGAAGAAACAAAAATGTTTCCTACAGAAGGAAAAATAATACAGACAAAAAGGTATCAGATGCTTCCCATTCTGTGTACAAAAGATGTCTCCTTATCTAGTAATAGCTGTGTGATGCTGGGTAAGTTACTCAGCTTTTTAAGGCTTCAGTTTCCTCATTTTAAAATAATGATATCAAGTACTTCCATCATACTATATCTGAATCATACACTGTTCTAGAGGCTTTGTAAGTATTAATGCATTCATTCCCCATGATAGCCCTACGCTATAGATTATCTAATTATCCCAATTTACAGGTGAGGAAACCCAGATGCAGAGAAGGCACTTGTACAAGGTCATGGAGTTGTAAGTGGTAGAGATTGTCTAGCTTGAGTATACACTCATAACTACTGAGCTATAAAGCCTTCCTATGTGGCCTTGTGGGGTATTATGAAGATTTAATGAGATAATACATTTAAAATGTATAGCATTGCACCTGTGATACAGGGTACTCAATAATTGCAGCTACTATTTGTTAAATAAAATGAAGCAACTGTGCAACTCAAGGAGCTAGAAAAAGAATGACAAAATAAATCTAAATCAAGTACGAAGAAGTTAATATGAGAAAAGCATAAAATCCTAAATTAGGTAGATAAGAAAAATCACACACAGAATTGATAAAAGCAAAATTGGACTCTCTGAAAAGAATCAAATATACAAATCTCTTGTAAGTTTTATTAAAGAGAAAAGGTGAGTGAAATGTGTATTATTACTATTATTTCAGTGCACATCTGGTATTATTTCCTAGGAAAACGCACATGAGAAATTAAGAAGCAGAAAATCTAACAAAGCAATAAAAACAGAAGAAATGGCGAATGCCAAAGAGTTAACTTCCAAAAATCATCACACCCAGAATTCATGGATGCATTATCTTAGAAGTTAATTCTTTCAGCAAATATTCTAACTTCCATGTCCTGGGCACTGTTTTGCCCCGGTTTTGAATGAGAAACATCCCTTCCCATGGAGGAGTGATGGAACACTGAAAATTCTCATACCACTTAAATTCTTCCAAAGTACACACAAAGATGGAACGCTTCCTAATTCACTTTATGTAGGTAGCGTAACCCTGATCAAAACCTGAAAAGGAAGACACAGAAAAAGAAAGGAATGAACTCACTTGTGGATGTATGACTTAAGTGAAGTTGTTAATGCAACTCTTTTCCCTTCTGAAAGAGAATTTGGCCTTTCCTTTAATTACTTAGTTCTGTTCCCCTGCACACCAGATGCACATGAAATACCAACAAGGCATGACTGGTGACGTCCTTCTGGGCTGGGAGGACTATAAACGAATTATAAATTTTAGGGAGGATGTCAGAGTCTCGGGCTCCCCTGAGTGCAGGTGCCTTGGAAGCTATGCCTGTGGGGCTCTTTTAAGAGATACCATTTCCTGCCAGACACAAGGTCTTCAAGCCATACCCAGGGCCAAGAACATACCCAGGGCCACCCAATGGGAGTCTTGCTTCTTCACACCTAAGCCATAACCTGGAGTACCAAATAGGATGATGGCAAAGATCATTCCCACCGTGAGGAGCATCTAATGCCTCCCGCCACCCTGTTCCATCCTCTACTCTTCAGAGAAAAGAGGTACTAATTCTGAGATCTGACAATTAAATTACGAACTCATCCTAGATAAAGCGCTACATACCTCACTGCTGAATATCACTGTGGTCACCTTCAAAGAACTCTCCTTGGTCATGTGGTACCCATAGTGATGTTAAAGCACCGAGGTCCTAGTTTTTAGGGTGAGTTCATGAACTTAATTGTCAGATCTTATATGACAACAGCTCTGATGACCATTCCAGAAAAAGAGTTCCAAATTCCTCTGAAGGGCAGACGAGGTGCTGGGGTCAATGCATAGTTTCCCAAGGGGAGTACCTTGAAGGTGACTGTAGTGATATTTAGAATGAGGTATGTAGCACTTTTTCTAGGATGAGTTCACGAATTTAATGGTCCAAATTTTTATAACCTATGACAGTCTTGTGAGTCTGAGTGTTTTGTTGAGTCCATGTTGAGTTGAATCTTTAAGCCTAAGAAGACCTCCTGGTGGGAATTACAGATTAAAAGAAATTTAAAATAAAGAAAGAGCAAATTGAATCCTGCAGCATATTAAAATATAATAGTACCATGGTATGACCAAATAGAATTTATTCCAGGATTGTAAGGGCTGTTCAACATTTAGTAATCTATTAAATAATTTATCACATGAGTTAGTTGAAAGATAAAACTCATGCTTCTGATAACTTAAAAGACATTTGATGAAACTCAGCTATCATTTCTAATAAAGGCTCCCAAAACTAGAGATTCAAAACTGTTCCCTATTATAAAATCAATAACAAATGGAAATTGTTGAAAATGTTCCCAATAAAGTGAAGGAAATGTCAAGCGTTTTTTATTACCACAATTGCATTCTAAGCCAACCTAGAGATATAAGTTCATTAGAACAAATTAGGGAGTCCAGAAGGACACCTACACAAAATAAAAATCAGTACTCAATGGGAAAATGAGATATTTAGCAAACAATAGTATTGACCAAACATAGAAGAGAAATAAATTACATTCCTTCTATACCCTCATATAAACTCCAAAAATATTTAATTGCGAAAGAAATCATTAGCAGGCTAGAAAAGGGGAGGGGAACATGTTATATATTGACCACATGAAAACATAGTTGGAAAATTGTCCAGGAAGAACCACAGATAGAGAGCAATAAATGTATTTGAAAAACCAAGATATGCAAGGGACTTTCAGAAATCAGTTAAGTAAAAAAACAACACACTAAG
>NW_003852398.1:40077279-40079825 GCF_000181295.1 Otolemur garnettii
TAATAAATTTTATTATTATGTGTTAGAGCATCTTTCTGGAGGGCAGTTTGGCCATATCTGTTAAAAATGAAAGTGTTACAAATTCTCAACCATTAATTCTGAATCTAAAATTTACATTGTCATGCTTAGGCGTGAGACCTGGAATTGAGGTAGTCAGCTTATAGCTCCAAGGGGAGGAATGTCAACCCATGGAGATGGAAGGAGCCTGTCTCTGTGAGATCTTAGAGCTGCGGATCTAGGGCCCCACTCTATCCACAGATGTAGTGTTTTGTGAGATGGCAAATTTCCTCACTGTTTTAGTCAGTGTCACCTGTAGTTTCTGTGCTTTGTGGCCAAAGCATCCTTGATGGCATAGGGGCCTACCCTACCCTTCAAACCTTCCAGCCTCATTGTCCACTTCTTGTCAATGTCACAGGCTGCTTGCAACCCTGCCAACACCTTCATCTTGGACTTCTGATCTCCAGAACTGTGACAGAATAAAATTGTTGCTTCAAGTCATCCTAATTGTGGTACTTTGTTATGGCTGCCCTAGGACACTAATACAGCTGATGCCTAGAACCTGCCTCACCCCACCCCAAAGGCACACTTTGGTTTTCTGCTTGCATTCAAGGGGACTTGGAATACAGCTTATGTATGGAGTCAACAGAGATGGAGATTGATTTATGGCATCACAGACAAGAACACAGGCTCTAGGATCAGGTAAACCCCATTCAAATTGCGAGCTGTTTTTCCATTTGTTTACATCTTCTGCAATTTCCTTCCTTAGTGATTCATAAATCTCTATGTAGAAGTCTTTTAACTCCTTGGTTAACTATATTCCTAGGTATTTTATTTTCTTTATAGTTATTGTGAAAGGTATGGAGTCTTTGATTTGATTCTCAGCTTGACTGTTGATGTATAGGAATGTTACTGATTCGTGCACACTGATTTTATAACCTGAGACTCTGCTGAATGTATTTATCAATTTCAGGAGTCTCTTGGTGGGGTCTTTGGGATTTTCTGGATATAAGATCATGTCATCAGCAGAGAGTAGTAGTTTGACCTCCTCTTTCCCTTTTGGATACCTTTGATTTCCTTCTGCCACCTGATTGTTCTGTCTTGTACTTCCAGCACTGTGTTGGACGTAAGTGGCAGCAGTGAGCATTGTTGCCTTGCTCCAGTTCTGAGTAGGAATGCTGTCAACTTCTCCCCATTCAGTATGATGTGGGCTGTAGGTTTCTTGTATAGACTTTTATAATTTTGAGATATGTTTTTTCATCCATGCCTATTTTGTTAAGAGTTTTATCATAAAAGGGTGCTGAAGTTAGTCAATTGCTTTCTCTGCATGTATTGAGATGATCATATGATCTTTGTTTTTGCTTCTGCTTAGGTGGTGAATCACATTAAGGCCCCAATGTAATCCAGAACAGAAGTTCTCATCCTCTCTTAATTAGATGGACACTGGTGGATTGGCCACAGCAAAGGGCAGTCCAACAGTCCCTGAGAAATATGAGGGCAGGTTTTAGGTAATGATGGTCTGTGCCGATGGAAGGATATAAAGATTCCATTTACAAGGAGAGTCTGGATTGTTATTAACCAATGACAGGTGTGAGAAGAGTCGAGAGGAGGGAGCAGGTTCTGGAGTTTGGAAAGACTGTATGGAGCCAGGCTGGGAGCGGTAGCCTTGCATCTGTGGGAGACAGACACAAAGATGACTTTGGAAGGACGTGAGGGAAGAGGTCCAAGGCACCCAACTAAAACTCCTTTGGGGAGAAGCCCCTATTAGAAGGACAGCACATGAAATGGGACTTACCTCCTTACACTTGGTTGGAAAATAGTGATCTAGAAATAACTATTCGATTAAGAAATTCGTGCTTGAGGATGCCCATAACTAGTTATCTCTTAAGTGTTTAGAATGAAAAGCAAAATGGGTTTTACTTAGAAAGTTAGTTTTTTTTTTTCTTTTATCATTTTGAGCAGTGGCTTCCTAGAACACATAACCATTTTGTTTTATTCCCAGAGAAGTAATCCATGACACACGAGCTTTTATCAAAAAATAAAAATGTCAAACTTTATCTTTGGGACAAAATAAATGGTTGATTATTGCCTTTTGCCATTTATTGTGAAATTCGTTATCTATGTAAAATCTGGGTATACATCCCACTCTCCAGTTTTCTTGATATTTAAAACAGGTGAGTAATTGATTTCTGGGCTTTGTGTATTTCTTCCGTAGATCATTTACATGCTTACATTTTGATACTGAAAGAAATCCTAGAAACCAAACCTCAGAAGTTGTAGACTTTGCCTAGATAAACATCTGCTGTTTAATGGTGTTCTGAACAGCAGAGCTACCATTTAAATAGTCTTTATTCTTTACTTTTTTATAACTGAGTGGGTGGGGACGAGGGAAAGAATTGTAAAAAATCAGTCATCTCAGCCCCGTCTTTCCCCTCCCTTCATCCTTTGCAGAGTTGGAGTCCCCACACCACAGATGCCTCCCGCACACAGTTACTATGAGAATTCGAAAGGAGAAGAAATTGAAAATCACTTCGGAAATTCTCAAACCC
>NW_003852398.1:40079998-40090143 GCF_000181295.1 Otolemur garnettii
AAAATTAAATTTATTAGCCATTTGTTCATTTCACCAGTAATTCCTGAGTCCTGTAGACCATGCCCTGGGAATACAATAATACAATAAATTTATTAACCACATGTTCATTCACCAGTAATTCCATGGTCCTGTAGACCATGCCCTGGGAATACACTGATGAACGAGAGAGTCAGTCATAGTATCTGCGTGTGGGTGGAGCTTACATTCCACTTGCAGAAATAAACAGGAAAAGAGGCCCTTGGCAGATTGCTGTGATTCCTGTGGTCAGGGAAGGCCTCGTGGAGGAGGTGGTAGTTGAGCTGAGTCCTGAAGATGAAGGGCTGGGTGTGGAAGTGCTGAGGAAGAACATGCCAGGCAGAGCTTAAAAAGGGCAAAGGCCTGCGGGACGGAAATAGAAGGAAGCCGACGTAACTGGAGGGTGGTGGTAAGGGGAGAACTGAGAAGACCCCTCCAATGGAACACTGCTATTCTTTCCTGAGAAGGGCTGAATGATGGCCCCAAATTCATTTCTTCGTGTGGGTAAGCGTGGTGGTACCTTGCTGCATGGAAAGGCTAGGTGACCTGCCCAAAGAGCACCAGCATCCTTGGATCACCACTCTTGGCAAGTGGCAAGGAGGGTGAGTGACCCCACCTACTGGTCAGGCCAGGACTTGGCCTGGAGCAAAAGAAATCTCGATTTACTGACTTTTCTCTTAACTTCAAGATGTGGAATGCTTCCTAGTAAACCAAGACCTGCTTGAGGTATCCTTGACCACAGATACCTGGCTTCACCAAGAGAAAAGTTGTGGTTTTTGAGACCAGCAAGCTTGCTCCACCAAAAGCTCCAGGAAGTGACAGGCCTCCACTCCTATAGGTAACCCAGGAGTCTACAATTCCAGAGCCTCCACCCTTTTCCCTCTGCACAGAGGCCTGAGCTGAAAAAGCAGACGGGCAATGGGAAAAGAGACACCTGAGCCCCAGCTCCTAGCATTCCCCTGCCCCAGACTGAAAGATGGCGCGTGATGTCTTCAGAAAATGAAAAGCCCGGGGTGTGAACTAGACCAGCGGGTGGCAAACTTGTCCTGTAAAGGGCCAGATAGCAAATATTTTAGGCTATATGGGCCACACACAGTCTCTGACACTTTCTTCTTTGTTTTAATTTTTTTCTTTTTACTATTCTTTATAAAGTCAAAAACGAGTCTTAGCTTACAGACCTTACTCTGAGTCTGGGAAGTGCATTACAGTTTATTGACCCCCTAATCTAGATTTCTTTGCTCTAGAAAAACTTCCCTCTATCTCCATCTTCTATTCAGGAAATAGGAAGAGGCTCAGGGAGGAGGGCAGGTAATGTCCCTAAAGCCTATGGGGCTGACAAGTGATAGAGGCAAGATTGGAACCCAGTGATTCCAGAGTCACTGGTCTTGACCACAACACTATACTATTCCCCCCTGGTAATGAGAACCATGGCTTGGGACAAGTCCTTTTCTCTTTTTTGGGTACAGCCCTCATCTAGACAGTGAATTTCCTCAGTATGAGAGATATAATTGATGGCAAGTGAAATAATTTCCACGGTTCACACACAGAGCATTAAATAGTAGGGATTTATAGAATAAGAAATCGATTGCCTTTTCAAGGGTCTTTCAAGTCTTCCAATAATGTCAGGGGAACAGATTTAGTCTGGTACTAATACATCTTTAACATCTCTCCAAAGCATGCTAATTTCCATTTTTTTCATAACTCAGGGTCTTCAGTACGTAATGCTATCTAGCATTTTAGCGTCACTAGTATATTCTTATAATTATTTCTATTGTTACTTTCATGGCTTTATTTTTATTGTTTTTATGATTATTTTCTATTGATGCAAAACGCTAGTGTTGCCCTTGCTGGAATCCTCTTGCGCATTTCTTCACAGTTCTAAGATGGCTGGCGAAGCTCCTCCCCTCACACCCAAATGGGAACATGGGAGAAAGCCCGGTTTCAGCCACTTCCGTCGCCTATTACCATGAAAGCAAAAGGATTCTACGGAAGTTGTGTTGATCAAAACATGTCACACGGCTACCGGTAGCAGAAAAAAAGAGGCTGAAAAGTAGGTATTTGGATAGGTACAGGACATCCTAAAGTAAATAGGGTTCTATCATCAAGATAGGGCATAGACATTGGGCTCCGTAACAAAAAGTGTTTACCACCGGCAGGCCTTTGAGGTTTCTCCTTAGTGTCTGCAAAGGGCGAGTGTGGAAATCAGAGCTATGGGATGGGGAATGATTTGGGGAATGTACTGTTTCTCTTTGCCTTGTTGGCTAAGATGTGCTTCTTCCCCCACAGTACAGGAGAACACTGACGAAATGTCTTCAATCCCAGAGACCCATGTGTGGTGAGAGAACCAATATTGCCAACAAACACACTCTTACACGTGTGTAAACAATCTCAGGAGTCTGTCCCCGTTAGCTACGATGCCTCAGAGCACTGAGTAAAAGAAGCTCCCCTTTTCACTCTCTGGGCTAGAGGATGCATTCTCTTCCCTGCACGCACCTCTAAATGTGTACCCGAGAAACTAAACTTGATATCTATAAAATCCACCCAAATAGGAAGCTTCTATTTCAAGAACTACCTTTCCAATGAGCGTTTTCATTCAGCAACATTTTGTGAGAGCCCACAATTCCCCAAGCACCTTCCTATGTGCTGAGAATATAGGGGTGAACCAGACTCACAGGGCCCTGGCATTGTGTTCTGGTGGGGAAGGCAGATAAAAACACACAGAGAAGCAGGAGTGAAAGAGGGTTAAGACCCGAACTTGGCAGCCAGACTTTTAGGCTTGAGGAAAGATTCTGCAGCTTCCCGGTTGTGTGGTTTTGGGCAGATTATTTACCTCTCTGTGCCTCGGTTTTTCCTTACTTAAAATAATAAGGATGATTATGTATTTATCTCTTTGGGCTACAGTGAGACCATGGTGACAAACACATTAAAGGGCCAAGAAGCTGAGATGTTGACAGTGTTTTAAAAAGTAAAAACTAAGGCTGATGAAGTAGTACCTACCTCAGTGGGCCGCCAAGTGTATCACATGAGTTAATTCACATCAAGTGCTTAGAATTGTGACTTGCATGTAGTAAGTGCTCAATAAATGTTAGCTATGTCTCAAGAACCAAGCTATGTTAGCTAATGTCTCAAGAACCAAGTTTTACTTGTCATTACAGTGCAATATGAGGCCTCTGAAAAGAGTAAGACACTAAGAATCTTTAAGGCAAATTTGAACAAGCAGGGTTGCTACATTCTTGTGCTCATAGTTGAAGATTTGTTCTCCCAGATGCTTGCCCCAAAGGAATACTTCTCACATGCATTTGAATGAGGTGGAGAATTTGGTCTTAGATGTGAAAGGCATTGTCATCTGTGAGTAAAATGCAGTAGGGCTGAGATTGCAATGCTAGAGGAAAACCTCAGCAGACAGAAGAGGTGTCCTGCCAGATCACTCATCCTGCTTCCTCCCACCCTTCATCAGAACACCCATGACTGGCTATTATATCAGAGTTTCCAATAATGTAAAAAGGGAAAATACAGACCTGGGCTTTCATGGTAATATTCTAACCCTCACAACCGGAATCCCTGCCTTAAAAAAATTATGGTTTTTAGATCTTTAACTTTTCCTTCAGCAATTCAGTACCTAACAGAAAAGTATCTTTTCTGAAGAAGGATATTTCCTGGCACAACATACTCTTTGTGAAGTGACTCAGTTTTATTTTTCAATATCAAGGGGCCCCGATTTACAGAGAAAAAGTGGGCCCTTGGTATCAGTTTGATGTCAGGGTTTTCCCATGTTTGAAGGGAGCTTTAAATACGACTAGATCTGAAGGCACCTGCAGGCTGAGCTCCAGTCCTGGGTCATGATGCTCCTAGTTACAGTCCTTGCCTCTGCCCTACTCCTCTGCTCTGTGGATGGCCAGGGGTGTTCAACCCACATGGGGATCTTGGACATCAACTTCCTCATCAACAAGTTGCAGGTAGGCTGCACGGGGGAATGGCAGGAAAGACAGCTACTGACAATTTAAGTGAGCCGTATATAGAGGATGACAAAATGCGCCACTCATTTTGGGTTCTTACCTCTCTCCTTACTTTAGACAGATCTGTCTTCAAAATGCAGCTGCAGCAGCAATGTGAGTGAACAATCTTTTAAGAACTTCCCAAACTAATTTTAATTTTCACAGCTGGACCCTCACACTGAAATTTCTCTTTTGCAGGTGACCAGTTGCCTGTGTCTGCCCATCCCCTCCGTAAGTATAGTGAAGGAATATAATTTTGATCCTTTCTTTTTGTTTGTAAGTAAAAACACATTGATTTGATATTTAAAATCAGAAATTGTTACTTAATTGCGATTATTATAGATTAGCTTTTGCTTTTAAAATCAGGTTCTTGAAATTCTGTACTATAATAAATGTCTTTGTATTTAGTTAGCTTTATGTCTCTTGAGATCTTGGAACACATTTTAATATCGAATAAAGAATCTCAAATATCTTTTTAGATGAGTGGCCACGTGCACAATTTAATCATACTGGAACTAAGAATATAATCATTGATATAGGTTACGTCACACTGCTTTCTAACTCATTTGCCAATGACCCTAGGGCTGTGAAACAATGTGAATAGAATGACAACTCTGTCTTTCATCTTCATCAACTATGTGTGTGCAATCCCTCCTCCTTTCTTCTCCCCGACACCTTGTCCCTGCCTCCCTGCTGTCTACCTAGCTGATCAGGGTGTCCGTTGTAGGATTTGAATGCTGCACTCTGGGTAGATGAGTGGCTTGGGTTGTGGGTGGAGGCAGAGATCCGAGAGGACCACTGCCCAGTCTGGCAGGGCAGAAGAGGGGCAGTAAAGCTCTGATTCCTAATTTAAACTCCTGGTTGGGGTAACGAGGAAGTACTTATCCAGGGTGCACACGGTGCGGGGTTTTCCCTCAAGCCATGTCTGAGAAAATCTGAGCTTTTCACTCCAGCTGAAGTGAGACGTCAAGCTCACCACAGGCTGTCACTGGATGAGAAGAGGCCAGGGAGCCTTCTAGAGAGGAAGCATGTATGGTTAGCCCAGCAACCCCGCCCCCAGGGTTATAGTCCCGTTCTAGCTGCTTTAGCCGGCCCATCCCATCAGATGGGAGGGGATTTTAAAAGTAGTTCTATGTACTTTTGAATTTACTCTCACAAGGCCTGGAGCAGGGAGCCTCAAAACTGGTTGTTCTACAGGGTCCAAAGGCCTCATGCTTCTTGTACTTAAAATCTCCTCCAGAGATTGTCATTGTGGAAAAGTGGCTTCACCTTGAAATACTGAAGATTATTTTATAGACCAGCAAGGGATGTATCTGAAAATAATGCAAGTTTGGGGTTACACTGGTTACATTAAAGCAGTCTCTATCTACCACGCTTAGTGAGGTATTCTCAAAGCTGTCCTTGAAGCGCTTCTTTTAATAAATTTGTATTATTTACCAGGACAACTGCACCAGACCATGCTTCCAAGAGGGGCTGTCACAGATGACCAACTCCACAGTGCACACCGAACACCCACAGATTTTCAATCGGGTGAAAAAAACAGTTGCAGCCTTAAAGAACAACAAGTGTCCAGTGAGTTGGTTTTTCCATGTGGAATGTTCGGGTTGGTCATTTTGATGTGGGTGTTGTTGCTATCCCTGTTTGAATGAGAAAGGGTGATGAAGTTGGACTTGACAGTTCAAGGTTGATAAGGGACGTTCAAGAAATTTAATCAGACACAACTGAATTTAAGTGAGGTAGTCCATTGTTCCCCCTAGTTTTAAAAAATACATAGATAGGGTCCTTTACATCTTTCTCTCCACTTATTGAATAAGGAAAGGATTCATTCTGATTGTAATTAGAAGCTATGATCTAAAGAATCAGAGCTGTAGTTCATGAAATACTGAATTATCCTAGAGATTCAACTTGTTAACTGAATAGATACTGTGGCCTATACGTTAAAAGAAATTTTTTTAGTGGGCTAAGGAGGTGTTTAAGTCCCCAGATCAAGGAGAGGAAGTTTGCCACCTGCCTTCAAGGCCCCTTAGGCATTCTTTTCCTCAGCATATATTAACCCCGGGTTGAAAGGGGGTGGAGGAGGTGATGGCAGGGGGTGGGGTCACCTCTTTGCCTACCTTGGGAATTAGCCTCTCCACTTGAGACCACAGAAGGCAGAAAGCCCTGACCTCAGTTATTTAGAGGCTTATGTTTCTACCATCAACAGCTTTCAGTTCTAAGTGCTTAATATATACTCTCTCATTGAAAACTTAGGGACAATGATTAGGTTTATTACTCTCAAGAAGAAAAAAGCTAATGATCTGTGAAGTTAACTGATTTGCCTAAGGCTACATTTTCAATAAGTGGCAGAGTTTAGATTTGAACTCAGGTCTTTGTGACCCGAAGTCTCACTCTTAGCCATTGTGCTATAAAATGACCTTGGAAGGACCACTTAAAAGGTCAATAACACAGTTTTAGGCCTCAAAGAGACCGCAGGAAAGACTTTGTCTAACAGGGAAATTTAGGGTCCCTTGATAGGTATGTATGTGAACACTGAAATCCTGCCACGAATGTCAACCGCCCACAATGTCTTCACACTGTGCAGGAGAACCTGGACTTGCCTCCCTGGTCTTCTAGGTCTCTAACCCTGCCTCCCATCCCTGCGCCTCCGTCCCCCTCTTCTCTGAGCAGGGTGGTTCCTGGGCTGCTCGGGTCCACACTGTCTGAGTCCCTCTGTCCTTGTCCACTTTGTCCCTGCAGTTTTTCTCCTGTGAACAGCCATGCAACCAAACCACAGCAGGCAACACGCTGACATTTCTGCAAAGCCTCCTGGAAATTTTCCAGAAAGAAAATATGAGACAGATGATGAGAAGAAAAGTATGAAGACGAAGTATTTTTTATCCTATTTATTGAATGTAGAAAGCTTTCTCTTTAAGCTGTTGCAATAAAAAATCAAGCAAGCGACTCTAAATCATCATCAGCTGTGATCATTTGTTTACAAGTTTATGTGTTTATTTTGGAATTAATAAATATGGAGGAAAAATACAAGCCTGTCTGTAGGTTTATTTATTCCTTGCTGTTTAGAACAAAGAAAGTTGTAGCTTTGTTAGGGGAAAGAAGGATTCAAAGAGTCCCACAGGGGTAATAAGACTCCTGACCCCAAGGACAGACGTGTGAGGGCTCATGAGCTGTGCCTGCGGCTGCAGGGGCTACAGTTAGGAAGGGTGTATGCAGGGACAGTCTACAGGGTGCCACTATGAGAAGCCAAGAGCTCACCTAAGGGAGGCAGGCAGGGTGCTGCTAAGGGAGCCGGAGTCCTGAGAAACTGACAGTGTGCCTGAGGTAGAAGGCTGCAGCTGGTCGGATGGTGGCTCACACCTGTAATCCTAACACTCTGGGAGTGTGAGGCAGGTGGATTGCTTGAAATCAGGAGTTTGGGACCAGCCTGAGCAAGTGCAAGACCCTGTCTCTAAAAATACCTGGGCACTGTGGCAGGTGCTTATAGTCCCAACTACTTGGGAGGCTGAGGCAAGGGGATCACTTGAGCCCAAGAGTTTGAGGTTGCTGTGAGTTATGACATCAGAAGCACTCTATTGAGGGCAACAAAGTGAGACTCTCTCTCAAAAAGAAAAAAGAAAGAGCTGGGGAGTCCAAGAGGTGGGAGACTCCTCAAGGATGTAGGCACGTTCTTATGAAAGAGAGCAAAGTGCTTAGAGTGGAACCAGAAGAGCCACAGACACTTTGGGTCAGAGCAGGCATCCTTAAACTGCGGCCCGCGGGCCACATGCAGCCCACTTAGGACATTTATCCAGCTGGCCAGGTGTTTTTGCCACTGCTGCCTGTCCTGCTTAACAGCCAACTGGTCCCGGGGCCCACAGCCTGGCCCTCCAACGGTCTAAGGGACAGTGAACTGGCCCTCCATTCAAAAAGTTTAAGGACCCCTGAGTCAAAGCGTGGTGCAGAAAAACCCTGGGCCAGCTGCTCTCTACTCACCTGAAATCCCTTCAGTGGGCCCCAGCACACATAGGACACAGTGCCTGGCTAGGGTCCCCAGAGCGATCCTTTGACTAGGCTGTCTGGCTGGCACAGTGTGGCTGTAGCTATTCATCTCACCTTAATACTCCACTTTTTCCCAACCCCAGGACCCCAAACCTGACCTCCGTTCCAGAACTCCACCTTCTAAGCTGCTCTCTCGTTTATTAATTTAGCATGTTTACTCCTTATGTCTGCCTCTCTCGGCTCACATGCCAGCTTACTGAGGACACAGAACTTTGTTTTCATCATGGCTGTACCCCCAGTGCCTGCACTGAGCTGGCCTGGGGCAGTCGCTGAATCATCATGGACTGGATATATGTAAGGCCTTTGAGATTCGAGAGCAAAGTACCCACTGGTGTCTACATTGGCAGGGTGCACGCCTGGAGAAGAGACAGGAGCCAGAGGTGCTTAGACAAGTGACATCCTTTCAACACTTGAAGGCAGGCTCTGGGCTGAGGTTCACACCATGAGGCCACTTGGGAGGGCACAGATGGCCACCAGCCATCCTGGTTGACTTCCCTGGCCCTGTGAGATGGGCAGCATGGACACAGGGTAAAGGCTGGGGACAGGGAGGTGTGACCACCAGAATGGCCTTCTCACTTGCTACCTGAGAAGGCCAGGAGGCTTGGGAAGATCTTAGAGGCTTTTAAAGGACAAAGTTTACTTTATTCCTCCTGGGAACAATCGACCATGAAGGAGGACTTTTTTAGGTACTGTCAAAATTAGAATTGCTCCCCTCCCTGGTAGGCTAGCCCATTCTTGGATACTTTTTATCACAATAATATAGGAAGTTCAGAGCCATAAGAGACTGCAGTCCCTCAAAGGCCGTCGCTCAGCTATTATTCCCTATCCGTCCAAAGCCAAGCAGTGTCTGGATGTGACCTGCCCTGCTAACTGCACTTGACCGAAGCTGAGGTTTTCTGATTGCCTAAGTAGCCCAGTCCTTGGTGCATTTGTGTGCATGTGAGCGTGTGAGCGTGTGAGTGTGTGTGTGTGTCTCCATTAGCATTAAGAGTGGGGGACAAGTTTTGCTTCTGCCTGCAGCCAAGTCCTTCCAGCACAGCACAGGGGTGGAGAAGGGGTTTTAGCAAGGGAAGAGGCCTGACCCAGGAGAATCTTTTATTTCTGCACCCTAGAAATATGGGCTCATGGCAATGTCCAAATACAATAAGTTTTAATCTTTACTGAGACAGAAAGACAAGTTTCTCAGTTCCTTATTTCTAAAGACATGTATATCCTCAGTTCCTTATTTCTGGAGATATGCATATCAAAAAGCAACAAGCTAGGTCTCAAAATCAGGAGGCTTTCAGAAGAAGATCCCTGGCATTAACCTTTGTCCTCCCCCATTGCTACTGCCCGTCAAGCACTGTTGCTGGGGCCATAGACCTTAAGCTTTCTTGACAGGGTCTCCGTCTGCTTCCCCAAGGAGCAGAGAACACGATGTGGTTGGGGTGAGACAGAGATTCTGCAAAGGCAGTTTTCTGAGGATCTCCCTCAACAGAGGGAGTTCACGCTCCAGCTGTTACCAGGAAGCAGTATACATCCCGGCATCTCTTACATTATTTCTTCCTGAAGACTTGAGGTCTGGACATGGGGCTCCCAGTCCTGGGGTCCTGACTCTGCACAGTGCACTGAATATGGCGCCCCATATGTCTTATGTCTTGCCTTGCTCCCTGCCGATCTGCGGGCTCCCATGGCCAAGGGGCCTCTCCTCTCCAGCACATGCCTCTCTGGGCGTGGCACACAACAGGTGCTGGGAAGAAGGCCTGTCAAGTAATACATTTATTATACTGATTACTATTAAGATCTGCTCTGTAAATAGTAGGGATGCAGTATCTCATTTCATTCCCTGATGGTAGGAATTAGATATTATTATTGCTGCATTTCTGTTTAATAGATATGGACGCCAGGGCTCACAAAGGCTGACTTTCCCACGATGCACAGCTGCTGAGACTTAAAGCAGGACCTCAGCCCCAGCTGTCTCTGGTCCAAACCATTTGCTCTTTGCATTGTGCCCTTTCCTTATTCTCTTCCTACCATGTGTGAATGCTGTGCTTTCTCTGACCACAGTCTGAGGGTAAAATAGATTCACCATTAATCCAGTCCACACTATCTTATCCAGAA
>NW_003852398.1:40090213-40096813 GCF_000181295.1 Otolemur garnettii
TATATTACATAACACCCAGAGCAGGCCCTGCGGCAAGATTCCATAATTAAACCCATCAACGCCCTGCAGCACAGCATATGAGCATTCACATGAGGTGGTCAAGTTTTGCAGCCAAATGAGTCACCGCAAATCTTGAGTTTTCAGAACTGGCTTGGATTTCACAATCGTGCAAAAGGGGTTGGTGAGCTGCATGAAGAAAACAGCTCTCCCCTTCCAGAAGGGACAGGGTTGGGAGCATTATCTCCCAGATGCTCTATCTGGGACTGGGCTGGGTGTCTGCAGGAGGAACAGAGGCTTCTGCATCTCCTTGGACAGCCAGCCACGTGGCAGCCCAGGTCACAGCCACAGGGCCTTCTCTACCAGGTTTCCTGAATGACTGGCCCCAGACACAGCTGCGTCATGTTACACAATGTGGTTTACCATTGGAACCACACAGCATCGGAAGACGCCCACCTCAGCAACACTCACCCCTGAGAAGGATCACAGCAGGGACAGAAGCTGGTGTTTGGTGATGGTTTCAAACACAACCTGAAAACGCAGTTGGCTTCCAGAGGAAGTGGGCAGAGGCGCACGGCGACTCACTGCCATAGATTAATCACCAGCCTCGTTTGGTACTTCCCCTCAGCTGTTCTGCAAAAGTTGCATAACCCACAGCTCTACCCCTGCGCACAGGCTCCGGGGAGGGTTCACCTGTGGTGAGGTGTGCTGTAATTCCTCTCCTTCCCGTGGCAGGAGAGTTGAGATTTATCTGGAAGCCACCTTGAAGAAAGGAGAAGAGCTAGCATTTATTGAATGTTTGCTGTTTACCAGCTGCCCTGCTAGGCATATTCTGTAGATATCTTCTTAGAGCTTCAACAATCCCAGGAGGTATTTAAGTAATTACTGTATATAATTATTTCCAGTGCACAAATGAGGAAACTGAGGCCTAAAGAGGCTACACAACTTTCCCAGGGGTACATTGCTCACAGTGGAAAGCTGCTGCCTTATCCAGATTGCCAGGCCCCAGGAAGAGTTTTTTCCAGGAGATTCCAGACCAAAGCTGGCCAAAGCCAAGACCAGACACTGCGAGCCTGAACATCGGTCATCCATCCGTCCATCTATCCCTCCTTCTCTGCATCAGTTCATCCCCTGCGAAGCCGGAAGACGCGGTGAAGACCCAACCCCATGATTCCACTCCTCACTTTGTCACATTTCCCATTGGTTTCAGACCAAGACCTCCCTGTCACATTTCCCATCGTTCCCAGACCAAGACCTCCCTGCCTCTGCAAAGGGGGGCCTTGGCAAGAATGCAAAGAGGATCCAAGGGGTTTCACTCTTTATTTGTATTAATTTTAAAAGATGGCTTTATTAAGATACAATTTGTGCTGTATGCCACACAATTCACCCCTTTACAGCGTTTAATTCACTGGGTTTTAGTATTTTTGCAGAGTTGTGTGAACATCACTGTAAACTAATCTCAGAACATTTTTTTACCCCCAAAGAAATCACATACACAGCAGCAGCCATTCCCTGTTCTCTCTCCTACCCCATCTTAATTCACTAATACATTTTGGTCTTATAAATTTGCCCTTTCTGGATATTTCATATCAATGAAATAATATGTGTTCCTTTATGACTGGCTTCTTTGACTTAGCATAATGTTTCCAAGGTTCATCCATGTTTTAGCATGAATCAGTACTTCACTTCTTTCAATTGTCAAATAATATTCTGTTGTGTGGATATACTGAATTTTAACTATCCATTTATCAGCTGATAAGCTTTTGGGTTCATTCCACTTTGCAGCTATTACGAATAATGCTGCTATGAATGTTCATATAAATGTTTTTGTGAGGACATGTTTTCATCTCTCTTGGGTATACCTGTATACTTAGGAGTAGAATTGCTGTTAAGCTTTAAGTTTAGCTTTTTGAGAAAATGCTAACCCATTTTCCAAGATGGTTGCCTCATCTATTCCTGTGCCAGCACCACACTGTCTTGTTTACTATAGAGTTGGGGTAATTTTGAAATAGGGGAGTATGCGTTCTCCAACCTTAATCTCCTTTTCCTAGATGGCTGGTGTATTCCAGGTCCTTCACATTTGTTTTGCAAGAAAAGAAAATGCCAGCTAGGATTTTAATAAGGATTACACGAATCTGTAGCATTCGGGGAAATATGCTATCTTAATAATAATCTTCTGCTCCATAGCATAGAATATATTTCCATTCATTTGGATCTTTTAGAATGTCTTTAACCACGTTTTTTGTTTTTGCTTTTTAGTTTTCAGTATACAAGTCTTGTATATACTTCCTTTATTAAATCTAGCCTAAATATTTCATTTTGAGAATTCTGTCATAAATATTGTTTTTTTAGTTTCATTTTTGGAGTGTTCATTGCTAGGGTACAAAAATACAATTGATTTTTGTATATTGATATCATACCCTGAGAACTTGCTGAACTATTATAGTTTACTGATTCTAATAGGTTTTTAGTGGATTCCTTAGGATTTTCTATATATACATGTATATCATGTCATCTATATAGAGCTAATGTACTTCTCTTTTTCCAATTGGGACGCCTTTTCTTTCATTTTCTTACCTAATGGGCCTGGCTAGAACCCCCAATGCAATGTTGAATAAAAGTGGTGAGAGTGGACATTCTTATCTTTTCCTGATTTTAGTGGGAAAGTGTCTAGTTTTTCACCATTAAGTATGAGTAGATGATATTGGCCTGTCTTAAATACCCATTGCCAAATTGAAGGAGTTCACTTTTATTGTCTGTCTGTTGAGCGTTTTTATCATTAATGAGCATAGTATTTTGTCAAATGCTTTTGCTGTACCTATTGAGATGCAGAATATTTATTTATTAATCTAGAGGATGATTCTTGGCTTTTGACTTTCCAAAGGTAAAGCTCTCAGCCCTAGAGATAGGAAATTACAACTTCTTGGACCATGGAAAGGAAATCAGAGAAGACGATGGCAGATATTGCTGAGTGCCCTGAAGAAGGGCTTTCTGCCTGGCCCCCAGCAGAACCTGGGGTGGGGGTGGGAGGCTAGAGGAACTGGGGGTGGAGGGCACCTGGCCACATGCCCTGGATGCCACTGGAGATGACAATCTGAAAAGAAGATTCCTTTTGCTACCTTACACAAGGTGTAGAGTGGGGAGGACCACCTTAGTCCCTAGAAAGGTGGGTATGACATAACTCCCCGAATAGTTCCAATGGAGAAGCCAAAGTTTTTGATACAGATGGAGACATTGAGAAAGGCCTTGAAATTGGCAGATGTGGCACACCTGGACCACATGGAGCCAGTTGGGACTGAAGATGCCCCCACTGAAGACACACGGGAGGAAAAGCCATGCCCTGAAACTATCCAGGAAGAAAGCCAGGGTGGGACAGAGCATCCCCAAAGACCTAGAATCCTCTTTTTATCTCTCAAATCCCCAGAACCTAAAGTTACCCCCAGGGAACAAGGAGAAAAAGAAGATCTTAAACTAAGCATTTAAGTCCAAATTCCCAAGTTTTAGTTTGAAATGACAAAACTACCTTTTCTGCCACCAAGTAGAATGGAAGCTTAGAAAAAACCCTTAAATTTAGTAAGAGAAAAATAAAGAAAATGTCATTTATTTCTGCCCACCTGAAGATATGGTTTAATAACTTAACAGACACAGCGAGGACCAGGTGCTGGGCTCAGCCACAGTGTGTGAGATGCTGCTGGTGGCCTCAGAACACACAGGTGTGAGAGGGGAGAAATCGGGTCAGTGCTAAAAGGAGATGGTGTCATGAGGGGCGTGGCACTTGTGAGCACCTGGGGTGACTGAGTCCGGAGCATCCTCCTCATGCTCCCCAGGAGGGTCAGACCCTAGAGGGCTTGAATCAGTGGCCCATTAGGCCTCCTGGCTATAGAAGGGCATGACAGCGTCTGCATCTACCCCACCAAGCACGCTCGTGCGATGTTCACTTGGAGGTCCGAAGGCCAAGGAGCCAAGCGTCTATGGCTCTCAGGGTTACACACGCAGAGACAAGGCTCAGGAACAGCCTGCAGCCACCTTGTGCCTCCCTTCTGAGAAAATCAAACACCACAGACTCACAGAGAGGACAGCAGCGTGCCCTGCCCTCCTCCACCCCCTATGTATCACCCTTTACAGTTTACTCACAGTTTTGCACTTGACTGTTACTGAGCCATAGGAGACAAGTAAGGGAGGCAGGTGTGGCTATTTTACAATGGAAAACAGGCCCAGAGGGGGCAAAATCCTGCCAAGATCACACAAGGACCCGATGGCCTACCTGGGACTGGAACCTAAAGTGAAGGGACCCCTAGTTTAAGGTTCTTTCACCTCAAGGAAGGAAAAGGAGTTGGCAAGACCCAGAAAACAGGAAGGGAAATGTCCTGGGCTCAGGTGCTCTCATCACCAGAGCCAAGGTCATTCACTGCCAGACACAGACACCTGCAGAGGGTTTAGTTGACCACTGCTGCCACCAAGTGGCTGTTTTGCAGTGTCTCAGCCAAGGGAGCCATGGGGGACGGATTTTTTTGTAGGGCTTCAGTTCTCAAAGGGGGTGCGTCTTTGCTCAAACATGTTCATATAGCAACAGGGTGTTATCTGCCCCTTTCACTCTTGTTTTCTCACAAGTGTACAATGGCATTTTCTAAAGGCTACGCGGCAGTGATATCACAGACCCTGATGGGAGCGCACTGGCCCTCCACTTAATACAGACGTTAGCCTGCAACTCATCTCATTTGTTTTGTTTGAAAACATTATTTTCATAGAATGCTATTTATATGAACATGTAATTTGTTTTTTCTATGTTAAATAAATAAATATTTAAAAAATTCTCAGTTTGAATTTCTGGTAAATGCTGGTAGATGAGCAAAAGTTCCTTGAGGCCCTTAATGATTTTTAGGAGGGAAAGGGGCCCCTGTTGGGGACGCCTGTGGAGAAGTGTTTATTGTTGTTTTCGTCACCGTCCCCACTAATGCAAACTGGCCAAGCCCAGAGCCCTTCAACTCCAGGACACAGACACCATAATTGATGCCTGGCTTGGAATTCTGTTCTGTCTTCAGTCTTTCTTTAAAAACTGAGTTCCATTTGTTTAAAGACATTACAGAAGAGGACAGAAAGTAATGCCGGATCCCAAGCTTCCTGGGGACAGAATCCCTGCCATTGTCCCTCTGGGGCCTAGCACAGCACTGGGCACAGCCAGATTCAGAACATATGTCTTTGGTTGAATGAGAAGAAGGTCATGATGTGCTGATTGAGGAAAATCCTCAAGCTGTTGGCCCCAAGTATCCTACAAGATTACAGAAAAATCTCAGCATGAGCGGAGCCGACCCCTCCCAGTTCTGGGTACCACGTGAGATTTGTCTGGGTTGGGGCTGAGCTTCTTTAAAGTCTAGTTGTGTTCATTCCAGCCCAGGTGCTCTTGACAGGGGAGTGGCTGAGACAGTGTCTAACCAACATGGAGGTGGACAGGGCACTGCAGATGCGGGGGAGGGGAAGATGAGGGGCTGTTACTGGAGCCCTGATGAGGCTGGGCAATTGGGCAGAACCAGGCAGCAGCCCCAAAACGCACATGCCCAGCATGGAGGCTTAGCTTTCCAAAACTGTGTGCTTTTATTTAAAAAATAGATAAAAGCAATATAATTTTGCTGTAAAAAATTGAAACACTGTAGTGGTGCACAGAGAAATCATCATCAAAGTAGAAGCTGAAAGCCTTTCCCCAATCCAACCTCCCAGAAATGGCCACTGTTAAGTTTGGTGTGTATCCTTCCAGACTCTCATTGCCCATGTAATTATGCACATATAATATGTATTTTAAAAGAAAACAAGGAACATCACACATTTTATTCTGCCACTTCTTTTTTGCACTTAGAATGTTGCTGACATAGTATCTCCATGAAAATATATGCAAGCTCTCTCTTGCTCCTGGGTGGCTGTGATGCTATTCCAGAGTAAGGAGGCACCTCTATGTTTTTAACCCCCTATCTGCTAATGGGCGCTTAGGAAATTTCTAAGTTTCTATTATTACAATCAATTCTCAATTAACATTGTGATGCTTCTATTTTTGCTGATACATTTATGCTTTCTTTATTCCAAACACAGTTCATGATTGATGCTGTGTGGAATCTGGAGACTTGGAAGGCTCTGCCTTGGCTCTCAAGGTGGGCACAGGCGCCCATGAGAAAGAGAGCACATAGGCACAGCCATGGCACAAGGGGGAGCTGCTGGCCCAGGGATTTCAAGTCATTGGATCTCTCAGTTATTCTTTCAATGAACATTTGAATGCCCACGATATGCCTGGGACTGGGTGGAATGGGGGAAATGACTGGAGCACAGGGAGCCTGGAACTGAATCCGGAAGGGAGCACTGATGTGGTTTATGGAAGGCCTTGGATGGCAGTTTGAGACTCCATATTTATGGGTTCCCACAAATTTCTCTTTTTCACATGATATTCCCCTTGCTGGACAGCAGGGCAGTGTAGCCTCAGAAAGATTCTCAAATGGGACTGGTGGTTCAATTCTTCAGCAGGAGTTCAGGTACTTCAGAACCTCAGTTTCTTCATCTGTAAACTGGGTCATCAAAGCTTCTCTCTGCTTACCTCCTCCTAGCATCAAGAGGCACCAA
>NW_003852398.1:40096842-40115593 GCF_000181295.1 Otolemur garnettii
GGGAGAAGCTCACACACCTGAAGAAGGTGGCTGCATCTCGGCCTCATCAGGAGAATACAGGGGAAGACCCCCACTGGCCTCATGACACAGCATCATTTCCAAACTAACCACATGGCCAAGACCAGCACCAGGAACCAGTCTTGTTGAGACAGACTTAACAAACATGTTCTAGAACATGTTATATCTGAGACTTTGGGCCCACCCAGGAATGAGCTAGATGCCAAGAGCATTTGTTCACCTGGATCCTCAGTGCCTGCTCAGGCCCCCTGATGCTGGAGAGGACAGGCAGACCTATCTGTCCTGTCAGTAGAGCCTCTCCAACACACCAGAGTGGAAGTGCCATGGGAGCGCCTCGTGGCCATCCCAATACCTAGGACAGCACCTGCTCAAAAAATGTTTGAGGGCTGTGTGAATGAATGGATGTCCCACTGCTGGAGCGTTGGCGGGTTTGGAATGCAGCCTGCAGAGTTCCCTGGGACCCTGCAGTACCAGGAGCTATGGAGGAGGAAGGTCAAGGAGGGCATACCGAGGGAACCCTTGGCCACGGGCACAGGATTAAAGCTGCACAGACTGAACATTGCCAACTTCTTTGTGCCAGAGCAATGCATGGTCCTGGGTCTATTAGGGCAGGAGATTTTCAGAGACATCATTTAAATCAGTCAAAGGCAAGAGCTGCTGGGGAACAGGACAGTGGAGAAACCAAGGAAGACCCTTTCAAGGGAAAGAAGAATAAAAGAACTGGAGGACATGTCCCCCACTGGGATTTAAGCCAGAGATAGGAAATAGATTCCTTTTGCATGCCAGTTCTGAATGCCTGCTGATTGCTTGCCCGGGAACTGTGTTAAGAGGGATTCTGAAGTGCCATTTGGCTGATCAAGAAGGGCTCTGTGATTCACTAGGGATGCTTATGCTTGTGGGCACAGACTGGGGTGACAACATGGGCACATGCCACATAACAGCAAAATAGCAATGCCCTCCCACATGGTTCTAGCAGAGAATAAAATTTAGAACAATAAAATCACTCTGGAAACCAGACTGTGGACAGAGTATTTTTGTTTTTTTTTTTTCAGATTCCTGTGTGAAAATAAGGCCCGGAAAGCACCCACGCCACCCAAGTCCAGGGCCGCTGTCTCTCAAGCATGTCACACAGTGTGCCACTGCTCAGGGTGGGAGAGGCTTTCTCTCCCCATTGTCCTTCTCAACCTCCCCTGCCCACCTTTGGCATCTGGGAAAAAAGACACCAGCCTGTCCCTCTCAGTTCCTGCCCTGCATGGAGTGGGTTTCTCTCTGGGCTGGTGACATCCAGGGGGACCTGAACAGAGAGAGCAAAGATGGTGACCAGGTGCCTCGTGGCAGCCAGGCAGAAGCATCTGATGCAGACTGAACCGTTTTCAGTGCTTTTATTTGGAAATTTACAGCCAACTTCAGTTCCTCCGTGAATTCCCAATGAATTTACACTGGCCACGTGGGCAGGGGCTGTTTATCCCATTTTTCGCCCTATGCTAGTCCAGAGCTGAAATAGATGGTGATCGATGGTCCCTTGTTTCTCTCCACTGTGGCAGCTCGGCAGCCCCGACCGGGTGGGGACAGAGTGCTTGGCAATTGAGAAGGAAGGAAGGGATTCCCAGGGAGTGCACTTGGCTGCAGGCCTGGTGGCACAGAGCCCAGGCGAGAAGTCCTTTCTCTTCATTAAATTCCATGGGTTCTGGAGACACCCTCAGCATCGACCTGCAGTGGAATGAGGCCCTGGTCAGGTGCCACTGGCCCTGGGATAAAGGAGGAGAGATAGGATATCATCAAGCAGGAGTTACCATCAGATCTTGTGTCAAAAGCCCATTCAGAACCTGTTTTTTAAAAGCACAGATGAGAAAATACCGCCGTGTGCACAGGCTGGTGAAGGGTTCTAAGGGTTGTCTGGGGTTCTTTGTAAATGTTCAAGAAAGATATTATAGGAAGAATGCGTCTTCTTTCCTCAAAAATTTGTTTTCCTGAAAAGAAAGCTAATGAGACTTGGAGTGTGTGTGTCAGACAGAGGGTGGTCGAGCATTCTTCCAGGAAGGCTCTGGGGGCAGGATCCTGGTGAAGGGCCCAGCCAGATTCAAGGGCTGCAGACAAACCCAAGAGCTAGCCACTGGTGAGTGGCCAGGCCCCACTTCTAACACTACAGGTCATCTTGTATTGTCTGATTCTGGTTTCTCCATGTGAATAGATAAAACTAGACATAACACAAAATAGCTACCTCATGTAGTGTATACTGGGCTTCAAGTGCCCTTGGGTCATTAGTATACGTAGCCTGGGAGAGAAATAACTTAGTGGGTGGATGAAAAGGAAGTGGTCTTCTGCCCAGGACTTTGGGGAGCTGGAGGAGAGCTCTCTAACTTGTTAGAAGGAACCGGGAAGCTGCTTGGAGCTAGATACTCTGTCCCTGTGTGGGCTGGAGGGAGGGAGAATTATAGAAATAATTCTCATGTTGTTCCTGCCACCTGTTTCCAAGGACTCTTGGGACAGTCACCATTGCACCACTTCTCAGGAACTGTAGGGCTCCCTAGTTCTTTAATATACACCATGTCACACTGTCCTTGGACTAGACAATGAGGAAAATGTCACTTTCCCCATCTTCAAAGCATGAGTGCCGCTGCTGCCTGGAGCACAGCCTGCCCCAGATCTCAGAGCTACTTACTAAATAAAAATTCAGGTCTTATAAAAAAGGCTTGGTGTTGTTGAGTTAAAGCCTTGAGCGAGGCTTGTTTAAGATGAGGCTGGGAGCCTCCCACTCCCCTCTGAGAGGTACCAGCCTCCTCCCTGCCTTGGCAGTCCTTGTGTCTAAGGGAGACAGATGTCCAAGCCCCTTGCAAGAGAGAGTGCTTCAGAAAGAAAAGCCTCCAGTGGGGTTGGTCACTGCTGTGAAAGGCCGAATCCAGGACAGTCATGACTGGCTTGCTAGAAACTTCCTCCTTCTTCCTGAAGCAGCCAATCACCAGGGTGGTCCCCAGAGGCAGGGTACATCAGGTTGGGCAAGTGTCCAGCCCTCCGGGATCTGTGAGGCCTTGGCATTAACAATGGCATGGATAAATAGTCCTGAACTGCTAAATGGGAAGTGAGAGTTATGAAACACCATGTCCAGCAGAATTCCAATTTGGGGAAACACAGAAGAGACAGATGAATAATAAGAAGGTTCTTGCAATGACAGGTATTTTTATTTTGTTCTGTTTATTTATATTTTCTATTTTTTCTCCAATAAAAATGCATTGATTTTATAATAGGACTTTTTAAAAGTTACTTTCATCTTTTAAAAGAGAAAAATGGCTGATATCTGAGCACAGCTCTAAAAACATGACAAATTCCCCTCCCTGCCCTGGACAGCTTCAGATGTGGTAGCTCTTCACCCAAGGTGTTTAATTATGCAACATGTGTTGCTACCCTTTTCCTTTTATAAGAAAGGGCAAAAGTCAGCAGAGCTGTGAATGCTGGTGCTTTAGTAAAAAGCTAAAGGCGTTTGTTTAAAGCCAGTATCTAGGGCTTGTCCTGAGTTCACTACAGCCATGCCTGTCCCTTCATCTAGGTTCTGGTCCCATCCACACATCCCAGCCGGATTCTGCTGCCCCACAGGCACCCCTGCCAGCCCATGGGGGAGCCAGCAGTGGAATTTTCTAGAGCTGCCTGATAAAAGCCATCTATTATTCTTAGGAGAAGTTTTAGTGACCGAGGCTGAAGTAAAATGGTCGTGGTTCACTAGAAAGTTCAAGGCCTCACCCCTCTGTCTGCTGAGCTTCACAGGTAACAACTTCAGGGCAAGAGAATGGAGAATGGAGGGAGAAAAAGCCAGAAGAGGAAGGGGGCCCAGAGGGGACATTGGAGGCTGACAGTCCAATCATCCAGTGAGGTTGCTGAGTGACCTTGGTGTGTCAGGCTCTGTGCCAGGCACCAGCAATGCCACAGTGGACAGAACCCACTGGCGAGGGTGTCACCAGCGGTTATGGTGCAGTGGGGGCGGGGAGGGGACTTAGAGCAGGCACAAGAAAGCAAGCAGGCAACCTGCAGGAGAAGGCCGCTGCCCCAGGGCCTGGATGACAAAGAATTGAAAGGAACAAGAAGAGGGTATCAGGCAGAGGGAGCAGCATGGGCAGAGCCCCAGAGTGAGACAGAGGACAAGAGAGGCTGGAGAAGGGGGCAGTGCTGAGGACAGGCTTCACTAGAGGGCAATGGGGAGCCACCGAGGGCATTTGCGCAAGGGAGTCACTTGCCCAGATTTCTGTTTTCAGGAGCTCTCTCAGGCTGCGGTGACCTTTCTGCATTGAGAAAGAGAAAGGAGAAGGCACAGGAGGCAAAGAACGGTGGCAGAGCCCCATGGGCGGCTCTCAGACTCAGGCTCAGTAGGGAGGTGGCAGATGGTGCTCTCTCAGCAGAGGTGGGTCCCCTCGTTCAAGTCCTCGCTTCTGGGTATGGGTCAAGGCATTTGCATGATGCAGCTCAAAGCACTTCTCTCTGAGGGCTGTTGAAGCTGCTGAATGGGAAAACGGGTGGCAGAGCTGGCTCTAAACAAGCCGATTCTGCAGCGACTCAGTCACTAGGACTCAGCACACCACCAGTCACTGGGGAGCACTTCAGAACTGCTGTCTGAGGAAGGGGGCAGCTCTAGCCCCAGGCCTATCGCCGGTTAGATAGGAGAGGACAACACATGGACATTTCAGAAGCCCACAGCATTTTCAAGACAAAGCAAAGAGCTTTGAGTTCCTGGGAGGCCCAAGTGGCTGGAAAGGAAGCACACTGACCTGGTGCTCACGGGCTGGTCACCGCGTGGTCCCCGCGGATAGCCTGCAGCGAGAGCTCATACCCAAGGAACATGGCCGCGCTCATGGGGAAGCCCCGCACAGCGTTCACGGTGATGCCTCTGAAAAACACCTTTGCACAGGGGCCCATTATTATAGGAGACGACCCACACCCTGTGGGGTCACCTCTGAGGGGTAGAAAAACCGGAGGTGGTGCTGCCCTCCCAGGGTCCTGTCCCTGGCCAGAGCCCTGAAGACCTTTGTAGGCAGAGACCACATTAGATGCCCCAGTCAGGCCCCTGCCCTGACCCTTGTCATCTGATGGCACCTTTCCTCCCAGACCCTGATCCACACCCACCAAACACCGTAGGTCAGCTGTTCAAATCCTCAGACACCTACATACACTTGCCCTATTTCTCTCTGGTGCCCTTCCTTCTCTCTCTCCCCTCCCAGCCCTCCCTCTCTCTTTCCCTCCCTCTCCCCATTGCACGCACAGCACGTGCATACACACACACACACACTCTACGCACAGCACGTGCATATACACACACACACTCTTCTCAGGGATCTGGAAGCCCTAAGTAGACAGAGCACCCAGCTTTGAACAATTGCGGTGACAGGGGTTTCATAGGACATCTGCAACATGGCAGAGTGCAGAATTCTGCAGACGTGGACTCGAGGCACAGCTGTCCCATTAGTAGCTGTGCTACTTGGGCAAAGTGGCAAACTCTCTGAAACTCAATTCTCCCAATTGTCAGATGGGAGTAATAATAGAATTGACCTGACAAGGATGTTTGAGGGATTAAATGAGACAAAGCCTCCAAACACTTACACAGTGCCTGGCGTACAGTAGGCACTCATTAACTGTTGCCTGTCACAATCACCCTCATTGTTATACCAATAGTCACCACCTATGGGGAGCAGACCTGGACCTCTGTCCTTAGCGTCCTAGCATGAGTGCTCAGGAGGAATGGCCTGTGCTGCCAATGAGCGGCTAGGCTCCGCCATTCCTGCCCGGTGACGCCCACGTTTGTTTTCCGTCCCTAGGGAGTGTTGTAATGCTTCCCAGACACTCTCCAGATCCTCCTCTCTTTCTCACTCTTGCCTTGGGGCTGGGTGGAGGCTGATCTAGGGGACTGCCTGCAGCCCTCCATCAGTCTATAACCTACTAGGGAAGATAACCCCTGTTCAGGAGCAGTTATGACCCAGAAAGTGGTGAGAAGGGTCTTGGTGAGGGGGTGGAGAGAGGACTGGCCTTTAATGTAATCTCTGGGAAGAAACAACAATTAAAAGCAAATGTTCTAAAATTAACTGTGGTGATGGTTACACAACTCAATGAATGCACTAAAAATCAGTGAACTGTACACTTTAAATGAGTGAATTACATGACATGTGAATGATATCTCAATATAGCTGTTATTGGGAAAAAAAGAAGGAAGAAGAAATAGAAGAGAAGAGGAGAGAAAAGAAATGAAAAGAAAAGGAAAGAAAAAAGAAAAGAAAAGCAGTCAGTGCATTTCCTCAGTTTCCCTGGTCACTGGGCACCATGGTGTCAGGGATGGTGCAGGCCTCTGTCCTTGGTCAGGACAGTCTAGTGGCCTTCCTTCAGGAGAGTATGGCCCAGGGAAGGGAGTAGATGGGGCAGGACCCCTGAGATGAGCCAGAGGTTTAGGCAGGCCCCAGAGCCACCCAGGCAGGGTACAGGCGGGAGCCTGGGAACATTAGCTCCTCTCTACTGTCTGACCTTTCCAGAATTCCACAGGCTCACCCAGAGTGACTGAACAACAGCAAGGAACTGGGCCAGAATCGGAGAGGAAAATTCCATGCCAGGTGGCTGGCTTGGCTCTGCCCTGTGAGGCGAGTCAAGTAGCACCCAGTTTGGTGGGGGAGCCCCCGACCCGCAGTGCTGGGCCCTGAGCCATGGGCCACTGCAGACTTCTCCCAGCAGCTGTGGTCTGCTCTGCTTGGGCCACCGAAGGCAAACAAAGTGCAGATCTACCAGCTTTGACTCTGAACTTTCAGAACATAGAGCCACTGCCTCCCCACCCCGCCCAGTACCCTCCCCACACTCCTCAGGTCAAGTCCACACCCTTCCCTGGCTTGCAATACTCCGCCCTGCTCTGCGCTTTCTCTGGGTGACAGCTCACCTAACACTCTGGGCAGGTTAACACTTTCCCTACCACTGGGCCACTCCTGGTACCCTCTGCTTGTGGTGTTCCCAGACCTGTTCCCAGGCCTGCATCCTCTCCTCGCCCTCCAAGGCCACCACAAGGTGAAGTAGAGCCCATCTTCAGTGCACTCTGTATCTTTCCCACCCAAGCGCTCCTCCCACCCAAGTTCTCCATGTGCCTGTGACTTGTCTGTCCCCCCACTAATAATTGTAGACAGGGCAGTGAGGGCAGGGCTGTGTGTGTGGTTTACCTTTGAGTCCCCAGCACCTGCAAGTAGTTGGCTCAGAGCAGGCCTTCTGTACATACTTACTAAATGGTCAGTGGATGGATGGATAAGTGAATGAATGAATGAATGGACAAACTCTTGGACTTGAAAAGGAAGAGTCTCTGAGCTCAGAGTCCTGGTAGTAGTGGCAGCGGCGCTTCCTGGAGAGGGAGGAGGGGCAGCACCACAGGGCAGTCGGTGCCTCTGGAACCTGTCTGCCTACAATTGTCCTTCTCTGTCTCTCCTTCAGCCCTGTGGCCCTGTCACAGCCCACCATAGCAGCTGCCCCTATGGAGCTGAGGAACACAGAGGTGTCCCTCCAGCCCCTATTTGAGATAGCAGCTCTCCAAGACAGACCCGTGCCCCACGTGGCTGGAGACAATCCTCCCAGAGAACGGCTCTGAAACTACTAGGCCTTTCTTCTGCTTTTGCTCAGGAATGCTCCACAAGCCGTGGGCTCTTGATTTCTCATTTTGCAAAGGCTACCGCACGATGATCCTTAAGTGGATTATAAAGGACTACACAAATTGGGCACCTCCATCATTATTTTACTCCTTGATAAATCTTTATCATCACTGAGATCTTCTTCCATAAGAAAGTGAGAACAGGTTGGTGATGGGTTTAGGGCTTTATGCCCTGCCTCCACAAGCCACAGGCAAGAATGTTAGGGAAGGCCAGGCCCCAAGCCAGCTGGGACCTGGAGCTGTCCCTCAGGCCCTGGGAAAGGCTCTCAGTCTCCTCCTCCTGGTGCCAAGGATCTGCTTTTGAGACAACTTGTTTTTCCAGGACTGTGTGTGGGGGTTATTTTGTGTGTATCTTTTTATCTGTATGTTTATCTGTAAACATACACACAGCCAAATACACACACACACACACACATATATTCTTGTGACTATTTTTAAAATATAACACAAGACACTCCCCATAGTAATTTTCTTTGAGGCAGGTCAGGGACCCAGGAGGGACATGGAGACAGAATGTCCTCTTGTACTTTTAGAAGCTTCCTATTTTCACTTACCTATCTTTTAAAACCAATTAATAACAAATTTAGAACTTACTCTTTAAACACCTGGTCAGTGGATGGCTGATCAAGCTCAGTATTGCTGTCTCAACTTAAAACCTGTCTCTGAATCAACATCATGCCCCAAATGCTGCTGACACTAAGAAACTAATCATGTGACCTCAGCTGGCTGCCAGGACTTCATTTTTTTAATAGAACACAATAATTTTGGGAGTAAATAATATCAGCAATATGTTTTGCCTGTATAGGATTCTTAGAATTATGACACATTTGGGGAAATAGTAAAAAAAAACTCAAATAAAAACGGAACATCCTGTTTGAAATTCTACGTCCCTCTCAACTTATTGGCTGAATTGCAAATGGTGTTTTTAATAAAAGAAAAATACGAAAGATAATTGGAGCTGTACCCAGGCTTTATCCTTCTGTCAGAGCAGCCCTTATTAAAAAAGAATTTATAATAATGAACCGAATTTATCCATCCTTATAACACAAAGGCAGAAATGAAGTTCCTTCCATATCACATCTTTTCACACTAAACAATCTTTTACTCTAAACAAGGCTATAGCAATGATGATCCTTAAGTGGGTTACAAAGGGCTATCTGCTATGAATTTCCTGATACACTATGATGTCCAACTCCTGGTCTTTATTCCAGGGGCACCAGCAGTGTCTTGCTGGTGACCAGAGGTGGACACCACATTCCAGCTGTAATCTGATCAGGGCAGGGGCTTCTGCCTCCCATAGCCTGCCCACTAGACTTCTATTAATGCAGTCCTGGGACCCGGGCCCACTGTTGGCTCATCGGCAGGTTAGGTTCACCACAGCTTTGTCTCTTTCATTTACTGCTCTGTCCCCAGGGCCTAGAACTGAGCCTGGCGTATAACCAGGTGCTCCAAAAATAATCATTTGTGAAATTAATATTTAACTCATGAAAACTACAGCTCTTACGCATTTTCCCTGGAAGCCTTTGTCAAGTCAAACAGCCCCATTCTCTGCAGAGAAGATTGAGTGTTGAACACTAAGGACTGGACTTCACATTGACTTCTGACGGTTTTCTGCCCTTTAATGTAGGTGGAGGCCTGGGATCTAGCTTTTGGATCTTGTCCCTTGCACACACACGTTAGCTATCGTCCTCAACACTGGCTTATCCAGAACTCTGGATCTTCTCCCAAGTTAGGGGAGAAAGCAAAACAGGATCCTAAGGAACCTTCTATAAGAAGGGGAGAACTGGCGGGTACAGAAATAACTGCTGTCCACGGTGGTGTGCAAGCGGCATCATGAGGACATCGGGAGAAGTGCAGCAGAGGATACGGACTTGGTGGACAGGTGGTGGATTACATGGGACCTGAAAGGATGGGTCAGATTCATCTGGCAGGGCTAGGGCAAGGCAGTCATGTAAGAAAAGGGCCGGGCCCAGCAGTAGCATTGACACTAACCAAACTGGCAAGGGTAGGCACTGAATTAGGTGCTTTTTGAGTGCCTAACCTGGTCCTTCAACGTCGGGATGATCATCCTCCAAGAAACCAGGGCTCTGAGAGGTGAAGTCACCTGCCTGGATTCTGCCAGCTCACAGGTAGCCGGGCCTTACTGTGAACCCACCTGCTGACTCGAAGAGCCATGCAGAGAAAGCAAGGGCCCCATTCCAGGAGGAGCAAGTGTGATGGTTTCTCTGGAGGGTTTATGTTTGTTTATAACCTTGGACACCAGAAACAGCAATCTGGTCTTTGTTCTAGTACAGTTTGGAAGGGGTGTGCATTGGGATGAACTCTTGGGCCATAGGGAGGAGAGCAGAGGCGATGAAACCTGGGGAACCTCCACAGCTGAGACCAGGTGAGGCGATCTGGGCTTGAGGCGGGGGTGAGAGAGCCGAAGAAGCCTATCATCCTCCAAAGGGGGCCTGGTGCCAGCAAGATGAGCTGTCTGAGAGACAGGAAGGATACAAGGTGACTCTAGGACTCCCAACAGGAGGAGATAGGGTGGGTGACACCAAGCAGTGAGAGAGGATGGAGTGACCAGCCCATCTTGATGAGGAGGCACACTGTGGTGACATTGTGGGCCAGGCCCCTGCTACACCATGTACCAGCTGAGTGACTGCAGACATATTCCCAGCCCTCTCTGAACCTCTGGCAGGTAGGCTGCACACCTACCACCTCTATTGACTGGCAAGGAGTCCACAGACAACCCGGATGAAGCACTTGGTGCAGCACGTGTTCGTGGTGCTTGATGCATAGTAACCACCAGCCCCTTGGTCTCCCAAGACCCTTCTCGCTATATAGTCTCACATCCCTGCAGCTTCAGAACCACCTTCCAGGGACTGGCACTGACCCGCAGGCCTGCTGTGGGCTTACTTGAAGGCCTTCCTTCCGGTAACTCTGAGAGATACAGTCCAGGACACCTTTGTATTTGTTGAAGTAAACCCCGTCAGCTTGGAGTCGACTTTTCACGACATCCATAGGAGTGGCTGTCCCCCAAGAAATAGCTCCTGCAAAGAGAGAAAAACAGGTGTCAGGGGCTGGCTGGTTGTGACTTTCCACCACTCAGAAAGTTACTAAACTGCTAGGGGAAGGCACAGAGCTCGGGGTTAAAATCTGCCAAGTCCCTTTCTAATTCTTCCTGGCCACCCCCTCCCTGTGGGACCCAGCAGAAGTCTACTCCCTCCTCTCAGCCTTGGGCCAAGGTCTGTGAAATGGCAGCAGTCCCTCCCTCCATGGGGCTGGAAGGACCTACCGGGCAGGTGAGTGGGAAGTCCTGAGCTCGGTGCCTTTCCACAGCCAGGGCTTCATGTGTGGCCACTTTTTAAAGCAGTTCTCTTCCCAGGGCAGCAGAAGGAGACCCAGGCTGAGGCCTAAGGCTAAGGTTTTTGGTTCCCTCCTCCCCAGTAAAAAGAGCAAGAACAAGGCGGTGCCTGTGGCTCAGTGGGTAGGGCGCCAGCCCCATATACCGAGGGTGACAGGTTCAAACCCGGCCCTGGCCAGACTGCAATAACAACAACAACAACAAAATAGCCGGGCGTTGTGGCGGGCACCTGTAGTCTCAGCTACTTAGGAGGCTGAGGCAAGAGAATCGCCTAAGCCCAGAAGTTGGAGGTTGCTGTGAGCTGTGTGACGCCATGGCACTGTACCAAGGGCAATAAAGTGAGACTCTGTCTCTACCAAAAAAAAAAAAAAAAAGGCAGGAATAGTTTTTAAAAAAATCTCTTTTATTTCCAAATGTGTGGACTAGAAGCCTTGGAACCACAAGCCACTGGGTCATCCTCACTGGATATGGTCAGGTAAAGAACTCGAGGAAAACAATACCTGGTTACTGGACAAATACAGACATTGGTACATTGGTGGGCGGGGAAAGAAAAACAAACTGATGTTAAAGTCCAGGGCAGCTGCTTTGCAAGGTTTTGTAATTGCTGCCCAGTAGCTCTCCAAAGAGCCCCCAGCCTGCCCACCTCTGCCTCTAGACCCTTGGCCAGCTGCCCACACCCTCTGGGAGCCCCTCTCTCCTCCCTTCTTCCAGGATCTAGAGCTGCTTTCCTCAGTACACTGGCAAGTGCACAACGAGATGCCATCTGCCTGCCAGGCCACACACAGCTGCTCTCCCCAGAAAGGACAGCAAAGTGCGCCTTGCTGTCTTCTCCGCCAGCCAGCCCTGACTGAGCGCTGAAGGGACGCAGGCGCAGGATAGGCACCCGGCCCAGTGAGGCAGAGGGCAAAACTTGTGGTTGCTCAGACGTGGGCTTTGCCGTGTGTTTACAGCATGGCTAATGACGAAGGGCAGGGCAGGATGGTGGGCGGCGGGGGAGGAATATGATTTTCTACTCTCTTCTGTATTTTTCCCATCAGCATCAAACATGCCATGACATCTGCCTTCCTAAGAAGCAGTCTCTCTTGGCTTCCGTGTGCCCCTTGGCTAGAGCTCCATTTCTCTGTCCCTCGTCACGGCACAGCAAAAGCCCTCAGAAGTGGCATATATACTCAGGCTCTCCACTTCCCTTCATCCCATTCTCTCTTGGTCCCACTCAACCAGAACTTTACACCTTCCCGCCACTAAAAAAACTTTTGTCAGAGTCCCCAGAGGGCTCCACGTTATCAGATCCAGGCAGCGTGAGTAGCAGGTACAGTGGCCCTGCAGTGGGGGAGAGCTGCGCACAGTCAGTGTGGCTGGAGAGAGTGAGGAGGGGAGCGTGAAACTGGGGGGAACAGGGAGCCAGATCATCAGGAGCCTGGAAACCCATCGCATGCATACGAACTGTCACCCTGAATGGAAGGGGAACATGGTGCAAGGCACTGACTAGGGTCAGAGAACGCATAAGTGTAGATTTGAACTTGACTCTTTCTGATTGCACAGTCTTCTGTACTGTCAGAAGAGCTGTATGACCTTGGGTTGGTTGTTCAATGTCTTAGACCTGAGTTTTCTCATATGTAAAATGGAGAGCTGAATTCCTGCCTAATAAAACTAATAAAATCCCCACATTAGAAAGGTTTATGACATGCTGATACTCCATGAAGATGAATGATCATAACACATTTCCTTCCCAATCTTCGGTAATCCCTGACACACAGCATGTGCTCAACATATATCTGTTCCTGAGAGCTGAATGAGCCCAAACGAGAACTACTATTCTCATAGCCTTAGCGGGAAGGGGATGAGAGAACATGGGGGTGCCATTCCCCACTCCCCACTCCCAGCCCTTCCCCTGCCTTGCTAGGCCTGGCACAGAGTAGGCATTTAACGAAGAATTGCTGGGCGAGCGGCTGCTTGTGTTCCGTCCTCCCTTGGGGCTGGGAAGGGCATGGCAAGCTGCCCCACTGTTCCACAGAAGTGGCTGGCGCAGGGACAGGGCTCTCCAGCTGTTGCTGCCCTTACCTGCCATGCCACCCGCCAGCCACACAGCACAGGGGCTGGGGCCTGCACAGGCCTCGGGTGTGATCCACTCACTCAGGAACACGTAGGGGACAAAGTAGAGGCAGTAGCCTGGGACGTCCCTCAGCAGCATGGCGCTGGCCCCCCGGTACAGCCCCGCCAGGCCCTCACTCCTCACGATGGTTGCGATGCAGTGCACAGGTCCCTGGTATGCTGGCTGCTCCCCAAGAGCCGCTGCCCCGGACTTCAAACTGAGGTTGGCTGCAAAGACAGGGGGAGAAGATGGCGAGTGACCCAGGAGCTGAGAGACTGGCCGTTCCCTGGCACCCAAGCCAGCCCAGCCCAGCCCACTGACAGGGCCCTCTCATGCAGCATTGGCATTTTACCAACCTTTTGACCTCCTTGGCAGCTAAAACCAGGATTCTGAGGTCCCAATAAGGAGCCCCACCAACACACACAGCCAAATTGAAGACAATCTCAGCCACATGGCAAAGCACCAGTTGCCTTAGGAAAGAGCTTTCTGTCAACCATCATGACGTCTTTCTAAATAGATGTGACTGCAAAATGCCTAAGATCAGTTATGACAAGGCACACCAGGCTTTTTCTTGGAGCAGAAGCTAGAAAATCTAACACTCTGTGTGTGTGCCTGAAGGTGTGTGCATGTGTGTACCTGTGTGCCATGCAACAAAAAAGTATTTAAGCCGAACTCTCCTGGCAGATCAGCATTTTCAGCCTCTGTTTTCTTATCTTGAAAAAGACAGACAGATTTTCATGGTACAAATAAGGCATTACTACATATATGTAAAGAGCTCGGTGTGGTGATGACTGGAATATTGTAGGGCTCAATAAGTTATCGAGTGAGACTGTAGTGGTATGACGTGGATGCTGGACCACTGCTGGCTGGAGTGGACGAGAGTGTTCTCACTGACCCAGGCCAGCCCTGGTCAGGCTGTGCCCTAAACAGCCGTATGGAAGTACTGGTCCCCTTGGCCCCTCAAAGTTCAGGGGCTCAGGGCTGCTGCCTTCTTGTCTGACCTGGGGGTCAGATCAGGGGCTGTTTATGTCTCTAGCTGCTTCTTCAAGTACACGTAGGCAGCAGAGACTCTGCATCTCTCCCCTCTCAAGTTCATCTTCTCACTACGGACCCTTTAGTACAAACAGAACTTTCAGTCCCAGTGCAGACAGAGTGGACTCTTGTTTTCAACTTTCCCTCCTCAAGGAACTAACATGACATGACCAGGAAAGAAACAGAAAGAGATTTCTTTGTGACCACAGGCCTTTTTGGCCCCTGGGTTTAATTCCTTGTACGTGGTGTCCCAATTAGGTTTTACACATGCTGGCAAACAAGCAAATCACTTTTATCCTCTGGTTAAACCACCACACCCCATATCCCCTACAGTCTCATCTTTATCAGATGGCAGGTTAGGGAGAAACATTCAGTTCCATGACTCCACAGCCTGAGCCCGGCACTGGACAGAAAGCACAACCTGTACTTTAACTCACCTCAATCAAGGGGGGAGGTTTCTGCTGCTGGGAAGTGTGCTTGGGCAAACTCATGCTGGATTTCCATCTGTGCATAGGGAAGTCAGAAAATCCCTGACAGTGTGGGCAGGAGACACAACGCCACTCAGCCCTTCTACAGTGGATCTTATGGAGATGAGCAGGGGTAAGGACCACTTTGTGAGGGGTACAGGGCTCCTCTGAACAAGATCAGACACCGTGGCCTTTGGAAGCCCACTGTGAGAGGTCACTCAGCACCTGGTTCTCTCCCAAACCCATGATGATGTTTCTTGGGTCATTCTGAGAAATTTCACCATAGACAGAATAGACGTCATTGTTCTGATAGATCAACTTTACCTGGCCCACTTTCATCCCTGGTGATACGGAGCTGACCCAGGAGTCAAGGTTTTCATGAATCAGCTATGAATAGATAGTGGCTTCCAGGAGTTACTGATTGAAGGAGAGTACCCTGATAACAGTCTGTTTGCTTGGAGGTGCAGATGTTGGGAAAACACTAGCCAAACTGCCGCCTGACCTTGTCAATAAAACACCTGTACTTTTTGCCTTTTCCCTCCAAGGTAAGCAATAAGGAAATTCTCTCCCATTCTCCCAGCTTTGCTACACAAGCAATCTAGCTTTTATTGCTTGAGATAAAGCAACAGAATCATCATAGGGACCACCATCACTAGGACACTGACACAGCTTTGAACTGATCCAAGTTTATACTGTGAAGCCCTTGGAATGCCTACAACCTCCTTCATTCCTAATTTACATTTTTTAAATTTTTATTTGAACATAATTCCAAATTTGGGAAAAAATACAAAAAAACAAAATAGCACAAAGAATGCCCCTATCTACACCTTACCCAGAGCTGGCCTTTGCTCACAGTTTACCTCAGTTGCTTACTGTTTGAGGGTTCTCTCCTCCCACCTACTCAATTGTATGTGCACTTTGGCTGAGTAGAGGTCATGGTCTCAGAGCCTAATCTTCGCCTGGGCCTCATCCACCTCATGGTAATAGTGACAGGATCATGCACGAAGGATTTCGTAAATCAGCTGTGGGTCTGATGTGGCTTTCAGGAGTTCTGACTGGAGGACAGTGCTCTGATAAGATCCTCTTTGTTTGGAGGTGCAGATGTTAGAAAAATCCTTGTCAAACCACAGATTGGCTTGTCAACAACACCCCGATGAGAACCACACCTGTCCTTTTTCTTTTCCTCCCAAGGTAAGCAATAAGGGAAATTCTGTACACATATACATATTTTTTTCACACATACCTATATGATCTTATTTTCTAATCTATTTCAGGGTAAATTACATGTAACATGGCTCTTCACCACTGAATACTTTGAAACACAGTTCCTAAGAATGTTAATATTATCTTACACAGCTATCAGTTTTATACATCTATGCTGATAGCACTTTTATCTAATCTACTATCTGTAATCAAACTGTCATTTGATCTCTTATTGTCCTTTATAGCATGCCACCCTCGGGTACAGAATCCAGTTCTTTAATCTGGAACATTTCCATAGCCTGTCTTTGATTCTTGTAATAAGACTCCATTCCCCCACTTCTTGTTAGTAGAGTTGCCTCATCCCAGGGTTCGCCTGAGGTCTCCTGGTGATTACCCCAAGGATAGACATTCTTGGCTGGACCCCTGCTCCATTCTTTAGTCTCACTTCTTCTTCCATGAAGACCAGTCACTCTCAAGAGCCCCTGGTCTTCTCCCTCTCTGGCTTCTCATCCTTGTTCTTATTAGTTTGCTTTTAAATTAAGGTATAATTTACATTCAGTGAAAGGTACAGTTCTAAACGTATAGATGATAAGCTTTGACAATGGCAGGCATCTGTGCAAACACACCTCTCCTCAGAACCAAGGAACCTGGCCACAGAAAGTCGCCATGCCTTCCTCAGGCACAAACAGAAGTGTTTCTGTTCCCTCCTCAAACAATGTTGTTCAATGTTTTCAGTGGTCCATGACCTTGAAAACAGGAAAGGCTGATGAAACGCAATGCTGGGCACTGATCCACCAGGTAAGGAGGGTGGACCCTGAGGAGCACAAAGGCCTGGGCACCTCTGGAAGGGAAAGTGTCCCCAGGCCTCCACCATTGTGTTCATATATCATGTAACTTCTCAGGAGGCCACTTTCTACATGAAATCTTTGACAAATCAGCCATTTACAAATGAGGCCTTGCTGGGTACCTGTCAGGGATGTGCTGGTTTGACCAGTGTTCTGACCAAGTAAGATTAGGCCAGTGGCTCTGAAATGGAAACTGGGAGCCTGGAGCCTGAGAATCTCTGAGCACGATGAAGTGAAAGCATGGAAATTTTACACAATCCCAGCCTCAGTTTCCCCCCTTTTAAACAAAGATAATTATAGCACCTCTTTCACAGGTTTGCTGTGATTATTTAATAACAGAATGGATGTTGGCACAGTGCACGTGGTAGGGGCTCAGTAATTGTTAAGTGGCACTATCAGTGCTATTGGAATGCTCTACTCCTTCCCACATTCCGTTACTGAGTCTCCCATGCATGGCCATCCTCTGCTTTTTGGCAGCTCAGTTGGTGTTTGCATTTAGTGTCAAGACTTTAACTGTCACACCTACGCCTACACCTACAGCCCTGACCCTTCCTGCTGCAGTCCCACAGGCACCTCACACAACATGAACCAAGCCTGCCCTGACAGCCAAGTTTCAACACAGCAGAGAGACAATAAGTGTTTATTGATCACATACTCCAGGCCAAGCACTGTCAATGGTTCATTGCCACTTTTCCCGTGTGGGAGGTACCACCAGCCTCATTGTAGACCAACCTTGAAACCCAGGGTCATTTCGGCTGCTTTCTTCTCTCCTGCTTGCTCCTCATGCTTGGCCTGGTGGTCCTACGTCATCAATGCCTCTCCATCTGCCACTCCTCTGTGTAAACAAGGCCAGGGCCCTGAGTCTGTGGCAACAGCTTCCAAATCCACCTACCCAACTCCCTTATTCCCAGCACTACTCCTGCCTTCTGAAGGCCAGATGCATCTTCCTATAGCACAGCTCTGGGTGGGTAGCTCTGCTGTCCAAGGTGCTTCATTCCCTGCCGAACAGAACCTAAGCCCATCCTTGGCTACGAAATCCAAGCTCTTCCAAACTCACTCCACATCTTCCAAACCCCCACCCCGCTGCTGTGTGTCTGTGCTAACCAAGTGGCTTCCCACCCACATGCCTGCATTTTCCTGCTACTGAATCTTCCCCTGTATTGTTACTTTAGTATGAAACCTCTCCACCCCAATGTCTCCATCTCTCAATCCTACCCAGAACTCAAAGACCTAATCAACAGCCCTGCCTTTCTGGAGCCTCCCTGATCCACAGAGCCAGAATCAGGGCACCTAGAGCCTTCCATGGCCCCTCTCATTCTAGCACACGGCTGGATCTATACCAGGCTGTGGGCACCCTGAAGGCAGGGGCTGTGGACCCTCTTCTTTATCCACTCTGCTTGGCTCAGGAAATTCCTGTGAATGAGTGATGTAAAGAGTGAATTCAAACACTTGTACTACTCAGCCCCTTGCTACCAGGCGAGCCTTGGGAAATGACTAGGATGGTAAGCACAGGGTTAATACTGAGTCCTCTTCTGATCCTCTAAACCAGGGGGCCTCAAACTTTTTAAACAGGGGGCCAGTTCACTGTCCCTCAGACCGTTGGAGGGCCAGACTGCAGGCCCCGGGACGAGTCAGCTGCTAAGCAGGACAGGCAGCGGTGGCAAAGACACCCGGTGGGCTGGGTAAATGTCCTAGGTGGGCTGCATGTGGCCTGCGGGCTGTAGTTTGAGGACGCTTGCTTAAACTCTGCCCTCCTATTATGTTGAGGGCTTTGTGATATGTACATTAGTTAGGCTCTTCCTGGAAACACAGAATCAAGCTCGTGGGTGGGGGAGGAATGAGTGTCTGTTGCCATCAGCCTCTAGGAGGGGCAGGTTCAGGCAGCAGAGGGAGGGAGCCTGCAAGGCCATAACCTTGACTTCCAGCTCAGGCCCAGTAGGGCAGCCAGTTATTACCCTTGCTATGCAAAGGCTAATAATTTTTTTTTTTTTGAAACGGAGCCTCAAGCTATCCCCCTGGGTAGAGTGCCATGGCGTCACAGCTCACAGCAACCTCCAACTCCTGGGCTCAAGCGAGTCTCCTGCCTCAGCC
>NW_003852398.1:40115685-40185660 GCF_000181295.1 Otolemur garnettii
AACCCGCCACCTTAGGTTTATGTGGCTGGCGCCTTAGCTGCTTGAGCCACAGGCACCAAGCCAGGGCTAATAATTTTTAAAAGGAGGGCTTCTTTACAGCCACATTACTGTAAAAGGCACAACCACCTGAACCCAGGACATTTCCCCCTGCTCACCAAGGGGCAGGGTGCCCAGGAGCCACCCTTATGAAGCTGGAAGAGTTTAAGTGGCAGGATGACTGCTGGTTATTGTGCAATGGTGTGAGCCCCAAATGGAAATTCCCTTTACATTGCAGCAATGGCTGCTGTATTCAATAGAGCCCTTCTGGATAACAATTTGCAATATGTACAAAGAATGTTAAAAATAGCTATGACCCTTTGACCTTCTCAAGAATCAAAGACTCTGCACACTTAAGCCTAAATGTGAAAGGCTGATCACATCACTATTTAAGATGTGAAAAACTGTAAACAACCTAAGTGTTCACAAGTACGAAGATCACTAAGTAACGTATTTGCTGTAGTACAGCTAACACGTACTTCATGTCTTCAATACACCAGACATTGCACTAGGTTTTCACGGACACCCCATACCATCCCAGCAATGAAGTCGCTGTTAATGCCATGCCTGATTTGCAGGTGGGTGAACTGAGGCTTGGTGACTGGGTGAGCGGGCTGGTTTCTCTGCTTTGGTAGAGGTAGAATTAAAAGCAGTTGGTCTAATTCTGGAAGCTGAACTCTATACTATATCGATCCTCTCAATCAAGCATCCTCAAACCACAGCCCGCGGGCCACATGTGGCCTGCCTAGGACATTTATCCAGCCCGCCGGGTGTTTTTGCCACCGCTGCCTATTCTGCTTAGCAGTCGACTTTTCCTGGGGCCTGCAGTCCGGCCCTCCAACAACAGTGCACTGGCCCCCTTTAAAAAGTTTGAGGACCCCTGCATATTATGTGTGTGTGTCTGCATCTGTGTATTTGATGGAATATTACACATCATTTAAAATATTCCCATCTATTTAAAATAATTTTATATGCTATTTTAATGACATGGAAAATATTTCTGTTGTGATGTTGAGTTAAAAATCAGATACGAAATTATCCATAAGGCATGATCACAACCTCCGAAAATCTTTAATCTGTGCCTGTACGTACATGTAGACAGAAATGGAAACAGTACTCTCTTATATTTGGGTAGATGTATATTTGCTCCCTCTACTTACAATGTTTTGTAGTTTGCACATTTTCAACCACTAATACACAACCAGGAGGGACTCACTGGCCTCCGGTCCACCTGTCACATGCCCCAAATGAGAAAAGCTGGGGGCTTCTGGCACCTGGCTTCAGTAGGTGGGCGCTATCTCTCCCATCACCTGGCATCACCCTGGAAGCAGATTAGCAATGATGGAGTAAAATCACAAGCCAGGGGCAATGCTGCCCTGCCCCAAACTGCCTAGAAATGCCTATGGCAGCAGAGTTGCCACACAGATTGGGCCTGACCCAGAGCACAGACCATAGCCAACCCTGACCCCAGCCCCATTTTCTCTATTTCACACAGTTGTGGGTTGCATGGTGCTCTGTCTGTTTTTAATTGAGTTATCTAATCATCTCCAACTGAAATACCTCATAGAAAAATCTAGTCCTCTGTCTTCTCTTAAAAATCAGAGAACGCAGGCGGCACCTGTGGCTCAGTGGGTAGGGCGCCGGCCCCATATACTGAGGGTGGTGGGTTCAAACCCAACCCCGGCCAAACTGCAACAAAAAAAATAGCTGGGCATTGTGGTGGGTGCCTGTGGTCCCAGCTACTTGGGAGGTTGAGGCAGGAGAATTGCCTAAGCCCAGGAGTGGGAGGTTGCTGTGAGCAGTATTAATGCCAGGGCACTCTACCCAGGGCGATAGAGTGAGACTCTGTCTCTCAAAAAAAAAAAAAAAAAAAGAAATCAGAGAATGCAAAGCCATCAGGCCACATGGCTACAGTCAGCTGAAACAGGGTTGTGGCCACCTCCTTGGACAGGATGTAGACCCAGACTGCCACAGTCCCAACTGCCTGCCAGACACCTCCCAGGCACTGACGCGGAATGTTGTGCTTGTACTGCTATGTTTCTAATAGCAGAGTGAAGCAGAAGGTAAAATATATTCTAAGTTCATGTTTCAATCAAAAGAGGAAAAAGGAAACATGGGCTAGGAGGACTGTAGTCTTAAGAAAAGTGGAAGAGTACAAATAAAAAATATAGTATAACAACTAAAAAAAATAAAGAAAGAAAAGTGGGAGAGAACTCATTTCTCAGGCACCTCTGCTCTCTTATGTTAGCTTCCTCTCCCAATGGGTTTCTAAGTTTCCTACCTCTGTCCTAGACGGTGGAGGGTCCCTGAGGAAGACGTTAACACACACACACACATTCCCTCTTATTTTCTGGAGAGATTCTTGGCAGAAAATACTGCCTGCTGGCCCTTGGTCTGGCTCCCCACCTCTTCCCCACTAGTGGGTCCTGCACAGCACCTCAGTCACCTAAGATCTTTCCCCGAGCAACTGGAGGCTAAGAGTAGCCCCGCAGAGTGGGGACATGTGCCTTAGACCCACCCCTGGGAACCCAGGAGCCATGCCCATTACTTGGCCGGTGTCCTTTTGGAGACATGCTCCTAGCCTGCAGCCCCCCTCACGTGTGAAGCTATTTGGTGAATGATGATTTTGTGCACAGGCCCAGGTGTTAGTGAAGTTGTTGTTGCCTCTGCTTCCATAAAACCCAGGCAAAGGCAGAAACTGCTTTCAGTGGGCTCTGAGTCAGACCTCCTAGACCCATGTCTCTGCTCTCCTCCCCCTGGGGGAGTGACCTCAGGTTATGGGACCTCTGAGTCTCAGGCTCCCCTCTGAAAATGCCTAGGAATTAGGTTGTTATGAAGATTAAAAGCGTGACAAGTTCTTAGCACAGTGGCTGGTACACAAGAAGGGTTCAGTAAACACCGGCTTTCAGCCCTCACTGCTGCGACTGTTCTGACTTAACCCAGATCACGCAGTGTGTGGGATGCTATTGAGGTGGGTCCACCAATCCTGGTCTCTACCCTGCCTTCACTCCCTCAGCTAAAACATCTTTGCCTCTGCACCATGACCTAAGACCCTGGGCCTGGATGCTAATGACTCAGCTTTGCAGAGTTGAGAAATGCTTGCCTGGCAGAGCCTTCCATAGCCTCCAAGGGCCTTCTTCATGCTCCCAAAAGGTCAGCTTCCTGGCACATGGGGAAGGACAGAACAAACACGTGTTCATTTTCTGTTGCTGCCCCAAGGGGTTTATTTAAGAGAACTGGTTTCCTTCTGGCACCACAGATGAATGGACATGGACAACCTGGGGCCATGAGGGGTTGCCATACTGGAGTAGGATCAGAGAATCTTTCCAAGATGCACCCATGCCTCCCATGTTGGACGGGCAGGGAGGGTCCCTGTGTTCTCACTGCTGGATGGATTCACATGGAGACAGGGCCTAAGGACAAGGCTTCCTGGATGGGAGATCTGAGAGGTCCTGGCATACAGTGGGCTTGTCAGATAAATGATCAGAGGTGCCAATCATACCTATCTCATACTGTCGTGGTGGATATTAACTGAGGCAATGGGTGTACAGCACTTCACATGAGCAGCACCTGGCCCACAGTGGGCACTTAACAACACCAGTAGCTGCTACTGGTGGCTGCTCAGCTCCCTAACATTAGCCAAGAGCTGTAAACCCTACTTTGGGGCCCACACTTGAGTCCAGCCACTCCCTGACTGCCTCTCACCCTTTCTCTGGTCTCATCTTCCTCTCCCAGGAAAGATGCCTCAGGACTCCCTATCACCCATGCCCTGTCCTGACATCATTCTAGCATTCTCTAGAGAGTAAGGCAGGGTGCAGGAGGCCATAACAGAGGATAAAACCAAATGGTGTCAAGAAAATGCATCAATTAATTTGCTTCCAAATGTCCCAGGCTTTGAGACAGCCTGGCTTCCCAGTTGGCTGAAGCCCCCATCTTAGCCATGTATACCTACCTGTAAGGTGCCCAGGTGGGGATGGAGGTGGGGCTGCTGCCATAAGCCAAGGACCCTCACTGCTGAGACTCTTCTAACATCTGGACCCCAAAGAGTTTTAAGACTTACAGAGAGATTTCCTCTGTGCCCAACACCAGGGCAAGCTTTCCTGAAGTAGTCGCAATAGAGGAAACAGCCAACCTGGGCTCTGTGCCCGCTCATGATGCCTTTGATTCTCTTCATTTTTGTTTGTGCCTCTGGGATGGGACGAGATCAGCTGGTTTCACACATTTCTCAGAGGCCGAGCCCTTTTATCAGAATTAACTGCGCTGAGATGTGAGTTAGTATGTGAGTGAGGATCTGCCAGCCTCCATCTCCCTGCTGGTCCTGTTCTGTCCTGCACATCCCCATGTGAAGTGACTGTGGGCCTGGGGCTATGTGCCATACATCCTTGGCCCCCTGGGGGGAACATCAGCACTGGGCTCAGAGGATTGCAGACCCTGTCCTGGACACTTTCTATGCTGGGGTGCTGGGCTGAGACGCTCCTGAAGTGAGCTGCTCGGGCTCTGGGTGTGACACATGGTAGAGACCCCACCTCCATAGGCAGAGGGGTTACTAGGGAGAATCAGCCTGGACACCACCTGCCTGATCAGATGTCTAAGGGAGCAGGAAGGGCCCGTGGATCCAGCCCTTCCGTGACACACATAGGGAGCCTGAGGCACAGGAGGGGCAGTAACTTGCCTGAGGAGATGGAAATGAGGGTGGAGCCAGCTAAGAGTCCAGGCACTGTCTTCTATGACCCGAGCCCCAGCTTGTCCCTCCTTCTCTGCTACACAAAGCAAGTGTTTTTCCGTTCTTTGCACTCTCCTGCAGAACAGCCGCTCCCCCTCCCAGGAAAGATGCGAAAACTTTCCCAGAGTGGGGGAATGAGAGCTGCAGCAGTGGTGCGGAAGCGGCTCCCTGAACCAAGATGTGACGCTAAGGGAGGGCCCAGGGACAGGCCAGGGCAGGGCGCTGGGCTCTGGGATAAAACTCAGTCAGCTGGGGATGGCTTCATAGGCATGAGGCCTGTGCAGTCACAAGGGCCCACACTTGGCTTCATGCTCAGCTGTGGCCATTGCAAAATGTGTCATGAGTTTTGACCGAGGGCCCCTCCCTGTATTTTCATCTTGCGTTGGATACTGAACGTTACACAACTAGTTCTCGCTCAGCAGTCCCTAAGTGTACGACATTGAGTTAAGTATCTTAACCAGTGGGAACCTCAGTTTTCTTATCTGTAAAATGAAGATAATAACAGCACCTGCTTCCCAGAACTGCTATGAAGAGGGACTCAAAGAACATGCAGAACGCTTAGCAGGTGCCTGGCACGCAGCACTTCCCTAAGTGACGGTTGTTACTACTGCAGACAAAATAGGAATACAAGCCTGCCTCATTTTGTGGCACTTTACTTTATTGCATTCTCAAATAATGCATTCTTTTTACAAATTGAAGACTTCCAACCAACCCTGCATCAAGCAACTATCTCAGCACCATTTTTCCAACGTCATGTATTCCCTTTTGTGTCTGTCTCTGTCACCTGTTGGGGACCCTCTCAATATCTCAGGCTTTTTCATTGTCATTTTGTCTGTTTGGTGATGTGATCAGTGATCTTTGATGTTACTGTTTAATTGTTTAGAGATGTCACAAACAACACCCGTATAAAGCAGCGAACTTAATGGACAAATACTGTGTGTGCTGACTGCTCCATTCCCCCATCTTTTTTCCTCTCCTTGGGCCTCCCTATCCTCTAAGCCACAACAATATTGAAATCAAGCCAATGAGTAACCCTACAATGGCTTCTAAGTACTGAAGTGAAAGGAAGAGTCACATGTTTCTCACTTTAAATCAAAAGCTAGAAATGATTAAACAGTGAGGAAGGCACTTCAGAAGCTGAGCCAGACCCAAAGCCAGGCTCTGGCCTCTTGTGCAAAACAGGTAGCCAAGCTGTGACTGCAAAGAAACTGTTATTGAAGGAAATTAAAAGTGCTACTTCCATGAACACAGAAATGATAAAGTGAAACCGCCATAATCCTGATACAGAGAAAGTCTGTTCTAAATATAAAATCAAACATTTTTGCTGCAACATTTCTTTGAAGCCTAATCATAGCAAGGCCCTGACTCTTTTCAGTTCTATGAAGGCTGAGAGAGGTGGGGAAGCTACAGAAGAAAAGCTAGAAGCTAACAGAGGTTGGTTCATGAGGTTTAAGGAACAAAGCCCTCTCCATAACAGCAAAGTTCAAGGTGAAGCAGCAGGTGCTGATGGAGCAGCTGCAGCAAGTTATCAAGAAGATCCAGCTGAGATAACAGGTGAAGGTGGCTACACTCAACAACAGATTTTCAGTGTGTGTAAAACAGTCTCATCCTGGAAGCGGATGCCTTCCAGGATTTTCACAGCTAGGAAGGAGAAGTCATGTCTGACCTCAAAGCTTCCGAGGACAGGCTGACTCTCTTGTTAGGGGCTAAGATAGCAGGTGATTTAAATTGAAGCCAGTGCTCATTCTGAAAGTCCCGTGGCCCTTGAGAGTAATGCTGAATCTACTCTGCCTGTGCTCTAGAAAAGGAACACAAACCCTGGATGACAGCACATCTGTTTATAGAAGGGCTTATAGAATATTTTAAGTCCACTGTTGAGACTCTGTGCTCAGAAAAAAGATTTCTTTCAAAATATTACTGCTCATGGACAATGTACTCGGTTACCCAAGAGCTCTGATAAATACAAGGAGATTAATGTTTTCGTGCCTGTTAATACAAAATCCATCCTGCAACCCATGGATCAGGGAGCTGTTTTGACTTTCAAGTTGTATTACTCAAGGAAAACATTTCATAAGGCTACAGCTGCCATAAATAATGATTCCAGTGACGGATCTGAACAAGGTAAATTAAAAGCTTTCTGGAATAAATTCACCATTCTAGATGTTGTTAAAAACATTCACGCTTTATGGGGGAGGTCCAAATATCAACATTAACAGAGTTTGGAAAAAATTGATTCCAACCCTCGTGGAGTACTTTGAAGGTTTCAATACTTTGGTGGAAGAAGTCAGTGTAATTAGAAGAGTATAATTAGAATTGGAGCCTGAGGCGTGACTGAATTGCTGAGATCTCACAATAAAACTTCAGTGGATGAGGAGTCATGATGATTTGAATATTTCATAAACTTAGTTGACAAAGCAGTGTCAGGGTTTGAGACAATCGATTCCAATTCTGAAAGGAGTTCCACTGTGGGTAAAATGCCATCATAGGGCATCTCATGCTACAGAGAACTCCTTTGTGAAAGGAACAGTCAGTAAACGTGCCTAACTTCGTTATTGTCTTATTCTAAGACATTGCCACAGTCACCCCAACTTTCATCACCTACCACCCCAATCTGTCAGCAGCCATCAGTACCAAGGTAAGACCCTGTACCAGCAAAAAAGATTACTACCTGCTGAAGGCTTAGGTGATCATTAGCATTCTTTAGCAATCAAGTCTTTTTGATGAAGGTATGAACGTTGTTTCTTTAGACATAATGCTATTGCACACTTAACAGACCACAGTACAGTGTAAACGTGACTTTTACATGCACTGGAATACCACAAAATTCATGATAGTCTGGAACCAGACATGCAACATCTCCCAGGCGTAATTGTCATTACAGGCTGTTATGTGACAACAGGATACCCTGCTCCATAATAAAGATGTTAAGTACTTCCCAGGTCTGGCAAACCAGGAAAGGGTCACAGGTCCCCAGACACCAGGCTGCCCTACCAGCCTCTTACCTGCCTGAAAGGGCTGTGTCTGCATCTGCAGTCGGATCTTGATGAGGTCCACGGGTCCACCCAGCCCCACGGAGACCACGCCAGCCACCATGCTGGCCAGGAGCAGGTCTGGCAGCGTTCGGGGAGGGCTGGCCTCGGGCTCCCCACAGCGGTGCTGGCTGAGGAACCTCTGCGTGTTACTGAAGACCCCAAACACCACCGAGTTGTAGACAGCAATGCTGGCCAGGGGAAAGGACATTCCCTTGAAGAAGCCAAGCACCTATGGCGAAGCCCAGTAGAAGAGGCGTGAGGGCCCAGGGCTTCCTCTGGGGCTCTGCTTGCCTAGAGGCTGCCCTCGCTCCCGTGCAGGACACCTGCCCTCCTGACTCTGCGGGCTGGTGGGGGAGACACCAAGGACAAATGAGCCCGTGCGTCAGTGAAGAGAGGAGAAAAGGACATTGCTGTGACAGGAGAGGTCCGGGGGTGGCTGCTGCACCGCTGGGCTGGCATTCCTGCCCTGGTGAGGACCCGGCTTCTGTGTGACGCTCTGTTTCCTGCATGATGGGGTCCTGGCCTGGAACCTGCACTGGCTGCTAGAGTGGCTGTGGCCGGGGGGCAGCCTGAGGTGCCCTGAGGGGCATTGACTTTCCAAGCATCACAAGCTGCCTCTTCATTTGCCACTCAGACAAATGCATTCCCTAGAGCACATGCCATGTGCCTGGCCCTGGGAGACACATGCGAAAAAGCCCCACTGAGTCTGTAGTCTGGGGCAGGGCAGGGCGGGGCAGGGCAGGGTGGGGCAGGGCGGGGCATGGCACAGACAAACTGACAGACAGTTATGAGAGAGTCCACTAAGCCTATGGTGGGGATTAAGAAGGGGAGCCTGGGCCAGGCTATACATTAGTGCCCAGGAGAGTGGGTGTCCCCTGACAGAGCTTCTGGACAGGGAGCCCCCGGACACAGGGAGGGACTTGGTGCACACAGGATGCAGGAGGCTGAGGAGAAGGTGCTGTGGGTTGGGGTTGAATTCCTGTCTATATTGCATCCTCCATGAACACTACATTTGCTCCAAGAAAAACTGGAAAATTCCACAGTCCTTTGGAGAAGTTGTTAGGGCAACACAGTGTGCCAAAGATGAAAAAGTGGTAAACAGCCATTGTGCGGACTCTAGTGCCCAAATCCACCGTCCTGACTGTGCGGACCCTTGTTGCTAGAGGCAGGATGCCACACACACACATGAATGCATACACACACGCACGTGTACACACACCCTGCTTCACGCTCTTCCACCATAACAAGGTCCCTCAGATAACCTGGGATGCTGCTTAGCCATGAGCAGCTGTGTCTCAGGGAAACTGCCCGCAGTCCCCATCAACACCCAGGCCCTGGACATGTGCCAAAGGAGAATCAACAGCTGCTTTCAGGGGACTGTGGAATTGCGCAGCAAACCTGGGAACACCAGATTTGTGGTGCTCACACTGATTTAAAGCAGCTGATCAAGGGAGGCAAAACAACACCCCTGCATAAGGCCTGCTAGGGGCTGGCAGGAGGCTTCCGAGACCAGGGGCACTTGTTAGGATGGAGCCTAGTGGAGGCAACAGTCACAATTTCCAGTGACTCAAGGAAAAGCTGCTGCGGTGCCCCCTGACCATTTCTTTAATTCTGGTCATTCCATTTAAATTTTAAAATTTATTCTAAATTGCCCAAAGAGGGGCTGTAGAAAGTCTTCCTAAGCACGTGCTCATTCTCAAGCACATTCCTGATGCATCACCTACAAAACATTATTCAGATTTCCCCTTTAAAAGAAAGAGCCTGGGCTGTGTGGTCCCCAGCGGCCTGGGTGCAAATGAGCTCTGACGTCTGGCCTGGGAAGAACCTGGCTCCACCCCGCCAGGTGAAGGCACGCGGTTTCCCTGCCACTCATTCCTCTCTGAAAAACTGGCAGGTCACTGTGTTTTTGCAAAAAGTTTCCACACCATGGTTCTAAATTCCTCAGGATTTCTCCAGAGTGTACACGGAACCAGGTCCCCTCCCCCCAACAACGTTGCACAAGGTGGCAGGGATAAGATTAGGTGCTGTGAAATATCTGAGGTGTGGTATGAGATGAGAATACGAGGCCCTGCCCGGCATGCTGGTACAGGGCTGTGTCCTGGTCCCCAGGCCCCAGGGAGGCCCAGAGGATGGTGGACACCATGCCACTCCACCCACCCAGGGGCCCGGCACTTACACTCTCCCGCCTGTACACGGTGCGGATACAGCCGAGGGTGCTCCTGTAGCCGACACCAGCCTGCAGGCGAGTCTGTGGAGAGAGGGAAGGGCACAGAGATCATTCACATCCCCAATGCCCAAAAAGATGCCCAGGGAGGGGAAAGCCCTGACCAGAGAGACCCAGCAAGAAGGAGGTCTGGGTTTCAGTCCTGCTCAGGCTGGCGCTCTGCCCTCTGCATGTCTGCCTCCCACTCCTGCCCCGCTCAGACCTGCTCACACACGAGAAGCCCACTTTGCTGAGAAGGACAGAGCCAGCTAGTTGTGCAAAAATGGTGGTTGTCAGGGGAGGTGTGATCCTTGCCTCTTGAGGACAAAAAGTCTATAGAGCTTTGTAGAGCTTCATCTATAGCTCTACCCTGGCTGCTGTCTGCCCTTCAAAATGCCTCTGGGGGGCCTGCTCTTCTCACGCCACTTCCAGAGGCACCACCCTAGGCCACTCACCTTCACCCTCCCTGGGACAACGTCGTGGCCTCCTGCTTCTCTCACACTTCCGCCCTCTCTCTACATAGCAGTCAAACTGATCTTTGTCAAACATCAGAGAAGCTGGGAGCACTTCTGTTTAAAGTTCTCCAGTGGCCTCCATGCAAACTTAGAATATATTCCTCACTCTTTACCAGCACCAAGGAGGCCCTAGGGGGAGCCCGGCCTGCCTCTCACCCCTGTGTGCCATTGCCTCACCTGCCATATCCTCCATGTCCACCCCGCAGCATGTTCCCAGACCCTGAGCAGCCACTGTTCCCTGCCCGCAGGCCTTGCCTTCCCCTGGAAGGCTCTTTCCTCAGCTACTGCTTTTGAGTCTGAGCTGAAAGGTTGCGAAAATCCTATTTGATTATGCAGTGTTACCTTACTAAGGCAGGTCTCCTGTCTTACTTTCCTCTTGGCCCCAGAGCTGAGTGCAGACTGGCACAGTGGCCCTTCACCCTGGCTGTGAGAGGGATGATGAAGGCACAGTGATGGGGACACCAGCTGACAGGCACAGTGGTCTGAGTAAGCCCATCCAAGCACCCAGAGCACCTTCACCCTGGTCTCAGACCGTTCCACTTCATTTAAAATGTGCAGCCTATAATTCTCCACCAAAACGCCTCAGCATTCCCGGCAGGCCACAGCTGGAGAGGAAGGAGCTATGAGAGCCCCTAAAAGGTGATACTGGCCCTGTCCCCACAGAACCCAGTCAGCAGCAAGGAGCTGAGACCGGGGAAGCAGGCTAACTCTTCCCACAAACAGCCCAAGTTCAACTCCGCAGACCGATGGAGAAGGCCCTGGAAGAACACACACCAGAACAACAGCAGTCTCGGACTGAAAACCTCAGGGGATGTTTCTCTGCTTGGGAATTGTCTGCATTTTCCAACTTTCCTATAATAAGCAGGTGTTACTTTTATTATTTTTAGCTTATAGAGTTTTATCTTGCCCCTCCCGTGAGCTAATGACCGCAGCTAGTAGCATGAAAAAGCATTTAAGAAATATCCATCTAGTATTGCTAGAAACGGGGCAGTGTGTGGCATCACCCTGCTCATCAGTATTGCTCTCACAATCAGAGAAACCCAAGAGGAAAGCCTGGATCACAGAATAATTTCAAAGCCATGCAGAGCATTCAGGGAGGCTAGCACTGAGGCCAGCAGCAAAACTCAAGTCTCTAGAATCTTCCCCAATGACAGTAGGAGCTGGCATTTAGTGTGCACCAACTGCATACTAGGCATCTTATAGAATTATGTCACCAAACCCCACAAATTCTCTAAGGCATGGATGCCATCCTCATTTTACAGATGAAGAAAGCTGACTCCTTGCACCAGTTTCCTGTGGCTGCTGCAATAAATTACCGCAAACTTAGTGGCTTAAAACAACACAGATTTATTGTCCCACAGTTCTAGGGACCAGAAATCTGAAAGGGGTCTCAGTGAGTTGAAACTGAAGAGCCAGCAGGGCCACTCTCCCTGTGGAGGCTCTAGGGGAGAGTCTGTTTCCTTGTCTCTTCCAGAGTCTGGAGGCCCCCGTGTCACATTGCCTTTCTCTCCCTTCTGCTGTCACAGGCCCTCTTTCTCTTCTGCGGGAGGAACTCCAAATCTCCTCTGCCTCCCTCTCACCCAGACACTTGTGATTGCATTTAGGATCCTTCCAGATAATTCATCTCTCCATCTCAAGGGCCCCCGTTTAATCACACCTACAAATCCCTTTTGCCCTATATGGTGACATTCACAGGTTCCAGAGAGGCAGAACCTCCTGGGGGTCTTTATTCTGCCAGCCACACTCCTGCACACTGTTCTCCCAAGGGCCTGCCAGCCTGGACCACCTCCCTTCAGCTCACCCTCAAGGCCTATCGCCTGGTTGTAGCCATGATATTCCCACCAACCTCTGTCCCGCGGAGACCAAAGAAAAATCTAGCCCAAACTATTGACCAGGTATGACTGTCCTGCAGGTTGGGCTCTCCAAACTGTACACAGTGTTTGGCATACAGTAGGCGCTCAGTGAACACCTATGAAAGGAAGGGAAGAAGGAAGCAGTCTCCCCAGCCAGCCTCAGGGCCTTTAGTAATTAGGTAGAGCGGGGACTCTGCTCTACCAAGGTCCACAAACTACGTGTATTTGAGAGCTGACTCTGAACACAGATGCCCAGAGCCCTCATTTTGGACCTGGAGAATTATGGGCTCTGCTATTGTCTTTCTCACCCTTCCTGGTTATGCCAAATCAAGGCCATTTTAAGACTTGCTTAGATCTTGGACTCTGTTACTTTGTAAGCCTGTCCCATATCATATTAAGCATCACAAAACTACATATAACCTTATGTATTTAATGTACATGCCACGATCTACCTCAAAGTTGATTTGCATTTAACTATGTAACATAAGGTTCTGTTTTGTAAACATTTAGCGAAGAATTAATTCCACTTCGCACTTGTCTTCGTCTATAGTGTTTTCTCAGGTCTCACGCTTTCCTGGGTCCTGTGTGCACAGTGGAAGATCAGGACCCTGCACAGAACATTTGCCCAGCACTGATCCTCATATCAGGGGCACCATGAGCTCATGCTCCTCCAGTTCATGGTTTCCATCTGAAGCTCTCAGGAACCCAGAGGTAAAAACCCATGGACAGAGGGGTTTCCACCTCACCCAGGGAGTGAGATGGCTAGAGCCTCAATGCTGAGAGTCAGACCCCTCTCTGGCCTGCTCCCAAGTCCCCTGACCTGATAGATCAGGCCATGCTTTGGCTGTCCTGGGTCAACAGGCATGCCTGAGGTTGCACTGGGCAGTCAGGAGGCAGCCTGGAGTGACAGGGGTCACACCAGAGCAAGGCAAGAAGCCCTACTGGGATGTTCATGAGGGGGAAGCAGACACCCCCAAAGCCTGCCTATTGATACCCATCCAGGTGGTCTACAGGCAGTGAGCCCTGACCAGACTCTGGCCACCTTGAGGCAAATACACCCTCCTAAATGCACCAGCTGTGCTTTCCAGACCTGCAACAGGTACCCAAGGATAGAGGGAAGAGGCTTTGACATGGTCAGCAGCCCAGGACCTGATAGCTGGCTTATTCCACAGGCAAGCCCTGGGAACACAGGCAAGTCATTGATCTGCCCCCCTGCTCCTCACCCATCTGTCCATAAGGGCAGGGTCATCTCACTCACTGTTCTACCTCCAGTGCCTCTGTCATGAGCAGGCCTTATGACAGCTCCACCAGGGAGGTGCCCCCCTTATAGGCAATGAAATCGAGGCTCAGGCAGGTTAAGTGCTGTGTCCTGGGTCACAGGAGCACAGAGGATGAGGCCAAGACTGGATTTCAGCTTATTCATACTTGCCTGGGCCTTTCTCAGTGGGGCAGGGACTCTAGAGAAAATGCCAGCCAGAAGGAAGAAAGATGTTTCGGCATGCTACAGAGCCCTGCACCACACCAGGCTGGACCTGAGTCAGGCCATGTGCTATGCCAGACCATGGCCCAGCATGAGGGTCTCAGGCACAGAGGCTGAACCTTATGTCTTGGAAGTATCCCCTCCAATGGCCCACGGGACAGAGTTAGGAGAAGGAAGAGCACCCCCTTTCTCAGGCCACTGGGCTAGGCTTGCCTATACAGAGAGGAAGGGACCACTGCTCCCCTAAATTTCTCTAAGTGCAATGACTAGTGTCATTAAAAGGAGGGGCCGAGTTACACAGAGAGATGCAGGGGGGAACGCCACACTGAGACACAGGCAGAGGCTGGGAGACAGGCATGAGATGGCTGGTCCCTCGGAACCCCGGAAAAAAACCAACACCTTGAATTGGATTTCCTGCTTTCCGAACTGTGAGGAAATAAATTCCAGTTGTTTTAACCTACTCATTTTGGTAGTAATCCATTAGAGTGGCCCAAGGAAACTAATACATCCCCCCAAGTTTTTACAGTGAAATCTCTCCTACCTAATTCAACAACGGCATGGTCCTAACTCCTTCAAGTCAACCAGACTTAGAGACACAGTCACCCTTTTCTTTTCTGGGAGGACAGAGGTGGGACTGTGAGGAGCAGCTCCAGGTGTACAGCCGAGGAGGCCACTTGGAAGAATGACTGTTGCCTCTTGAGGTGTCCCCATGGCCCCCAGAGAGAAATTATATATCCCATTTCAATCAGAGAATTTTAAAAACATTCTCCAGCTTTGGTTAAAATCCTACTAGACATTGTCACATGATGTGGTAACTTAGATAAAATTAATTTATATGGAATAAAATTAATTTTTAATTTATATGGTAACTTAGATAAAATAGTAGTTACCTACTTTGAATGCCTGCTGGGTACCAGGAACAACTTTCTGATCTTTTATTTACCCTCTGAGCCCGAGATTAGTACCCTGTTTAATAAAAGGCCATGCAAACAGGAAATGGCAAAAACAGGATTCAGACCCAGAGCCTGCGTGGTGGTTCCAAAGCCTGTCTTTCTGGCTCAGCCACAATGCCCTTCAGTCCATCACACTGGATGGGTTTGTCCTCGAGCCCTGGAGAGGGCTGATGAGGAACGAGTTAGGTGAGTTTGGGAGAATAGAAGATGCTACGAATAATCTGCGCTTTCAAGGAGACATTAAAGACTATATCCAAGCCTTCCAAGTGTCCCCCACCCCCAGCCCTGGAGAAATACGTGGCTACATCCTGAGCTGGCTGAGGCCCAGGACAGCGTTTCCTGCACCAGACACTCACCCAGAGGTGTGCTCAGCTCTGTCTGTGCTAAGTTGTGCTCCAAACAGGGCTGAGTCAGAGGCCATGGGCTGAGGAAGTCCAGCCTGGGCAAGACACTAGCCACCTCCAGTGGAGGGCAGAGAGCTCAGTGGACATCGCAGCTACAACAGAGGTGAGGATGGTGTCTGAGAGCCTGGCCTGGCTTGGCTCTGGACAGCCCTGGGTAGTGCCTAGCATGGGCCCTGCCTTTGAACAGCAGTGACTTTCAGACACCAACTAGCTGCAGAGCCCTCTGTAGTGTGTGTTCATGGCCAGCAGGAGGCAGACAGTGAGGACCCGGGCCCATCCAGCAGCCCCATTCTCCCTGGGCTTCTCCCAGCACCTATATCACACCCCTGTGCACCTCATGACTCTCACTGCATACAAACCATCCTTCTTTGTTTTCATAGATGGGGAACATAGATGGAGACCTATTTCCACCCTTGGGCCTTTGCACTAGCTCGTCCTCCTGCCATAAGCGCTCTGACCCCAGGTCGGGGTATCTGGCTCATGATGCCATTTGAGTCTCAACTTAGCTGCCACCCTGCAGAGAGCACACCCTCCCCCTCCAGCCCCTGCTGTAGGGGAGTCCCTCACCACAGTGCTTAGTTCTATTGTCCTCATAATACCTGCTACTTCCTATAAATGTTTGTTCATTAATTATGTTCCCTAATTATTATGTACCACTGTCCTAAAAATATTTGTCCTCTCTCACTGCTGGATCCTCAGACCCTAGGTCAAATTAGGGCAGGTGGATACTGAACCATGGACAGTTGAGTGCCTGATGCCCCTCCCTCACAGTTGCCAGGCTGGCTCCACTGGCACCCCCCCAACCCCCTCCCCGACAATAGCACAACGAGGAGGCTTCTTGCCCAGCCCTGCTCGCTTCTCTCCACCACCTTCTCTCAGCCACTCAAATGAGTGCTTGGCATTTTGGCACTTCCTGACAAACCAGACTCTTTATCTTCTACCCAGGAGGCTCCCGGTGGCAGCAGAGGTCTGGGCCCTCCCTGGAGCAAACATACTCTCCTGGGGGCCTAAGATTGATTGCTGCCTCTGCTCAGACACTAGGCCCAAGGCCTTGCCCCCTTGCCGCCTTGCCCTAGGAATAAACATAGGGATTAGACCAGCCCTTGTGGCCCTCAGAAGCCCTGCCACAGAATTCCTTTATAAGATAAGCTTGTTTTTCATTTATTTGCAGCCCTACCCTGACTTCCTGAACCAGTGTCTCTAAGGAAGGTGGAACCTGGGACCCCCAGATAAGTCTGTTACACACTGGAGTCTAAGGACCTGAGGGGCTTCACCCATCAGGACCAGTTTTGACATCAGATAACCTAGCCTTCTGTAGTACAGAGTAGGTGTTCAATAAGTGATGAGCTCCTACGTGTCTGCTGACAATGACTGTGTGATTTCACCTTTTGCAAATCCAAGGCCTCAAGCTACTTCCTTGCTGTACATGTTTTCTAAAGTTTCCACATCTTGTGGAAATAGCCACAAAGCATTTACCTGGTGAGGGCCTAAGAACCCCCTCTCTCTCTGCAAGGGCCCCTTGAGAACTGAGCCCTGGCACTCCAGCTCTTACCAGCTCTTATGCTCAGAAAAGGGGCTGGGGAGTCTGGGCAGGCAAGGCTCACCAGGATAGTGCCAGCCTTGGCATCTGCAGCAGCCCTGGCACCCTTCCCTACACACCAGGCCTCCTGTGTCCCAACTCTGCATTCTTCCAGGATCCTCTGTTCTGGACTCCTGGGCAGCCTGAGGAGGAGGCATAGTCCTTGGCAGCTTCAGCACAAACATCTGAGGATCTCAGCCAGCCATGGCAAGGCGTGGCCTGGAGAATGATTTCCAAAGCTGAAGCCACCCCACAGCTCAGGACCATCCACCGTGGCTAAGAGCATGGTGGGGGTTATCCCCCAGAGCGGATCAGATAGGGCAGCTGCAAAATCATGCTTTTTTTAAAAGCTGCTCTGGAATAAACTTCCTTCATTCAGGGAACAACTATTGGGCCTGTGTGTTCCAAGGGCTCTAAATGTAGAGAAGGCACTGACCAGTGAGGCAGACAGACCAGGTGCAAGTTCACTGTGGGGCTTTGAGCCCCAGAAGTACCCAGATCTGAGGTCTGGGGCAGGTTCCTGAACACTGTGCCTCACTCTCCTCCTGTGTGAAATAGAAGATTATAGCTTCCCAGAGGCTTAGACCAAGTCTGCTTCTCTTACCACGGTGTGTGCCCATCTCTCAGCACTGGGCCCTGCCCACCATCCCTTCAGGTTGTGGCCTCCTCTGGGGACCCTGAACAGCCCCTTTACTACTTAAGGGAATTTCTTCCAATATTTAAGACAAGATCTCTTGAAGAAGAGAGTAGGCCTGGGCCCTGACCTAGGAGGAACCCAGTTACCATACAGGGTGGGAGGTAGAGAGAAAGGGAATTGCAGGAGCCACTTGCAAGTTCCTCTGTTCTGGACTCCAGAAATTGAGAAGGGTCTTGGAGGTCACCTTTTGTGCACAATCCAGGCAGAGCTCTAGAAAAGGATCTGGACGTCAGTCGAGGGCAAGGAGACACCATTTATGGCCATGTGCCCCGTGCATGGCTTTGAGTCCTGCTCATCACTGGAGTCCTTGGCAGGGGTAGGGGTGGGGATAGGGGTCACAGAATGCTTCTTTGTAGCATCTCACTCCTCAGTTTTAACTGAGACAAGCCCCTTCCCCTCTCTCAGAAACATCCCCAGAACAAGGAAGTTGGGTGGTCACAATGCCAAGGAAGTCTTGCTGGCTCCAGAGTGCTCCCATGTGCTTCATCAAGCTATGATGAGTTCCCATTTCCAACCTATATCCTAAGGCCCAACCTGGCATTTAAGTCCTCTGAGGACAGAGTACTGTCCTGCCTTTCCTGGTTTCTGATCCTTAGCTGTTATCGGAAACCTAGTGCATGAGTTACCCCTGCCCAAGACCCCCATCTCAGTGGCTCTTCACGCAGCTCCCCTGAAAACCAGCCCTAATCTGGGGCTGAGACACCACCTCACACTCAAAGCTTTTCCTGATTCCTCAGTTCTGCAGGACTCTTGAGGAGGACACCTGCCAGGGCCCTAGCCCCTCCCCAGCCAACTCATAAGAACCTGCATGCAGGGGCAGGACATTCACAAAAACAACATCACTTCTAAGGAATGAGGGTAGAGCTGCTCCAAGTACCCCACCTCTTAAGCTGGCAGCAGAGAGCCTGGGCAGAAGGCTCTCTGGGGTCAGACACAGCAGATACAGTCCCAGAGGCAGGCTGGAACCAGGCCTCTTTCCAAGAGATGGTGGGAAGCATGGCTACTGTACCTTGACTGTGTCCAGAGGGTGGCCAACGATGACACTGGCTGCACCTATGGATCAAAAGAGAATACCCGGTCACTCAGCCCTTGGACTCCCAGTTTGTACCAGCTGGCTCTATGGACAGGACAGAGGGCTCAGGCACGTGCATTCACTCCCTCAGCCAATGACTAGTCACTGGAGGGGGACTCAGTGTATTGGGCTTTGGCTCCGGGCACCAAGAAGAGACAGAAAAAAAAATGGAGAAAAATCTGGGCTCTGCCTTAAAAGGCAAGCACCTCCCCCCCCCCAAAAGGCGTAAAGGGACTGAGACAACTGTGTATTGGGCAAAGGAAAGGAGTGAGATCCCTACCTTACCCCCCCCCCCCACAGAATTTACTCAAAGCAGCTCAAAGACCTAAATGAAAAAGCTGAAACAGTGAAACTCTTAAAATAAAACACAGGAAAAATTTTTAAATGGGCTGGGATTTGCAACAAGCTCTTAGATATAACACCAAACACACAAGTAACAAAAGACAGAATAGATAAATTGGACTCATAAAAACTGAAAACTTCTGAGCATCGAGGGACACTATTAAGGAAGTGAAGACAACTATCTCCTATAGAAAGGGAGAAAATACGTGCAACTCATGTATTTGATCGGGTCTAGTATCCAGAATTTATTCTTTAAAAGAAAGAAAACTCTTAACAACTATAAGAAAACTTAATGGCCAAAGAACTTAAACAGACAGGTTTGTGGAGGAGATGTACAAATGGCCAACAAGCAAGTAAGCATGCCCAGCACCATTCATTAGTCTTTAGGGAAATGCACATCAAAACCACAACGAAAGCCTTCTTCGCACCCACTAGCATGAGTATTATTTTAAAAAAAGAAGAAAAGTTTAGGCACGATGTAGAGAAGTTGGAATTCTTGTACATGGCCGGTGAAAATGTAAAGCAGTGCAGTCGCTGTGGAAAGCAGTCTGTCAGTTCCTAGAAAAAGTTAAACAGGACCCTGTCATTCCCCTCCTAGGTATATATCCAAGAGTTGAAGACAGACATTCTGACAAGTTCATGTACACAGATATAACCCAAAGGTGGAAACAACCCAAATGTCCATCAACTCATGCGGGGATAAACAAAACGCAATATCTCCATACAAAGGATTTTGTTCTGAGAGAAAAACAAATTATTGATGAAGCAACATGGATGAACCTCAAAAAATATTATGCTAAAAAAAAAAGACCAGACACAAAAGGCAGCATGATAAGCTCGACCCTCATTCCTCGGCAGTGATGTTGTTTTTGTGAATGTCCTGCCCCTGCAGGTAATTCTACCTTAACAAATTACCGGACAGAGGTAAATCCACAAAGACAGAAAGCAGTTAAGGGCACCAGGGCTGGGAGAAGGGGGAAGTGGGAGTGACTATTTACTGCGAGCAGGATCTTCCTGGGTGATGAGGAAAATGTTTGGGAACTGAGTGGAGGTGAGGTTTGCACAACACCGTGGATGTACTAAATGCCACTGAATTGTACACTTTAAAGTGGTTAAGTTGAATCATGTGAATTTCAACTCAAAAGGGGAGGTGGGGCATGTGTGAAGAGAAAACCCAGGAGGGGGTGGAGGGCCTGGAGGCTCCCTAACTTCCCTGGGCCTCACTGTCAGCAGGTGTAGAGTGGGAGAGATGATAGATAGCAGGGTTCCACTGTGAGAGGGAGACCAAGTGATGAAGGTGAAGTGCCTCGCAGAGGGCCTGAACTTCTAGGATGCTCCAAAAGGAGTGCCAGCACTATAGAATTTTTAAAAAAGAAGACCCCTTTGGAGAGGTGATGAGTATGTTGTAACTTTTCACAGAAAAATATCTATCCACACACATCCTCGCAAGGCCTGTACAGTTTAGAGGGCCACTTAGATTAAGATGCTCTTGCTGTAGAAGCCGGTGAGTGAGATTGAAACAGGAGCTGTTCTTTAAAGACAAATGCCCCAGCACACTGATGAAGAAGGCCATGTGGCTGCTGGCAGAAGTGATTTAACCAGGTAAGGCAGGAAAGGAGTCCTAGACTTAGATATTAGAGAGACCAGTTAATCTCAGAACGTCGGTTCTCTGAGTCCAGAACGTCCTGTGCCCTGAACGGGGCAGAGGCAGAAGTGATGGGCCACAGAAGCTGAGCCTTCCACAGGCCTAAGGGAGCTCCCCCCGCCCCCCACAGGAGCCCCTCCCAGCAGGGGAGGAAGGAGCTCTGGTCCCCAGCCAGAGCCGCAGCCTCAGATCCAGCCTTGGTCAACACCTCCCTGCTCAGCCATTTGCCCGCCCATCTGAAAGCAGGAATGTGAAATTAAAAAAAAAAAAAAAAAGGGATTTTCAGGTCAGTGGTTTCCAGACCTTAGGACTTCACAGGCCAGTACAATCTCTAACTAGATGTGGAGGATGGAAATAGGAAAAATTTTGTCAGGGAAGGGAGTTGGGAAAGAACACAAGTATAAACAAGAAGAGGAGTTGAGATGCAGCCCCTGGTGCCGGGTGGCCTGGATTGGAGCCCCAGTGCCAGATATGCGGCCTTAGGCAGGTCAGTGAATTGCTCTGTATCTTAATTTTCTCATCTGTAAAGTGGGAATGAAACAGTAGCTACCTCACTGGAGTTGCTATAATAATCAGAGAAATATGCACAAACAGACAGAAGAGACCACATGTTGCAGGACTCAGCTTATATATATAATATCCAGGAAAGACAAATGTATGGAAAGGAGTGGTTGTTCAGGGAGAGGCAAGGAGAGAGGGCTCAACTGTCAATGGGCATGTCTTATTAGGGGATAAAAATGTTCTAAAGTTAATTTGTGGCGATGGTTGCACCACTCAATAAAGTCATTAAAAGTCATTGAGTTGTACACTGAAATTAGTGCATTTTATGATATGTAAAATCAACTTCAATAAAGTTGTTTTAAAAGAATATATATAGCATTTAAGCAGGAGTTGGAACCTAGTAAGTATTCAGTGTTACTACACTTAGCATCATTTCATGACAGAAAAAAAAAAAGGCACATTGATATTCAACTAAGCAAGAATAATCTCAGAATATCAGAATAAAGGATAATTCCCTACACTATGTGAGTTGTGAGTTATGAGTTGGGGAGGGTCCACGAGTCATCACCTTGGAGGACGGGGGGATCTCTATCTGATCACAGGCTTAGAGCTATTCTGACTCAGACCCACCCTCCAGAGCATTTCTCAAACTATCCCATTTGCAGCCTTACTAAAGCACGTTTGGTGACTTGAGGGGCAGCCCACAGAAGGTTCTCACCTTCCAAATGGTAGAAGAGGACCTGGATATGCCCAGCCAGCCTCAGGCTGCAGTCCCCTGAGAGAGACAGGTCTCAACCCAACCCAAAGGTGCCTTTGCCAACAGAATTGGCTACTGTAAAAGGAGCCACCTCTGCTCAGGAAGGTGTGAAGCAGGTGGGGACAGAGAGGTGGCCTCCTGCCAGGTGAGGGGCATGACCGGGATGTATTCAGTTTGCTGCTCTTTTCATCCTATCTTTTTTCTTTGGGGAGGGGCTGCATCTGTCCTCCTTAGATGGGTCAAAAGAAAGATATTTCTTTTTTTACAATTAGCAAAGTCCCTTAAACGTCCTCACACATAGCTGAGAGAGGAGGGAAAGGCCTTTTGGAAAGAAGGATGCAGAAGAGAGGAAATGAATGCAACCTCTGCCCAAGCACCCCATCCAGGCCCACGGAGAGGGTGCCTGGGAGCGGTGGCGAAGGGCCACCAGTGCTGGGAGGAGGCGTCTTGGAGGAAGGTGATGATTGACCGCTGCCAGGAGACCTGAGGGGTTCTTCCCAGCTGTCAACAGGCACCTGCAGCCTGAGCGCTGCTCCCTTCTCGGGGCGCTCCATCGGCTTTCTCCAGACCCTGCACCCACTACCCTAGGGCCGCCCAATCCCGGAGCTGGGCTCCCCACCACCCTGCATCCTGAGGCCAGCTGTCAAGCGCCACCCTCACACACGAGTTCCCCAGCCACGTTCCCAAATTCAGGTGCGCTCCAGGACACCGAAGGGTGTGTGCACTTCGGGAGGCTCCATTGGCTGTGTGCTTTGACCAGCTGTTTAATCATTACCAGATCAAGTTCCGCGGGTCCTGATTTTGAGGCACATCGGAAGCACAGGGTGAATGGCTGAGAAGCTCTTAGCGTTTTTCAGCTCCGCAGTAGACGAGGAATTCCAAGACCACCCGAGACAACCCGGTGCGCACGCCGAGCCGCGTGCTGAGAGCCCACAGTGCGCAGAGCTGCCTTACCGGGAGCATCACGTGCAAACTCCGCTCCCGCAGCGCTTGGTCTCGGGTCGGGGGTTCCCGGTAAGCACACTCACCTCCGATCCAGCCGGCAGCAAAGTCTTCCAACTGGAAGCTGCCCATGGCCGGTGCCGCGCGCAGCCTTGCCCTTCCCCAGCCGACCTGGGGCAGTGCCCACTCAGTGTCTGCGGGGCATGGCCCGCGGGCTAGAGCGCGGGAGAGGTAGAAAGTTGGAGACTCCGAGCGCGCTGCAGGTCCTACTCCAACCCAGTCTCCAAGTCACCAGCCGCGGGCTGCAGCTCACCTAAGTGCCTTCGGCCCGCTGACATCACGCCCCCAGTGGACCTTAAAGGCGCAGCACATCCCAAGCCCAAAGATGCAAGGGTCACCCAGTAAAATTAATTCCTTTAGCCCTCCCTTCTCCAACCAAGTCCGCCTCAGTGACTTGTGCCCAGAGCAAATGCCTCAGGGGCCCAGTGTCTTGTCTAACATTCAGCTACAGCCACAGCTCCCCAGGGGTCCAGCTCCTTACACGTCCACCTGGGGCAGGTGAAGGCAGAGATATGGGCCACTCTACTTCAAACTTCCTCTCTGTTGCCTACTCTGCACCCAGGCTGGCCTCTAGCTGGAGTCCCCTGCTCTCTGCGACACAGGGCCTTGCTGTGTGGAGGGGCTTTCGTTCCAAAGGGAGCATCTTGTCCCCCTTATGGTCTTGGTCCTGGGAAAAGGACATAGTGTCATTTGGCATCCTGCTAATTCCCATCAGGGACTCACTTAGGGACCCTGTTGCAGGTTGGGAGTCCCAGTTCCCCAAACTCATTTGACTTGGTTCTATTCTTGGCTGAGCTAGAAAGTTCAACCCAGGGCAAGAAAGCAAAAGTGAGTGGAAACTGAAAATAAAACTGGAGCGGCACGGGTGGTGTGGACAGAAAGTAAAAGGAACCGACACCAGTTTCAGGGTAACACATTTTATTTAGGAAGAAGAGGAAGTTTGGAGCGCTTTCAAAGAGAGTTGCCAGTGGTCTCTTCTCTTGGAGGAGAAAAGGTGGGAGATGCCATATTTATCCTGCAGTATAAATATTCTCTGTTTGAAATTGGTTGCAAATCTTTCATTGGCTCTCTGCGCTTCAGGGCAGTATTGCCCTTTCCCATTGGTCATTGATGGTCTCTTTCTATTGGTCATTGGTTACCTAGGTTACTTTGTATCCATATTCTCACCAGCCTTCCAAATGTCCTGGCTCAGCAGGGCACGTTTTCCTCACACTCCCTTGAAGCCCCTTTCTAGTTCCTTCTCAGGCTCCAGCCAAGACTCCCCAGGGTTGACAAGAATGGTGAGGGGTATCATCTGGAGGAGGGGGTCTCTATGGGTCTGTTCTTGTCCCAACTGGCACATCCATGTCATACCATCCAGGCTAACATGCATCAGCAGCCTCTCCCTTTTAAAATAAGATAGGGTCTGACCACCAAAAATTGATCTTAAAGGGGCCTTCCCATTGAGGAGTAAAGACTTGGATGTGAAGGGTCCCTCCTGCAGACCCGTGTCCCTCAGGTACACAGAGCATGGACCCTGTATCTGGGTGAGAGAAGCAGAGCCAGCCCTCTGAGGATGCAGTCACAAGCCTGGCTGGCAGGGAGTTTGCAAAGTCCCATGGAGGAATGGATATCTCATACTCACTCCTGAGTCTCAGATTCTGGCGCACATTGTGACCCTCTCAGCCTTGAGGCTTTGGAGTTGCCATCTGCACTCCCCTTGAGCCTAGTCCTGCCGTGCTCGGATACATGCCTGGGTCAGTTATAAGAAATGAATAGTTTCGAAGGGTGGCCCTTCAGTGAGCTCACCACTGGGGAGAACCCACAAGTGGAAGGGAAGCTTGCCAATTCCTATGGGCTGGTCTTTTGGAAGGCCACCTTAGGAGTACCAGGAAGAGTGTCATTCCTTCAGTCTTATGTCAACACCAATTAGGAAGGTCCTGAGTTGGCAGGCAGTGTCCCTGGCAGCCCAGGATGGCCTCCTGAGCCCAGAAAGTTGCTGTTTAGACTGCTAATGATCTGGAGCAGAGCTGAAGGAGTGGGCTTCTCTCCAGAATGGACCATTTTTTTCTATTCCCAAACATGTGCCACAAATCTGCCCATGAGGCACATTACCCAGGGAGGCACGGGGAGGCTGTCAGGTTTAGCAGAACTGTGGGCTAGACTAGGAGAATCCCAGACCACAGAGCTGTGGGCCCCAGCAGAATGCTGGCTCTGAGGATGGGATCTGGGTGGATCTTTCTTCCTGGCCTCCCCACTTGGGAGCAACATGCCAGTGCTGCCATTCCCATTTGTATTCTACCCTCGGGAGAGGGAGTGCAGCTTCTGACCATTATACAGGGAAGAAGCTCTGCACAGAGAGCAATTCCCTGTGTAACTAGGAAGCCTCATGTCTTCCCCTACCCCTAGTTCCTTTCCTGAAGGTCATCTCTCGGAGCACTTCCCCTGCAGTAGGGCGAGCACATGGGATATGCTGACAGCTTTGGAGTAGGGGCCCATTTTCCTTTTTTTTTTTTTTTTTTGAGACAGAGCCTCAAGCTGTCCCCCTGGGTAGACTGCCATGGAATCACAGCTCACAGCAACCTCCAACTCCTGGGCTCAAGTGATTCTCCTGCCTCTGCCTCCCAAGAAACTAGGACTATAGGTACCCACCACAACACCCAGCTATTTTTTGGTTGCAGCTGTCATTGTTGTTTGGCGAGCCCAGGCCGGATTTGAACCCGCCAGCTCAGGTGTATGTGTCTGGCACATTAGCCACTTGAGCCACAGGCACCGAGCCCCACTTCTCATTTTTATTTGCCCTTTCTGGCAACAGAAATTTCCTAGGAATGAGCCTGCACTAGTCCCGGCTTCTGGGAAAGTGTCTGTTAGAAAGGAGGGAGTCTGTCTGGGATGCCACAAGGATATGTCATGAGAGCACTAGACAGGGAGTCCACTACACTCTAAGAGGAAGTCAGGGAAAGCTCCCCAGACCTGGATTTCCTGCCTGCACTCTGAGTCTATCCAGACCCATGCTTCCCCCTCCTCACCACGCTCTCAGCCAAGCCCGAAGTCCCCTCCTTGTGCTCACCTGCTATACCTGCGCAGCAAAACCCTGGGCTGCTCATGCCTGGCCTGCTGTGCTGTGCTGAAGGCCCTGCCCTTGTCTCTTGCTCCACTCCACTTCTGGGAGACTGCCTTGCCTGGCTATTCTCTCCTTCCTCTAGCTGCCATCTCATCCCCTGGCACCTGGCTCCTGCCCATCTTTGGGTGGAGGTTCCTTGGGGACCCTTATCTCAACCACTACCCATCCACACCCCCATATCTCAGCTCACGACCTCCACACCTTGCTTTTGGGCCCACAACCTCTTTTCTAATCAACAACTCCACCTGGACGGCCCCTTGTCATCTCTAATACAGAAGGTCTCTTGATGAAATCTAACTCCCAAGGTGTTTTTCCTCAGACCTTCTTCAACTTAGAGAAATGTGCCTCCACCCAGCTGGCCCCCAAACTAGAAACTTGGATGCCATCCTCAATCCCCTTCTTTCAGGCCCCATCCCCTCAGTCTTGGCACAGGGAAGCCTCTTCAGACCCCTCAGTGGAGGTCAAGAGCTAATTGCCCTTCCTCCAGGCACCCCAGCAACTCCTTCCAGCTCTCACCATGTTGGTCAGTCCTTGTGCAGTACGTAGTTGCTCCAGGAGGTAGGACCCAGCTGACTTGTCCCCCACCACTGTATTCCTGGGCTCTGCTCCAGAGCAGATGGACTTTAATTACTGATGGTCAAGTGGGAATGATGAGACAGGACCACGCGCACGTGTTGCATTTCTCCCTGGGCATTTGTACCTGCTGCGTCATTCCTGCACTGCCTCGGAAAAGAACAACTCCGGGGTCCCTCCCTCACTCTCGCGGGAAGGAGGAGCACATGTCATGTCCAAGATGCTACGTGCTCATTCGGAGCAGGCTTGGGAATGGCATTTCCTACTTTACTGGCAGCGCTTTGAGAAGGTATGTTCAGCGCATGTGCAGACTAAATTTGACGCTTGAAGGCAAGAAACAGAGACAGAAGCAAGTCGCTGTGAAGTGAGGGGCGAAGCAGCTGGCAGGAAGGCTGGGCTGCCTGAGCTCTGGTCCCGGTGCTGCTGCTCACTCACTGGGCACCTTGGGAAAATCAAGACTTCAGTTTCCTCCATTGTCTTTCACAAAGATAGGGATGATCCTCTCTTAGGGAGTGTTAAAGAAGTCTGAAATTCTGCGCCATGGAGGCACCGGCTTGTGCGTGTCTTGTCAAGATGTGCCAGAAGAGGGCGCTGCCGCACAGCAGTTGGGGCTCTCAGACCCAAAGAAAGTGTGACAGCCCCCTCTTGACAGTTTCCTGGCCCATGCTCCCTGGCACTGGCTGGCAGAAAGCCAGACTCACTAGATACTTGGGCAAAGAAAGAGACACTGTCCCAGGAGGCTCAGAGAAGAGTATGATGATGCCAGTGAACATCTGAGAGATTGATGAGGACCCATCTGAGGCATCCTGGGAACTGTGTGCTTGGAGAGCACAGTGCCCCAATAAGGGGAGGTGACACCCTGCTCTTTTTGCCTGCCTGGATTTATCAAAACTTCACACGTTCCATACTCTTTCCCTCCTCAGGGCTCTGTGCTGGCAAGTGCTGTATGCTGTCTTCATGCCAACTCACTGAATGAGGCAAGTCCCCATTGTACAGATGAAAAAAAGGCTCAGGAAGGCTAAACAACTTCTCCAAAGTCAGCTGGTGACTGTAAGGTCATGGGGTCACATCTACTGTCTGACTCCAGGGTCAAGCTCTCAACTAAGTGCTGCCTCCAGACCAAGACTAGGGAAGTGGTGGTGACTTTCCCAAAGCCCATGCCCCCTCTGTGTAAATGTCTTAACTCCTCTGCCTCAGTTTCTCCACTATCAGGGAGATGGTATTGACATTGCCCAACTGTGTCATACTGTTTGAGCTCCTGGAGCAGATGATTCAGTAACCGGTGGGAAAACTACCTTCCCCACACACCTTGCCAGTGTCCCGGGCTGCCCTCTGTCCTCTCTTCCCTGAGAGGTCCTACACGCTGGGCTGGCTCTCTGGACAACTGAGAACAGGGCATGTCTCGTTCTCCTCTGCCTGTCTTCTCAACTGATGGACACAAGTGGACTGGTGCTGAGGACAAGGAGGGGCCAGACAGGTCAGGGGACCAGGTCACCTGGGCTGCAGAGATCCAGAATTGAGGGGCTTCTGTGAGAGAAGCAAACACGGAGGGCAGAAGGAGACATTGCTGCTGCGAGGTCGTAGCCCGAGGGCCGGCTGAGCACCTGCTATGTGTTAAACTTCCCGGGACACAGAGGAGCTCATGGTGCGGCCAGTGAGAGAGGTGTTAGAATTCTGGGAAGTCTACTCCATCCTCTGCCACGTGGTGGGTCTCCTCTGTCAAGCATTCGTCAAGTATCAGCCACAGGACTGGGGGAAACTGGTAACCCTCACACTGTGCAGAACCTTAGACAGAGTAGAGGCCAGGAGTGCTGTAGAGAGAAAGACTGGAGGGCAGCAGACCCGGCCTTGGGAAGGAGGAGGCATTTGAGTTGGAACAAAAAGATAAAACTGGGTTTCAGTCAGTGGAGAAAGGCATGGCAGGCAGAGGGAGCAGCCTGGGCAGCGCCAGGTGGGGGGGAGCAAGGGAGTCCTGAAGGGTTTTGCTTGCCCAGAGCTCCGGTGTGATGGGAGGGGAAGCTGGAAGGGTTGAGGGTGAGGACGTGATTCTGTGGGTGGTGGTGTCAGGTCAGTGGCAGCCCTCAGCCCTGCTGCTGCTCTCTGTAGTGGGTGAAGGTCCATCTCAGAGGGCGGCTGCCCTCCAAACCTCATAACCTGGGCGAACCTCCATGACCCACACGCAGATGGGGTTGGGCTTCTTAGAACCAGCATTTGTTCTGTGTGGGGATCTGGGGGCTTCCCTGGGGAAGGTTGAGGCCTGTGCCTGTCCAGCCCCTCCTCACACCTCCCGAGGCCTCACTCCAGCACACACCCACTCAGCCATTTAACTCACCTGTGCCTGGACATCCTCACCTGTACCATGTGGATGATAACCGTACCTCACTCAGGTTGAACTTAACTGGGAATCAGTGAGGTAAACCTATGTGAAGCAAGCCAGCCCTCACCATTGCATGGCCCTTGGGTCCTGAGGGTGTTCATGTCTGGGTCAGCATATGGACAGCTCCCAGGCAAGGCCAGCGGGGTAGAGCAGAGGCCAATAGTGCTTCCAGCTAAGCCCAGGCCTTACCCCAGTCTCTCCCGCTCCAGAGCCCCTGCAGACATTCCTTCAAGAGACCTCAGCAGCCTTAAAACACTCCTGGGGGTCCCTTCAGTCCCTGAGTACATGAGCTTCCTCCAGCTCACTCAGGCGCTGCTGGCAGGTGGCTGCAGGTCTCTCACTCTTCCTCATGTTCCAATGCCACACAATAGCAGGAGAGGGACACAACTTGGGCCCAGCTTGGACTGCACAGGAGAAAGAGACCTCAGTTTCTCACACACAGAGAGATGCCTCCTAACCCATTGTTCTTTTCAGGGGTAGTATAGGATCAAAGATGGAAGCTTCTAGACGTGGAAAATAAAAGGAAACAGAACAATGTCTCCAATACAAGAACAAATCCAAGGAGTTTTCCTATCACTTCTTCCATTGTACTCTCAGCCCCAAATCCCCTGAGCCAAAGGGACGTCATAGGAGTGCCTTGGAGATAGTAAGAACTGGATTTTTAACAATGAAGTTCTACAATGTAATTCAAGTGTGACCAAGAGATTCTTCTCCCTTTCTTCTCCTCAGCCCCTGTCCTCAAAAAGAGTGGGGAACAGGAATGGGCATTCCCAACACATGGTCTTCTGGAGGGAGTGGGGATCCAATGAGCAGAGTGTGCATGTCAGCAGAAGCTGGGACTCCCCACACCGGCAAAGGAGACATGAAACCAGAGCCACAGGGCAGAGTGGCTACAACCATGGGGCACACGTGTGACTGGGCAGGTGTCTGAGCAGCCCAGGAGTGGGCAAGGTGAGCACAAGCTGCCCACATCACGTGCTTCAAATTCAGGCAAGCCTGGGTTGGAGGTCGTGTCCTCAGGGTTCGAGGAAGTGACACATGCTGAGTCACTGTTCCACCTCCAGCTCCAAAGGGCAAGAGCAGGACAAAGAAAGACACAGAGGCGGTGAGGGAAAGGGGGGGTCCTAAGGAGGCTGGTGGGCAGCATCTGCCTCTCTCATGTCCAGGAGGAGGGGCTTAAGTATCCTGGCCCAGGTGTTTGCGAGCTACGTGAGTTGGGCACACTGCTTAGCCTCTCTGAGCCTGTTTCTTCACCATAGAATGCAGGTGACACTAGTGTCAACCTCTGAAGTTTAGGTCTCATACATAGAAAATGCTCAATAAATGGAAGCTGCAAGTATTTCTGCAAAGCATAAAATTAGTGCACCAGCTCCAACCCTTACAGTGCTAGAATTTATTTATAAAGCTGGCCTGTGGGTGTCTGCACCCCTCAGTTGTTTGGGTGCCTCCTGCTCCCTCTGTCTGAGCTTGGGATAAGTTACAGAAGGGTTGATCTGAGGTCCAAGTGTGGGACACGACAGATGTTCCTCTATGGAACCACTTTCGGTGTGGCTGTTCACATCCCAATCAGAAGTTTTTCCAGCTAGGAGAACAAAGTGGGGGCAGCCAGGGACAGACGAGTCACTTCCTGGGGGTTGGGCCTAGGCGGAGCTTTTTCCCTCTGCTCCTAGAGGAGAAAGGCAAAGCCAGCCCTGTGGAGTCAGACTCCCAGGCAGGGTGCACCCGGGGGCTGGAAGGGGCCAGGAGAGCCTGCTGGCTTTGCTGGGAAGAGGGTGGGATGCCCTTGTCAGTGGTCGTGGACACTGAGACAGGGAGAATAAAGGCCCAAGGACTGGGGTTCCAGGCCAGCTGTGGACCCAGGAGCAAACTGACTGACCCCTGGGACCCTTACCTCCAGTCATCTTTGCCCTTTGATAAACGGTGGGTGCTGGGGTCCTATTCTGCAGCACCTCCCAAATCAGCCAGCTCCTGCTCCCTCTCAGGGTGGCTGCACTGAGCCTGGGCAGCTCCACTGGGGTCTCCTGGCTGCTGGATGGAGAGGCAGGAGGTTCAGGGCTACTGCGCAGCCACTCCTCAGGGGTTCTGTAGTAAGGTATCACTCCAGAGGCTCCAGAGGCATGAAGGGCGCGGTCCCCAGAGAGATGGGCCTCCAGGATGCTGTCATGGGAGTGTCCTGCTAGTGAGTGTGAGGACTCAGAAAAGAGGTCTGGGCATACCAAAGCAACCTGGGTCAGAAGGAAACAGATGTTCAGCCAGACGCAAGCCTACCTCACAGGTTCAGGCTCAGATAGCCAGGGTTGGCTTGTGTCTGCAACACCACAGTGGCAATAAGGGCAGAACATGGGGCCCACTTCTGCTGTGCAGATGGAGAAGCGCTTAGCCATGGGCCCACCCAAGGGCACTCAGCTGGGAGGGGCACGTATGGGATTAGAACCCACTTATCTCACCTCCCCATCTTTGCAGTCTCAGGACACAGCACCCAGCTGCATGGTGCTGGTGGTGGCTATTAGTAATGTCACAGGGCACAGGTTTTGAGTCAAATCCCAGGTTTGCCACTTGCTAGCAAGGTGTCCTTGGCCAAGTCACTTAAGTTTCCCAAGAGTCATTTTCTCATTTGTAAAACGGGAATAAATAATTAGGCCTATCTCATAGGATTATTACTGGGATTAAATGAGATGATGCCTAAGAAAGATTGTGTGGCTCCCTAGCAAATTATAAGGCCCAAATAAAGGTTCCTGTGAGCACAACACCAGGCTCAGCACATTAGGAACATTACTGTGTGTAATTCAGGGACTCAAAGAGCAGCTCCTGTGCTTCTCTCTTAGAAAGGACCCAAGGCTGGAACTCACTCCCGGCCACTCCCGGAACTGGTGGCTGAGCTGGGATGGTCAGGGCAGTCTCCTTTCAGTCCCTGCCCTTCTCACCAGCAACTCTGATCTGGGAGCCCAGCAGCCCTCAGGGACAGAGGTCTGAAGGCACCAGGGGCCTGGTACCTCTCCCCACACCCTTTGTGGCCTCCTCAACTCACAGAACATCCATCCCTGACTATAGTCCTACAGAAATAGCTGGCCTGTGCCTCCTTCCTGCTGGGTGGGTTTGGGGAGCCTACACAGGACCAGGCAGGAAGAGGAGCCAGGCTGGGAAAACTCTCCTCCTTGGAGCGGTAGTAAGGGACGAAGCCGGTGGGCAGTGCTGAGTCCTCTGAGAATGGTGTGTCTCTGAGACTCTGGCTTCCTGCCTTGTCCCCGCAAAACTCAGGATGCGGGGTCAGCTCCTCCTCAGCCAGCTCCTCCTCAGCCAGCTCCCCATAGGTGCGGAAGAAAGGCAGGTACTCCAAGGCCTCAGGGGCCCTGTGGGAGAGATGGAGGAAGCTGAGAGGCTCTTTGTTCCTTGCGCTGATGGCCTGTGATTGCTGAGAGGGAGGCTCTGGGTCCTCTTCCAGGAGGCTCGAAGAGGCTGGAGCTCTGAGCTCAGCTGAGCAGCTCTTCTGGGATATCTGGGAAGACAGGGGTGTTCCATCTGTTACTGCACCCCAACTTCCAGACACTCCAACTCTCTCCCAGATTCTTGCCTATGTTGGAAGCCAGAGATGTCTTAGAAAGCCCAAACATGATTGTGACTCTCCTCCATAAAAGCCCAGCCACAGTTGCCAACCGTGGTTAGGTTGTCCTCCAGAAACCCCAGGTAACCTGGCCCAGCCAATACCTGTAACCTAATTCCATATCCTTCTCCCCGGCCACTCCACCGGGAGCACACTGGGCTTCTCATGGTCCCTAGTCACACCAAACTTGGCCCTGCCTAGAGCCTGGGCCCAGACTTGCTGCTCAACTCTCATCTCAGAAGAGCGTCACCCCCAGGGCCTTGGATCACTTCTCTCTCACTGAAGTACGTGTCTCAGTCCGTGGCCTGTCTGCTCCCTGTGTGAGGTGGTCTTTTCTGGGTTCCTACCCCAAAATGGGCACTCAACTGGTACTTAACCGTCTATGCTGCTGATTCTCAACCCCTCCTATATTCCTTTACCCATCCAGTCCAGCTGCACAGACCTTCTCTTGGTCCTTCTCATCCAAGCATCCTCCTGCCACAGGGCCTTTCCATGGGCAAAGGTTCCTGCCTGGAATTTCTTCCCTCTCCCCTTTCCTGGGTGATGACTTCCTCAATGTGTGGCTCAAGGTCACTTCCCTTACTTCCCCGACATAGTCATATCACCTTGTTATTTACTGCCACCATCCTGTATTCCCTGATTCAGGGCACCTGCTCCACTGTTGTGAAATGTCAGTCTGCGTGGTTGCTGGATTCCTTCTCTCATCCTACGAGTTATAAATTCCACCAGGGCAAGGCTTGTCTCTCTAGTTCACTTCTGTATCCCTAGGGCTTAGGAAAGCCCTGGCTTATGGTAGAAACCAAATGTCAGAAGAAAGTAAAGAAGGGTGGGAGGGGAGGCAGGGGGTAGACAAAATGAGAACTAAGGACAAGGCCTTCCTAGGCTTGATGTTGACGGAGGCAGAAGCCACGTCTTGGGGAGAGGGCAGGGAAGGGACCAGCCCAGAGAGAACAAAGTGGCCTGGACTACCTGGTAGTGAAAAGCCAGCCCATTCCTGACATTCCTGGTAGGACTGGACCCAAGCCCTTAGGCTGCTCCCCACTTGTGGACTATGGCCCTTACCTTCCTGACTCTCCCCAGGCTCTGGGCACTGAGTTTTTGTCCCCTGCTGAGTGCTGTTGTACACAGCCTGACAATCGAGGTTCCTGTGATGACTTCCTCAATGCTTGGCTCAAGGTCAAGCATAGGTCCATACTCTACACATGCACACTGACCCACAGACTTCAAGCTCTTGGAGAGGAGGGACCAGCCCATGCTGAGTCCCCTGTACACAGCCCAGGGCCATCTTTGCTGAGTTTCCACCCTCCCAGACACTCTCTGTGGCCCTTTGACTCTCAGGAAATCCTTAGGAGGCCCTCTGGCACGGACCTGACTTTCCTATGTGTCTGTGCTGCGGAGACAGGACAGCAGTACCAGGGGCTGAGCCCAAGTCTGCCGTGCTCTGAAGCCTGTGCTCCATGCACCGTGAATTATATATATCGTGTGTGTGTGGTTCAAGTCCTAACTCCTGGTACCTGTGCGTGTGTCCTTATTTGAAAAAGTCAGATGTGGTCAAATTAAGATGAGCGTTTCCTTGGGTTAAGGTGGGCCCTGTACCCAGTGACTGATGTCTTTATAAGATAAGGGGAATTTGAATGCAGGCACAGAGGGAGAATGCTGTGTGAGAATGGAGGCAGACACTGGAGTAATGCTGCCACAAGGCCAGGCACGCCAAGGACTGATTGCCCATTGTCACCAGAAGCTAGGAGGGAGGCCTGGAATAGATGTTGCCTCTGAGCCTCTAGAACTGCGAGAGAATACATTTTGCTGTTTTAAGCCACGAGTTGTGTTAATCTGTGGGGCAGCCCTAGGACACCAGACACCAACATGTGTCAGTTTGTAGGATGGCACCCTTGGGTGGACACAGCTTCAGCACAAGGCTTGCAGGGCACGCCCAGGCCACCCAGCAAACAGCTTGTGGAGATGGGCCCACTGCCATGACCATGGTCCCATCATGGATGGGCTCTACTAAGACCTTACCCGGCCTATCACCCATTGGGTGCTGGCCAGGGCGGGGGCACATCCACACCCCAGTCTTTCCAGCCTAGGCCCTGACTCCACTTCCCCAGTGAGTCCTAGATTGAAGGAAGCCAGTGTGCCTCCACCTCCTCCCCGGAGACGCCTCAGCAGAATGACACACCGTGCAGCTCACATTCTCTAGTGAGCACCACCTCCGGGGGCCCATTTGGAAGTCAGCAGTAGCCCAGAGTTGTGACATGATTAAGCCTTATAAAGACAAAACCTCCTTCAGCGGATCTCTTCCTCCTGGCTTCCTCTTCACCCTGGCAACTTCCCCTCTGTATGTCGAGAGAGGATTCCACCATGAAGTCATAAGGCCTGGTGCCAGGCCAGAAAGCCAGATGGATCCGTTACCATGGAGACTCCTGCCCAGTGCTCAACACCTGTAATCATCACCTTCTTTAGTCCATATCTCACCAAGAGACCAGGGGAGACAAAGAGATTGGAAACCTCTTCTGGAATCAGATCGGCTCTCCATGACTGTGCCGGTGAGCTCACCTGGGGACTAATGCCCAGAGACAGGCCAGGACCCAGTACCTCCAGTGTGAGGAGGGTGAGGACGAGTCCCCAGGATCTGTTCACTAAGTGTGGGCAGCTGGAGCAAGCGGCCCAGAGCTGTGCAGACCTCTCCTCGCCTGGGGGCTCCTGTCTCTCAGTCCCCTCGGGGCTGTGCTGACACGTGGACTCTACCCTTGTTTCTGGATTTCAGCTGCCTCTCCTCTACGGTTCCTCCCCAGTCACTCACGATCACAAATCGAGTCATATTAATGACTTTATTGTTATAATTAAGGTACAATAAATTGCATATACTGAAAGTGCACAATTTAATCAGTTTTCACATACGTACACACCTGAGAAACTATCACAGCATTCGGGATAACAAATATTTCAATCAGTCTCCAAAAGTTCCTCGTGTACTTTTTTTTTTTTTTTAGAGAGTGTCACTTTGTCACCCTTGGTAGAGTGCTGTGGCATCACAGCTCACAGCAACCTTCAGCTCTTGGGCTTAGGCGATTCTCTTGCCTTAGCCTCCTGAGTAGCTGGGACCACAGGTGCCCGCCACAATGCCCTGCTATTTTTTGTTGCAGTTTGGCTGGAGCCGGGTTTGAACCTGCCACCCTCGGTATATGGAGCCAGTGCCCTACCCACTGAGCCACAGGTGCCACCCTCCATGTATTTTATGTAATCCATCCTCCTGCCATTCCCATCCCCAGGCAAAAATTGATCTGCTCGGTCACTACAGTTTATTTTACATTGTCTAAAATTGCATATAAGTGGAATCAAAAGTACTTTTATTTGGCTCCTTTGCTCAGCGTTCGCTCCTGAGATGAATCCCCATTGTTACAATGAATCACCGGTTCCTTTCGGCTGAGTAGTATTCTGTTTCACGGACAGCACAATCAGGAGCCCATTGTATATAGTGCGTCATTTTTCGCTAGCTGTTTTAAAGATTTATTTTTTCTCTCTATCTTGGTTTTTAGCAATTTATAATGTGTCTAGGTATGGCTTTCATTAAAACCTTATTCTTTGGAGGGAGCAGTTTACAGAGCCTTTTAAATATATCAATTTATATTTTGCACCAAATTTCGGAAGCTTTAGATCTTTATTTATTCATTTCCCAGCCCCAATTTCTCTTCTCCTTCTGGTACTCCAATTTCATGTATTTTTAATTTTTTAAAAATAATTTCCCACTTGTCCCCCAGGTGCTCTCATTTTTTTCTTTATCTTTTCTCATGCACTTCTCTGTTTTTCAGATTGCAATTTCTGTTGATAAAGTTCACAAATTCTTTCCTCTTGCCATTTCTGCTGTTGAAGTCATCCAGTGAAATTTTACATTTCAGATTTTGAATTTGGGGGTCCTAACATTTTCATTTGGTTCTCTTCTCTGTGTGTGTGTGTGTGTGTGTGTGTGTGTGTAGTCTCTATTTCTTTGCTAAGAATAAGCAAAGAAATTTCTTTGTCTATGTTTTTATTCATTCCAAGTGTTTTTCTTGATTCCATGGAGCATATTTAGAATAGTTTCTTTAAAGTCTTTGTCTGATAATTCAAACACATGGGTTACCTTGGTATTGATCTGTTGTTTTTTCTTTTGAGAATTGGCCACATTTTTGGCGTTTTTTTGTTTTTTGGGTTTTTTTTTTTTTTTGCGTGCTATGTAATTTTAGATTATCCCAGATGTTATGAATGTCTTTTTATGTGGACTTTGGGCCCTGTACATAATCCTCTGGAGACAGGTGATGTTTTGTTTTAGCAGGCAATCAATTTAGTCAAGCTGTGAGTCGGTCTTGCCTTCTGTACAGAGTGGTTCAAATCTCAATTCTCTAAGCCTTTGCTGTATTGATTTGAATTTGTTGTTTGCATGCATTATCTAGCAACTGGGTTAAAAAGATTTATGTGCCTGGTATAAGCCTTAGTTTTGGTCTTTCTCAAAGCTTTGCTATGCCAGTTTGGGTCTGTTCCATTTCTGCATAGCTCGGATATTGAGCTGAGACTTATGTGCATTTACTAACACATTTAGGGGACCACTTCTCTGGCTACCAACCCGCCTGGATTTCCCCCACATACACTCCATTTCCTTCAGAGGCCCCCTGTCCTGATTCCTTTGACCAGAAAGGTGGGGTTTCCTCTAGACTAGCCATTCCTTTGCCACACTGCCTTGCTTGCTACTATGTAAGTAGAGCCTGGCCTCTGGGCAGAGCAGAGAGATAAAGAGAGAGATTAGGGGGAGAGAGAGAGAAAGAGAAAGAACTTAGGAAACTATCCTCTTCATGAATCACTTACCTGTGTCTAATCTATCTTTGTTTACTTTTTAGTGTTCTCAGATAGCTGGTTTTTGTATTTCATTTAGAGTTTTTGATATAGAAAGTGGGGAAAATGGGCTAGAGTAAGCTTACACTCGCAGGCTAGCATCCTCATTTTGCCCATTTCTTTCTTTCTTTCTTAAGACAGAGTCTCACTCTGTTGCCAGGCTGGAGTGCCCTCCCATAAGTCTAGCTCACGGCAACCTCAAACTCCTGGGTTCTACTGGGCCTCCTCAGCCTCCTGAGTAGCTGGGACTAGAGGTGCCTGGCTAATTTTTCTATTTTTAGTAGAGAAAAGGTCTCACTCTTGCTCAGACTGGTCTTGTACTCTGAGTTCAAGGATCCTCCCACCTAGACCTCCCAGAGAGCTAGGATTGATTACAGGTGCAAGCCCAGCCATTTTGCCCATTTCTTTTTTTTTTCTTTTTAGAGGCAGAGTTTCACTTTGTCACACTTGGTAGAGTACTGTGGCGCATAAGCCCTAACTCCTGGGCTTAGGTGATTCTCTTGCCTCAGCCTCCTGAGTCTCTGGGACTAGAGGTGCCCGTCACAATGCCCAGCTATTTTTTGGGTTGTAGTTTGGCCAGGACAAGGTTTGAACGCACCACCCTCAGTATATGGGGCCAGCTCCCTACTCACTGAGCCACAGGCGCCACCCTATTTTGCCCATTTCTTATAAGATTGTTTGTCTTGTTGTGTTGTAAGAGCTCTTTGTATGTGCTGGATATGAGTCCTTTATCAGAAGCAAGTATCTTTACTTTTTATTTTATAAGTAAAACTTTATAGAAAAGAGAAGTTTTAAATTTTGGTGAAATCCAATTTATTACTTTTTTTCAATTTATTAATTTTTTAATGTACATTTTTCATATCCTAAAAAATCTTGGCCTAATCCCAGATTGTGAATATTTTTTCCTACTTTTTCTTCAAGTTCTGTAGCTGTAGCTTTTATATTTAGGCCTCTGATTCCTTTAGCATTGGGGATCAAGATGTATTTTTATATTTAGATATCCATATGCATCATTGGCTGAAAAGACTTTCTTTTCCCCTTTCCCTCCCATTGAAATACCTTGGCATCTTGGTCAAAAATCAGTCCTGTATGTGTGGGTGTAGATGGTGTTTTTGTTCCTCGGAACTTCTGTTTGATGACACAGGGGAAAGAACTGCAAACGGAATGAATCTTCAAGGGAGACCGGGACTCGCTCTGGTCAGCGGCCCCGATAAACTTTACTCAGTATCTTATATACTTTCCAACATTTAGTAAGAATTTAACACATATACAAAGAAGTCAAGTATCGTGAGGAAGCAACCATTTGAGATTACAATGTAGTGTGAAGGTTGAGGAAGGCATATACAATTGATTTTGTTTAGAGTAAAACATTTTGGAGCCTGGCTGTCGGTCCTCTCTTGTCCAAGGTAAGGTAACACATTATAATGTTAATTGAAGGAGGGAGGCAGGGAATAGAACCCAATGCTTCAAAACCGGTCTTTCCAGCCTCCAGCTCATCTCGGCTACTTCTCCACGCCCCCTAGGGAGAGTCACTCTACATTCTTGCACATCAATAGGCAAGTGCAGATGCTCAGATCCACAAGGAATGCGCTTCTCGGAAGCAGTTAACCGGAGAGGGCACATTGAGGCGAACTGCCATGTCTTGAGCAAAAGGATCTTATCCCCTACATGTGGGTCCACGGCCAGACTCTGTTCCATTTCATTCATCTGTACTCACTACCCTGATGGCTGTAGCTCAGAGTTTCTCAGTCTTGGCACTGTTGATACTTGGGAAGGCATTAATTCTTGTAGAGAGCTGTCCTGTGTATTTTAGGATGTTTAGTGGCACCTCTGGCCTCCACATCGGGTGCCTGTATCACACCCCCAGAGTTGTGATAACCCAAAATGTCTCCAACATTGCCGAATACTCCCTGGTGGGAAAATCACCCCCATTTGAGAACCACTGCTATAAATTTACTACATGCCTTGACAGCTAGGGTAGTCTTCCAACGTTGTTCCTTTTATGAAACATTTTTATATTTTTAAAACATATTCTAGGTCCTTTGCATTTTCATATACATTTATGTTAAATTTATCCTTAAACATTTCAGTTTCTTTTATGGATCTTTCTTTTTTAGTTTTATTGAGGCATAATCATATATAGCAAAATTGACAAATATGCTGTCGCCTTCCAAAAAGCGTCTTCAGGTAGAAATCTGGGGTCATTCAAGGACTCGCCTCATTTGTTCCCTTTCCCTGTAGGTGATTGTCCTGAGTTTTCTGTTTTCCATCATCTTAAAAAGGTGGTTTCATCCAGTTTTCTAGTAGTTTATAGTGGAAGGGCCAATCTCATACCAGTTACTTCACCATGACTAGAAGCAGATGTGACTTACAACCAATTGTTCACAGTCACATTTATTTGAGGTATCACTTTCTGTTAGGTACCATGCCAATCATTTTTCATGGATTATTTTATTTCTTAATAATGTTATCAGGTTGGTACCCTTATTATCCCTATGTAAAGGTAAGGAAATGAGGCTTTAAAAGGTTAAGAATTTATTGCACAAAAAGTAGCCAGTAAAAAAATGGCAGGGCTGGAATTCAAACTGTGGCAGTTGGACCCTGAAGCTGAAGTATTTATTTACTTGACAGTTTTCCAAGAGCGCTTTATCAGGGACGATTTTAGGTGATACACAGGTGAATCATTTTATTTTAATAGCAAATATATTTAATGTATGTTTAAAAAATATAATTACCATGATTTCAGAAATATTTTTGCTTGGGACGAAAGTATTTTTTTCAGTGAAAAGTTGACTGTTTAAATGTAAGTGTTACAGCTTGTAACTGGATAAGGTAAGAACACAGGTGGTACAGCATGCTGCACTTTGGGACACGTACCAGCTATGTTTAGCCCTCCTGGTCTGGCACATGTGGTTCCAGGTAGATCCAGCCCCCATCTGTATCCGTAGGTGTGGGTGAACAGAACTAATTTTGCATAAAGGGAACTTGCCTTGCAACTTGCTTTCTTTATTCCACAGTGTGTTCTAGACTTTGTCCTTGGCCATAAAGAGAGAGGTCAAAGGCAGTCCCTCCCCGCCCCCGCCCCAGCTCTCTGTGCGGCTGCTGCTCTGTGTTACCTGCAGGCAAGGTGTCTTTTCAGTGCCTCCTCCTCAGTGCTCCTGTGGAAGTTGGAGTCCAGGGTTTCCATAGCAAGCCCTCCGTCATCCCAGCCAGCACAGAGCCTTGGAGAAAACGTACCCAATTCACTGTGTAAGCTGGAACTTAGTCAGACTGGGAGCAAAAGGTCTGCAGCTCCAGAGTTTGGTCCAGCAGAACCTCTGCCACTGTACGACCAGCACCTGGAGGCACTTGGCGGTTCACAAGACACTGGTCCTCTGTGACCTTGCTGAGTCCTCACTGGATCTTCACACGTGGACTAATCGGGTATGCTCCAGCCCAGAGATGGGAATGACTTGTCCAGGGTTCTATTACAGAAGGGCAGAGCCAGGTTCTGCAGCAGGCACTGTGCCGAGGAAGCTCTGTGAATGTATCTGCACGTGGAGCTCTTTCCATGCCGGGGCCGGGGGTTCAGACATGCGGCTGTGGAGGTTAAGGTGGCTAAGTGCCTGGTCCCAGGTCTCTCTGGCTCCAGAGTCTGTGCTTTTAGCCCTTGCTCTGTAGGAGGGTGTTTGTTGTCCGGAGAGAATGCACAGTCTAGAAGGGGGAGGACACCAGTCCTTCCTATGCCTTATACCTCATCTGTGTCACAGGGATCATCTGACCCATCCTAAGAGGAGCAGGTGAAGACAGCACAGGCAGGATGTTTGAAATTCCTACAGTCCTGGATTTCCAGGAACACGCAGTCCCCACACTGTTGAGTACAGCTGGAGTTCCGAGAAAGCAGAGATCAATGAAGGCTGGAGTGGTGGGGAAGGCTGTCTGCAGGAGCAGAAGGGCCCTACGGCACTGAGATGACTCTGGGCTCCAGGATGGAAATGACTCTGGGGCCTCCCAGAGTGCATCCAAGGGACAAGTGCACAAGCAAAGGCAGCCACGGGAATGGAGCAGGGAAGAGGCCCAGGGTACAGAAGCCTGCATAGGGCCACCACCGTGATGCTGTGACAGTGCTCATGGGTGCGGACACCCAGCTGAGTGAAAAGTCAGACCCAACCTCGGTGGCTCCACCGCAGGGCCATTCTGCTCCAACTGTAAGTAGGTTTTCTCTGTTGGGAGAAAACAAGACCCAAATTCACCCCATTTGTGTTTTCCTTCTTCTGCCTGAGTAACACGCTCACCCAGAGGCGGCTCACAGGTTTGCCACGGTTGCTCAGTTGAGGCAGAAGTGGGTACCTTGGGTCACAAGTCACTGACGTGTAGACACAGAAGAGGCACAACCTTCCTTCGATGTGGGAAGGCGCTCCACTGTCCCCATGCTCTCGGCATCTCCCTCCCTGCCTCCCTCTCAAGATTTTCTCATTTTTTATTTCCAGGGAAAAACTCCAGGAAAGTTCCCATTTTACATTATCCCACAGCAGAATCACGCTAAGCTTCCTGTGGTTTTTTAAGGATGTAAAAATTACCCAGTCCCTTGATGTCTTTCGTTTCTTCCTGAAAGGATTGATGATGTGTTTAATTTTCCCTTTCTGCCAGACTACCAGATGGGCCGCTCACCAGCTCTTTCCCTCCAATTCAGATAAGAAGCTTGCAGCATCAGAAGGATAAACCTTCACTTGAAAAGTAATATCTGCTTTTCAACACTGGCAAATCAAAGCCATAGATTTATAGATTACAGTCATAGTTTATGACACCAATGCCACTTGAGTGCCCCTCTCCCCAGGCCTGAGCTGTGGTCCTGACCTCTCTCAACTGTCTCTGCCCTCTGGATTCTCCAGGGCAGCCTTTATGCCACTTGTGTGCTATTTCTTCTCCAGGGGGTCCTCTCTGACTCTATCCCTGGCCACTCTCATGTCCACCCTGACTCTGAACTTGGACAACTGCAGCCTCTCTCTGCAGTTGTTGCCAACTTTCAACACTCTCCCAACCCAACATGCTGCCAGACTGCTTTCTGATCTCACCCCATCACTTCATTGCCTAAAGCCTTTGGTGGCTCCCTCTTGCATAGGAAACTAACTCCAAACTCCTTGCTCTGGGTGCTCTGGACTTACTGTGCCCCTAACACATGCGACAGTTCCCCCACTCTGCCTTCTCACAAGGCAGCCACACCTGCCCCAGCTACACTAGCAGCCAAAGGCTTCCCCCAAGAAATCTTCCAGATGGCCATAGGTGCTGTGTGTGTTTGCTCTAGTTGCCACTGTAGTGTCCCAGACTGGGTGGCTTAAAGAACAGGAATTCCTTTTCTCATAGTTCTGGAGGTTAGAAGCCCAGGATGGAAACGTTGGCAGGTGGGTTTTTCTGCAGCCTTTCCTCTCGGTTTGCAGATGATCATCTTCTCCCTGTGTCTTCCCACGGCCTGCCTCTGTGCTTGCCGATATCCAGATTCCCTCTGCTTAGAAACACACTAGTTATATTGGTTTAAGGCCAGCTGTAATGACCTCATTTTAACCTAATCACCTCTTTAAAGACTATTTCCAAATGCAATCATATTCTGAGATACTGGATGTTATGACTTCAACGTATCAATTTTGGGCAACATAACCCAGCCCACATTGTGCCCTTTCCTCAGACTCTCACAGGGAGAATGTCCATGACCTCCTAGGACAGGAACCAGGCCTCCTGCTTCCCCAGCAGCCAGCACATCTGTGTGGCTCCCCTGGCTCCCACAGGGAGTCTGCCTCTAGTCTTCCGGGTGCACTGGGGCAAGGCTTTGGGGTCAGGCAGGCTTTCCTCTCTATCCTAGCTCTGCCACTTACCAACAGTGTGACACTGAGTAAGAAGCAAGGTACTAGGCCCTCTCTGGGTCTCAGTTTCCTCAGCTATAAAATGGGAATAATAAAAGCACTAAGTTTTTATGGGAACTGATTTAGAGACTAGTCATAAAGAATAAGAATTGCACTTGGACTATAGCAACTTCTCCTAAAAGTGACAGTGATTGTTATTTGTTACTCTCCCCTGAGTCCCAGAACTTCTTCCTGCGACCTCCTTGTATACCCTGAACCTCTCAAATTACAAGACCTAGACAGGAGCAGAAAGAATGACTTTCCTGATGCAGCTGCCCATTGGTCCGGGCACATGAACTGGAAAACACTAAATGAGATAGAATGTGTATATATGTATAATATCGCTCCTTTTACTTATTTCTTTTGTGTTATTTTAAAATACCAGTCATAAAGCCAATTACCTGTTATAAGATATTTCCAGTTACTCTAAGATAAGTCTTAAATAAAAAATGTACTTCCTATTGCTTTTAAATAAGAAGGAAAAAACCATATGGCCTCCAGTTCCTCTGAACTCTTGCATATAACTTTAAGTGGGGGAGAATAAGGTACTTTCCTAGTTATCCACAAGGGGGAAGACTGATTCCATTTCTTCTGGGAAGTTAATGCCTGCATCATCACTAATAATGGTTTAAAACTGATTGTTTCCCTGGTTTTCTGGCTATTTCCTTCAAAGAAATGAAATGTGCCTATGCAAGGGAGATGCCGTGTTTTCAAGCTGACAACTTACAGATGGCCATTGGTTTGAAAGCATATTTCAAAATCACTTGCACATATTCTCCCTGCTGTCTGTGATTGAGGATTCTAACAAATGCCACATTTGGAACATAAGAACAATGTGGTCTTTCCACTAGGAAATCAAGCAAATTATTTAAATTCACGGAGAAGGAAAAAAAAAAAATCTTTTCTCAACATCAAACAGAAAACATTCTTTGAACATGCAAATCCCTTAAACATATTCAAGAATTTTAACAAACTTCCAAGAAAACTATCTTATTACTCTTTGAAGTTCTTAAAGAATTGTCCTAAAATAGTCGCACGAGTGACAATCGTGGTAGAAGCTCTGCAGCAGGGCCCCTGCATTCTCCAGAAAGGAAGGGTGGCCCCCAAAGAATCACTAGGCACATGAAAGGGGTGTGGGGAAATCTCCTAAAAAGAATAAGGCACGGGATCCATTTCCCATCTGTTTCACATCTGGGGTTAGAAATAGGACACAGAGCTCTGAACTGCAGCAAGAGCCTCAAAGAAGATACTGAGAATAGAGAATTATGGGGCAAGCGGATCTCATCTGCTATTTCTCCTCTGTCCAAGCCTCGATGTGTTTTGGGGGAGGGGAGTCTATGAAGACCAAACCAACCGAGGCGATGGGCAAGTCAGAGGTAGAAAGGGGTTTGAGCGAATAACCCAGCATTAGTGTCAGCTCAAGGAACGGATCTCCATCTGATATCAGAAAACCAGAAGGATCAAGAAGATACCAGCAATTTCACTCCAAGAAGGTTTTCCTAAGGAAATATTTGAATATATTTTCAGAAGTATGGCTTTAAGATATTTATCAGAGTGTTGTCTGTAACAGCAAAAAGTTATCAAAAAATAAATTTAAACAATTGAAAACCTTTAAGTATTTAACAACAGGGGACTGGCCAGAGAAATGATGTTGTATCCACACAAGGGAACATTATAAAGCAGTTTAAAAATACAATGTAGGAATGTATTTATGGGCATGGGAAAAGAGTCATAATAGTTCCCTTATAATGTTAAGTGAAAGAGGTTTTGAAACAGTCTACACAGATGTATATATTGTGATAGGCTTGCAGGTCTTTTTCTATGTTTTATTTTCAGCCTATTAGATATAATATACAAAATGCATGATAGCTTCAGAAAGTTATATTTTTTGAAAAGATAACACAAAATTGCTATCAAAATCCTAGCAAGCAATTTTGTAGGCATAGATAAGATTATTCTAAAACTAAAAGGAAAGGCAAAGGAACTAGAATTGCTAAAACAGTTTTTGAAAAAGAATACAATAGAAAGAATTCCTCTCCCTGATTTTAAGACTTACTATGTGCCAATAGATATAGCAATCAAGACTGCAGGTATTGGCAAAAAGACATATCCATAAATGAACAAAACGAGAGTACACAGAAAAAGACTCACAGATATGTTCAACTAACTTTTGGCAAAAGTACAAGCCCATGTGAGGAAAAAAAAAACACCTTAACCCAACTCTCTCTCATTTCACACCGAAAATGAAAATTAACTCAAAGTGCACTCCTACAAACTTAAATGTAAAATGTAACACTATAAAACTCTTAGAAAAACAGAAGCAAATTTTTAGGACCTAGAATGAGACAAAAAAAATTCTTCAATGTGATATCAAAAATTTAATTTAGAAAATGAAGAATTGATAAATGGGAACTTCATCAAAATAAAAAACCTGCTCCAAAAAGACTTTGCAAAAAGGATAAGGAAACAAGATACAGAACAGGAGAATATACAGCAAAACTTCCAGAGTTGACCACTTTCCTACACTGACCACCTCCTTAGGATCACCTAATTGTCATATTCTGGACATACACCCCATGTACGTATCAGTAGGCCTAGTTCCTTCTGTTGACCACCTCTGTGTCTTGACCTGTTTGTTACAGTCCCTTGGTTGTCAGCTTATAGAGGTTCTACTGTGTTTGCAAACCATTTATTTGACAAAGGAATAGCAGATTACATAAAAAACTTGCAAACTGATTAATAAAAAACCTGAACATCCCATTAGAAAATGGGCAAAAGACATTTCAGCAAAGAGGACATATGGATGGCCAGTAGTGCATGAGAGATCTTCAAAATCATTAGCCACTAGAAAATCCAAATTAAAACCACCATGAGCTATAACTACATATCCATCAGCATGGCTAAAATTAAAAAGAGTGACAACAGCAAATGCTGATGAGGATCCACAGAAACTAGACCACTCACACATTGCTGGGGAAACATAAAATAGGACAGCTACTCTGCAAACGGTTTCTCAAAAAACTAATCATGCAACTACCATAGAACTCAGTAATTGTACTCGTGGGCGTTTCACCTAGAGAAATGAAGGCTTCTCTTCACATCAAAATCCATACATGAATGTTTATAGCAACTCTATTCACAGTACCCAAAACATGGACACAACCCAGATGCGCTTCAGTGGGTGAAAGTTCACACAAACTGTGGTACGTCTATGCAGACAGTGGAGTACTACTCAGTGATGAAAAGGAAAGAACTGCTGAGATGCACAGCCTCCTGGGTGGAGCTCCAGAGAATTATGCTAAGTGAGAAAAGCCAATCCATAAGCCTTCCTTTATATAACATTCCAGAAATGACAAAATTACGGAACTGGAGAACAGCTTCATGACCACAAATGGTTAAAGAGGGATGGAGGGAAGAGGGAGGGAAGAAGGCGTGGCTAAAAAGGACAGCACAAAGGGTCCTTGTGAGGATGAATTCACTTTGACTGCACCAGGGTCAGTATCTTGGGTGGGGGGTACAATGCTACACAGAGCTTTGCAAGATGTTACCACCGGAAGAAACTGGCAAAGAATATGTAGATTCTGTATTACTTCTTGCAATGGCATATGAGTCCACAATGAGCACAAAATTCAAAGCTTAATTAAAATAAAAAGGACACAGCATGAGACTGTCCCCGAAAATCAAAGGTTTCAGATTCTGCAGTAGACCTGATCAAGCATTATGTTTATTCCAGGGTGTAATAAAGTATTCCAGGGTGTTATTCTTGCACCTGGGTGGCAAGAGTCAGGGCCATGGAGTGACATGGTTGGGGGAGTACTCAAATGGCCCTCTGAGCCCCTGAAGTCATTTCCTTTCCTGCTCTCAGGGATAGAAATGGGCAGAGAGGTACCTGGACCACAGGGGCTCTCCTCCTGCCAGCACCCAGCTGCTGGCAGACACTGCTGGCCCTGTAGGGCCAGACCCCAGTTGCAGAGTCTTCAGTGCAGTGTACACCAGGATCAACCCCATGACAGTCATGCTGTCCCTTCACAGGTGAGATCTTCCAGCCAGTTAATATCCATCAGCGACTAGCAAATAAGTAGGTGTGGCCTGATGAGAGCTCTCTCTCCCAGAGCTGCGGGTGCCTTTAGCTAAGAGTCATTAACAAGAGCAGCTTTCTCCAATTCAGTAACCACAGGCAGGCATTTCACAACCCTAGCACTCAGCCTAGTAACCAAAGGTAAACATAACATGATTTATCAATTTGCAAGATCCAAGAAAAGCTATTTTGATCTGTTAACTGCCTCTAATGAGGACACAGCTATCCAAGATGCAATAAACTATCAGATGGAGGAGACTACAAGTTTGGTTGGAGCATGACATTTAGAAGTGCTACTGTTTGCACTAGAGCACCAGCCACCACTGCCCCTTGTCACTTGCAGACACAGGCACCAATAAGGAGGAAATAGTAAGAACTAGAGATGAACAGACAGAGAAGGATGCAGCCCAAACAGATGACTTAAGGAAAGAGGGGCAGGCTATGTGAGTGGTACCAGCCAGGGATCCCAGGGGCTCTCTTCTTACTCTAAACAGTGCTGATCTGAGCCGAGAATAAAATCCAGCAGACTTCCTTCTGCTCCTGCAACTCACTGAGGTGTTTCCCACCTCAGAGCCTTGGCACCTGCTGTTTCTCTTGCCTGAGTGCTCTGCCCCAGATCTGCACCTGTGTCATTCCTAGGTCCCTGCCCCTTGCTCGGAATGGCCATCCTGATGGCTCCTCCCAAACTGGCCTGCAGCCTCCCTGCATTCACAGTCCCTACTGGACTCCCTGTCTCCTCCACAGCACTTCTTTCTGGAAGCATCTGGCTTGTTCATTAGTTTATTATCTCTCCTAAGGTGAAAGTTACATGAAGATAGAAGCTTATCTGTCTCATCCCCCAAGTTATCCCCATTATCTGACACAGAAAATTCCAGTAAGACCTGTTGAAAGAACCAGTGACAGAAGCTGTCTCGATTCCCATAACAACTTTAATTCTGCCCAGGAACGGTTGTGTGGTCATAATAAGGGTCCCTCACAGAGGTTTTTGCTGCCTATGGAGGACTTGGGAGGGCAAAATGCCTTTATCTTTCTGAAGATCCATGTGATAGAAGCTTTGGTACTAAGGTTGACAAGGCAAGCCAGCAACTGAGCCTGGGCCAGACCCCAGCACTGTGTTCCTAATGCACCTGAGTTTGGGCTGTTTGCCTGTCTGAAAAGTACCAGCCTTTTCTAAGGAAAGAGCAGTTTCCCAAAGTTTTCTAAAGCTTCTCCTTCTGTTGGAATCACCTCCAATGAGAAAGACAGAGCCCAGTCACAAATCAGAAGACCCAGATCCCAGCTTGGCTGTGCAATGACTCTCCCTATGATGTTAGACAAATCCCTTGCTCAAGACAAGAGCCCCAGCTTCTGCTAGACACATGTCCTCTGAGTTCCCATCCCAGCCAGGCTAGCTCTGTCCTGTGCAGGGTTCCTATGGAATGGGGAAGGCTTGCTTTTCCCCCTAAAGAGAGATGCACTTTGGACCCAGCAGCCCATCTTAGGAGCTTCAGACTAAACCCCACCCTGGAGGAAAGACCCTCATGTGAGGAGCTGGGTGGTGCAAGGGCCCCTCCTATTGGGGGGTTCTGAGACGATGTGGGATCTAGCAAGGTGGGCAGCCTCAGATATTTGAGAGCTATCAGACTCCGGACAAGCCACTTCCATATCTTAAGCCTCAGTTTCCCTAACTGTAGCTGACAGTAGTAAATGTAGCAAATGATGAGATTAAACAAAATAATGATGCAGAAATATTTTGAGTGCCTGGCAAATGCTCAGTAAATGACAGCTCTTAGAAAGATGATGATGATGATGTTGGCACAGAAGAAAAAGAGTTCCCATTGAAAAGAATGATCACCGGCTGGACTGTTGACAAAACGGTATGTGTGAGGGATCTGGACTTGAGCCTCCTTAGAATAAAGGCGTGTATTTAAATGACTACTCCCGTCTTAGAACAGTAAGGTATCTTTCCCAAGGAAGCATTTTAATGCCAGATATTTCAAGAGTCCAATAACATTCCAAAATTGTAGAAATCACCTTGATGTTTGTTTCCCAGATAATTTTGGCTCTTTTAAGTAATGATTTGATAGTCATTTAGGGGAATGGTAGGTAAATTCCAGAAACCCCTCTAGATGGAATTGAGTGAGCTATTAAAAATGGCACCTATGAAGACGGTGTAGCAATGTGGGGCAAGGGTTAAGAAATAAGGGGAAACAATGCAAAATTGTGTTATGGGTACAGCTGGTTAGAAAAATGTCTGCTTATGGGCAGGCTCTAGAGGGAGAGATTAAAAACAGTTGACTTACTTGAGTGATGGGATTAGGGCAATTAAAGCAACATTTCTGTGACGGTTGTTTCAGTGTGGTTTGTGCTATTTTTTAGTACAAAAATGAGGACTACAGTTGTCACGCTGTGGCCCATGCCATTTTTCAAGTAAAAGAGAGAGAGTATTGCAGGGGAGTACAGACACTTCAGGGGTCCCTGGAGCTTCCCTCTGCAAATCCCCCTGTGTGTGTGTGTGTGTGTGAGAGAGAGAGAGAGAGAGAGAGAGAGAGATTCAGTCTCTGCCACTTTATACCATTCCAAATGGCTCCAGCTCCAACAAGACCTGTTGAATGGGGATTTTCACAAATTTACAGTAGCTGAAAGAATAGCAAATTGCGATATAAAACCATTGCTGGGCTTTGTCATTGAGGTTATCACTACCATAGGGAATTGACGGGATAGAAGAGCAAATAAAGAGTTTGGGGGACCCTGTGTGGAAAACAAGCTTGCAAGGTACCTAGTCAGGAAACCTTGTGCCCTCAGGTAAAGGCACGCAGGGGCTGGCCCCTTCCTCAGCCAGGAGATACCCAGCCATGCAGCCTCTCCCAGAAGAGCAGATATCATGTGTGAGCAAAACGGTCACTCAGGGGCATCAAGTCCATGGGACCTGACCTCTCTAGAGGTGATGCCCTGTGGGCAGTCAAGAGGCAGAGCTGCTTCACCTCTGGATGGTCTATGGGCTCTGCCTGGGAAGGACCCAAGGAGATGGGGAAACTGAGTCAACCACAGACAAGCTGAGGTCAAGCTGGCTGGATACCAGGGGCAGGGAGGCTAAGGCTGGTGTTCCAGGGCACCCTCTAAGATCCCCTGATTGGACAATGATGGGGTTTTTGCTGTTGTTCCAAACATCCTTACTACAGGCCTGATGGTGTCCACAGCTTTCTATGCATTATTCAATCCACCAATCATAGCGTCATAGTGTCGTAAAGAAAGCACTGTCGTTAATCCCACTTCACGGCCAAGAAAACAGTTTCTAATGAAACAAGTAACTTACCTGAAGTCCAGGCCATGCATCCTTCTAAATGACAGAGTGGGATTCAAATCCATACCACGTTCCTGCCTGTTCACCATAATGAAAAACGTGGAGGTACAGCAGAGTGCCTGGAAAGAGAAAAGAAACCCAGGGAAAGTTGCAGACGAATGCCCTGCTCTGCACACACACAATCCACAGGCACCCCCAGACACCCAGCGGGTCACCAGCTCTGTCAGCAGCATGAGGAGCTGGGGGAGGGGAGTATGGAACTTCAGATGGATGTACCAACAGACCCAGACAGCCTGACCAATGGCCACGTTCTAGTTGAGCAAGGATGAACAAGGAATACACATACTAGAGATTTAGAAGAGAGGAGAGACAGAATCTGACCCACGACTGCTCAGTCAGCATGTCTCTACACAGATTCAGAAGAAGATATTTAATTTGAAATGTTTTCTGTTCTGGGCCTTCTGAAATTGTTGACAACAAAAGCAAAACCACCAGTATACAATTTCATGCCAGTGGGGAGTCCAAAGCCCTTTGACTAAACTTCTTAGGGCTGCTTTGAAGCAACCTTGGAGAAGGAGGGAGGGGCTGCCAGGGCCCACATACCTGGGCTCATTGCCTCTCTGCTGGTCATTTCTGGTTTTCAGCAACACGTTTTCACCAAAGCACATCTTATAATGATCAAAAAGGAATTCCAGGGCATCATGGCCCCTCTTCCTTGGGCTGTGTCCAGGGTATTTTCCCAGCACACTGGCACCATTCCAGTTAGTATGCAGGGCTGTCAGTGGCTGGCCCTGGCTGTCCTCGCCCTTCTGCTGGCCTGCACCCCTGGAAGCAGTCCACTCTTTCTACAGGAACTGCCCCCTCTTGTCCCTCCCAGCTCTCACATGCGGCTAGGAGGAGAGCAGAGATCTGCTCCGATTGTCCAGGTCGCAGATCATCTGGCAGGTAGCTTTCCCATAGCCTCACTAGTGGAATCCTTCTGAAAAGCAATCTTATGTGGGCCCCAAAGTGTAATCAGATAGAGGTGGGACAACTTTGGTCAAGATGGGGATGGGAGCTCAGGGCCCTCTAGCCAGGTCCCCTCTACTGCCTATACCCAGGAGCACTCCTTTGAGTACTATTTGCACCTGATATACTCAGGAAAGCTGGGACTCAGCAGCTCCATGTTAGGTGAAAGGCCAGGACCCAGGGTTCCTGAGCTGGAGACATCCACCACAGCCACTCCTGTGCACCACCAGGAGAACCCAAAAATGTGAGGTTCTCCCTCCCTGCCTCACCTGCCCTGGCCTCTACCCCCCACACTTGTATTAGGGGAGTTTGGTGGTTCCTAGGCCCGGATCGTGTCTCTCCTTCCCCACCATGGTGTCCCTGTGCAGTGGGTGTGGGAGACAATCCTGGGAGCTGGGCCCACCACAGTTCTGTCAGGACTGGGCTGTGCCCAGGCAGACAGCATTGTGTCACCCTGGGGAACCCAGGGCTCTTCTGTATCAGTGACAGTGAAGACTGGACTCATGAGGGTCATTAAATCCTATAAAGAATATGTCCTGAGTCGCAAAAGTCTGGCCAGGAGACAGAGTCTGTGCAGTTTGACTTGATGAACATTGACGAGGGCATCAAGAGAGCTGACTCTGCTACCAACGTGTGGTGTCTCTGGACACGTCACCCTCTCCAGGGGCATTCGTCTACAAAGGTGATCATGATCCTGCCCCCCTCACCTCACTGGTCCAGGAAGGGATAGGAAAGGCCCTGCACTGTGTAATATACTCATAGGAAATAAATGGCCCTGAAGGGTAAAACTTGGTCTCCAGGTCAGACAGGCCTGGGTTTCACTGTGCACATGGCCCTGGCTGGCTGTGGGTCTTGGTCAAGTTCCTTCATCCCCAACCCCAACCTCTATCAGCATGGGGTTGGGGGAGCTGTGTGGACTCCCTTAGCAAGTGTTCTGTGGCAAGCTCAGGACACGACCTGGTGCCCAGCTCCACAACCTCCTCTCTCAATGGGCCTGGGTCCAGCTGGAGCTTCTGTGCCAACCGAGGCTTCCATGCTGGCTTCAAAAGCACCCTGCTGGACCCTGGCAACAGAAGGGCGAACAGGCAACACAGGTCTCTTCGGTGGACCCAGGCAGTTGCTTTACCTCAGTAACCTTGGACCTCAGACCTGAGGGGTGGGTCTGAGTCAACTTAATCAGCCAGGGTTGAGGGAGGCCCTGGGAAATGTCCCATGCCCACCCCACAGCCAGGGGCTCAGCTGCAGGTATGCAGACTTCGGGCTGCTGCATTTCCCACCTGCAGTGGACACACTCAGCTTCACTGCAAATGGTTGTGGGGAGGCTACTGATCCAGCTCATCCATTAGCTCTTTTACAACTTGGTTCTAAGGAAGCCTTTCTGGGTGGGCCACACCCAGAAAGTCCCCGCAGGACAGTGCCTCTGCACCCCTCGCTCCTGGCAAATTGGGGCAGGAGGAGGTGTGTTTTCCACTGCAGAAGCAGTCATCAAGGCCACGGCTACCCACAGGGCTGGCCTGCAGGAGAGCACGCCTGCAGGAGGGGACACATGCAATCCACAGGGACTGAGCAGAGCACTCCCGGCCCACCGCAGGGAGAAGGGCGAGGAGCAGCACCAGCCACAACCCCCTGTGCTCTCCTCCTTCCTTCCAGTCCTCCCACCTGTCCTGTGCTACAGGCCACATTCCTGAGCAGGTCTAGGCTGGAGCCCTGATGGAAGGCTCTTTATGTTCATCTTCATGTAGCAGCATGAGGGTCCCTTGCATCCCTGCCCTGGCTGCTCAGCCGAAACCTGGAATCCCGAGGGACCGTGGGGAACATCCTCTCCTCATGCTCCCACTACCCCCTATCCCCTCCCTTGGGCTCCACGGGGAGGCGGGAAGCCAGGCTTCCACTCTTGCAGCTTCTCTCCCATTTCTGTGTCTCCAGCACACCTGCTCAGCGCCCCTAGCTCACCCCCCAGACTCTAAGACATGTGCCATGTGCACACACACACACACACACACACACACACACACACACTTGCTGCCTCTGGTGCTCGAGTGGTCTCAGTGCACATCTTTCAAGTCAATTTGACTGAATACAGTGAGAGAGGGGTCAGGTGAAAATCCCAGAGGGAAAAATAAATCTTGGGTTTCATAAAATGACAGCACAGACTCTTCAATTATTTTGTTTACATTTCTATTTTCAAGTTAGCTATTTTTTAAATTAAATGTTTGAGATAATTATAGATTTTCATGCAATTATAAGAAGTAATACAGAGCGATCCTGTGCACCCTTTACCCAGTTTCCCTCCAGGATAACTGATCTTGGTCTCATCTCCCCAGTGTCACTGGTACTCGAGTGTGTGTGTGTGTGTGTGTGTGTGTGTCACGTGTAGGTTCCTGTACCCAGTACCATAGTCAAAACAGGACAGTTCCAAAGCCACAGGAGCCCCCTTTTATAACCACACCCTCCTCCTTCACCTCTGCAACACTAACCTGTGTTCCATTTGTAACCTTTTGTCATTTCCAAAACCTTGTATAAATGGAATCATGTAGCGCATAGCCTTTTGGGATTGGCTCTTTTCAGGAGGCAACATCGTCTGGAGATTCATTCCAGTTGTTCCTTTAGTTGCTAAGTAGTACTTGAAGGCTGTTCTTTTTAACAAAAGGAGTTTTCTTCTTTACAATTAGAATCATTACAGTAACAACAAACACTTTTATATTTATTATTACTACGTGCCAGGCATTGTGCTAAACTCCTCTGTAATTCTCCCTTCAACCTGGAGCTTTGTACTCCTCTTATTCCTGCTTCACAGGAGAAACAGCTGAGGCACAAAGACGTTAGTCCCTTCAAAGAGGAGTGACCCTCAAAGAGAGAGCTTCTTCGCAGAGTACCATGGACTGCAAGGTACTGATGAGTTCCCCCAGCCCTCTAAACCCATTTCCTCATCACTGACCAGGGGGTTGGTGAGAGGAGACCTTGTGATTTGAGCCTAGTGCCTGGTTATTATTATTATTATTTTTCCTGCCTCAGGTTTATTCATACAAATAGCACAGGAGGACCCCAGCTCCATATAGACAGCAGCCTAGAGGTCACACCGGTCCTTTTGTCCTCATGGCAGGCAGACAGATGCCTCTACTCTGGAGCCTTTGTGGGGGCCTGGGCACTTTGGGAGCCTGAGCTGGAACTGAAGCTGGAGATGCAGATGAAGCAGCAGATTGGGCCTTCATGTGATCCTTGGCCTTGACCTTTGGCCGGCAGAGCCTGAGACCCTTGGCAATGCGTGCAGGAGCACACTTCCCAAGCTTGGGGTGGGCAATGTAGGCAAGTCAACGGAGTTTACGGCTGGCACCCTTTGGAATCTTGGTCTTAAATTCCTTGGGCTTTACAAGGGCCTTAGAGCTTCAGCATGTGCACTCACAGCCTTGGCATTGTTGGCCTGCATCTTCTTCAGGCCCTTCTTGTTGTGCTTCTTGGCAAAGCACATGTTTCTCAGGAGATTCATATCTTTGTGATCAGGGTTTCTTGATGCCATTTCTGTGCCACTTTTGGGGCTGGTTGTGTGTGGTGTGGTTCTTGGACTTGGCCATGTCTGCACTGTGACCCGTGACTGCCGAAGCACCTATGACTGGAAGTATTATTATTTTTTATCAAAGGTAGAGGCAGCAAAGATTCTGGAGGGTTCCATGAAGTGAAGCCTGTTTGGGAGCCATGGGGATTTCTGCATCTACCCTCCTCAAAGCCTAAGCTCACTCCTTGTAAGGATCTCAGAGCCACACTTTGCTTCCAGAAAGTTGACTTTTAGAGGTTTAGATTTGTGGCCTTATGTTGGGAGGTAGGCTGGGAGGCGGGCGGGGAGCAGTGGGCCTTTTGCTGCTCATAATAGTTTCCCAGGTCTGTCGTAACAAAGTACCACAACTAAGTGAATGCAAACAGCAGACATGTCTTCTGAAGGCTAGAAGCCTGACATCAAGAGTCAACAGAGCTGTGTTCCCTTCTCCCAGGGAGGAATCGTCTTTTCCTTTCAGCTTTTGGAGCTCCCCATCAATCCTTGCAGTTTCTTAGCTTGTAGCTACATCACTCCAAACTCCACCTCCATCATTGGATGACGTTCCTCCCCGTATATTTGTGTCTCTGTTTGACTCTCTCCTTTCCCTTTATCAGGACTAGTCATTAGCTCTGCAGCCCACCCCACCCTAACCCACTATGACCTCATCTTAACTAATTACATCTACGTAAGGCCACATTCGCAGGTGGTAGGGGTTAGGATTCACCACGTCCTTTTTGGAGCACAATTCAAACCACCACCTTGACCACAAAGATCTGCTCTGCTCTGGGGGTGGACTGGGCCTGGTGTGAGGCAGCCTGGGGTGACACCTTTAAGCAGGGCACAGGTGTGGCACAGGGGATAACTCACCATTTGCTAATGGGTTCAAAGGCAGAAAGAATAGGCCACATGCTCTCTGTGACCACAGGAAGCAGAAACAGGACAAATGGGCAGAACCTACAAGAGGACCAGTTTCTTATCAGGGCTAGCCACTATGCATGGACACGGCTGCCCTGATGATGAACATTCAGGGAGCTCCCTGCAGAATCTGGGTAGCTGCTGACTGGGGACACACCACAGAGCATGCTTTCTCTAGAGGGTGGTATCACCTCCAGCAGGACAAAAATTCAGGCTTGGGAGGCAAAATGTCTTAGTCATTATTATAATGGCTGTGCCCTCCAAAGGGCTTCAGTACATAAACAGATATACAGTTTATGTGTAGTATTAAAATGTTATGGAAAGGGATGATTGGGGGAAATAATATCTACGTTGGCTCCTTTAGGAGGTAGTAAAGAAAAAGGGCTGAGGAACACCATTCTGGAGGGAACACTATGCTGGCAGGAGCTCAGGAGAAGTGGTCTCAAGAGCCAACCCTCTGAGTCCAGAGCATTCCACAACTCAGATCCTAGCATTGTAATTTAAGACTTCAAATCCATTGACTGCCCCAATTGACCTTTCACACAGAATCAGGGAAACTGCCTTTATAGTAGGAAAGATTCTCTGTCGGACAAGATTCCTTTCTTTATCCCATACTGGCTCACAGAGGCCTGAAACTGCTCAAAGAGGAAACATGGCCCCTCGCTGACTAGAGAGAGCTTTAGAAGTGAATTAGAAGATTCGCTCACACTAACGTGTAAAGAAATGATAATACCCAAGATCAGAGCACGACCAGGCCCTTGAGAAGTTCTATCCACCCTCTGTGACAGCACAAGAGATTCTGTGGGAGCTTTAGTTTGGCAATAGGCTCACCCTCTTCCTGAAGCCCAGATCACCATGTACCTGCTGGTCCACATAAAGGGGCTTATCCAAACCCATCTGTCTAAGGCAGCACACCTGCCACGTGCGTGGTGGCAGGGCTGTGGGGTTGGGCAGTTCTCTTAGTAACTATGCTTAATTCTGCTTTTTCCCCCTAATGAGTATTCTGCAGTATGTCTTGGAGCTGGGGAGCAGGTAAGACTAAGGCTATTTCCTGTAGGAAGCAGCCTCCTTTTTGAGGTAAGGAGGAAAATCCAGGCACCATGCTTTGTCAATGCCAAGACTTCTGCTATAAGGTAGAAACATACCACCAGGTGACAAGGAGTCTAAGCTCCAGGCATCACAAAAGCTGAAAAGCAAACGCTTGGAAACTGCACTTCTGGGTAATTGGCACAGTTTTTAGTGTTAGGAATAAAAGAATCGAATCTAACAGGAATCTACTTGTTCCAAGTAAAAGCCAAGAAGTACAAAGCAGGAATTCTGTAGCCGGGAGAAACAAGCCTGCATCAGAGCAAGAGGGTATAAATCTGATCCTAGCCTCCGAAAGCCACACCCTGGTCCAGCCAGGTCTTCAGCCTTGTAATGCAGGGCCACAGCTTTAACGAGGCCCAGCTTGCTAATTACAGGCACAAATGCTTCCAAGAGAGAAAAAGGCTGCATTGTCCAAGTTGCAAGTTTTCTTTCAGGAGGCAGAGAACTGATGGATTAGTAATTTAAGAAATTTGTTTTCTCTTATAAATGCCCCATTACATGCCAAAACTCTGGCGCCCAAATATTTCATCCATCCCCTGGGGCTTTGAAGAGAATCCTGAGAAGTGAAGTTACCTCTGGCCAGTCGCAGCCTCTCAACCCCCTCCTGGGCAGCTCTCTCTACCCAGCAGCTACTGTATCTGTAACAGTCCCTGAAGGGATGGTAGCTCAGGCCAGGCTTTGAGCGGGAAGGAGGATGGGGAAAGCTGTTGAAGTCAATGGGCGCCTCCAGGACACACCCACCAGCCTGCTAGGGAGAGCTGTGCCCTCTGACTAGGGTGGGGGCTGCTGGGCCAAACCCCAGGAACCTGAGCACAACCCGACCCCCTGTTTCCCCCTGCCACAGTGACTCAGCAGCTCATGCAGGAAGATACAGGAAGTGCCCACTCTAGGCTGAAGCCCCAGCCTAGACAAGGAGCAAAGGTAAACATCAGATTAGCAGCCAAACTCGGTCAACAGCACCTCTGCTATTCCTTTCGGACACAGCCCAATGGCTCAGCGCACTGGCTCTGCCACACACAGCCTCCTCCTATGAGCCTCCTTGTGCCTGCCCTGCTGAAACAGCCTCCTGGGGCCTGTCAGCCTCCAGTCTTCTGCCTCTCCAGCTGGCCCAGGATGTTCACCTGCATCACGGGGCAGTTTCTCCCCTCCTCTATGTTGTCAAAAGTCAGAGCTCAGACTCACAAGCCTGCCCCTGGCATCCTTTTTCAGGTCATGCTCTGAGAACCCCACCAAGTGCAGCCTGTATATCACCTTTGGGCCATCACCTTACCGCTCTGTGCAGGACCCCAGGGGCTCTCCCACAAACTAGAGTGTGACCTTGGGCAATGCACAACCTCCCTGTGCTCCCTCTGCACCCCCTATAAAATGGAATAACAACAGGGTCTCTGTTGCCTAGGGCTGGGGTGGGGGTCAAATGACTGAATGCTTGTAGAGTGTCTAGAAGCGGCCTGATAGAAGAAATGATTGAGTGCTAAGTATCAGTACCATTATTACCTTTGCTCACCTGATTTGCAGCCAGGGCACATAAGTCAAAGTGTGGGTGAAGGTGCTACACCTTGGACTCTGTCCCACCAAACTTGGACATCATGACACTGTTGGTCTTTACCACAAGCCCAAGAAGGTGAGCTGCCCAGCTGACAGGCTTGTAAGACATTAGGGCAGGATGGGCCACGATTGTGGGAAATGGCAGAGGGCCACAGTGTGGGGAGAGACAGCTACCCTCCCTGCTCCTTCCCCTCAAAAGGAAGGTGCTCATCTTTTCTAAGGCCAGGACTGGGCTGGAGGAGTATATGGAACAGCAAAGCCCTCATCTGCTTCTGTCTCTGCGCTGGATCCCTGGGAGGCCTGGCACATTCCTGTGGTCCAGGGTTTCCACACTCAGGCCCGCGCCCTGCCTGCCTGCTCAGCATGCCCTGTCCGGCTGCCTTCTGGCCTCACGCCCACCCCTGGGTGAGTGGAGCCTCTCCCCCAGGGCCTCTCTACACTTCGGCCACACCAAACCAATTCCAGGTGGATGGCCAGAGCCCAGCACCCACAGGGAGGGGAGCCGGGGGTAAATGGCTCCGACATCACAACCCGGAAACGATTATCAATCAGCCCTGCCTTGCATCTCACCCTCGCTCCTGCCCAGCTTTTGTTGCCGCTTCCTCTCCCTTCAGCCAGGGAGGCGGGGGCGCGAGGGATGAGAAGCAGGTGTTCCCATGTCCTGAGCAGCTCCCCACATGGTTTCCCACCATGACTGACTGAGGAAGGCACCAGCGGACAGAGGACCTCCAGCCCCGCAAGAGGGAAGAGGGCTCACGGGGAGCTGTGGGAGCCACATGGTCCTCTGTCCCGCCAGAGCAGGAAGGACCTTCTACACAGGGCCTTGCTTTAGAATTTGAAATCAGAGTGCGTAGGGTACAATCTGCAGCTGGGGGGAGAGATGACAGACTCAAATCTCCCTGCCACAGAGCATCAGAAAGCCTCTTCACCCTAAGAACCAACTTGAATCACTGGAAGAGGCCAAGTTAGAAGGCCTGGGTCAGAGCGTGAGTCCTGCCACTTCTGAGCTAACTGGACCCTTAGTTTCTTCACATATGAAGTGAAGGTAACATCCTCTGCCCTGTCTCCCTCAAAAGGTTCTACATTTATTCATTTGTTCAGCTGGTAGATGCCAGGCCTGAGCTGGGACTCCTGGGAGGAATCCACTGGGTCCCTGGTGCTTCCAGGAACTCAGAGTCTAGCTGCCCTGATAAGCACATCAGTTCAAATCTACGAGGAGGAAGCTTTGTAAAACTGTGAAATGCCAAACTATTGGCATCATTAACATGAAACTCCCAGCACTGACAGTGATTATGCTGTTGAAAAGGTCCTACGTATTAGGTTAGTGCTCCTCAGATTTTAAGGTGCATTTGAATCACCTGGGGATCTTGTTAAAATGTAGATGGTGATTCTGAAGGTCTGGGGTGGGCCTGAGATTCTGCATTTCTGACAAGCTCTCAAATGCTGCTGCTGCTGTTGGTCTGTGGACCACATTTTGAATAGCAAGTTATTAGGTTAATGATGAGCAATTACTGTTCGTTAAATCCAAAGTAACTTAGTTTATCAGATCAGCAGGATTTGGTGAAAGAAAACCAGAGGATGGATAAGTTGTGATGGGGGTGCCTGAGATGGGGCAAGTTCTAGAATACAGGGCCTCCCGGAGTGGTGGCCATGCAGGCGTCTATAGACACTTTGCAGAACGAGACATAGGAGCATTTGAGGGAGTGGGGCTCTGGAGAGGACAGGTGAACTCACGCCATGTGATACTCAGTGGTGCCCAGAGTGCTTCGTGGAAAGGCAGATTTGCAGCGGGCAGATGTGGTTTGTACACAGATCATAGGTACTTCTTTTGGGGTACCTTTTTCTCCCCATAAATGTTCAAAGGGAGGAAGGTGGGACTCAGTTGAGACCGGTTAGATTGAGGGAACAACCCGGTTTAAGCCAGAATATCCTCATGACAAAGTGTCAGCTCACAGAACCGGAGGCAGGGAACAATCAGGCCATGGAGGAGCAGGATGAGGACTGTGTCTCCCTCAGGCCCTGTCTCTTGTCACTTGCATTTGTTTCTCTCTGTGCATTCCCCAAAGTGTCTACTGTATAGCTGCAGAGAAGGCCCAAGAAAGTCAACAGAAAGAGGGGTGAATAAGCATCCGGGTCATAAATTTGACCTCGAAAGAAGTAGCCCACTCAGAGACATACTCATGCTTTATGACGGGAATGGAGTTGGAACACCTGGAAAATTCTGTTCTTCACTGGATGAACTCTTTGCTCCCAAAATAAAGCCCATAAACTTGTTCAACAGCTGGAATTTTCCCTCAGAAGAGAATACCTCGTCTGGCAGTTGACTTAAGCAGTTATTTGCAGTCTATAATTTTCACAAAAACAGTAGGGTGTGCCTGGCGGGAGATGTTTTCTACAATCCCATGGAAAGAAAACAATGAGAAAACTTTAGAACAAAGGATGCTCTGATTCCATTAGAAAACCATCGACAATTCAGGGTCAAGGCCAACAAAGACGTGGAAAGTTTTCAAGCAGATTGTGAGGAATCGGGAGAACTGTGCTTCAGGAGGATGCTTCAGAATACAACGTGAGGATCCCCTGGAGGGAGCAGGTGGGGGCGATGCTAGAGGCAGGGAGGGCAGCGAGGAGGTGGCCACAGCAGCCCAGGTGAGAAAGATCTGGGGCCCACGGAGGCGGCAGCAGTGGACGTGAGGAAGGGGAGCCAGGGGATCTCCACATAGGGAGAACCCACAGGGCTTGGCAATGAGTAAACTGGAGAGAAAGTGAGGATCCAAGAGACAACAGTGACTGCAGGTCACTGAAGAATATGGTCCAGGCAATGAGGAGAGGGTCCAAACACACGGACAGATATTAATGTGCTGGGAAGAGTTTGGGGGTCAGTAGCAATCTGAAAGTGGGCCTCTGTTTTCATGCGTAAGCAGGTCCTGTGTGCTCCTGGGCCTGCAGGACAGGACAGAGATGAAGTGAATGAAACAAAACTGAGGAGAGAAAGGAGATGGTGGGACGCTGCTTCTTAGCACACTTTCTAGCTCTGGGAAGCTTTCCTTGGCCTTAAATAGCATGAACACTGCAGATCATGCAGCACTTCTGAGAACCACTGCCTTGAGGAGTTAGTTCATGTCCACCTACAAGGCCAAAAGCAACCTGGAAGGCAGACCCTGGAGCGGTTTGCAGTCCTTCTCCCAGTCTGGGGACACTGATAGCATCCACAGAGACGAATGTCATCAATTCTGGGTGAGGCTTGGAACATGCCTCACCTCTGCCCTCTGAGATCCCCTCCGAGTGAAGAGGAGGAGAGCATGAGGGACAACAGAAAGACCTTTGCCCTTTCTTTTTTTTTTAATTCTTTATTAAATCATAACTGTGCACATTAGTGCATTTGTGAGGTACAACGTGCTGATTTGACATACAATGTGGAATGTACATCTAACGATTAACATAACCATCTCCTCGCTTACTTCTAATGTGCATAATGCAATGATACATTTCTAAACGATTAAGAATAGAGTCTGAATGTCTTTGCCCTTTTCTAAATGAGCTGACCTGCTTGGTGTGGCTTGGGAGGAGCATCCCTTGTATGCAAATTAAAAAATCTCTGGACCTTGACATATTGAGTTACCCATGTCAAGAGCACCACCTGCCAAGCCACCTGCAGTGTAGAACTTGTGTCCTCGTGCCTTTCAAGTTGGGGTCCATAGTTGAAGCCACTGATTGTTTTCTCTCTCCAGGCCTTCTTACTGCTGCTAGGATGCCTGAGAGTTCTTCCTGCCCCTCAGCTGAGCAGCTCTGACCATCTCTGTGTGTGGTTCCCAGGCTTCCCAAAGTGCGTCTTGCTTTGTGATTACTCGGGTTGCCTAATGCTTGCTGCTGCAGCCTAACCATCTCAGATCTCATGGGGTTACTGCAGAACAGCTCTATTTCTCACAGAAGTCCACAATGAACATCCTGGCCGCCCAGCTCGCTTGGTCACCCTTCCTCAAGTAGGGGACTCAGGCGTCAGGCCCCTTCCATGGTGGCTCCCTCACCACTGACTCTTCATATTTTACCAGCAGGCTTCCAAGGGTATCCCTTCAACTTACATTATAAATCAAAGCATCTCAAATATATCCTCCAAATTTGGTAAAAAAAAATCCACTTCACTGATTTACAGGAAAGAACTTAGTATTTCCTTATGTAGAAAAGATCATTTTGAGGAGGAAATAACACTTTTGAAAGTTACCATTATAAAAGCTGTTCACTCTTCTCACCTGAATAAAGGACAGCTTCAGGAAAACCATCTGGGGAGTGTCCTCCTCAAGCTGAGCGCCCATTCACTCAGCTACTTTTCTCTTCTAGGCCCTAACCTAGGCATGTGACTGGTAACACATCTAATTCACAAAACACCTTGGAAAATTCATTAACAGGCCCACTTCACAGAGGAGCAAACTGTGCACCAGAGAGGTTGGGTAACTTGCCCAAGGTCACACAGATTTTGTTAAGTAGCACAGCTGGGATTTGATTCCAGACAGTCTGGCTCCAAGATGCACACTTGTTTCATGACATAAGCCTGCCATTCTCAGTGATCAAAACAAAACAGAACTAAAACCAGAACCAGAAAAGGAGACAGCAGCAGCTTCAGAGGCATCACACCCTTTCATGTGGTCCATAGAGAATGGTAAATATTAGCAGGTTGGAGACATCTCTGCCCTTTGATAATTATTTCTGCTCTGGGTTCCCAATGACAGTAAGTTGAGGCTACAATTCCTATTTCCTGAATCAGCTATGAGTATATACAGACTGCAAAACTGCAAAAACCAGCTGCCCCTTGCAGCAGGAGGTAGCAATTACATCAGAGGTTCTGCTCACAGTCCTTTGCATTTACCAGTTCCAGCCGAGGCAGCAGCAGCGCACTGGAGACCTCACAGTGAAGAGAAGCTTCTTGGTGGTGCACTGGCGCCAGTTTGTATGGTACCACCATGCATGGGCCAATTGTGCACATCCCTTCCCAACTTCATGTTCAATGTCAGCACATTGTAAGCTTTAAATTGGCAATGGTGGGAGTGTTTACACCACAGAATTGGCGTAAACCAATCAGAAAGCCTGTTGATAATAGTCTTGAGGGGCAGATGGTACAGTTGAGGAATGGTAGGAGATAATAGTAATAATAATAGCAGCTAATATGAATGGAGCACTTAAAATGTACCTGGTACAGTGCTGAACTCTTAATGCATAATTGTGTATAACCCATAGGAAAGTTATGACATAGACAATATTATCATCTTCATTTAAAAACAAGGCTGGGTATGGTGGCTCATGCCTATAATCCTAGCACTCTGGAAGGCTGAGATAGGTGGATCACTTGAGCTCAGAAGTTTAAGACCAGCCTGAGCAAGAACAAGACCCCATCTCTAATAGAAAAATTAGCTGAGAGTGGTGGTGGACACCTGTAGTCCAGCTACTCAGGATGCTGAGGCAGGAGGATCACTTGAGCCCAGGAGTTTGAGGTTGCTATGAGGTAGGCTGATGCCATAGCACTAGCCTGGGCAACAGAGTAAAGTCCTGTCTCTAAATAAATAAATAGGAGACCACAAGCTTCAGAAAGGTTTAGTTACACAGTAAGCCAATATTCAAACTCAGGATCTCCAGCACCAATAACCCTGCCCTTTGACCCTCACACTGAGCCTCCCAGCACAGGAGGTGCCTCTGGAATAGGGTCCAAGGTGCCCTGCTTCAAAATCACCAGGGATAACTTAATAAAATGCATATTCTAGGGCTCTGCCCCTTATGTCCTGAGTCAGAACCCTGGGTTGTGGCCAAAGAGTCTGGATTTGTATCAGGTTCTCTGGCTGATTCGCTCCCTGAGGGTTGTTACCCAGGGCAGGTTAAGAGCTGGCCTCTAATAGAGCTCTGCCCAGAGCTTCCTGCAAAATTTAGTGGGAAATCTGGCCAGAGAATTGGGCTAGAACTCAGGTGGGGTTGAGGAATTGGCCTGAGCACCCTGGACAGGGAGTCCAGCCTGATTTCAGCTCCTTCCCCAGGAGCAGGCCAGTCCTCAGGCTCAGCAGCTCAGTGGGCAGCAGGCCAAGGCAGTGTGGGCAGCTGTTGGGAGCCCAGGGGCTGGGCACCTCAGGAGGCAGCAGGGATCCTTATTTTATGGTCACAAAAAGAGTGGTTTGTTGAGATTCAATTTTCCAACAAATTTCAGTATGTGGAGCAAAATCTGCTTTGTATTATTTTCTTTTCCAAGTGGAGTTTCCCATGGTTAGTAATAATAAAATCACCTTGGCAGGACAGTCATGAAATGGAAATGAAAATACTACCAAAGAAATGGTATTTGAAGCAAAGTAAACATCATATTCCACAAGGAAAGGGACAGGGTTGGCCCATGAGCCGCTCAGGTCGTAGCTGTGACAAGGGCCAGCCCAGCCCTCAACAGCAGGACCTGCCCCATCCCACCCCACCAGGATCCACAGCACTCACTTCTCACTTCCACCTTCCACTTCCCACCTCCATCAGTCTTGAAGAATGATGCCAAAGACACACTGGATGCTCTCTCCAAACCAGCCCCAGCTCAGGTCGCGATGGAATCACAGCAAACATCCCTTCCCTGGCACTTACTCTGCCCCATGCAGGCTACCAAAGCAGAAAAGTTATGAGCTCGAACCCAGCTGTGGTGTAGGGTTTCCCTGGGGTGATGGACACCTGTAGTCCCAGCTACTGAGGTGGCTTGGTCATCTCTGCCTGAGCTAGGTGAGGCCCGAAGCCCTGACATTAAAATGGGGAATTTGGATGAATGTGTCATCCCAGTGACATGCAAATCTCAGGCACGTCTACCTTGAAAGTAGGATAAACATATTTATCAGATCCCTTGTTGAGAGCTAGATTAACCAGAAGAAAAGACAGGGCAACTGAGGACTCAGGATACTTGGGGGAGAGAGAGAAGATGGGAGGCTGCAGAAAACACTTGCCACAAAGCATTTCTGACCTTGCTACACAAAGAAGGGCCCATGGATTTGCATCAGAATAATCCCTGGGGTGGGGGTGGGGTGAAATTCTGGAGAGGTGGGGAATAGATGAAACAGGATTTGCCAGGAGTTGCTGGTTGCTGAAGCTGAGTGAGTTCATGGGCATGGTTTATTCTATTCTCTCTATTTTGCAGATGTTTGAAAGTTTCTATGATAAAAGTTAGAAACAGATAAGGTGACGATGGATAGGATCTGTATTCCTATCCCCAGTCCCTGCTCCCTGAAAAGTTGGAGGAGCCATGTCATAGTGGCATAGAGCCAAGAGGGAAAGGATGACCCAGCCAAAGAGATCCAACTACCCAGGCCTTAACCCCTTCCCTCAAGCTCAGCCCCAGGCCCCAAGGCCTCCACTGGCCACACCCACCCACCCCTCACCTCGTAAACCTATACTTATTGTTCTACCAGGAGGCCTGCTCTATACCAGGCACCCAAGTCCAGCAATCAGCAAGACAGTCATAGTCCCCGGCTATGTGAGTTCACAGATGAGCTGGGGGAAAACAGATGATCGACACAGGATCACAGACTTGAGATGGTTTCTGACTGATAAGGGGCAGGAGGCAGTGAACAGGAGAAGAGGGAAAAGTGGGATGGGGCAGCTGCTTTAGAAAGGGTGCCATAGGAGGCCCCCCAAGGAGTGTCATTGGAGCAGGGACCTGAGCAAGGGCATCTGGGAGGGTGCAGGGCTGGGGACAGCAAGTGCAAATGCCCTGAGGCCCACTATGCTTGGTGGTAAATGTAAAAACAACAAGGGGGGAGAGTAGGAACTGAGATCAGGAAGGAGTCTGGCCAGGGAAGACCCCACAGGACCTTGTGGGCCTCTGTGGAGCTTGGAATTTGCTTTGGTGGAGAGGAAGAAATGTCACAAGCACACTGGTTTGCCCTGAGGAGACACTGTGGAGCAGGAGTGGTCACCGGGAGACTGGATCAGAGACCACTGTGGTTGTGAGGCCAGGAGTGAAGACAGCTCGGGCCACTGTGATAGCAGAAGAGACAGAAAGAGGTAGGCAGGCTTGGGATGTATTTTGGAGACAGGGGACTTGCTGGTGGAGGCAAAGGAAAGATGGCCGGGGTGCAGATAGATGCCGAGTGCTGGGAAGGAAGATCTGTGGAAGGAACCAGGGGAAAACAGAGAAGAGAAAGATGGTGTCAGAGAGGTTGGTGCGAACCAGCCCCACCTTGGGGTCTCCATTTTGGGTTACAGAGTTAGCCATCGATGGGGTCAGGCTAACCCACAGGCCATGGGTTTAGTCTCTGGACATAGGGCCATGCCCAACAGGGCATAAATAAAGGGCCCTGGAGCCTCCCTGGCTAGAATCCGCACTCTACCTCACCCCTACTGCTCCTGTGGCACCGGGACCTTGCCACCCACCCCACAGGCCTGGGATCTGCACATCTTGCTGAAAGGACCCAGTGGAGCCTACTCACTTGCACTCTGGTCTACATGGTCAAAAAGCAGCTGTTCTCAGAATCCATCACAAATTCTAGCTCTCCCCTGAAGTCTTTCCCAATTGTCAAAGCCAGGAGGCTGCTTCCCTCATCCACCACTACCTGACAGCACCCTCAGCTTTCTGCTGACACCTGCCATGGCCTGCCCGCCGCGCAGCCCCAGAGGGGACGTGAGACGTGTCTGCATCTGTGTGCTTCTCTGCTGCTCCCAAACCAGGAGCATCTGGGGAAGGAACAGCAACCCACTGACGACGGCTCCTGGATACTGACTATTTGTTTCATGCTGGGGCCTGTGCTAAGTGCATTTCATCCCATCAATCCTTTGAGGTGGGTAACTGGGCCTAAGAGAAGTTAAGTGTCTTACCCTAACACGCCCTGGGGAACAGCAGAGCCAGGCTTGAGTGGAAGCTAGTTTGAGTACAGAGAGTCTGCCCTTGCTGTACTGTACTTCCCACACCCAACTCGAGGGCAGAGAAGGTCTGATTCACCTTGTACCCTCAGTGCTTGGCACAAGTCACCAGGGGCCCTGGAAGCCGGCCCCACACACTTTCTTTGTGACTACCCAGCCCAGAGCCAGGCCCTGCCCTGGGGAAGTGGCCCACAGAAAAGACATATTTACCCAGGTGCAGGTGTCACAGGCAAGGGGTGTCCAGCCTCAGAAGCTGGCACCTTCTCCCAGAGAGAAGACTTCCTTTGAAAAGAAAGGGCTGGGCTGATGACCAGATGGGCAGCCAGGAAGAGACAGCCAAGTTCAAAGAAAGCAGTTGCAGGCGAGCAACTCCTGAGAGTCGGGTAGGATAGCTGCTGCCCAGACCTGTCTGTGTTCCAGCCAGGCCAGCTCACCCTCATGCCTAGCCTCTGCCACCTGTCAGCATGACCAGGATGGGAGACTTGGCTGGGACTTCTTCACCCACCAGGAGCTGCTGACATCCCTAGTGCCCCGGATGCCTAGCCCTCTCTCCCAGGAATGAAGGCCCAGTCCTCACGCTGCAGGCAAAATGTCTTCCAAGTGGCAGTGCTCACAAAGGCTGAGTAACTTGCTCAAACTCACAAATTTAATAGTCAGACTCAGATACAAATTACAAGGATGACCTCGGTCAACTTTATGCTATACATAGGCAGTTTCATGTTGTCACTTGCTCTTCCAAGCAAGAGTACCACTTCAATAGGCACTTAAATGTGCATGTGCAGTCTGTGAACCTGCTGGGTACAAGCCTCATGCTTTGTCATCATCACTGTTGCACCATCATCCTCGTATCATCACCACCAAAGCCAATACATAGGGAATATTTACGGCAGGTTAGTCACCTTGCATATATTATCTCATTGACGCCTCAGAATGACTCATGAAATAAATGTTAATATCCCCACTTTACAGATGAGGAAATCAAAGCTTTGAGAAGTTCCAGAACATGCCCCAAGCCCCACACGACCAGGTGGCAGAGCCAGACTTCCCATGGCAGCAGTGTTGGGGCTGCCATGAAGACAGCTGCTCACCCTGAGCTGAGCTGGAGAGGCCATGAGGGCGGCTGCTCCCTGTGACTCAGATCTCAAAACTGCAGGCCCAAGTGGAGCTCTGAATTAAGGGGTTCAGGAAAAAGGGAGCTCCAGCAGAGGCCTGCAGGGAGGACCATGGTCATGCTGATAGGGAGGGATTTCAGAGCCAAGCGAGCAGGACCCAAGAGATAGTGAGCAATCTTCCTGGTCCCAGGTCATGTTCACTCAGCCAGGCGGTCTCCTGGCACCCCCCCCTTTAGCCATCCTGGCCATGCCCACCTGTGTCACAGGCCATCTTCAGTAGTCCTCAGCCCTCTCACCCTCAACACCTACATGGCAGTCAGGGACACTTCTGGGTCGTCACCTACCCAGACCACACCCTGTAGTCTGCCTAATATGAGGAAACCATCTAGAAATTTGGAAGCTCCAGAAAAGTCTATTAAGAATATAGCTCTGCCATCAGTCATCAGCCAGTAGTGGCTTTGAATCCTGGCTTTGTCATTTATTAACGCTGTCGTGCTGGGCAAGTTATTTAACCTCTCTGTGCCTCAGTTTTCTGATCTATAAAGTGGGAATAATAATAATATCTATCTCAAAGAGTTAATAGAGGAACTCAGAGAGGGTATACACATAAGGCTTTCTCATACTTCTTGCAACATTGTAAATACTAAACAAGAAAACAAAATATTAGCTAATTTTGATCCAACCTGATCCTTACATGTGTCCCTTAAAGTAACCTGGGCGAGTAGCACTGATCTGGAAGTCAGAAGTCCCAAGTCTGTGAGTGTAGCCAAAGGACCACACAAGGGAATCAGCTTTCTCTTCTTAAAATAGGGTTGTTGGTTGGTCGCCTGTAGCTCAGTGGTTAGAGTGCCAGCCCCATGCATGGAGGTGGTGGGTTCGAACTAACCTGGGCCTGCTAAACAACAAGAAAATACAAATTTAACTTTTAGGCCAGGCATGGTGGCTCACACCTGTAATCCTAGCACTCTGGGAGGCCGAGGTAGGTAGATTGCCTGAGCTGACAGGTTCAAGACAAGCCTGAGCCACAGTGAGACCTCATCTCTAAAAATAGCCGGGCATTGTAGTGGGTGCCTCTAGTCTCAGCTACTTGGGAGGCTGAGGCAAGGGGATTGCTTGAGCCAAGAGTTTGAGATTGCTGTGAACTATGACTTCATAGCACTGTACTGAGAACAGCAAAGTAAGACTCTGTGTCAAAAATATAAATAAATTAATAGAATAAGGGTATTGTCACCACCTTAGTTGACATTTAACAAAAGGATCTATGATGCTGGTACATAAGAAAGATCTCTGAAGAGGCTAAAGCCTGGCAGCAGACTACTCATAAGTTGCCTTGTCCTCTACAACTAACCCAGATTCTACCTGCT
>NW_003852398.1:40185847-40241171 GCF_000181295.1 Otolemur garnettii
TGGAGCAGTGCCTGGACCCTTTGCTGAAGACTTTGCCTTCTTCATAACTTCAAGACAGGTCCAAAATGGGAAGTGATAGCCAGAACACTAATTGAACAGTGCAAATTGATACAGATATTTGCTACACCTCAGGGTGGGAACCTTTGCGAGACTAAGACCACTGTAAATATCCAAGAGTCTGGCATGGTGTGAAGATGCCTGGGAGGATGTTCGTGATTTGGCACTCACTTCCCCGCAGAGCTTGGCAGGCTGACATGCAGGTAAAGAATGCTGAGGGACAGGAGGGGTATGGTGGCTCCTGCCTGTAATCCCAGCACTCTGGGAGGCCGAGGCTGGTGGATTGCTTGAGCTCAGGAGTTCAAGAGCAGCCTGAACAAAATCGAGACCCTGTCTCTACTAAAATAGAAAAAACTAGCCAGGTGTCATGGTGGACACCTGTAGTCCCAACTACTTGGGATGCCAGGACAGGAGAATGGCTTGAATCCAGGAGTTCGAGGTTGCTGTGAGCTATGTCACCACTCACTCTACCCAGGGAGATAGAGTGAGACTCTGTCTCAAAAAAAAAAAAAATGCTGATAGACATGGCAGTGGAGATCTGGTGGTGGACACCCAGCCAAGAGGGCAGACGTTTATCCATCAGCTGTGTTCTGGGAGCCCCTCTTGCACAGGGACACAGTGGTAAACATGAGTGCTGGTCCTCATGGAGCCCATGGTCTGGCAGGAACAGTCACTGAGCAAGTCACTGTTAATGTCAACACCATAAAAGAGGATGCCCAGGGTTCTTGGTGGGAGTACAGCAGGGCCACAGAGTAGGCTGGAGAATCAGGAAAGGCTTCCTGGAAAAAGAGTTATTTCTGAGAAGTTCATATGGCAGAGCTGGGTGGTGGGCAGACTGGGGACAGCAGGATGCCCGGTGCCTTACCTGACCTTGCCTTGCAAATGCCCACTTCGTTAGAACACAGTGGGGTCGGGAGCAGAAGCAGCTCCTTGCAGAATAAGCAAGTGTGTGGCCTTGGTATCTGTAGCCTCAAAAGGCAAGAAAATGCAGCCTCTCACCCTTTGTGAACAAAAGGGGGGCCTCCCTCTCAGAGACATTCTTGGCTGGGAGGTAGAGGGTGAAAGCCCCCCCATACAGAGATTGAAGCGTGCAGGTTTGCCTTTGGGGAAATTCCTCCGCGAGAGCCAACCACAGTTCCCACAGGCTGCTCCAGATTTCAGACTCCTTGTCTGTCACAAAACAGCACAAGCTGGTGCATCCGCCTCTGCTCTTTTTGCCTGTGGGTCCCTGTCTGATATTAAATATTACCTTCTTGTTCACGGCTTGTGGTGAATGGCATTTTCACAGCCATTTCTGTGATAATTAAATTCCTCGAGGTGTTTTCTTCCCCAGTGCTGACAAGAGTGGGAATGGGCTGTCAAGAGTGATGAATAAGCTCCAGCATGTCCGGTCAGGATGGCGGTGTCCTCCTGAAGAGGGGCCACTGTGAGGCTCTGCTTCCCACCCTGTGTGAGCCAGGGAGGAGGCCTAGCTGGTGTTGAAGGCATTTCTCAAAGTGTGCACTTTGGCACCCAGCTTCACACCATGCTAAAAGGTGTTTTGTGAGAAACGGACCCCATGGCCAAGTTGGTTTGGGAAACACTTGATTAAAAAACGTTAAACAAGTCTCCTGGCTCTGGGACTTCTCAGGACCTTTCATACATGGAGGGACTGAAAATCTCAAAGACGAGAACAGTGCCTGGCCTGGCCCAGACCCTCCCCACTGTCCATAAGGACAACGTGCTATATTGTTCTCACAGGAATGTCACAGCAAAGTACCACAAACTGAGCATCTCAAAGCAACAGAAACTGGTTCTCTGACAGTTTGGTGGCTAGAAATCCAAAATCAAGGTGTTTGCAGGGCCGTGCTCCCTCAGAAAGTCCCAGAGAGGAACGCAATCTTACCTCTCCCTGGCTGCAGGTAGTTGCTGGCATTCCTTGGCTTATGGACACATCACTCCCATCTCTGCATCTGTCATCACATGCTGTCCTCCCTGTGTATCAGTCTTCACACGGCCTTGGATTTGGATTTGGAGCCCATCCTAACCCAGTATAATCTTCCCTAAACTTGGTTATACCTGCAAAGACTCAATTCACAAATGAGGCTACATTCATGGCACCAGGGGTTAGGACTTGAGCATATCTTTTGTGGGGGACATAACTGAATCCTCTATAAGGGCTAGAGAGAAAAAAAAAAAAATGAAAAAGCAGGAAGCAGTACCCAGAGTGTCTCAGAGCACAAACTTTGTAGCCCAATTTCAATCCCTGCAAGTGCTGTGCTTTCCAGCATGGGGGTAAATGCAGCATCTCCGGTCTCATTGTTCTCACCGTGTGTAAGCTGATCCTAACACCTGCCTTGCAGGATTGTTGCAGGATCAAAGAGATAAATACATAAAGCATTGAGTCCCGCCCCTGGGCACACAAAAGGGCTTTTAGTAGGAAAGTGAAGTGGTCAGATTCTTTTTTTGGAAAAAAGCAATCCCCCTGGCTTCTGCGTGGAAGAGGGGCTGGCAGAGGTGAGACTCCTTCAGTCTTGGTCTTGCTGGGTCCCACTGTGGGTGCATCTGAGGACATCCCATGCTGTTTGTCTAGCCCTGCAAGAGCAATGCCCAGATCGAGGCCATGTGAGGATCTGCTGAGGGACTCAGACACTATCACAGGACATGGGCCAAGCTGCAGAGAGTTTAGGGGTCTGTTGCCTCCTCTGAAAGCGGAAGTGACAGTCCTTTGCCGTGTACTTTACAACATGACATGGGGAATAAATGACAAAAGGCACAGCAAATAGCTTTGTAATTTTCAATCCCTTGCTCAGTGTATGTGTGTAGGGAGGTGACTATATCTTTCAAAATACCACTCCCAATAGACACCAGGTCCCTCTCTTGGGCAGTCCTGGTAACTTTGGTACCAGGATGGGTAAGAACAGGGTAGAGGTGATTATCGGGAAAAAATGCCCCCAAATGTGAAGGAGTTAAACCTCACATGTGACCCCAGAGAGACCATCGTCATCATGTTGCCCAGGCTTTGATTCCCAGTGACAACAGAGGGTGTGGGGAGAGGAGGGCGGTGCACAGCCTGGGATGAGCAGGCCAGGGATCAGTCACTGGGGAGGTCTTGACTAGAGGTTTGATGACCCAAACTCTGAACACAATGGGTACGACTATGACCATTGCTACTGGAGATTCTGGGGATGGGAGGGCTACAAGTCCACAGGTGAGTCTGTACAGAGAAGAATAGAGGCTGCCCCACTGGCAGATCTGCAGGCTGGATGAGACCCAGCTGAACTGCCTCCTGATTGCAAGAAAGGAAAGTGAGCTCCCCAGGGCCCCAGTGATTTATGGAAGACTGCGATGCCCCCACCTACACCAAAACTACCTTTAGAGGTGGAGGCAGGCCTGGGCCTGGGTCTCAGAGTGCATGCATGTATGGCATTCACTGTTCTGCCACTGGAAGGGGCGCCCCTCAGAGCCCCAATCTGGGGAGCTGTGCAGAATCCCAGGTATGTACCCAGAGCCTGAGGGGACTCCAGAACTCTCTTTCTGACAGAATACTTGTGCTCTGACCTGCTTCTAGAACCAGCACCTGTCAAGAGAGGAGGGTGTTTGTATCATCAAGGAAAGCATTTCCAAACAGGGCCCTTCTGGAACCAGGGCTCAGCCTTAGGAAGCCACAGAAGCCTGGGCTGAGATAGTTAGGGAGGAGTACAGGAACAGCAAACATACGAGGCCCTGCCCGCAGGGCCCTCTCCAGGCAATGGGCTCCAGAGGCAGGGACCCCTCCCCCGTGGCTTTTCCTGGCCTTGAGTACAGTGTACAATGTTTAGCATGCATTCACTCAATATTTGGCAATGACTGGAATCCATATTTTCAGTCCAATACCATTTCCCAAGTGCCTGCAAGTCCTGCCTTTTCAGATGGGGACTCAAATAACGAAGTAAAAATTGGACAGGCAATTAAACTAAGGCCTTAATCCATGGAGTCAAGGTTGTGCCTCCACCACGCAATGGCTTTGCAACCCCTCAGAGACTGTTTCCTCATTGGTAAAAAAGGGGCTGGGATGGGTCCTGCTGAGTGGTTGTGAGCATTGCTGAGACCATTGATAGGCGGTTGATCACTAGGCTGCAGAGAGTAAATTTTCAGTTGATATGATTTTTTAATCAAATTATAAATTATATAAAATTTTATGTAAAATAAAATGCATAGATCTTAAGTGTTCCAGTTGATAGTTGTTAACGATCATACAGACCTGTGTGTAACCATCATTTCAAACGAGATATAGCTATTAAACATTTCCAAACATCCTGGAAAATTCCCTCACGCCCCCTTCCAATCCAGCTTTTCCACCTTGCTCCCAGAGGCAGACTTTTCTGATTCCCATGACAGATGAGCCACATTCCTTCTAAAACTTTATATAAATGGAATCATACAGAGTATTTGGGCCCCATTCTTCCATGTCTGGCTTTTTTTGTTGAGCATTGTTTTTGAGGTTTGTCTGTGTTGTTGCAGGTATTACGGGGTTGTTTTTGTTCATGGATGCCTAGTATTCCATAGTGTGACTATATCATTTCAAGAAAGTCTGCTTTCTTATGGATGAATGTTTGGTTTGTTTCCAGTTTTGAGCTGCTATAAACACTCTTATACTAGTGTCTGTGTGGACATATGTTTTCACTTCTCTTGGATAAATAATTAGGAATGTAAACACAGGGTCATAGTATAGATATATGTTGATAGGAAGCTGTCAAATTGTTTTCCAAAGTGGTTCTATCATGTATGCTCTCGCCAGTAATTTATGCATTCCATTTATTCCACATCCATCAGTATTTGGTCCTTTTTATTTTAGTTATTCTATTGGGTGTGAAATAGTAGTATACTGTGGCTTTCATTTGCATTTCCCCGATGACTAATAACATCAAGAAGTTTTTTATGTTGCTGTTAACCATTCATGTATTTTCTTTTGTGAGCTCTCTAGTCTCATTTTGAAAATTGGCTTGTGTGTCCTTTTATTTTGATATATAAAGGTTTTTTAAATATATTCTAGATATATATTTCCTTTATCAAATATATGTATTTCAAATATTTTTGTCATCTGTGGCTTACCCGCTTATTTTCTTTCGATGATGAAAAGCAGAAACATTTACTTCTGATAACAAATTCATCATTCTTTCCTTTTATGGCTAGTGCCTTTTGTGTCCTGTCTGAGAGATCTTGCCTTCCCCCAAGACTGTCAAAATATTTTTCTATGTTTTTTCCTAGAAGCTTTTTGATTCTAGGTTTTGCATTTAGGTTTATGGTCCATCTCAAACTATTATTTTTCAAATCATGGTGGTTGTTTAGAGCCACAAACACTAAAGAGACACTCAAGTTCTTTCCAGAATCAGACTGTACTTAGGCCTCAGGGTGAAGAGATAATGCCTGTTCTAAGAAAGGTCTTTGTTAGAGTCCTGGCTTTGACCTATCTACAGAGTTACTGCTAATTGACCACAGGCCACGAATGGCAGCTTAAGAATAACCAGCCAAAGAAAAAGCTAAGTTGACTTTTCTGAGTTCAGTGGGGACACTGAGCTTCTGGTTCCTAGCTCAGATAACAGCCCTGGGGACCACAGCAGGTCCCAACCCAGGGCCTTAGGATGACCACCAGGACTTGGCCACTGAGGACGTCAGGGGAGTCCCATACCTTTAAAGCCTGGCTGATTCTCAGAATTCTCTACTCACTGACAAACTGGGAAGATGAGATGATTTAGGCAGCTCCTCATGACAGACAGAACTAGAAGTGATGAGGTCTGATTGTAGTAGATGTCAGAGCCCCCAGCATGGCCCCTTGACAGCCTGGATGGCTGGGGCAGCAGGCCCTGGGCAACGTGAAGGAGAGCCTGGGTCAGAGAAAGTGGGAGGTGGTGAGGGATGGGATCCTTGCGAGGACAGGATGAGGGGCCCTCAGAGGAACAAACACCTGCACCCCAGCCTTTGAGAACCTGCCCTGGGATCTTACCCAGCACCCGGAGGCCTATGAGGAGATTCTCTCCCTCACCAGGGTTGGCCCCCTCTTGGGCCCAGGGAGGACACTGCTGGGCTTTCTTGTCTCTGAGACTTGCCTCGCAGCCTCTGTGCCCCACTAGCCCTGCTGGCATACTCAATGTATGTCTTGTCACCCTCCCATTATATGGGAATTGTACTCTTAGTGGGGTGCTGGCTAAGAGTAACAAAGAGAAGCGGCAATGATCCAAGGTCACACACTAGAGAGTGGGGGTACAGGGATTTGGGTCTGGCAGTGTGACTCCAGAGTGGGGAAATATCCCAAGGAAATCAGAGGTGTCAATGGACCAGAGACATCTGATTGCTCCTGTGGCCTCCTGAGCAGCCCAGGGCAAGGTGGGCTCCTCAGGCAGGCCCGCAGGGCTCTCGTACAGCTCTGGACTCAAGACTAGGTCACCCTTTGTGGCTACCCTTAAAACCACCACCCACAAGCCCAACAACCCTTTATGAGCAGGGCAGAGCTGGCACAGTGGAGGGGACAGCCTGCATCTGCATCACCTCTTTCCTTTGGAGGGACGTATTACCTGAGGTGACCTGTGACACTCTGGGTTAACCCAGAACTCAGAATTTTTTTAAAACAAAGTTCTTTCCCTCCGGGTCTCTTAAAAGAGAATCATTCCAGCATCATTTATAACTCAAATAATTTTGGATGTCAATTGTATGTCTTTAATGAGCCCAGAAATTTTCATAATTATTCTTTTTTTTCAAAGCCATAATTATAGGTTAGAGTATATGCTACAGACAAGAAATTTAAATAGAGCTTTTTACACACTTAGGCATTCTGCTTCTTTCTCTTCTAAAAAAAATTTTAGAACGCTTCCAATTATCCTTCTGTTACCTTTCTTTTCTCCTTGAGGTAAACACTAGGAGATGAGATTCTAATTGTCCAATGCCTTGTCCCCAGGTGGCATGTCCCAGCCCTGTCTTCCTGCTCCTTCAGTTCATACCCAGCTCCCCTGTGGTTGCGCTGGGCACAGGGACTGGCAGAAGGTGGGAAGGGCCGCTCCCAGCAGTGAAGGCCAGGGTACCCTCGTATAGCCGGCATCCTCCCACACGAGCACAGGGAGTGAGCGAACAGAGCCTCAGTAGGATGGACACAGTGTACCCGAGACGCTCCTGATGGGTCTCCTCCCATGACAAACCTGTGTCCAGTGACAACCCAAGACCTGCCCTACTTCCACTGCCTGGATTTCAAATGAGAAGCAGATGGCAAGGCCCAGCAGAGACAGGACATGGGCCAGTGACACCATGACTCTAGATTTAAACATTCATTCACTCAGGGTGCACCAAGCATCCCTGCCTTTCTGGAACTCCCTGGGAGGTCTCTCTCTCTTCCTCCATACTGATTCCAAATCTGGCCCACAATTTGTCACAGGGCATGCAAGGCTAGTCAGGCTCGGATCCTTCTCACTTAGAATGTCTATCTTTCCTCACGGGACTACCAGGTTTGGCCTCAAAGTGTTTTCTAGGTGGCCCACATCCCCCTTTTGCCCCCAGCTGGCTCTAACCTACTTCCCTTTCATTCGTCCCTGTGAGTGAAGTCATCTGGTCCCTACCTAGTGGCTTCACCGCCGTGCATCCACTGACACTTCCTGGCATTCCCAGGTATTTCCACCCTGGATCCGTGCCGGGCACTCCCCGGGCATGCACTGCGTTTTTTGCTTTTCACACTCACCCTTGGGTTGAGACCTTACTGCTATAGTTATTTGTAAATGGTGAGGCTGAGGCCACAGCCCTTGCAGCAGCCATGGGGTCTCACTGCCTCTCTCCCCTGGATTTGCTTTATGGCAGCAATTAGAGGCTGCAGGCGTGAGTCCTAGGTTGAGACAGGCTGCCTTGGCTGTGAAGGGTCAGAGATCCTGCTCTTGGTGAGACTTGCATTTTCTCTCTTGCCAAGTGACTAAGACCAAGAGCCAGCCTCCCTCCCATCCTAGGGCTACTGGGAATTTGTTTACTTCTTAGCACAAAAGCCCATATCCTGGGGAGAAGGTTATGGCAGGAGCAATAACATGTGGCTAGCATCAGAGGAGAGACTCCAAGGAGCCTCTGTCCTCCGGCTGGGGTCCAAGAGGAAACACAGCCACCTCCCACACAGGCAGTGGGAGGAAGGTGCCAGCACAGCTGCCCGAGGTGGAGGGCCAGAGAGAGGCCCTGGTGGCTGGGAGACAGCTCTCAGAGCTGAGCAGCAGCTGAAGGGAGAAGGGCTGCCCAGCCTGCGCATGCATCACCTTAGCATATGAGCATCAGGAGATCAGGGCTGTGCCCATGACAGCTCGCCACATTGCAAGGCCTGCTGGGAAAACACAGGCAAAGAAAAGGATCCCCTGGTCCCAGGAGACCTAGCAAAGGTCCTTTCATTGTCATGTTCTTACTGAGATAGACTGTGTGCCAGGAGTCAAGTCTCACTCTCCTAGATCTTACATTCTTGTAGGGAAGCCTGACAATAGCAAGAAAAAAGTAAATGGCATGACGATTTCAGATGGCTACAAAGAAGGCAGAACAGGGCACCGTGACAGTGAGTGATTATGCGAGCCAGGAAGGCCAACGCTGTAGACTGAACGGTTGGAGAAGTCTCTGGGGAGGAGCTTAGAGTTGACCTATGAATGACAAGAAATGGCCGCCTTGCAAGAATGGAGAAGAGCAGTCCAGGCAGAGGGGTTGGCCAGTATACCACGCAAGGCCCTAATGAGCTTGGCACCTTTGAGGAGCAGGAAAATGTGATTGTAGAGACAAGGGCTGTGAGGAGCAGGTGGGAGCTGGGGCATGGGTGATGGGCCGGAGCAGCCAGCTCACATGAGGCCCATGCACCATCTCCGTCAGTAGCTTCAGAAGCCTTTGAAGAGCTAAATTCTAAAGTAATCATTCTTGCTGCCCCGATGAATAATGATTTTCTGAGGAGCAAAAGGCAAAGTGATAGAGTTCTTATTTTAATGATTATTTGCAGCCATGTCCAGGAGCCATCTTATACCCTTCAATATCTAAGTATTTGGGGGATACTTAGATATTTCAAACAGGCTTGCCTCTTTCATCTATTCAGAAGGTTTTAACCTCTGCAGCCTCCCTCCATGAAGCATGCAGCCAGGCCTGGACCTCCCTCCTGTGTGGGTGGGATACATCTGTGTACTCAGCGATTCAATAAAAATAGTCAATACAGCACACCAGGCCGCCCAGGAGACCAGCAGTGTTTCATCCACAAGCCAAGAGTCTTCTTTAAAGTCTCTCCTTGTCTCCATGCAGGCTCAGCCGTTGTTCCTGCCCACTGTTGTGGCTGTTTGTCTTCCTGTGAGACGATCTGTCTGGGAAGACACCCCGGGCAGGGTCACGAAGATGGGCTCAGGGCTTGTAGCTTACCAGCTGTGCCCTCCTCAAAGCCTTTCAAGTGTGTTTCCCAAACCACTTGGTGAAGAAATGCCCTTTCTCTGGAAAGTTCTACTCTGCTAAAACTGGATATGTACTGGACAAAGGGTCCAGGAAGTGTATTGCTTATCTGGGAAGCTGGGGAGGCTCCTCTCGCCACACGCCCTCTACACAATGAGAGAAGGAAATGGGGCACACAGGCCGTCCAGGCTGTGTATGGAGTGGCTCCCCAACAGCCCTTCTGCTTTTCCTTTTCTCTCAGACCTTCTCCTTTCCCCATGACAGCAGAAAGGCTGCCGCAAAGCCAGGAGGCAGCTATGTTTCACTTTAGTCTCAATTCCATTCAGTTGGTAGTGGCTGCCTCAAAACAGTGTTGCCAGGGCTTTAGACCATGTCGTGGCCCAACTGGAAAGAGCGAAGTGATTGATTTGTGATGTCTGCCCTGAGCACAGATTACGGAGGCACACATGTGCCTTTGTTTGCCAATCCTAACGAAGGCTGGAAAGTTTGGAGATGTCAGAAAGAGACCTCACGTGTCACCATATCTTCCTCTTTTTCAGCTGAGTCTCTGAAGGTTACTGAGTCACTAAGCAGAGCCATCTTGTTAATCGAGTCTCCCCTCTTAGTATCCCACAACTACCTAGTGCTACTCAGGCCTGACCCATTCCTTTCCTTGACTTGCTTCAGAATTCCCTCCCTAACTCCGTGGCAAATGAAACAAGCTCCTCTTGGGTAGGCATTTTCCACTGTGGACTATGCAGCCTTCACCCTACTAATACACAAAGATAAATGGTCAGAGTTTTAATTAAATAGAAATGTAAAGAAAGTTTAAATTGAAAAAAAAAATGAACATGTTAGATTATTGACATTCTACTCACAAGAGGAATCCAGCAAGAAGGAGGTTGAGTGATGGAACCAATAGAAATGCGTCCCAAACACAAACACTTTGGAAAGTTTAGATGATTGGATTTGAGATTTCGATTTGATCTTAACTGGTAGGAAGGTCTATCTTCAAAGGAGGAACATTAAAAGGGAATTTAGAGGACATTTACTCTTTGGGACTCATGTTCTAATCCAAATCTTCAGCTTCTGTGAAAGGAGGACAGGATCAAATCCAGCTCCATTTGAAAACAAATATGCATGTCTTAGCTGAGTGGCAGTTTTAATTAGCAGCCACATCCTATTTTAATTGCTAGATTATTAGCAAAGACAGCATCACCACGGATGACTGCACTGCATGTCAATTTGGAGTGAGCAACTCAGCTCTGTAACTTTTTCCAAAGAGATGAAGACATGTGAAGCAGGGTGGCTCCTCTGAGCTTTTGAAGGTGCCGTCTCCCGTCTTTCCCACAGCTTCTCCTCTGTCTGAGGCACTTTTTAACAGTAAATAGCCCCATGAGAGGACAAAATGGGATAGAATTTTTGAACACTAAAAGAGCCTCCTTAACGAGTCAATAACCTGCTGAACTGTCTATCTATGCGTCCACCTGCATGACACGGATCATTCAAAATAGGTTTAATCGGAAAACTGATAAAGTCATTCTCAGGGCAGCACACTTGACTCACTGTGAAACACCAGCCCTCCTTGCCGGCTACTCTGAAAGGCGGCCCACTGCCAGGTGAGGAACTGATGTGAACTACTACTCACCTCTTTTCCAAAGATTTGTTGGTTTGAATAACACAATTCAGGTAGATCTTGGGTAGGACCCTGGACTTCTCTGAGCCTTGATGTTTCCTAAGGTGGCCCTCTGGGCCGCCGCAGGGTGAAATGGAAGAGTCTAAACCAGCCACACCAGATGAGGGCCAGATACTAAATGGGCTCCATGGCTGGTCAGCAACCTTGTCAGAGTCCTTGACCTGGACTCAGCACTCATCTGCCTGATCTCATTACCTCCTCACACAAATCCAGGTGGGGAATATAGTGATTCTCATTTTTTCAGCTCTAGAGGCAAAGGCCTAAAATCTAAATTCAACACTTCTGGTTTTATACATTTTGAAAAATTGCTGGACAGGTAATAAAGACTCTTGTCATTTATAGAGTGACCAACTTGTCCTGGTTTGCCTAGGATTTTCTTTCTAGTCTTAGCATCAAAATTCCTGAATCCCAGGACACCCCTCAGTCCTGGGCAAACTGGAATGGATGCTCATATATTTCTAAATGCCCAAGAAGGGCACACCCCAGATGCCCCAAGAGTGCTTTGCATACCCAGGGAAGCAACTCAGGCAGGGGTAGGGAACCTGTGACCTTAAGGCCACATGTAGCCTTCTAGGTCCTAAAGTACAGCCTTTTGACTGAATACAAGTGTTATAGAACAAACCTTTTTACTAAGGGGTACAGCAAAGAAAGATGAAGATTTTCTTCCCTCCTTTGGTGCTTAAAAAATATCTTGAAATTAGAAGGCTGCAGATCTCCCACGCCTGTGAGACCCTGACTCTCTCCCAATCACTTTGTCTGGAGGAGACTCAGAGCACGGGTTCCCCGGCAGCTGCAGGCCCATCCATGCCTTTTATCACTGAGGTCTGAGTGAGGAGCCCCCTCGTCACTCACGCCTCTGTTTGGGAGCCATAGCCTCTGAATCACAGGGCTATCTGTGAGTACAATTTATGAGTCATGTTTCCCCTGGATCCAACCTTTTAACCCTGGGAGAGCTTAATTGCCTTTCCCAGATTTTGCTTTAATAACCAGCTTGACTCTTGCCAATTTTTGGCTGAATTGAGAAACACTGAATGTGTGACTGGAAACGGAAAGCTCATTACTTGATACCTGATACAGCTCGGGCCAAATGCTTGATTCATTCATTTCATTCACTGCAGCATCCTTTCCGAAATAATAGTCAGAAACTGACTTCACATGTAAAACTTCCAAACTCAGGTGGTATCTGCAAAGTTGAATTTTTATAAAAATGCCCTCCCCTAAGACACGCTTAGGGAAGACTTCTGACTGTAAATTACAGGACGGCTTTGGAATTCTCGGTCATTCCTAAAGGAGTTCAGCCTTTCTATTGAGGCTCCCGGGCCCCACACTCCACCTTCCAAAGTAAGCATGGAGTAAGGTGTGGACATCTGGTTCCTGTTTCTGGATTCAAAATTGATCTGCTGGGTGATTCTTGGCAAGTCACCGAACCTCTCTGAGCTTAGGTTTCCCTAATCCTGGCTCACCAGACACCTCTCATGGGGAGGGGACAGGTGGCCAGTTAATGAGCAGGTGTTTTGGGGAGGGATGGCTCAGCCTATGGCACAGCATAAGTGAATCCCAAGGAAAATGGGGGACAGGGCAGGAGGTGGGGATTGCAAATTAGAGCAGTAGCTGAACTCTGCAAAACACAAGTGGCTTGAAAAAGGGAAGAAATTATTTCTAAAATCACTTGCATTTTATTTTAGACAATTGAATCCCCTGGTATAATCTCAGATCAAGTCTTATTGGTTCTTCAAGGCCCCTCTGGAGCACACATGCCTTCCCCAATTCACTTTGGCTCATGCCAGCTTTGTCCTTTCCCAAATGTTCCACAACTCCACAGGATTCCTGCCCCTCCATAATGCCTTAAGCATTTATAGAATGAAGCTCCCACATGCCACGTGCTTCAACAATCTTGCCACATCAGCCTCTCTTACATTAAGGCTGAGAGTTTAAGTTATTGCCTCCATTATTTTGTAGATCCAAGGACATGGAGGCATAGGAGGTTTGGTAACGTTCTGCGTGACCAATTTGTCCTGGTTTGTCTGAGACTTTCCTGGTTTTTGCATCCTAGGAAACCCTCAGTCCCAGTTTGGATGCACAAAAAATACTCTTTCCTCAGTGCTCCTGGCTTCTCTCCTTGCCCGGTTCCAGCCCCCAGTCCCCAGACAGATACAGATTCCCCAAGGATAGCAACTGGGTAGTAAACTTCCTTGTTTGAGAAAACCTAGAATAGAGTGGGACTGGGTTAATATTTGCCGATTTGAATAAAATAGTATCTTCCCTTCCATTGTAGGAAGAACGATTTTCCTTTAATGGCATAGCTGGGCCACCGCTCTTGTAAGCTATTTTAGGGACATGTCTTGCACAATTCAGCACTAGAGACAGGTACTTTCAAACCCATCTCTCCTCTGTTCTCTTAGTGACAGGGAAACGAGTTAGCACAGTGGAATTTAGGGCCCTTGGGTGTCTAAGCAAGAGCTACCTACCATGTGTGTCTATCCAAATGTGCTAATGCACAGACTAGAATTCTGAAAAGGCACCTGTGATATACAGCTTAAGCTTACACATGCAGCTCTCAAGGCCTTTTCTTTTAGTTTTAACATTTGGTCAACAAAATATGTCTGCTGTCACCAGGTGCTGGCACTGCCACACTTGGAACAATCAATCCATATTGGACACAAATCTCAGTTGACCAATCCTCTGATTCCCTCCCCCCAACCACTGGCATCAGAGGGAGGGTCACAATAGTTCCCCAGGTCCCAAGGGTCACAGGTAATAGAGTGCCGGTAAGCTCCCTTCTAAGACTTGGCTGAGGTCTGCCTACGAGATAGAGGGGACTACTGGCAGGTCCAGGAGGGTCTGCAGCACCCAATTTCTTGCTACCAACGGCAGCAGAACAACATTTGGCTTATCTCATTGACTTCACACTGACCAACAATCAGAAGCAGCAAAACATGGCTGTTAGGGTCACAGACTCCAGAGTTAGACAGATCTACCCACTGTGTGACTTTCATCTCATAAATTAAACCCTCTGAGTATTAGTGTCCTGGTCTATAAGGAAGAGACAACACAAGGATGTGTTACTATTGTAAATATGTACCGAGTGACACATGTAAAGTTTTGAACCAAAGGAAGCATTCAGAGAGTGACCACTAGTCTTATTATGTAACCCTATGGGTAGCCACAGTTCCACTGGTTCCCAGTGACACCGCTCCCTGTGAGGGCTCAGCCAGCCTGGGACAGGGGGCTGGTAGTGAGAGCTTCCACCCATGGCCCTGCTTACCGCTCACTTCTCTGCACCAGGACAGTTCCAATTGCTTCTCGGGAGACTCATGGCAGCCCGCAGGGGAAGACTACTTTCCCACTAAGTCCCGCTGTGTGGGATGAGTGTTGCTCTTCACACAGAGCGCTGGAGCTTTAGCCTTTGTTCTCAGCATGTTTACAGTAAACCTGAATGTTAACATCAATATTCCCTGGACAACAATCTCGTTGTTCTCTCTTGGAAACAGTCCTTAAGCAATTTCTCTCCTCTCTGTGTGTGAGCGGCAATGGATTGCTCCATCACAGGCTTCCTCGGTGTTGATGAACCACTTCACGGACATTCATGCAGCCCTAAGTAAACACAAGAAGCCCTTTGGCTTCTAACTTGTAGTTTCTTATAGGAATAACTGGATTATCTAGAGACCAGATTTCCACTAAGGTGGACCACTCAGCTGTGTCCACAGAAGTTGTAAAAAGGCCTGAGAGAAATGTGGAAGCGATCCAAGCGTCCGCTGATGGAAGAATGGAGGAGCAAAGCATGGTAAGTACAGACAACAGAACATCATTCAGACTCGGAAAGGAAGGAAATCCTGGCACCCGCTATGGTGGATGAAGCCCAAGGGCATTGTACGAAGTGAAATAAGCCAGTCACAAAAGACAATGAAATACTGTCTGATCTCACTTACGGAGGTGCCTAGAGCAGTCAAAATCACAGAGACAGAAAGTGGAATGGTGGATGCCAGGGACGGAAGGCAGGAGGAATGGGGAGCTACCGTTTAATGAGCACAGAAGATGAGGTGTGTAGAGGTGGGTGGTGGCGATGGCTGTACATTGTGAATGTATTTAATGCTACTGAACGGTAGACTTACGATGGTGAATATGGTAAATCTTGTTGTATGTATTTTACCACAATTTTTTTAAATGGGGAAAAAAAGCCTCAGAAAAGTAAGTAGTTACCAGAATGTCTCGGCACAATAAGTACACCCAGGACAAAGGCAGACTCAGGCATGGACAGGCAAAAAAAAGGGGGAAGGGAAGAATTGTTGGTAAAAGCACAACAACTAGAGGCCACTTCACGTAGAGCTGGCTAGTCCCGAACACCGCAGCAGGCCCGAGAACGCTACTGAATGCTAGAACCCCAGGAAATAACATCTGTTTATCATGACAGCCTTGAGTCTTTATGAAATTACGGAAATTATGATTAGTCTAAGGCTCTATTTACTAAGTAGAGATGGGAATGTATCTTTACAAAGCCAGCAACAACAATTGTGCATTCCCTAAAGGCTTACTAAAGCAGACTATGAGCACAGAGTCAGAGAAAATAAATGAAAAAATATAACAAATGTTTTAAAAAGCAGAAACATTAAAAAATAAGATTTGACTTGAATGGGCTTCCAGGAAATTACAAAAGATTTCAAAAATTCTTTGAGCCATAGTGTTAGAAAAAATAAAATGAGCATTTAAATACCAAATCTCAGTTATGCAGAAATCATAATCATCTGAGAAATCATGTTTCTTAACTTGGCAGATAAATGGAGCATTTTGCATATATATATATTTATATATATATATGCAAAATGCTATATATGCATACACATATATAGCAATTCTAAGCCCTGGGGTAAAATCTTTGAGGAGTAATCTTTCGATATCTTGGGACTGGCTTTTATAGAAGAACATACCTAAAGATTTTCTAAGCATGCAGATATAAAGTACTTACGTTCTCTCTCAATCTACAGGGAACTTTGATGAAGAGTGAGTATGATTCTAGCGGCATCTGTTGCTCAAAGGAGTAGGGCACCGGCCCCATATGCCAGAAGTGGTGGGTTCAAACCCAGCCCCAGCCAAAAACTGCAAAAAAAAAAAAAAAAAAGTGAGTATGATTCTTCAATGTCAGTCATTCTCTCTAGTTCTCTGTGCTGATGGGGAGGACAGTGAGACTCAAAAGCCCACACAGCCTCATACGCGGAGGGCATGGGACGTCTGGGTGAACCAAGCCAACAAGCCTCACTTTCTTAGATTTTTCCTAAAGTATCATGGCCTAAGTTCTCCTGAGGGGAGATTTTTCATATCAGGTATCTTCTGCTCTGTGGAACACCTTTTTTCTTTCTTTGAAATTATCAGGTCAGAACCTTAAGAAATAAATGAAGCTCTTCCCAGAGAATCAGATAATACCCTAGGCTAATCTATCCATCCATCCATCCTTCCATCCACCCATCCATCCATCCTTCCATCCACCCATCCATCCATCCTTCCTTCCTTTCATTCTCTCTATCTACCCTTCAATTGTTCCATCCCTTCCTATCCTTCTGTCCTTCCATCCATTTTCCCATCCACCCATCCATCCATTTTCCCATCCAACTGTCCACCCAACTTTCCACCCAACCATCCATCTGCCTCCCTGTAAACCTTTACTGTGTGCCTACAGGAGCTCAGGGGAGAGACTCAGCCTGATTGACTAACAGAAGTGAGAAGCAGTATACCCCAGTGTGCCAGGGTAGAATGCAGAAGGGGCATTTAAACCATGTGGAAGATGGGGGAATCAGAGAGGGCTTCCCTGAGGAGACTACTCGGGGACTTATAGGATAAATGGATGTTTGCCCAAGCAAGGTTATTGAGGAACTGAAAGAGGCTCAGAGTGGCTGGAGTACAAATAGGAAGGTCAGGACCAGGGCCAAGAGATAGTTGGGCCCACTTGTAAGGGGGCCTTGGAGCCACACCAAGTAGTCTGAACATTATTTCATTTAATCCTCTCAGCGGCCCATGCAAAATACCTATTATTTCCCCCATTATACAGATGCTCTCTGCACCTCAGAGAGCTTAACTGGGAACCCACAGAGAGCTCAGTATCATACTAATCCAAGTTCAGGCAGAACACCCCAGGGGAACTGCAGGACTTGCTGTGTTGCTCAAGTAGGGCACACACCATGGAGCCGTGGCTGGCTTCATGCCCAGAAGGTGCATTCAGCAGTGGAGGGGAGAATGCAGGCCATGTTCAGGAATCAGAAGTGCCACAGAACCTACTCCTTGAAACGATGTTTTTCAACCATTTTTATCTCATGGTACACTGGAACCTATAGTTAAGCTTCTGTGGCACACTTAAATTATGTTGATAAGAAAAAAAGTAAAAAAAAAAAAAAAAGGAACACACTTACTGTGTTTTGAACTTCTTTTAAAAATAATTTAATTAATAATCTTTAAAAATTTTCATGGCACACCAGTTGAAAATAACTACCTTTAAAGGCCTTTAAATACAAACAATTTCTCCGTCATGCCTCAGATGGGTAAGAGGGAACTTGTCCTTTTATTACCAAAGTCTAATTTTCATAGCATATAAAGAGTTTCTACAAATTAACAAGCATCAACAGCCTAAAAGAAAAGTGGATGAAGGCTATAATTAGAATTTTTTTCAGAAAAGAACACATCAATTGCTTTAAACATAACAAAAAAGATACTTAATGTCACTCATGAAAAAAGAAATGCAAACTGAAACTACCACAAGATACCACTTTTAACCTTTCAGATTGGGAAAAAATAAGAAGTTTGATACTGCAATGTCAGCAAGGGTCAGGGAAACAGATAAGTGTGTCTGCAGCTGGTGGGAGCATAAACAAATACAGTCTCAATGGATGGACCGGTAATGTCTTCCGAAATTAGAAGTGTACATATTTTTTTAAAAGTGCACACTGTTTTGACCCTGCAATTTGGTTACTTATGTGTGTGAATTGGGTGTCTAACTGCAAAAGACTGGTAATAAACTGCATGTCCATCCATTGGGAGCTAAATTATGCTGTGCCCACACGGAACACTCCACAGCCACTGGAAACGGAATAAGGAAGCTTGTGCACTGATGTGAAACAACCTTCAAAATCTACCGTAAAGTGGAAAAAGCAACACAAATATGCTCTGGAGTGAACGCTGTCCTGGACCCACTCAATTGCTGTGGATGTTGGTGCTGCCAGCTGAACCCCTCTCCAGGGTTGCCCATAGATGAAGAGGGCGACTTTCCAAAAATTATGCCTGCATTCAATACCAGATCAAAGGCCTATGCCCCTGACTCCAAACGGGAACAACTCTGAATGGCTAGCCCAGCTCCAGGCCAGCTGAGACCTCTGTTGAGATCGCAGTACAAGTTACTTCCTCCTGCCGCTCCATCCTGCTTCCTGCTCTCCCGACAGATGTTGATCCTGAAGGCACCCCTCCCACCCCACCACCCCCGCCCTGGTAAAACTCTTGTTCTGCAAGTCCTCATCTCAAAGTCTGCCCCTAAATCCAACCTGCTACTTCTACTATTTGTGGAGGGAAAAAAAGGGTAGGGAGTAAAAAGAAAAAGATTACATTTTTATGAGTACATACTTGTTCAATTGAGCAAACAAACAAACAAAAAACCACCAAACAGCAACAACAAAAAACCTAGAAAGACATGTAATAATCTGGAATATTGGTTAACTCTGGGGAGGAGAATTAGGTGGTTGAGGGTCAGGGAGAAGGAAGACTGCTCATGGTATTCCCTTTTTATGTTTTTGAAATTTATATCATGAATATATGTTACCTATTTGAAATACTAATAAAATATAAAGGACGGTGCCTATGGCTTAGTGTGTAGGGCGCCAGCACCATATACTGAGGGTAGCGGGTTCAAACCTGGCCCCAGCCAGCTAAAACAGCAGTGGCAACTGCAACAAAAATAGCCAGGCGTTGTGGCGGGCACCTGTAGTCCCAGCTACTCGGGAGGCTGAGGCAAGAGAATTGCCTAAGCCCAAGAGTTGGAGGTTGCTGTGAGCTGTGATGCCATGGTACTCTGATAGCTTGACACTCTGTCTCAAATAATAAATAAATAAATGTAAGACTGCCTTTAAAAAGTGATGGTGGAGGATGTTCAAGAAAATCTAACTGGTCTCCTCCAGCTCTTAGATATCTTTAGCACTCAGCAGGAAATCCCTGCAGGCCTGACATCCTAGGTTGCAGCACTGAAACCAGAGTTCATGGTTACCATGTGGTCTTGTGACATCACAGAGAGAATGTCACTTCCTGCCCATTTCAAAACCCATAACAACATTCTGGATGCAAGCTGTTCCCAAAGCCCAGGGATCATGGAAGAATCTGGGGCCTTGGATGCTAACCCACATTCCCATTTAAAGGACTAGAAACAGCTCTGGTCATGAACAGTTTGATGATGATGGCGCTGACCTTCCCATCAGACTCATTTCTGGGAAGCTGTCTGAAGGCCTGGCCTCGCCTGCCTTAGTGCTGTGACCACCCAGCTATTCGGCACATACCTGGGGATGTGCCTTTCCAGATGTTCCCTCTGAACTAGAACTTCTTCCTCTACAACCAGCCACGCCCTTGCTCTTAGAAACTTCTTCCTCATCCTATTTGTGAATATAGAACAGAAGTGTCCCAAGGATCAGAGGTGAATTTCTCAGGAATTTCTAGGTCAGCAAGACAGCCAGTGAGCAAAAGACAAGATAGGAGTGGAGACACAACCCAGTCCTTGCAGATCCAGCAGGCCCAGTAAGTACACAGTAATCCTGGTCCTCACCACACCATAAAAATGCCTTTACAGGGCTGGACCCTTCCCTACGGTATAGCTCTCCTACTCCCTAGGCCCTTGTGCCCCTGCCTTCCTCCCACCCCATTCCAATACTGATTAAACACAGCCTTTTCTTCATTTTTATTCTGTTATGGGTATGACCTGGAGGCACAGTCAGGTCTGTGAAACATTGGGCGGCAGTGTTAGCGGTGCAGGCTCATTCTGGTTCCCTCTTCAAAGCCTTCCTCAAAGGGACTGCTGATCTGAGAAACAACCATGGCCATCCAGTGACACAGGTGAGTTTTCACAGCAGACATGAAAGATAACCAGTAATAATCATAATAACAATGCAGACAAATTGTGCCTTCCACTGAGACCATGGATAGAATTACATTTTTTTTGCAGTTTTAGGCAGGGGCTGGGTTTGAACCTGCCACCTCCAGCATATGGGGCCAGAGCCTTACTCCTCTGAGCCACAGGCATCGCTCAGAATTACATTATTTTAAACTATAAAAGACTGCCAGTATAAGGTGTTGTTTTCATATACACACCCCAGATTTGATTATTACCTGCTGTTCATTTTTAGAAAGGACATTTATCTACCCATTTGGGGGACTTGAGTTATACTCTCAGTCAGTTCCATCTTTTATCTCTCAAGGATTGCTAGCTTGAAGCCCCTCACTGCAGCCCTTTTTCACTGATTTTCCTTGCTCCAAAGATATCCTGAAAGAATGCCCTACAGGCAGCCAAAACACTGTAATGAATAGCTATTCATATTCTGATTCTCAGAACATCCCTCAAGGAAAGGTTAATGTATCTGCAAGCATATGAACACAAATGTGCTCACACATAGGTATGCATACACATGCATATTTATTGCATATGTACATACAAATAGAAACACACGCACACACACCAATAACTACATTGCCTCATCTCTAGCCTGTAGTCAAGAAATTACCTTGACTAGGAATGAAGTTAGTGATGACGAAGTAAAAGGAATACGATTTATCCTCCTATACTAAGCAACAATAAATTACACAAAATATATAAAGTCAGTTTTCAGATATTGGGCTACAGGTGGCACAGGACAGTGGACCCCAAGAAAAGTGGATTTAAGAAGGTAAGCCCTACTTGGTAACTCAGATTACTACCTTCAGAGAGTTTCCAGGCCCAGCAGAGGGGGGAATCCAAACAGAACCCAGAAATCTTTCTGAATTAAGCCAATGAAGCTAGAATATGCAGGGCAGAGGACCAGGGAGGATAGAACAGCAAGGAGAGAAGAGAGCTGCACAGAGAGTTCCAGAAATTTATAGAATCTCAGGTCTTCTGCTGAGGACTGATCATCACATGTGTGAAGAAACTACCTGAGGCCAAGAAAAATCCACTAGAAAGGAATAGATGGAACAACAATCATCAGTGATCATACAGAGCCAGGAATACTTCATGTTCTCACTAGTTGGAGTAAAAGAAAACCTCATTATACATAGGACATCAGGCAGCATATTTAGAGGGCATTGCCTCATTAGTGGGGAAAATTAGTCCTAGTCTAAAAGCTACTCTGGCCTTCATCAAAAAGCTTAAAAGTAAGCTGTAAACAGATTAAACTGTGTCTAAGTAACTTAAATAGATCTCAGAACAAAGCTTAAGAATATTTAAAAGAAAAATATCTAGCATACAAGGTTAAATTCACAATGCCTGGCAATGCAATAAACAATTACCAGATTTGCAAAGAAACAGGAGAATATTACACATAATCAGGAGAAAAATCAATCAAAAGAAACAGACCCAGAAATGATATAGGTAAATAGGTTCTGAGTAAACAAGAACCTTTGAAAGGTTATTAAATAATAACTATACTCTCTGTGTTCCAGAAGGTAGGGGAAAGCATAGGATGCTAAGGAGAGACATGTAAGATATAAAAAAGACCCAAATGAATTTGTAGATGGAAAAAATAAAATGTCTGAAGTAAAAATTATAGTAGATGAGGTTAACATAAAATTAGACAGTACAGAAGGAAAATAGTGAATTTGGAAGATGTATAAGTTATTGAAAATAAAACACAGAGATGAAAAAGACTAAGGAAAAAATGTAGAAACATTAATGGGTGGGGAAATAACCTCATATGGTCTAGTATACATATAATTGGAGTTACAGAAGAAAAGAAGAGAGAGGGTGGACAGAAAAAATACTTGAATAGTGACTGAAAATTATCCACATATTATAGCAAATTCATCTATAAATTCATTGTAATCTTAAAATCTCTACTATTTTAGTAGAATCTGACATGTCAAATATATAGGGAAATGCAAAAGACCTATGCTAGCCAAAACAATTTTGGAAAAGAACAACATTGGAGAACATACATAGTCTGATTTCAAGATGTATTATAAGGCTGTAGTAATCAGAGAGGGGCTTCAAAGTGGTTGACTATAGGAATCTGGTACTCACCTCCCCCATAAAGAAGAACCAAAATGGCAAGTAGGAGAAGAAAGTGAGGCAGCCTGTTTATCCAGGATAAAGAAAGCCAATATTGGAGGGCTTCCCCAATGTGGGGAATGGTTGAGTGCCCCACCAGGAGTCCACATTTCCACCATGGACTCCTAGATACCAGACATGGGAACTAGATCCTTACAGGCCCCAAGGCTAACATAGGGAGATGCCTGGAGACAATATGAAGAAATCACTCCAGAAGACATCGCTCCAGAAGGGGAGTGCACACTGGGTCCTACACACACCCCTAGACATAAGCAGTCACAACAAGTCTCCACACTGAGATCAGCCCCGACCATCCTTCCTGAGGACCCAACAGCTCCTGCAACTGCACATCTCTGGATCCCTATTGACATTTCTCACCTGTTGCTACTGCTTTGGCTGACTGCTGCCACCAGGGCTGAAGAGTGAGCCACTGGCAAAGACCACCCTACTTTACTTTCCTCAGCAGCAAAGCTGCTGAACATTTTCATGCACCCTGGGGACAAAATTTTTCACTTATCACATCCACTGTTTCAAGAGACTGCAGCTGAGGCTGAAGTGCAAGTGAAACATGTACTCACCAATTGCCTGCATGTGTCTGCTGCCACTGAAAGCAATCCTGCTCTCATCACTAGCGGTAATGCATCACAATCCCTGCTTTCCCTGCACAAACATTCTGTACTAGGTCTAGGGATCACCAGGTCCCTAACTACCACAACCAACATCTGTATGTACCACCAGGGAGCCTAAAGACAGGTCCATTCAAATTAGTTCCACCCCGACCCCAGTGCCCAAGCATGCCAGCCCAGTCCAATACCATTGGCACCTGAGCACTTCTCCCAGGGCCTTAAGGTCAGGCCCACCCAACTTGCCACTACCACTATAGCAGGCACCCACCTGCATGAATTACCTGTAAGCTTAGGGACTGGACTGCTCATCCCGTTGCAGCCACCACCAACACCAAGATTGCTTGAGATCCAGAGATTAGTCCCATCACTGCTATTGTTCATACCACATCCACTGGCCAGGACTCAAGAACCTGCCAACTCATTTGGCCCATTGCTGCCACTATCAGCCTTGATACAGCTGGTTCATTATTGGTGTATAAAAAATTACTGAATTTTGTTGACTTTGTATCCTACAACTGTACTGAAATACTAGTTTTGGGGTGGAGTCCTTAGGTTTTTCTAGATATAAGATCATATTATCTGCAAAGAGGGACAATTTGACTTTCTTTCATTTTCTAATTTGGATGTCTTATTTCTTTCTCTTGCCTGATTTCTCTGGCTAGAACTTTCAGTATTATGTTCAATAAGGGTAGTGAAAGTGGGCATCCTTGTCTTGTTTACTTCTTAGTGGAAAGGCTTTCAGCTTTTCCCCATTCAGTATGTTGTTAGCTGTGGTTTTGTTATATATGACCTTGTGCTGAGGCCCAAGAAACAGCTTGATTGGACCCACTAACACTGGTGCCAGTGTATATCACCCTGGGGCCCAAGGACAGGCATGCTTAGCCCACTGCTACCACTACTGGGGTCCAAGGACTGGCCCACCTGACATCCCCTTCCCCAGAAAACCTTCATTATAGCTTCTGCTAACAAGTGCACCCTAAGCTACCAAGGAAATCACAGACATCACTGACACTGTTTATAACTAAAGAAGTCACATGAAGACTGCACAATCGCACATGCCCAGAATCGAAGCCAAAGTGTGCTACCCAACCAACACCACAGATACATCATCAGGAAAACGTACTCCCCTACGAAAGCAAATTCAAAAAACTGGAAGAACACCAGAAACATGACATTTACAGAATATTTCATTCAACAGCTACAGAATATACACTCTTCTCATCAGCTCATGGAGCATTCTCCAAGACAGACCACATATTAGGACACAAAGCAAGTCTCAACAAATTTGAAAAATCAAAATCATACTAAATAACTTCGCAGATCATAATGGAATAAAACTAGAAATCAGTAATAAGAGGAACTTTGAAAATTGTACAGTTCCATGGAATTTAAACAATATGTTCCTGAATGACCACTAGGTCAAGGAAGAAATTAAAGAGAAAATTTAAAAATTTCTTATAATGAATGAAAATTGAAATATGGCACATCCCTAACAGCAATAGATGCAAAAATCCTCAACAAAATACTAGCAACTCAAACCCAATAGCATGTCAAAAAGATAATACACAATGATCGAGTAGGATTTATTCCAAGGATGAAAGGATGCAAGGATGGTTCAACATATGCAAATAAATAAACATGATACATCACATCAACAGGATGAAGGACAAAAGCCATTGATCATCTCAATAGATGCAGAAAACGAATAAAATTCAACATCTCTTCATAATAAGAACTCTCAACAAACTAGGCACTGAAGGACATACCTCAACTTAACACAGGTCATATATAACAAAACCACAGCTAACAACATGCTGAATGGGGAAAAGCTGAAAGCCTTTCCACTAAGAAGTGAACAAGACAAGGATGCCCACTTTCACTACCCTTATTGAACATAACACTAAAAGTTCTAGCCAGAGAAATCAGGCAAGAGAAAGAAATAAGACATCCAAATTAGAAAATGAAAGAAAGTCAAATTGTCCCTCTTTGCAGATAATATGATCTTATATCTAGAAAAACCTAAGGACTCCACCCCAAAACCAGTATTTCAGTACAGTTGTAAGATACAAAGTCAACAAAATTCAGTAATTTTTATACACCAATAATGAACCAGCTGTATCAAGAAGGCAATCCCATTTACAATAGGTATGAAAATTAAAATAAAATACCTAGGAATAAATTTAACCAAGGAAGTAAAAGACCTCTACAAAGAAAATCATAGAACACTGATGAAAGACTTGGAGAGGACATAAACAAATGGAAAAATATCCCATGCTCATTAAAATGACCATACTGTCCAAAGAAACTGTAGATTGATTACAATCCCTATCAAACTACCTATATCATTTTTCACAGAAACAGAAAAACAATCCTAAAATTTATAGAGAACTAAAAAAAAACTGAAATAGTCAAAGAAATCTTGAACAAAAAGAAAAAATCTAGAGACATCACACTTACTACCTGACTTCAAAATATATTATGACGCTATGTAACCAAACAGCACAGTATTGGTATAAAAATCAGACACATAGACCAGTGGAACAGAATAGAGAACTTAGACATAAATCCATGTTTTTATAGCCAACTGACTTTCAACAAAGATACAAAGAACATACATTAGATAAGAACATCCTTTTCAATAACTGGTGCTGGGAAAATTGGGTTTCCATATACAGAATGAAGCTGCATCCCTATCTCTGACCATACATAAATCAGATCATAATGGATTAAAATCGTTAAATGTAAGACCCAAAACTATAAAACTCCTAGAGAAAAACATAGGCAAACACTTCAGTACACTGGTATAAGAAGGCTTTTATGGCTAAGACCTCAAAAACACAGCCAACAAAAACAAAAATAGACAAATGGGACTATATTAAACTAAATAGTTTCTTCACACCAAAGGTGAACGATTAACAGAGTAAAGAGGCAACCTATTGAATGGGAGGAAATATTTGCCAACTATTGACCTGACATTGGACTAATCCTCAGACTATATAAGAAACTTAAACAATACAATAGTATTAAAAAATATAATAAACTCATTAAACACTGGCAAAGGGCGTGAATAGACCTTTCTCAAATGAATACATACAAATGGCCAGTAGGTAATTTTAAAATGCTCAACATAACTAATTATCATGGAAATGCAATCAAAATCACAATGAGATATCATTTCATTCTAATTAGAATGGCTACTATTAAAAAGGCAAAAATAACAGGCTGACAAGGATGTGCAGAAAAGGGAACTCTTATAAGTTGTTGGTAGAAATGTAAATTAGTTCATCCACTATGGAAAACAGTATAAAGATCTATTTAAAAATTAAAAATAGAACTACCATATGATCCAGCAATAGCACTACTAGGTATTTATTCAAAGGAAAAGAAATCAGCATGTCAAAGGATTACCTGCATTTGCATGTTTATTGCAGCACTAGTCACAATAGCAAAGGTACAGAATCAATCTAGGTGTCCAGCAGTCAGCAAATGGATGTATATATACAAAATAGAATGCTTTTGTTATGAAAGATAGAACACAACTATAGCCCAGGATGAAGAAATGGAGTGGGAAGGGAGGGAAGGGGGGAGAGAGATTTGATAGAGGGAGGGTAAAAGGCAGGACCACACCTATGGAGCATATTGCAAGGGTATACGTCAAATCTGTCAAGTGTAGAACATAAATGTCTTAACACAATAATCGAGTAAATGAGGTGAAAGCTATGTTGATTGGTTTGATGTAACCACATCAGATTGTATAAAAAGAAATCAACACATTGTACCCCACATATGCATAAATTATTCATGATCTAGGTGTATTTGACTTAATAAAAAAAATAGAATGCTTTTCAGTTATAAAAAATGAAAACATGTCATTTGCAGCAACAGGAATGGAACTGGATGTCATTAAGTTAAGTGAAATAAACCAGATACTGAGAGACGAAAATCACATGTTCTCGCTTGTATGTGAGAGCTAAAAGACTTTTGATATCATGGAGGCTGAGAATACAAGGATGGAAACCAGAGGCTGGGAAGGTGTGTGAGTGAGGGCTGGGGATAGAGAGCGGTTGGTGAAAGGGTGCAAATATACAGTTAGAAGATGTTCAAGAGCAGAGTAGGGTGACTATAATTAACAACATGTTGTATATTTCAAAATACTGTACCTAGAAGAGAGGAACTAAGATAGTCCCAACACATAGAAACGATAAATACTAAAGGTGACAGATACCCAAAGTGCCTTGGTTTGATCATTACACATTCTACACATGTAATAAAATGTCACCTATGCCTCATAAATATGTACTAATATTATGTATCAAAAAAAATTAAATACAAAATAAGGCATAGTGATCAAGAGAATGTGGTATTCATATGAAGACAGATATGTAGAAAAAATTAACAAAAAATAAAATCTAGATATAGATCTACACAAGTATAGTCAATGGATTTTTGACACAGGTGCCAAGGCAATTCAGTTGGGAGAGGATGGCCTTGAAACAAATGGTGTGAGAACTATCAAGTAGCATATATTTTTTTAAATGAACCACTCCCCTTATCTCATCCTATATGTAAAAGGTTACCTGGAAACAGATAATAGACCCAAATATAAGAGCTAAAGCTATCAAACTCGTAGAAGAAAACCTATGAGAAGAATCTAAATGATTTGGATTTGGCAGGGATTTCTTAAATATGGTACAAAAAGCATAAGCCATTTTTAAAAAGCAATACATTGGAGTTCATCAAAATGTAAAATAATTACTCATTAAAAGATGCTCTTATGGAAATAAAAAAGCAAGCCTCAGAGTCAGAAAATAATTGCAAAATACCTACCTGACAAAGGACTTGTGCCTAGAATATGTAAAGAACTCTTACAGCTCAATGAGACATTCAATCCAGTTTAAAACTTGAGAAAGCATTTGAGCAGACGGTTTATCAAAGAAGATACACAAATGTTAAGCACATGAAAAGATATTTTAAAATATTAGTCATTAGAGAAATGCAAATTAAAATCACGAGATAACACTACATTTCCACCAGAATGGCTAAAATTAAAGTGTCCATTACCAAGTGTTAGTGAGAGTGCAGAGGGAATGACGCTCTCATACATTTCTGGTGGGGATACAACAAGGAACCGTTACTTTAGACAATGGTTTGGCAGTTTCTTGGAAAGTTGACCATGCACATACTGCATAACTTAGCCATTCTACTCATAGGCATTCACCCATAGAGATACAAAAATACATTTCCGCACTAAGACTTAATACATGAATGTTCATTGCAGCTTTATTTGTAATATCTCCAAATTGGAAATAACCCAAATGCCTGTCGACGGGTGAATGGATAAACATTCAGCTCACAATATACACTGTGGTATATTCACACAATGGAATACCACTCAAAAAGGAATAACTATTGGTTTATACAACAATGAGGATGAATGCCAGAACTGCTATGCTGAAGGAAGCCAGATAAATAAAGATAGATGCTGTGCGATCCTATTTATTAAAAATTTTAGAAAACGCAGATTAATCTATAGTGACTGAAACCAGATCATTGTTAGCCTAGGAGTGGAGGGTAAAGAGAAAGAAGGAGGGAGAAAACTTTTGGGGGTGATAGATGTACCAAAACTCATCAAATTGTGCATTTTAAATATGTACAATTTCTTACATATCAATTCCACCCCAGTAAAGCTGTAAATAATAATAAATAACTTCTGCAAAAACTATGAAAAAAACAGGTGCTGTTAGATGCTCATTCCCAGAACACCTGGCCAGGCTCTGACTGCCCAGCCTTACTTTCCTGTGAACCTCCACTCAGGCTTGGCCATAGCTGGTCTCCCCGATTAGCAGCTAGAGCCGGGACCTTGACAGGGAAGGACCCGACACCTGAGACGAGACCATGGATTTGAGCAGTGGTCATAGTCTCACAGTTTGGTGGGGACATTCTCTTCCTGCCATTTAACCTGCTTGGTGATGGACTAATGGCAAGAAATAAATAAACGGAAAGGCTCATGGGGTGTCTCAGGCACCGATGACAGCTGCACAAAAATCTGCTGTGGTTATGAGACATTCAACGTGATCAGCTCCTCTCGTGCTCATTTCAGGCCCAAAGCCCACATTACCTTCCTTTATAAGCTTTAATATCCCTCAGAAAGGCTCTCCCTTTACATTCTCCATCTCTTCTCTGGAACATCTCCAGAGGGGTCCATGATTGGGTTACATACAAGTTTCCGAGCTTGCAACTTCCTTCTAGTCATAAATCACCTCTTACACACTCACTTTTCCCTTCTCATTGTTCTTCCGTATTAATAGCCCCAAATCCTGGGAGCATTTGAGAACTGTTCCAATTTTGGTCTGAAAATCAATTTGGAAGCTAATAGTTGGCTTTGCTCAGACCTCCAATCCCTCTGGGAAGGCCAGTTCCTACAAATCGGCCAAGCCGGGGATGGGGAGCTTCTCTTGAAATGCTGGATACTTTGGTCTCAGTGTTTTTCTTTTACTCAGTTTCTGAAATTAAAAATGTTAATTCTGGGCCCAGCAAGGGGGGGTAGACTTAATGCCTTCCATTGTATGAGTTGGTAAATAATGGTAAAAATAGTTCACTTCACAGTTGGTCAAATTCTATTATGAAAGCAGAAGAAATATGAAATTTGGTTGTGTTTGTCAAAAGGCTCTGATATTCTTCTCAATTTTTTTGAAACATCTTTCTCTTAAATAAGTTTGGCTTCCTCCATAGGCTGCTGACCTCCTACAGGAAAAGTGAGAAAGCGTCAGGTTCATCAGATGCTAACGGGGGGGGGGGTGCTCCCCTCCACATGGGAACAGGGACCCTCTGCTGGTTAATGTGCCTGCCCTCAACATCAGCCAGCTGGAATGTGTAATCAGGGACAAAGGAAACAGACCCTTGATTTAGTTCCTTTGAAAAGACAAAAGAGGAGCCCCTCACGTAAGCACGTTGACTTCAGCAGACTGCACCCCAAACCAGAGCAGAAAAGGGAACTGATGATGTGCAAGCCCGGAGCCTGATACCAGGCCAAGAAAGAGTCAGCCGAGGGCACCATGGTTGGCTTCTGCATGCAGAGAAAAGGCTAGTGCACACTGTCCATCAGCTCATCGGGCTGGGCTTGCTGGATATCCTCTGCCTGCCTAGAAGCTTGCCTGGACACACCTGTGGATTGCAGGCTTGAGCCCATGCTTAAAAAGTTTCATTTTCCTTTCTCTAACTCCTCCAGCCCTTATTTCACCCTCTGATAACAGAGTCAGGTTTTTCTTCTTTCCCTGCCTGGCTGGTTGGGGACCAGCCCATGAGTACCCACCACGTGTCCCCTGACTAAGCCCAAGCCATGCCACTGTGCCATGGTTGCTGTCCTCCCCTCCCCTCAGCCAAGGATGGGGCTCAGGTATACCAGGGATGAATTACTTATGTAGGCAAGGCTTTATAAAATTCCCTTTTTGAGATGTCATCAACATTTCAAGAGGCTAATAAAGTCTACATCTGGGGAGGGAGGCCATTAATCTATTCACTGGCATGAGACAATGTCTCCTTTGAATCTGATATGTCTCATTGTGGAAGAGAACAAAGACTGACAATTACAGAAGGAGACAGGCGAGGAGCATCTGCTTCCATGACGTCAGGACTTGTTGGCGGCTCACAAAGCACTGAGGCACTGATCCCTCCTGGCTCCACCAAATGGGACCCCTGTCAGGGCAACATGATGATAACAGGAGGCTAACATTTACTGAGCCGTTACAGCGCACTGCACACGGGGCCGAGCACTGTGTGTGCACTATCTGACTTAATTCTCACAATACTAAGACCTGAATGTCTTTATCCCCGTACTACAAATGAGGGAACTGAGGCTCAAACTGACAAGTGGTTTGCCTAGAGTGATACAGCCAGTGAGCAGGAGATCCAGGACACTACCCCAGACTGCTTGTTGCAAAGCCCATGCTCAGACAAGTTAAGGCACTCTCCCCAGTCACAGAGCTGCTAAGTGGCAAAGCTGAGACTCACATCCTGATCTGCTGCCCTGAAATCCACTGCAGCTTAAAAAACTCATCCGCAAAGGCAGCTATGATGGTTTCCCAACAAACTCCCTGTTCATTGATCTTTCAATCTCTGGGACATCGTTCCAGCCCTTGAAGGAAGGCTCCCATGCCTGTTAATGGGCCAGAGGCTGCTCTCTGCTAGGCTTGAGTTCACCACTGTGGAGCCCAGAGAACTCTCTGAAAAGCAGCAAAGGGCCAGGTGTGATAGCTCAGCCCTGTAATTCTAGCACTCTGGGAGGCCTAGGTGGGTGGATTCCTTAAACTCAGGAGTTTGAGACCAGCCTGAGCAAGAATGAGACCCCCCATCTCTACTAAAAATAGAAAAATTAGCTGGGTATTATGGCAGGCACCTGTAGTCCCAGCTACCTGGGAGGCTGAGGTAAGAAGATTGCTCAAGCCCAGGAGTTTGAGGTTGCTATGAGCTATAATGCCATGGCACTCTACCCAGGATGACAGAGTGACTCTGTCTCAAAAAAAAAAAAAAAAGAAAAGAAAGAAAGAAAAGAGGTTAAGGATATGGGTGAGAGAAATACCCCGAGCTGAGCACTCCCCTCTGTCCATGAAGTGTTAGTGGAGAATGCAGAGGTGCCCTGGTAGGTGGCTTTTTTGCTAGCTATGGGGCACATGCCTGGCCAGTGCACAGGCAGGCCAGGGTCCTTGATTTAATGCCCCTAAAAGCAGCCCTCAGCTGATGACAGGTGGTGGGTAGGGTGACACACATGCCCAGCTGCTTCCCCACTCAGGGTAGCTCTGAGCCATGGTCTATGTCATTGCACTGAGTTCCCCAATGGGATTGATATCCAGTCACCCACAGAGGTGGCCTGCTCTGTTACGTATAAAATAGATTTTAGGGATATCAGGTGTGGGGCAAGAACTGAGCCCTGTGCCTGGCACACACCCTGAGTACCCACTGCAGGGTAGCTGCCATTAGTGTCCTTACTGTGCTCATTAACATTCTTTGGTGTTTCATATTAGAATAACCCAAATACTTGTCTTCTCTCTCTCCCTGTGCTGTGACATCTTTGAAGTCACACATCATGAATTGAGCCCCTAAAATATTTTCTGCCTCTTTCATTTCTCCTGCCGGTGTTTGCTGCTCTGGACAAGCCCAGGCACTGAAGGCGGCACTGTGACTGATATTCTGGGCTGTGACACTACTTTTCATATGCTTCTGTCTCACACCAGACTGCAACTGCCTCCAGGACAATGTCTGTGGTTATATATATCCATGTTCCTCTGTGCCAGCTTTACAGTAGGTGCTCACTATGTGTTGGCCAATTGACTTAAATAATCTGATATGAGTATATCAAACTGCACCAGGTGACTGCTGAGTGAGCTCAAGTCACTGACAACTAGATGTGGCTAGAGCTTGACTAGGCTGATTTTTGAGAAGACACTTCAGAAAGGAGAAGGTGGCAGGTTGTCACTACTTTTTAAACTTTGCCCTACTAGATACATTTTATGGATGTCAGGTTACATTTAACTTTGCTATGGGTATAAATAGCTCATACCCCAATTTCAAACCCTAAGTCTTAATTAAAGCTTCTCAGCTTATAGGATCCTGAGTTCTGATCGTTCAGCCATTATGATGAAATCTCTGGCCCCTTATTAGCTGAGATTTCAAACACCAGATTATGAATTAGCTCGACAACCCTTCATGCCTGCTTGTGAGATATTAAGATATCTTGGGGTCTGAATGGGACCATTTATTGACGCTGAATAGCTCTTCCATTAGACTCTTGCACTGGCTGCTACAAGTTGCAGAGAGGTCAGGACTGTGTCTTCACACCCCAGAAGATGCACTGGCTGCAGACTTGCAGAGACACAGGCAGCACGTGTTCAGGTGGAAAGGCATGGGGCATGTTCCAGAATACGGACAGGAGGTTGGCTAGATTGTCTGATAAAGCCGAAATACAGGAGAAACAAAATGCCACTTCATGTATTCATTTTAAAGGATCAAAAAGGTATCACACCCATGAGGAAGACTACCTTCTCAAATGATTTTACTTTTTAAAGATCTGCTCACAGGGCTGATGATATTCTATACTCTAGGAAATCCATTCATGGCAAAACTCACTTTGTTCAGCCATGCTTCCCACCTAATCTTCTTCCCTTCTCCACAGGCACCACCTCTGCACCCTCAGTCCTCCCAAATGAGCAAGATGGGGAAGGGAAAAGATTTCCTTTTCTAAATAAACAGCAACAACAATCCCCACATCCCTTACGACTGTCAACTGGGCTCCTGAAAGACCAAGTTTGCTCCCCCTAACTCTCTCTCTCTCTGATGCCCTGAGCAATTAGAAATCACAGCTTTCCCCAGATCCTCCCAGAGCCCTCATGTTCTGGAGTGAGGCTCTCATTTTCAGCCATGAGTATAAGTTGGTCCCTGCTTCTTGAAGTTTCCCAAGACTATAGGCAAATGTTGGAGGGATGTAGGCCAGGAGCGATTAGAATTAGATTCAATCTTCACCCCACCTGCTGAATTCTTCCTGAACATAAGCTCTTCAGGTGCAAGATGTCTGAAGACAGATCACTGGAGTATTTTACTAAAAAACCACATCACTATTTCCTGGTCTAAAATACATAGATCACTGGAAATAGCCCTATAATAAACAGAGAAGTTTTCCTGTCTGTGGTTCAGTGTACACAAAAACAGAGTCTCATCAGATCCCTGGGGCAGGCACTGTTTCCCTCATGTTATGGATAGGACACTGTGCAATAGAGAAGTTATGAGCACTGCCCAGTGAAATGCTGGTCAAGGAGCCTGGTGTCCTGGATACTCCATGGAAGGACCTTGTGTTACAGGCAGTTCTCCTCTGTCACTAGTTCATGGCACAGGATGACCATTATAGACTCAAGGTGTCAAAGCACACACATTTCACCTAACAGGTACGGACCTCACAGTGAGTTTCAGGCACTGTGTCCTCGAGGAGTGTACACATCAGGCAGGAGAGGAAGGTATACACATGATCCCACTATGGAGCAGACCTATTAAAGGTGCCAGGGAGCATAAAAATATAGAACCTGGACAGCAAGAACCCACACTCCATCATGTCAGCAGCAGACAGACCTAATGAAAGTTCCAAACTGCTGGAGGTAGGACTCAAGGATGGAGCAGATTGTTTTTCAAAAAAGATAACAAGAGTGTTTAAGGATCTCTTCATAATCCCACTTCTCACTGTCTCAGGCGGTCCATTCAAGATCAGCCCATGCTCCCCACTGAGATCCAGACAGGTTTGGGCTGGAGAGCTGGGGAGGGTCACCAGGAGGCCATTTGCCTGAGAGACACAGAAGTCAAGTGTGACATGCCAGATTAGTAACCCAGCCAAGGTGGACAGAATGATAAGTCTGTCACATAGTCTGTCCCTTGGACTTGAGGCCCTGCCTGGCCTTTCATGGATACCCGTCTAAGCAGCAAAGAGCAGTTTTGTTAAAATCGTGTGCTCCCAGTTCTACAGAGAATACGAAGAGACTGTGGCACCTGTGAAAGTTCCCACAGGTGCAGGGCAACATCTAAGCCTCAAGGCCCAGTGTGCCTGGCAGAGGGTACAGGTAGGTGCTTAACAGACCACCCCTGTATGGGCATCAGCCAGTCTGACAGGTGTCTGGGGCCAGGACAGATTCCCTGGGAAGGACCCCTTTCTGTCATGGGATTCTTTTATGAGGCCATGGGGGATAAAGGGTTCCTGGGCATTTCTGGGGCCAGAATCCTGCAATAACAGCTAAAGGCGGGAGACAGCCGAATGCACTCTGGCTCCGTAAATTGGCCACATTTCAACCCCACCCAAGGGCAGTCCAGGGAAACACAGTTCACATAATTATGTTCAGTTCTGCATATCTGTTTCAGTCCTCATTCACTTGCACACACGACAATCTTAGCGTATACTTCTTTGAAATTGGCTTTTTCAAATTTATCACTGTGTTACAAATTAGGGATAGGAAGAATGGGAGAGGGATTTCTGCGGAGATGAAACAACATGGCTCTAGAATATTGGTTCTCACCAGGGTTGATTTTGTTCCCCTGGGGGACATTTGTAACGTTTACAGACATTTTTAACTATCATGACTGGGAGGAGAGGGCAATACTACTGGGTAGAGGTTAGGGCAGCTGCTGAACATCTTGCAATGCCAGAAAAGCCCTCACAACAGAGAGATGTCTGCTCAAAATGTCAACACTGCCAAGGGGGAGAGACTCTGTTCTAGGTGTGGCGATCATAAAGCACACAATTATTTGGGCAATTGTAAACACATCCATTTGAATTGAACGTAGACTACCTGTAGGAAACTCAAGGGAGAAAAACCAGGAAGTTAGGGCAAAACATGAAGAGCCTAAATTTTATTCAGTGGACAATAGTCATGGAAAGTTCCTAGTAACAGAGGTGGAGGGGTCAAGGGTTGACTTTTGAGGTCTTTGACTTCTAGTGACTGGTCAAGACCATTAGTAAGACAAAGCACATAGGAAGAGAAACTATCGAAAGAAACACATTCAAGATGTGGACATCGTGACCGCTCCTGGGCACAGAGCACCAAGTGGATTGCTCTACAGGCAGAGGAGCTGGTGAGCTGAACCCATGGAGCCTCCTCTCTGGGAGCTGGTGAGTTCAACCCATGGAGAGCTCCTTTCCTGGAGCCGGCTGGGTGGAGACAACACTGACGCTGCCCAGTGGGTGCTACTGGGAAGCATCTGGAATGTACAGAGGGAACAAGGGGAAAGCAGATGAGGACCCTTCAAAGGCAGGAGTGGAAGAGTGGTCACAAGGCTGGGAGAGAAGCTGGCCACAGTGTCACAGAAGCCAAGGGTGTAGTGGGACCTAGGAGTCGGAGGCGGGGTGGTGGTGTAGAGGGAGGTCAAAACCTCTAAGATGGCAAAGAGAAGGAAGAGTAAGACAGCTGGGGGAGGCTGAGCCAGCCCTTTACCTGGAGAGCCAGGATTTTGAACTTGGGTCTATTGGCCCCAGGCCAGGGCTCTTCCAACTGGCTGCACTGTGCTATCTCGGGATCACAGGGATCCACCTATAGGCCTCTTGTTTGAACACAAGGAGCCGGCTGGAGCTGCACCATTACAGGATGACAACTAACAGTTACCAGAACAGAAAGACTCTAGTGTCACGCAGAAGCTTTTTTCTTCCTTCCAACATGAGCTGCAGGCCCTCTGGGGGCTGCAGTGACTTCTTCTGCAGTAGAGTCTTTATGTTCAACAAATAAATACTGCTCATCTCCTCCTGTGAAGCTTTCAATTGTGAGCCGAGCTGGGTAGGTGGTGTGCCCCAGCCAGGGGCTCCGAGAAACTTAATTTCATGAGACGCAGATGGTAAATAAACATCAGAAGAGATACTCTGCTAGTCTAATGATTAGATAAATGCAACTGAAAACCAGCACAGATGCTATCTTTCCCCTGGAAGACTGACAAAAATGAAAAATAGAGGACCACAGCTAGGTAGGTAGGTCGAGTGAGCATGGTTAACAGAAGCTAAATAGTGGAAGGCCCAATCTTTTTGGAGGGCACCACCTATCAAAGATGTACATGCACTTACCTTTTCTCTAGCAATGCCACTTTTAGGCATCTATCCTGGAGAATGTTCTTTTCAGTCTCTAAAGGTAAAAATTTAAAGATAAACTAGACATTCATCAATAGAGCATGATTTAACTATTCCATGGCATAGCCTTACTGTTGTGGGCAGCTGATAAGAAGAATGAGGTGGGTCTCCACATTAGCATGGTAAAAAGGCCCAGGATTTATTTCAAAGCAAAAACCCAAGTTGGAGTAGTGAGACAATGGGTACAGTACGACTTGCCATTCTGTGTATGTTAATGTGTACTTTTGCACCTATACAGATAGTACTGGAAGGTACACACTGATCAGTTGATAGTAGTTTCTCCTGAAGAGGAGGATGGGTGAGGGAAGAAAAGGGGAGTGAGACTTTTAACTGTATGTGCTGATGTGCTTGTTACTTTTGGGATTTAATGCCCAGAAGATGGCTTTCCAACTGTCCAGGAAACTCCAAAGCTGGTAACCATGACAACCTGGGGACCAGATACTCCAGGAGGGCACATTGTACCACTACTCCCAGGGCACAGCTGTCACCCCCATTACTGTCATTGATGTAAGAAGGGCAAGCCAACCTTCAGCAGTTTAGAGCTGATCACAGCCACCTGAGCACAGACGACCTATCTGGGGCCTCTGTTTCTCCCCTCTCCCCTCCACATCTGCCTTCCCAGGTAAAGACAGGGAGGCAGCTTCAGGCACTGTGCTTCTGGAAGCCAAGAGGAAGCCAGTGACTGGAGCTAAGGAAGTCCTTGGGCCTGCCTCTCCCTGTAGGAGGCAGTGGTACGATAGAGATTTGGGACCAGGGACCCTAGCTACACTGTCCCACCCATTCCCTTTAAGGTCAGTCATCTGCCTCATTCTCAGAGATCCAGTCTGGCCCTGGGACTAGCAAAGTCAGAGGCATCTCAGGGTGTGAACCCTGAGGCTCAGGCTCACTGTTTTGGGTTCTGTTCAACATAGCTCAGACTCATGATGGAAAGGCTTGGCCAATGGTTACTGAGCTCTCACTCTGTCAGGCACTCCTCAGCATCCTTGCTGTGGCCCACCACCAGCAGCAACGCAGCACCTAGGAGCTTGTTAGAAATCCAGCATCTTAGGCCCCATCTGCTGAATCAGAAATTGCATTTAACAAGACCCAGGTAATCTATATGACATCAAAGCTTGAGAAGCCCTGTTTTTGGAACTTTAGATCTATTATCTCAGTTAATCCTTTAACCATCCTCTCAACTGAGTCCTATTATTATCATTCCCATTTTTATATACGAAGAACCTGAAGCACAGAGACATCAACTAAGTTGTTTCAGGTCACATGGCTAGTAATTTTGAAAGTTAAGATTCAAATACAGACAATTGGCCTCTAGAGCAGTTAACTGCCACAGCTCAATGATGGCTATGTAAAGAGCCCAGAGAACAGCTTCTTTATCTGAATAGCAGACGACTTAGGACACTAATGAGGAATAAAGTCAACCTCAGTTGGGTGCAGGGGCTCAGGCTTGTAATCCTAGTACTGTGGGAAGCCAAGGTGGTAGGATCCCTTGAGCTCAGGAGTTCAGCTCACCTGAGCAAGAGAAAGCTCCCATCTCTACTAACAGTAGAATAATTAGCCAGGTATTATGGCAGGCACCTGTAGTCCCAGCTACTCAGGAGACTGAGGGAGGAGGATCACTTGACCCTGAGAGTTTGAGGTTGCTGTGAGCTAGGCTGATGCCACAGCACTCTAGCCTAGACAACAGAGTGGTGAGACTAAGGAAGGAAGGAAGGAAGGCAGGCAGGCTTCTTAGAACCCTGCTAGATGAACAAGAAGTATATTTCAAAAGTCCGGGGAGTGAATGGAGGCATCCAATACTAAGCGCAGCTATATATCAAAACATTTGTGCTTCTACAATTAATTCTCCTTAGTTTCAGAATCCCATTCTACAGTACACCAACACACACATACCTCCCATGAATACAATCTGTCTGTGAGCCAGTTAGAAGGAAACAATCTCATAAGGCAATATGGATGGAAAAGAATAACATATGAAGTCTCTTCTCTTCCAGCCTGCAGCAGGAAGAAAAGAGCATCCTTTTGGCCAGAGTCAACTTTTAATAGCAAAGAGCCAAACCAGAATCCTGCTCCTCACAGAACGCCTTAGGAAGGGGATTATGTGGTTGTTAGGTCAGAATGGATAAAGTCCATTAACAGTCAGCAGAAACACATAGCCAGTAGATTAAGAATGAACTCCAAAGATCGTGTGTCTGTGTGTACATGTTGTGTATCACACAATGACAGAAACAATGGTTGGCTCAGATCACCTGAATTAGGGGGTTTTTGTAAAACACTGGAAGGTTCTATGATGGAGAGGACATCACTGGAGGTTGGATCATCAGGCTAACGCACCTTTCACTTGCCTGCTGCCCTTGGCCGTCTGCTCACAGCAGAGCCAGGCTGGCTGGTGCTGCTGTCACTCCTGTCCAGGGACTCCAGACTAGACACACCCATTCAGCAGCACTTTACTCAGAGCACAGTAGGGCTGTTTGGGCTGGATGGAACTCTGAAAAATGAAGATCAAGAGAGCCCACTTGGGACTTCTGTCTCCCACTCTGTCTACAGTGTTGGTATTATGACCGATAGTTCCCACTCTGATCATTGCCACAAGCCTGTTTCCAGACTGTTTTAGAGATCCCAATTCAGAAACCCACATGAAAGACTCCAAGAAGCCACAGTGTGACTCTTAAGCTGGGTGGCAACTAAAAAGACATGCTTTTGTGTGAGCAGTGACTCCTAGAACACCCAGCAAGAGACCCTGCTCTGGCACACCTGGGGACCACAGTCTTTGTAGATAGAACAGAAACCATCCCTTTCCTGCCCACATGCATGTCCTCTTTTTCTTCAGATCCCATGAGAAGATGCTGTTTAACTGAAGATTTTATTATTTCTGTCTCTTTCATTGGAAACATCCAGAGGACTGGTCAACATGCTCCCATCAAGATCTGCTACATTAACCGTGTAGTCTTAACAGGGAGGCTTACACTCCACCCAGTGGCTTGACATCAGCCATACATGAAAACATGCCACCAGCATAAGCCACTCTGTGTAGCCTCTGTCCTGAACCACCTGCCCTGACCCAGAACACTCTGCTCCCCAATTTGTTTCTCATTGTTCCAGCCTAAGACCTCTTGCCTTGTCTTTCTGCTTATTCTCTTATTGCCGTACACTTCAACCTAAATGCAGGAAGGCAGGGATTTCACCCTGATTGCTCATCACTATTTCTTCAGTGCGTGGGACCTGGGGCAAAGTATCTGCCCACTAAACATCTGTTGAAAACTAAAGTATAAGGCTGCACATCTCAGACCTGAGCTCGGTCCTGCCTCTCGGACTTGTAGCTTCGGTTATTGACCATAACTTGTATTGGCTCATCACCTTCCAGAGAAATTCCTCTCTTTCTCCCTCCAGAGCCCTAAGACCTCATTTCTTCTCAGCTGTGCCCTTCTTGGGCTCACCCAGGTTCAAGAAGGAGAAGCAGACACACATGTCAGGGCCAAGTTCATACATATGGGTTTCCAGTCTGGAAGCTACTCCTCTTTAAGGCCTGGGTGAGAACCAAGGCCTCTGATAAGGCTGCCTAAGGCCAGGGCAGCCAGCCGCCAGACATGGAGCCTAAATGCTAAATGGTGGTTGAGAGATCATGGTGGGGGGGATTCAAAGCTGGAACTTCCTGGAGAGATCATGCAGAGAAAGACCGAAATATAGACCTGCACACCCAGAGCCTGCAGAGCCCAAAGCCATGTGAAATAACACCCCAACATTATTCTCTGTATACACAAAGGACAAAGCTGGCTGTTGGTTTTGTTTATCCCACAGCTCATGTCCTCCTTATGGTTGCCATGTGCCATAAAAATAGGCAAGAGTTTGCAATTCACAAATATTTGACTTTCTTAAGTCTCGCATTCCCACAGAGAAAGAACTCTGTTCTATCAGCATTCTGAGAAATACCCTTCACCAAACCAGAGTCAAAGCTTGGTCTCTACATGGGAGAGTAAACAGAAAGGAAAACTCATGCATTTGGATGTTGACTCCCAACTCTGACCGGCCTGGTCACCTGCTATGTGCGATATAGCTTTGCTGAGAACATAATGCAATAGAAATAAGTGACGGGGTTGGGCAATAGAAGAAAAGTGGCTCATATCAACACCACCTTCACACGTACCCTCTGGAAAGGGCACCCTATTTTGTGAGTGTCCAGGCAGAAGCCCTTGGATAAGGGGCTGTGCCGGACCCTCCTGGAGGGTAGGATGGCTGTGCTGGAAGATCAGGAAAGCTACCCACCCCGAGACAGACGATATATTCATTTCCTAGGGTTGCTATAACCAAGTTCCACAAACTGGGTGGCTGAAGACGGTAGAAATTCATTGTCTCATTATTTTAGAGGCTGGAAGTCCAAACTCAAGGTGTCTGAGGGCCTGTCAGGGGAGTTCTCCCCAGCCTTTTCCTGGCTGCTGGTGGTTTGCAGCGATGGCCATCCTTAATGTTCCTCCACTTGAAGATACATCACTCTAATCTCTTTCTTCCTCACCACAGAGACTTCCCCTGTTCACCTCTTCTTCTCTTCCTATAAGGGCACCAGGATTAGGGGCCCACCATACTCCACTATGACCTCATCTTAATTTAGCTAATTATATCTGCAGGGACCCCATTTCCAAATAAGGTCACATTCTGAGGTTTTAGGAGTTAGGATTTCAGCATATCTATTTTGGAGAGGATACAGTACAAGCCATAAAAGAAGCAAACAGTCCCCAGAGTGAAGAGAAGATGGTGTCTTAAGGGTTCCAGTGTCCTTGGCAAGAAGTTAGCAGACCTCCAAGCAAACAGCCGAGTGGGGAAGCAGAACCCAGAACCTATGACTGCCAGCCTTAGCAGTGATCTAAGGCCCAAGCTGGACATAAACATAGGAAAACCACACAAGCCAGGCCTGGAGGGCTTGGCTAAAGAGCACATCAAGGTGACCAGTGCAAGTTGGGGACCAGCACATCTTCCCTAGTGTGCAGGCCAGTGTACTGCAAAAGCTTCCATAACCCAGGGCAGTGGGGGCAGTCAAGGCAGGACTCCCCGCAGGGAGAAAGATTAATCCCTGGCCTTCAAGTCAAGCTTATTTGGGTTTAGAAAAAATTAATGTGAGCAGAGAGTTCTTAAACTAATGTGGCGATGGCAAATTTATAGCGATTATAAACATATTCTTTCATCAACAGTCACACACTTGCTTCCACGCACTGTACAAGGAACAGCCCTGAGGATGTGGAAGACATGAGGCAATGTGGCAAATGGGGTCAAAATGACAAAAAGAGACCAAATATGGATGTCAGCAGGGAATAATGATGACCTGGGGAAACCAATGTTGGTCCAGCTCCGCCTCCCCCCAGTCCTTGCAGAAAAGAATATTAATAAACTTAAACTCCAAAATCTGATCCCAGAGCAATAATAGAACACCCATGCCAAACTTCACAGCCGTGGGGAGGATGTACGAAGCTGAGCAATCTGTGGACGGCATTGCTCAGCTGAAATTCTTGAAAGCTTGTAGTGCTCAAGCCAAATGCTCTAGAAACAAAGTCCTGTGGAACATGCAAACTTATGAATCACACATGTGGCCACAAAGTCAGCTCTGAAGCTCTGAGTGAAAAAAATTCGCACAGAAATCTGTCCCCATACCAAAGACCACCAGGGCTGATGCACAGCATACCAGAGGTCCTGAGAGGATAGGAAATTCACTCAGCCCTGTGGGACCTGCTTGGCAAACCCCAGCTAATAGAATCCAGCAGAGCTCTGGGCTGGAATTAGACGTGATAGACCAAGGGCCACTTCCCTCTGCCAGAGGGGACCTCCTGAGGAGCAGCACCCCAGGGGCGGGGGAGAAATGAATCCTTTTCTAGCTACTTGACCTCTTTGTTCCTACCTTTTCTCATCTGTGAGACAGGGATCATGGGGTCCCTGTGAGGGTGAAATGAGGGAATACATGGGAAGCTCTCAGAAAGCGCCTGGCCCCTCACAACAGCCGACTGAGTTCTCACCTGCAGTGAGCACTCAGCAAAGCTGAAGCTGCAGAATCCTCCCCCTGTTGTCTCTCTTCCAGCACTCCCCCTAAATTTTCATTTTTAGTTTATAGGCCTCGGATTCTCTTCCCATTTTGTCTCCCAACAACCTAATTCACAATCTGGAGCACTTCCCGCTCACTGCATAGGATCTAAGGACAGGAAAGGTCCTCCTAGGTCCCTCAGCTCCACCTCTGCCCCAAGGCAGAGCTCTGTTCACACCAACTCCGACAGATGGATGTCATTTCAATACAGGAAATATTTATTGAGCATCCATTTTGGGCCAAATCCTGTGTACAGCGCTGCTAGGAATCCACACAGGAGTGGGGCAGGCTGAGTTCTCGCGAACTATGGGGGAGAACTGGAAGCTCAGGCAGGAGCTGATGGCTGCAGTCCTCAGGCAGAATTTCTCCTTCTCTGGAAAACCCATTTTTTTGCCTTTAAGGCCTTCAACTGATTGGACAAGGCCCACCTACATCACTGAGGGTGATGACTATAGACTGACTATAGATGTTAATGACATCTAGACTTATGTTTGTACATAACTGGGTACTAGGCACAGCCAAGTTGTTACATCAAGGCTGGGCTCACACCTGTAATCCTTCCATTTTGGAAGGCTGAGGTAGGTGGATTGCTTGAGCTTAGGAGCTCAGAAGCCAGCCTGAGCAAGAGTGAGACCCCATCTCTAAAAAACTAGCCAGGCTTTGTGGCAGGTGCCTGTAGTCCCAGCTACTCAGGAGGCTGAGGCAAGAGGATTAGTTGAACCCAAGAGTTTGAAATTGCTATGAGCTATGACACCACAGCACTCTACTCGGGGTGACAAAGGGAGACTCTGTCTAAAAAAAAAAAAAAAAAGAAAGAAAGAAAAGAAAAATTAACCACCATGCCCACATTCATCTGTCCTTCCTCTATTCACTTCATATCCAATTTCTCCTCCTGACTTCCAGTTCTATGGCCCATAGCAACTCCAGGTCCACCATGAGATGGAGAGAAAACAGTTTTCTGCTGACTTCTTCACAAGCTCCTCAACTGCATTAGCTCAAATCCCTGTAAATAAATCTTTCATTTCACTCGTGATGGCTCCTTCCCTGACTTAATCCCAGTGGACACAAACCCTATATAGGCCTTATAAACATATATGACTTATCTGGCCTTATAGAGCATTGAATAGCCCATTGAACCTTTTATGGCTGGTTGTAACACCACACCTTGCAAAGTTTAGAGTTCTCCAACAGGATGTGGTTTAAGTTTTAACCCAGCAACCAATATATAATGCTGTTTCTCCCATAGCCATAATATGAATACATAGGCCCAGAAATTAAGGCACCATACATTATTATAGAGAGAAGTTCCATGCATTATTCCACTTAATAACCCATCCTCACGACTATGAGCCCTCCTTGTCCCTGGAGGATTGTCCACGTTTATCTCCCAGTTGACTATGCCAGAATTGTATCCCACCAGTGACTGTTTCCTATGCAACTGTGGCTGTCTGGCTGCCACTACCACTAAAAAACAGGCTCCACCTGGCAGGTCCCAGGTTAGCGCTGCCCCTAACCTTGGTACCACCATTCAAAAAAGCCAAGTGTCACCAAGCCTCCCTGCCCCAGAGAGAACAAAGTGCCCTCTGAGAACCCTGAGTATATGGGAGTTTGTCCCCCAGCTGCATATAGCTACAGAATTCCTGGGACAAACCCAGTACTGGAGCTTAGGATAGTCTAAGGAAATACCCCTAGCCAATGTCCAGCACCTACCATGGACCAGCTTTCCCCATAATTTGGCTCTTACTGTCTTCTGCTCCATTATCTTCCAAGAAAAGATTTGGGGAATGGAGACTGGTCAGTCTATGGGCAACTCTCCTCCCTCCCTCTGGCTCTTCAATCCTCTCCTAACATGCAGTCCCTTCCACCATCAGAGAAAATGTGCAAAAATGGCACAATCCTCTTCTCTGCAATTGGTCTGGAGGCCAAGACTGGTGCTTTCGCTTCCTCCTTCCCTGATCTTTCCTGTGCTTCCCCTACTCAAGCCTTCAGAGGCTGGGATCTTTACCTGCTGGAGGATCAAAACCTGAATTCCTGGATAATTTTGGTCCTTAATCATCCTGCCATCTTTTTGTTGCTGTGATTGTTCATTAACCTTTCTAACTTGGCACAGAAGTACTAAGGGGTACCCCTGAGAATTCCTCGGATTCCAGAAAGGGTCTTTTTTGCCCTCATTGTGTAGCTATAACCCAATTACCCCTGGGTAATATGGACCAATCACTCCAGCCAACAGAGGGACTCCTTTTTCTGCCTATTGATCCACTGGTCTTATCTTGGTCTGCTTCGTGCTGCTACAACAGAATAGCATAGACTGAGTGATTTACAAAGAATAGAAATTTATTTCTCACAGTTCTGGAGGCTGGGAAGTCAGAGATCAAGGCACAGCATCTGTTGAGGGCCTTCTCACTGCATCCTGATGTGGCTGAAAGCAGAAGAGGAAAAGAGAGAGAACCCACTCCCATCAGCCCTTTTATAATAATAATGGCATTAACCCATTCATAAGGGTGAAGTCCTTAAGACCTAAACACTTCCTATTAGGCCCCAACTCCAAACACTATTGCACTGGGGATAAAGTGTCCAACACATGAATTTTGGAGGACACATTTAGACCATAGTAGTCTTTATACCCCTTATGGCCAGGTTTCATCTTTCAATTTAATGGAATCAAAGTTGTAACCCTTGTTTGAAGCAAAAGTCCTGTGCACGGATTGTTAAACATAATAGTAAGAAACGCAACTCTATTTGTATCCCTTGACTCCCAGACCTATGTATTCTGGCCATGGGGAAACAATGCCATAATATGGTTCCCTGGTTCAAAGCATATCCTATGTCCTGTAAGCATATCTCAATCCTTTCAGTGCATGGCTTCCCAAATGGTGCTGCAATTGAGTCTTCTATAAGGCTTTAGCCCAGTCCCTTCCAGTTAATGGGGCATATGGTGAGACAGGTTAATTCCAGGGGCATTAGCCCATTGCTGCACTTCCTTTGCTGAGAAATGGGTTCCTGGATCAGAAGCAATGGTATAGAGAATGCCATCATGGTGGGAAAGGCAGTTTGTAACTCCATGGATGGTGGTGCTGGCAGAACACAACATGCAAAAAGGGCAAATCTATATCTAGAATGCATGTCTGTTCTCAAGATGACAATATCTGCCTGCTTCATGATAGAAGAGGTCTGATGTAATTGATCTGCCACCAAGTGACTGGCTAGTGTCCCCAGGGAATGGTGTCACATTAGGGGCTCAATGTTAGTCTCTACTGTAAGCATATTAGGCACCAACTGTGAAGTCACATCCCTACATGGCCTCCATCCCTGCCAGCTGAGCTCCTCTGTCCATGGGCCCATGGAATAAGCCCTAGTTGCTGGGGAAGGAGGCTGAGTGAAAGCTCCTGAGCTGGTTATTAACCTCCTCTGCAGTGGATGATGCCCTTTGGGCATTCTCATGGGACATAAGTATCTTCACGGTTTGTGCCCACCATTCATCCATCCATATGCCTCTTCCTCAGGCTTTCTTGTCACTAGTCTTCTAATCCTATTCCTTCCTAGTCCCCAACCATCAGCTAAATCATTAGCACCTGCCCATAAATCTATGTCGATCCATACTTCTAGCCATCTCTCACTTCATACCAGAGACAACCAAATGTACTGTGCAAAGTTCTGCTCACAGGGTCAAAGAAACCACACATAAATTCAAACTTAAAAACTTTAATATGAATAATTATTAATAGAGGAGTGGAATAATGGCTGGTAAGTGGTAAAGAAAACTAAAGAACACAAGAATAGAAGATATAGGTAGTAGCTACTACCCTTAGGGCTGAGATGGAGTGCCCAAGGAAGAGCCCCTTGCTCCCCCTAGAACTGGGATTAAGATGTTAGGGATGGCACAGTCATGGCTTACTGAGTGAGAAAAAGTCATGGGGATGCCTTGCTGGTGGAACTTGCTAGGAATTTGCCCTCTAGGGTGTCAGAAGAAGGTGTCCACAGAGAGGTGGCATAACTTGGAACTCAGTGTACAGTCACCCAAGAGAGTGTTAGGGGGTGCCATTCACAAGGAGGTGCCTTGTTTGTGGCATTCCACTGAAAAATTGTCAGAGAGTATGGGAGAGGGCTGCCTGTCACTGAGCACTGCAGGAGCTTGAGAAGCTCCCCTCTGCAGGGGCTGGGCCCTGGGGTCAAGAATCCACTGCCAGAGCCTCATGCAGCAGAAGCCACATGCTTGCAGGACCTAAATCCTGGAGAAAGCATGCCGCACAGGAGCCTGGAACAACAGGAACCAGGAAGAGAAACACCCTCTCCCCAGTGTCCCTCCAATGCCTTCTATCACTAAGGCTGAGGTTGTGCCAGCTGGCAATGGAAAAATATTTACAAAGCCCACCTCCATTATCACACAGCAGGATAACAAGGGTGGATTTGGAACTGAATAACAATAAGTTCATAACTGGCATGGGCATAGGGGGTGCTAGGAGGTAGGACCAGAGAGAAAGATAGGAGCAGACCAACATCTATGTACAAATGGAGCAGTAAATCTCTGTATCTCTAGTAGATAGGGCTAGAGTGATCAGGAAAGGCTGCCTGTGGGGGTGAGAAAATGAGCTTCACTGTACCCCCACAAGATGACAAGTTCAATCCAAGAGTGGGGACTGGATGTCCTCAGTTCTGTTTGACTCTAAGAAAACTACCCTTGAAGAGCAGCCCTTGCAGGACTGGCACTGAACTGAGAACCTTCTCTCATTTCCCCAAACCTAGCCAGGGCTAGACCTCCAGTAGGTGCCTAACAATAGTCAGTTCCTCTGAAAGAAAGTTTTTCAGCTCCACTTCATCAGCCTGTGCTTAACCCCCTGAGTCACCCTTCATCTTGGAGTCATCCTTCTTAAAGGCTGCACCCTCCCAGTGACCCCAGCCGGTTCCTGAGAACACACTGTGCCTGGAGACTCTCTTCCACCCCTCCTGAAGGAAGCATCATCTTCAATCACTCTCACTGCCACTCTGACCTCTTGAATGCTGGCAATGTCCCTCCATCCATGACTAAGCAAGCTTGGCGTGCACTAGTCCTAGAAAGGGGGGAAAGGGAGAGAAGCATTCTTTGACATGAATTGGTGAGGGTTAATAATTTTGGTCTTTCTGACCTTTGCCCTTTGTAAGCGAGGCTTTTTGAAAGAGAAATGGAGAAGCAAACAACCACTCTGGGGGTCTCTGGGTTTGAGGTTAAGGAAAAGATTGGTCATGTCCAGTCACTGCATTCTCAATCCTGCAGTATCTCGAAGTAGTGGCCTCGATTTCATAAACATCTCAGTACAGGGCTCACAGAGTGAAAACTGTCTCAGACAAAGAACAGTCCAAGAGATCCACAGCCCTACTCAATGTAGTGGATGAAATGCTCTCTTCTTTTCTTCCCCCTGGCCTCTGTTTGGTTTGCTCCTCACCATCTCAAATAAAACATCAAATAAAACACGTGCACAGTCCCTGCCGAGACAACCATTATCCTTCCCAGCTTGGCTTCTTGAAGGGTTTCTGGGGTTCTGTTCCTAGGAACTCACCATCTCCTATAAGACAGCAGAGCTCTTCCCCTCCCAGAGGAGTGAGAGTAACCAGGGTAGCAGCTGATTAAGGGCTATGGCCCTGATTCTCATGCTGTGATGAGCATGAAGGTCACCTTGAGACCTTCTTAAAATAGAGATTCTGATTCAGAAGGTTTAGGGAAAATCTAAAATCTCTAACAACTCAAAATTATTACAAAGTTGTCAAACCATGGACTACACTTTGAGCAGCCAGGGTCTACAGAGAGTGGCTTAGAGAACCAAGTTGACATAGGAACGCATGAGCCCAGGGAATGCAGTCCTCAGAGCGTCTATGAGGTAGCACAAAGCTTCACAGAGTTTCACACTGGAGCTGGTCTCAAAGACCAGGAGGTTTTAGAAAGGGGAGAGATTTGTGCAGGATACACCCAACAGTCCCTATGAGGAGTGCAGCACCCTACCTCCCCCTGATACCACCATAGCCCCTGCCTCTGACCTGCCTACACCCTCCACTGCTGAGCAGGCCCTGCTTCTAAAAGGTGGGTCAAGTACATGCTGTGTGTCTGAAGTCAAGTTCTTCTCTCTCTGATCCCTTCTTTGACCCCTGAGAGCAGGAGTCAGTTTATCACTGGAGAAGGATACTTCGGCAGGAACAGTCCTGCCCACTCTCTGCAAGCAATTATGGGCCAATCAAAGCAACAAGATGGCAGGCAATACAAGCTTGCACAATCAGGAAAATAGGCATGATCACAAGAAAAGCACAGATGATGTCAATGGCCTCTGACAATGAGTGGCAGGGGAAATGAGTGAAGGTGGGAACGGCCCTATTAATTCACCATCTTTCCAGGAGTCTCTGGGTAGTGAAGATTTTCAGCTTCTGACCCAAGAGTCTGTCATTTAGCTACACGGATGCCATACTTAGTCCACAGGGCAAGGCTGCCCACTCAGGTCTGTGACAGGTAAATGCATAGTCCTCTTTGCATCCTATATGTACACAACCATCCTGGGATGCATAGCCAAGCAAACCCGGCGTGCCCATCGTCCCCACCAGCATTCCCGCTCACTCACACTGCTCTCCTGAGCCCAGCCTCTCCGGAGTTAGAGCCTTAGCCTGTGCTGCCATGTGGGTCTGGAACTCCTTCTCTCCAGATTCCACACGTAGGCTGCTCCTAATCCTGGTCTCAGAGTAAAGTCAGTTCCTCAGAAAGGTGTTCCCTCACCCCTCTCCCTGAGCCCCTCACCACTCTCATAAGGACACCCTTATGACACCCTCGACACAAGAGGCTTGTTACCACTGCCTCACCTGTGGTGTCCTTGTTCCTGTTCTTTCTCCCCAGCTGGGCTCCAGCTACCATCCAGTCGGGTAACCAGCATAGTAACCAGTGTGGATTAGACACTCAGAACGCACTTGATGAAGGAAAGAATGAAAACTCACATGCTTCATTGAGACCAGGCTGATCATTTACTTTTTTTCTTCCAGTTTGTGTTTTTAACCCCAGAACTCTTTTCCACCCTAAAGCAATCTTATCCCAGAAACCTGAAGGCCCCTAGTGGCTCTTGGGGAGGCACTACTTGCCAGACGCCCAGGTAACAGTCATAGGCCAGAGTTAGCACCACTGCCCCTTGGATTGGTTAACTGGGACCTCAGCACTCAGTTGTTGGGCTCCAACAAGAACTCCAAGCTGGCAACAGAAAGTCTGCAGGGCCCTCTGGAGAGAAGCTGTGCAGTCAGGGCTGCGGGCTTCAAGCCCTCATTCCTGAGAGAGAAGAAAACCAGCGTCCAAGCTGCTGGTTTGCCCCTGCTCTGGGTAGCCACAGAGAAGTCCCCCACCCCCTCAATGAAACAGTGCCTGGGAGAGAAGCTTGTGCCCTCGCCTTTCCCCGCCTCCTTGGTTTTACTGTCCTCCTCATCTGCAGACACCAGAAAGGGCCTTTCTAAGCGCTGTTTACATTCTTATCATTTCGCTTGTTTAGATTTACTAAAAAACTCATCTTAAACATTTACAAGCAATCATAGGCCCTCAAGGATTTCAAATAAACCTTCCTATAAACGAGTCAACTTCAGAGTCTCCATCTCCCCCCAAGGATCCTAAACCCTCAGAGCTGCTAGGCCCTTAAAGACTCTCTGGTCCAACATTCTTATTTTATGGCTGGAGAAACCGAGGCCTGGGAGGGGCAGGGATCTGTCCAGGCTCACACAGCACTTGGTATCTAGGCTGGAGCAGGAGTCTCCTGCTGCCACAGCCTGGGATTCCCATTTCATGTGCAAAGCCCCAGAGCCCATCAGCATACCGCCTCCGTGGGCATGTGGCTCTAGTTTTCAAGAGAACAAACTGATTTGAGGTTTTGAAATATTAATGTACTTAACGTTGGAGTAGGAATGTGTGTTAAGTATGCATTCTTGGTCGTCAGCCAGCCCCCAGCGCCAGGCAGGCTGGCGGCCTGATGGGATCATCCTGGAACGTGGTGAGGGGAAGGGTGTGCTGCGTAACTCCAAGGCCCAGGCCCCAAAATCTCTGGACTGAAGCATGGCTTCACGTAAAAATGCAGGCCCAAGAAGCAGCCCCAGGAGTAGGCTATAAAAGAAGATAACAAAAACCTGTCCTCTTCGGCGGGGGCAAGGCCTGGAATTTTCATGTCGGAATTTCTACCAAGGTCTGCACTAATGGGGGTTTAGGGACTTTCCCCCTTCCTAAGAGTCTAGGGGGCCCAGGAATGGAGACCCTGCTGAGGCACCTCACCTCAGGCCACACAGCCTAAGCCAGAGAAGAAGGATCTCCTGTAAAGCCAGAGGACACCAGGAGGCCCTAGGCCCTCTGGGACACCACCTTCTCTCTGCCACCACAGGTCCCAGGCAGGAAATTAGGCAAAGCTCTTTCTAAATCTCAATGGTGGGATCTCCAAGCAGGGCTCCCAGAGAGGAGGTCTAGGCTCCAAGAAGTCATATTACAAAGAAAGCTTCAGGCTCTGGGGTTCCAGGACAGGGCTTCTTCTTCAGAGTACTTTGGACCCTACACTGGCTTGGGATGGGAGGAAAGGAGAGCCAAAGGCTGGCTCAAGAGCTTCAGGAAGCCAGGAGTTGACCCCTTCCGTGCCATGGGCATAATGCACACTTCATGACCCCTCCCCCTCTCCCTGTGCCCCACAGCCCAGCCAGTCCCCTCTGCGTGTGCCCCACGAGCTGTCCTCCAGGAGGTTGGTTGGTGGAGCGCTGAGGACTGCCACCCTGGGCCTTAATACTGCCCCCAAATCACAGAGCTTTGGGGAAGACATTTTTAGAGCCGAGTCCTTGATAGCTTCCCAAAGCCCTGGCCACACCCTGACCCTGTGCTTGACTGTGCTGTGTTTGAGATAAAAGAAGATACTGCTCCTGTCCTCAGGGCTCTTACCAAACCAAGGGAGAGTTCTAATACAAATAAGTCTCTGTGTGATATGGTGCCCTGGCTTGGGCCACGGAATAGAAAAAGGATGCTAGTAGAAAAACTAGTAAAATCCAAACAAAATCTTGAGTTTACTTAATATAAAGTATCTGTGTCAGTTTCTTAGTCTTTTTATTTTTTAAGTTGGGAAGTCTTCCTTTGTGCTCATTTATCTCTGGCCTTGTTGAGATATAGAGATATGGTGTAGCTGACAAATAAAAACAGCACACACAGTGTTTAAGGTATACGACGTGATGTGTGGGTACACATATATAGTGAAATGACTACCGCGGTCAAGCTAATTAGCATATCCATCATCTCACATAGTTAACTTTCTTTTCTGTGCTAAGAACGTTAAAGATGTACTTTCAGCAAACTTCAAGTATACAATATAGTACTACCAGTTACAGCCACCATGATCTCCAGAACTTATTTATCCCATATAAATGAAACTTTGCAACCTCTGACCAACATCTCCCCACGTCCCCCAGCCCCCAGCCCCCGGAAACTACCATTCTACTCTCTGTTTCTACAAGTTTGACTTTTTCGGATTCCACACATAAGTGACACCACCCAGCACTTACTCTTCTCTGCCTGGCTTATTCTACATCGCGTGCTGCCCTCGAGTTTTTCCATGTTGTCCCAAATGCCAGTGTTTCCTTCTTCTATAAGGCTGAATAATTTCCCCTTGTATACATATACAAGTATGCCTGACCACATTCTCTTTTTATTTAGCCATGACTAGATTGTTTCCATAACATGGCTATTATGAATAATGCTACAGTGAACATAGGAGTGCACGTCTGTCTTCAAGATTATGAATTTTCTTAGTCTCGATAAAAGTACCCTAGCCACGTAGGACATTAACATTAGGGAAGACTGGGTGAGGGCTACATGGGAACACTCTGTACTATCTTTGCAACTTCTCTAAATCTAAAATCATTCCACCATATAAATCATTTCTTTCAAAGAGTAACTACCAATGGTATAGCCACCAAGTGTCAGCCACTGAACTGAGTACTTGGCATACATTATGTCATTTAGCCCTCCCACAGACTTTACAGGAACTAGTCATAGTCTTAATTTTACAGTCAAGGAAACCGAGGCCAGAGCTGCAGACAGCTTGAGTCTAGGTAGCCGGCAGGTGGTGGCTCAGAGGTCATCAGCACTTGGAGAGGCAGAGACCTAGACAAGCCCTGTATGGAGGGATCATCTTGCTAAATGGAAATCCAAGCCCAAGTAAAAATGAGTGATTTGCCATAAGGCCCCTGAAACACATGCCGGGTCTTCTGAACTCCCTGGGAGCAGAGAGGGCTCTTCCTCCCTGTGCAGCGTCCCGGGGAGAAGGCCGCCGCCACCTCTGCCTGAAGCGTGCAAATCCTTCCAGCGGGAAATTAAATTCTTTCCTATTCCCTCCTCAAGGGCCTTGGAACAGAGTCCTCAGAAGCTTACCAAGGGAAAATTCTTTCCTCCTTCTATTTATAAGACTTTTTTTTTCCAGACTCAAAACACTTCCTAGTGTTCTTTTTTATACAAACAGAAAACTTGCAACTATTCCCAAGCCTCTTGCTAAGCACAAGGCCCTGCGTCTGTCACACCACCTGGTCGTGCCCTTAGTGCCATCCCTCAGCCTTCCCTTCCTTACCCTTACCTTGGCCCTGAACTTTATGCAGACAATTGTGGTTTAAATTATGAGATGAAGGGAGGAGAAGTTCTAGATTCTTTCTCCCCAAACGTCCTGGTAGCTTACAGGGACAGATAGAGGGTTATAGTCTGAGTTTTCTCTCCTTGGTCTCTAAGCTCTGTTAGGTGCTAGAACAGTGAATTCTCAGCAGCTGCTGGTCAAACACACACAGCTGAAGAACAGATGAACCCATGGCAGGAAGGAGGCGCTTTCAGCTTGGGGTTCAATGGTCTGCGCCCTCAATTTTAATTGTGAGCAAAGGAGACCAGGTCAACCTGTCTTCCCTGAAAACTCTTCTCTTGTCAAAAGGGTTCTGATCATGGGCTTGGCAGAACTCAGGGTGCCTGGGGCAACCCAGGGCAAAATGGAACTCAAGGCATGTGTCAGGCTTTGCTCTTAACTGCTGAATCAATCTCATTAGAAAAAAATCCCCATTTCATCCTTAAGGTTTTAACCACTTCCTAGTGGTGAGGCCAGCTAGCGAGGCCCCAGCTGAGATGCTGATGGCTGCTCAGGGGTATTTCATGCTCAGTGAATAATTATGTGAACAAAATAACACAAAGTGGTTGCCAACAGCTATTAGACCTATGAAAAATAACAATGGAAAACTCAGCTGACTGGTTATCAAAGGGCCCTGACAGAAAGGAGGAAACCAGCTGTGGCTTCACATCTGTAAACTCCAAGGGAAAACAAAAGAAGTGAACAACCAAAGGGGAAACTGTCCACAAGTCCTCACTCTCAGAATTATACCGACGCTCCCGTCCACCATCTAATTGGCTGAGAGTTGGCTTTGTTCCAAACTGGTGCACACCTGCTCAATGGAGGGGACACCTCACAGAGCCTCTGGCTGCTTTAGTACGAGGACAGGGGAGCAGGAGGTAGGAAAGCAGGACCTTTTGTCACTAAATACAAGTGATTCTCTCAGAAGCAACTGTTCTTTTCAGAGAATGGGCTCTGCGCTCCCCAGCATGTAACCCTCCCAAAAGACAACAGAGATAGAAATGGGCCCCCAGTGAAAGGACCCTCCCTACAGGTGAAGTTGGAGCTAAGTAACAGCCTCATTATCAATTTACACCTGGGAATGGCCTCCCAGGACTAAGGGTGAGCAGGAAAATGGTCTGTCTTTCACCTCTAATCTCCCGGGGGAGGCCCATGTGTTGTAGAAAGAGCATAGTTTTGGAATCACACCGACTAAGTCTGACTCCTAGCACTATCATTCACAGCTGGGTGGCCCTGTTGTGTTGACTTAACCTCTCTGAGCTTTAGTTTCTTCATCTGCTTTGAGGGGGGGTGGTAAAGACTAGCAATAATGAATAGAGGCCTCTGGAATACTAGCGGTGATGCTGACACTTACAACAAATGCCAGAGCTATTTGTGTGAATATTAGCAGGTGGCCCTACCCCAAGAAGACTAGGAACCTGTGCACTTGGGGCTCATCAGATGTCACCATCAGTCACAGATCTTCACTTGATCAGATCAGCACTGCCCCAAATCCTCATAGCTCTGATGATCTGCTTTCAAAATCAGGTTCCAGAATCTTGGCTGTCCCTTGTCGTCTTCTCAGAATTATATCAACGCCCCCATACACCATCTAATTGTCGGAGAGTTGGCCTACTCGCAGCCTACTCTCACCAATCCCAGGTCCCACCACAATGGCTCCTCAGCAGGAACATGCCTGGCTCAGTTCTGGCACCGCAGCACCTTGGCTGGGTATTTTCCTCCACATCTGCAACTTGTTCAAATCCCATTTATCTTCCAAAAGTCTGTCTCATGAATCTTCTTCCCTGATCTCTTTATAAAAATAACCACTTGGCCCTCCAGTTTTGTGTGTAATATCAATTGCTTATAATAAGACCTGGATTAAAATATCTCTTTGCTCTAAAATAGAAGTTCTCAACCTGTGGATCACAACCCACAGGAACTATATTAAAGGGTTGTGGAGATAAGGGAACACTCCTACACTGCTGGTGGGAATGTAAACTAATACGTTCCTTTTGGAAAGACAT
>NW_003852398.1:40241865-40248688 GCF_000181295.1 Otolemur garnettii
TTAGGAAGGTTGAGAACCACTGCTCTAAAATCAGTCCTGTGGCTCTAGTAAAGAGTGTGCACTCTGGGCTCTGGAGTTTAAATCCTGGCTCTTCTGTTTACCAGTGGTGGCCTTGAACAAGTCCCCTAACTCTCTAAGGCTCAGCCTCCTCATCTGTAAAATGGAGTGATAATCATAGTTCCAAACGCATGAAGTTGTTAGGAAGATTAAATGCAATGATGCAGGTAAAAATGTCACCACACGTTAGTCTGGTAAAGGTTGGTTCCTTCTCTGAGAACCCGCATGAGTTAATGGGGTTGCTGGCCCACTACCCTGGAAGCTCTCAAGGTCAAGAACTAGATCACTGCTTTTCAAACGCTGTGCCATGAGAGGATCTTAGGATCTTAGACTTTTGAAGATCATTAATTAAATGATTTTCAAAAGAAGTTCAAAGCATAGTAAATATATTCTTTTATTTAATCTTTTTTTTTTGATCAATGTAATTTAAGTGTGCTGTGGAAGTCTAACTATTTAAGTTCAAGTGTGCTGTGAGATAAAAAAGGTTGAAAACACTGCTCTAGATTGTCCTCATATAAAGAACGTGGTTCCTGGCATGACCAGATGCCTCATAAATGTGGCTGGATCTTCCTTTGGGGGAGTTAACCCCCAAAAGGCTGAGACAGTATCTTCCATAACCTTGCTGAACAGCCATCAGCACTGCAGAAGAGGGAGGCCCATGGGAGTCTACAATGAAAATGATGGGGCCACCTTGACACCAAGAACCCACCACCTTTACACCGAGGCAGAAGGCCCTTCCCGCAAAAGCAGCTGAGTGACATTCTGAGTTGGCCACCACGGAAGGCCTAGAGACTCAGCTCAGTCCCCTCTTCCCAGGGCCTCTGTGTTCAGCCCTGCACCAGGCTGGCTGCAAATGTGCAAGGAGCCGACTGGGCCCCACTCTCACCGAGGTTGCAGCTGTTCTCAGCTTTTTCCCCACCGCCCATCAGGAAACAACTCAAAAACATAATTGAGCAGCTGTGGCTGTAAAAAGAACCTGTTTCAGAACAATATGCTGTGTCCAGCAAGGATGTGCCGCAGTCAGCCGATGGGACAGCTAACACATGCGATGGGGAATGGAGGAGCCTGCTCAGTGCGCTCCAGCCTGTTCAGACTGTTCTCCCTCCACTTCCCTGCCTGTGTGCCGGGGTTCAGGAGTTGCTTTGCCATTTCCTCTGGCTCTCATGGGCCTGGGTCCCCTCCCTGGTAACTGTGTGTAACCTGTGTGTGTGTTGATTCCTTTGCAGAAGCCCTAAGTGAGGTGCTCATCTTCACAGATGCCATCCCCCCATTTCTGTCTGCTCTTGAGCAAGTGCCCATCAGAAGCCACATTTGAATCAGGACCTGCCAGCAGAGTTTTCTTCCCACCCTCAGTCTTCCTTTTGTCTGGATCTACTCACTGTGGGTCTCTATGAGAGTGTAGTCAGGTTTGACCAAACTTTTCTTAAACACGTGTTGTTTTGAAAAATTAGCACAGAATCCAACACATTTCCCTTGGATTCCTCTTCTAAGCCAACAGAGAAACAGCTATTTCCAAAAAATAACACATTATTAACCAATGAATGAGTGCCAAGAAAACAATGTAGCCAACATATTTATTCCAAACAGCTTATTTAGAATGCAAATTACAAACATATCTAATTCTACCAGGCTCTTTGGGGAACCGTACTGAAGACCTCTTATAGCCAGGAGAACTAAGAAAGTCACCTTGGTGGTCTGGGCCCTGCCCCACCAGTCAGGGCTGCCCTGCACAGAGCCATCCTGGGTTCTCCTAGATCAGAGGAACTTGCTCCATGCCAAAGGGCTCACTCTCAGAGCTCTGCTACCTCTCCCACCTCCCACTGGAGAGCAACACTCCTCCACCCTGTGTTCTGCCATCACCTTAAGAATAGCCATCTGGCCGCAGTCATCAACACCACCCAAGAAGCTCCTCTCACAGGGGTGTCCAACCTGCCACTGGTAGGGCTATATGCTAATTTCATGAAGTTTTTTTTGTTTGTTTGTTTGTTTATTTGTTTGTTTTTTGCTTATCTGTAGTGTCAGATATCACAAAAAGTATGCATGGACCTTTTTTTGGCTAACCAGCTTTCGTTAATGTTTGTGTGTTTAATGTGTGGCCTAAGACAACTCTTCTTCCAATGTGTGGTAGAAAAGGAAAAAGGCTGGACACCCCTAAACAAAGGCAGTTTCTCCATGAGAAGAGAAAACCAAACACCGTTGTGACAGCCTCCATTAATAGATGTCAGAACTGGCCCTTGAATTTGCAAAGGTCCAAACCAATTTGATTTATGAAAAACAAGCAAACTTTCCAGTAGGCTTGGCACGTCCGCAGCATCTGAGAAAGGCCTTAATTATACTGTCTCTGCTCATTAAACAGATAAAATCTTAGCAGAAACAAGCTATGTTTTGTCTTCGGAAAAAAATGTAAATTCATCTTTCTCCATGTTTTATAGCAGTCGTCCATAGCCTGAGGCCATACAAAATGTCCAGAGATTTCATCTTCCCGGGTCTGGGGATGGAACAAGACATCCACACAAGAGCTCTGGGGCTGGCAGCACAGTGATAATAGTGATGTATTGGAGAATTCCATCTCTACAGAGCCCCTTAGCCAAATATTGCATGTGGACTAGATGAGACATCGAAGCTGAAAAGCCAAAGAAAGGAATGGCTCTGGAGTTTATCACAGAAATGCTTCCCGATGGGCAAGCAATGGAAAGAAGATCCATACCGACCCCTCTCTCAGACCACCGGGACCGATTCTTTCTGGGCACAAGCCTCTGAGTGCATACCGTCAGTCCTTGAACTTCATTTTTCTCTCTATCTTTATTCCTTAGAGGATTTCCTTGATCCAAAGGTTTTAAATGTCTTCTAAAATCTATAACTACATTTATATCTCCAAGAAAGCCTTCTTCTACAAACTCTGGATTTTAGATACAACTGAACCTAGCATCTCAAACTTAACATGTCCCAAACCATGCTTCTGATTAATTTTGCATATTGACCTGTGATGCTGCTAGATTAATCTCTTAATTCTAGTATATTTTTCTACAGGTTCTTCAGGGTTTTCTACATAGAAGATTATTTTGCCTCTGAATAAAAATAGTTCTATTTTTTTCTGATTCATACATTAATTTCTTTTTCTTGCTTTATCTCACTGGCCATGACCTCCAATGCAATGTTGAATAGAAGAGACCTTAAGAGTGGACTTCTTGTCTTGTTCCTGATCTTAGTGAAAAATATTCAGTCTTTAATGATTAAGATAATGTTAGCAGTAGGTTTTTCACAGATGCCCTTTATCAGATGAAGAAAGTTCTCTTCTTAGTTTTCTGAGAATTTTGATCATGAATGGGTATTAAATTTTTGTCAAATAATGCCCCTGCATTTGTTGATATGACCATATGGTCTTTTCTTTTTTATTCTTCTAATATGGTGAATTATGATGATTAATTTTTAAATGCTTATATTCCCGAGATAAATCTTTGTTTGTCATAATGTTTAATACTATTTATTTCTGGGTTCAATTTTCTTATATTTTGTTATGTATTTTTTTTCTGTTTCTCTGTGTTCAGAGAGATATTTGTCTTTAGTTTCCTCTTTTATAATCTTTTCATCATGTTTTGTATCAGGCTGAAATTCTTTTTCTTTTTTTTTTTTTTCATTTGTTTTGAACAGCTTGACTATGATGTGCCTTAGCATGGGGATTTTAAAATGAATCTTGCTTGGCATTTGCTGATCTTTTGGGGACTGCGGTTGATGTTTTCTGACAAATTTGGGGACTTTTGAACCACTATTTCTTAAAGTATATTTCTACACCATTCTCTCTTTCATCCTTCAAGGCCTCCAGTTATTCACATGCTAGGCTGTTTGCTGTTGTCCCATAGAGAGATGAGTCCCTGTTCAATTTTTACACTCTTTATTTTCTCTGTTCTCCAGACTGAAACATCTCCAATCTTTTGTTAATCCAATCCAAGGAAACATTATACTTTTCCATTTTAAATTTCCATTTGATTTGTTTTTATAGTTTTCATCTGGTTACTCATTAAGTCCATCTTTTCCTTTAAGAGACTGAACATATTTGTAATAGTAGTCTTTAAATCCCTGCCTACTAATTATACTGTCTGTGTTGTCCAGTGTTTTTTATTTTACTGATTCTGATTTACTGCTTCTTAATTTAATTCCTGACACTGTCCCTACCTTAGGAGAGTTTGAATAATGTTGTCATCCTGTGGGAGTGTCCAACTCATGGCCCATGGGCCACAATGCAGATTATGTGAAAACATTTTTGCTTATCTATGGTAGGGGATATCATGAAAATCACACATGGAACTGTTTTTGTACTCATCAACTGTCTTTACAGTTTGTATATTTAATGTGTGGCTCAAGACAACTCTTTTTCTTCCAAGGTGGCACACAGAAACCAAAGGTTGGACACCCATGCAGGGTATTGCTTTTTGTTCTAGAAAAGGCAATCAAATCGCTCTTGGATCTTCCTGATTCTGTTGTTTTTTATTTTATTCTTTATTAGGGCTTCTCCAGTTCTGTTTTGTTCTGTTTTTTACTTAGTCTCAGGGTAGAGAACTCTAGAGCATGTCCTTATTCCTAAGACATGATCTTTCCAGGCTATTAACTGAATGCTTGAGATGCTCATTGAGTTCTCCCCATTCTTCTGGCTTGACTATAATCCATCTTCCATCTCTTTGAGACCTCTTACATTTTTATTCAGCTTTCAGACCATGAGCAGCCACTCTCTGCCAGTCTTTGTAGAGTCTCAACCTATACATATGTTAAATGTTCTTCCAAGGATCCTCTAAAACTCCCATTTAAATTTCTGAACAGATTTTCTCCTAATACTTTACCCCTACAGCTCTACCTCATTTGTCAATTTGGGTTTGCTATGTTTTATTTTTTAAGCTGATAATAAGTGTTTATGGAATATAAAGCTTTCTGAACTACACAGTACTGTGAAATTGGAAGTTCTTATTGTCTGACCTCTCCCTGGCTATCCTGTAGCCTTTAATACCCCAAAGTAACTTTTTTCTGGATCTTAGGACTAGATCCAAAAAAGATGGATTTGTCTATTAGAAAAGACAAAGTTGGTAGTTATTTGGCAGCCCTGGCCTTGCCAAATAACTCTTGCCTGAGGAATATATTGAATGAGATTTTCATACCTGCTGGTATCATTTTGAGGGCTCCTCATTTTCCTTATTCTAGCTGGTTGTTTGATCAGGCAGCCTGGCAATGAAACTGATGCTACTTAAGATCATTGATTCTCTGCCAACCCAGCTTAAAATTTATGTTATCTAATCCTTTCTGTTAAAGAAGTGGGTAGATTGGGAAGAGGATAAGAGCAGAAATTTGAACAAAATCAGAATCACTTAAGTTTAAGGTTGTTGAGAGCACGCTACCCTGTCACTGGCTTTCTTGACAAGATGCAGAGGAAAGGTCCATAGAGTACTCATGTAGAGTTGAAGCAAGGTGCTCCACAATTTCTACAAACAATGCTGTGTGCAGATTATGGCCTTTTATTAATGGTATGATCATGTGATTGTAAGACATTATTATTTTGGGGTCAAAATAATAGTCAATTAAAGTGTGACTTGATACGTTATCAATAGCCAGGTGCTACACATAAACTCCAGTCACTTCGTTAATGCTCTAAAATTATCATCCTATCCTTGAGGATTTCATATTTCTCTTGCCTTTAGTAGCATGACTCAGCAACTCATGCACATAACTAGTGCACACAACTCAGTATCAAAATGAGCACAGCTTTACCCTCTTGTGGCTAACTTCCTTTCTTAGGCCTTGTAAAGCCTTGTCACTCAGTGTGTGGTCTGGACCTGCACTGACTCACTTGGGTGCTGGTGCCAGATGAAGAACCGCCAGCACCTCTTCCCCACCAACCGAATATTTTTAACAGGATTTCCAGGTGACTGGTTTGCATATTAAATATTAAGCAGCATTTTCATAAAGTACTTGGTTACTGTTTCGTAGGAAAACATGGAGTTTTGGTCATTTCTCCAGTGATAAATATTTGTTTCATTCTCAGTTTTACAAACCTCTGCTGGTTTTTGCTGTTGCTCCAATACTAATGTATCGCGTAATCTTTTTCTAAAACATTATAAATGTTGATTAAACTTAACACATGTAGTAACAAAGTACACACAACTTTATAACTCAATTGCAGTGAACATATCGACAGCTAAGACCAAGTCTTCAGACACACAGACAATGACAACTATGTCCTCCCCGGCTGACACAAACTGTGAAATACCATTAATTTCATAAATGTTAATGTGGAAAATAAGGGGGGAAATGCATCCTAAAATTAGTGAAATAGAATAAGTGACAAAAAACATACTCATTCTTGATCTAGATTTGGGGGGTTTTGGCACCAGGAATCAAAGCACTTGGTTACAACAAGTACAATGTAAGCGTGCAGTGCTCCCCCTGTCTGTGTGGCCCCCGGCTCAGCCTCCCGCTGCCTTTCTGAAAACCGACAGAAGACTGAGGATGCCTCCTCACAAGGAACAAAGGTCCAGCCCCGTCACCCACTTTGTAACCAGGCAAAGTCTGTGCTGCTGGTGGAAGCGATTTTCTTTGCTTTGTGGACTTACCAGGGTCTTCAGCGCTCTCCCATTTCTCTCTTGATGGAAAGACTCATTTGCCAAAGAAGAAGATTTCTACCATATTATATGAAATTGCTATTCTCCTCACCTTGCTCTTTAGCATAAAAATACTAACAAGTTGGGAGCCATGAATAAATGAAACCCTCCACAATTTTTCA
>NW_003852398.1:40248874-40258286 GCF_000181295.1 Otolemur garnettii
CTAATTGGTATCTGGCAGCATTAACTTACTGACACAGCCTTCCCCCACTGCTTTGCCTCCAGCAGGAGGATCTGCTTCCACGGTGTGAGTTCTTTTGCCACTTCATAGCCAGCACATGATAGAAATTTTACTTGTTGGTTATTTGTTTAACCATATTGATGATAAATTAGAAACTGTGAAGGTCAGAGATGGGGTTAGTTTAACTCACCCTGTATCACCTCCAAATCCAAATGACTAGTAAACAAATGCCAGTGATTGCATTTGTTCACAGGAGCTGCTTCTAAAGTTCATCTTTTATATTTCCACTCTACGCTAAGCAGGATAGAAGGTGGAAAATTCTTCCTGGGTCCCATGGGAAGCAGACCACACTTCAACTGAGCCACAGGACATGATCTGGGTTAGCCAGCAGTAGCCCACACATTTCCTTGTGTGTGTATAATGGCATTGCTCAACCTCACAGGTAATGGAAGTTGAAAATTGGCACCAGAGTCCAATATCCAAAGACTTATCTAATGTGCTTGCAGTTTCTACAGAACATATTTCTAATACAAGAACTTTTATCCAAGTTCTAATACAAGTTCTACTATTCATACTAAATGTATTAGCATTCATACTAATACAAGTTCTTGTATTAGAAATACGAATTCCATTCCACATGCTAAGCTATTGATCAAGATTAAACAACGGTGCTGTTAAATCTGCCGCCTGTCACCAAGACATGGGCAGATTCCTCCAAACATGTGTAAGGAAGCTACCCAGAACTTCATGGGGAAAGTGCTGTCTGCTCTAAGGAGTGACTCCTTAGAGCAATGCTAATCTGTCCCTTTCCATAGCACAGACACCAGAAGTAGCAAACCAAAAGCATTGCAGCAACTTACAGATGACTGCCACCAAGGCTGAAAATTTGTCATCTTTGACTGTCCGGTCAGCAGTGACCTCTTCACAACTACAATCCCTAGAATACACCCTCTGCCCCTCTCTCATAGAACAAAGCATTTAAGAGTCTTGGCTGACTTCTTTCCCTCATTTACCGAACAGCAAGCCCCTTAGGACCTGAGATGTGTCTCACTCACCATTTCCCACAGTGCCAGCAAAGGACATGCTTCATTGTGATTGTCTAATGAAGTTAATTAGAAATATAATGAGATAGATGTGCAGTGACCTACGTGTGGGCCATCGGGAGGTCAGTAGAGGATCATTATCTAAGACCAGTAAATACATTTTTTTTTTTTTTTTACTATAATCACTGTCCTCTAATCCTCAAGTTCCTCCTGTTTCTTACATATCTGTAGAAATAGGACCCAGGAATGGGAATTGGGGGAAGGGAAGTACTTGTTAATGTGAAAGTATGACAGATTCTGGCTTGATATAACCTTCTACTGGGCTTATTTTGGTCCTCAAAGGAGGATGAAATCTGATAGGCCCAAGACAGAAGGAAGGATGAGTGGAGTGATAGTGAGTATGTCACTAGAAGTATCCCATAAAAGGCAGTGGTCTGAGGGTCTGGCTCAGACTTCCTCCTGAGAACCATCTGTGAGTGTCTCTTCTCAACTCCGCATTCACAGATACCATGTTGATCACTTGAAAACAGACATGGTGGGACTATTTATACCACGGAAACTGACAAACTACAAACCGAGTCTTTCTTTAGCATTTACCCGCACTCCACTAATTAAAGGTTAAATGGCCACTATTAAGGAAATTTGTACGTCAGATGCTGCACTGAAACATTTGTTGATGAGATAACTTTTAAGGTCTCTCTTGTGCCAAGATTTTAAAGCATCTCTTATCCCACCTGGAGAGAATGGCCCCAGGCCTGGGAGGGTTGTTGTGTTGTTGCTGGCTGGCATCACCACCAGGTTCCCAGGCCTGGTTACCCCACCAATTTATCATGAATTATTTTATGGACTTAGCTCAAGGTCCTGGTCCCCAACACCAGCACTATCATTACAACCAGACCCCAGCTCAATAAATGGAGCTTCAGCAGCTGGCAGGCAATCCCACTCAGAGCGCTGAGCTGGCAGACCTCTTGGGATGGTTTCCTGATCTAGGGCATAAGAACTGTTTCTAAGCCCCCACTGAGATGTGGAGTGACCCTAGATTCTATATGCCTGTGCACCAGCAGAAGCCAGAGGGCTAGATCAGTCACTAGAGTCAGACAGCAGGTACCTCTGTAGACCAGTCCCAGGGATCCCGTTCCCATGTGGAACAGTGGCTCAGTGACCCACTAGGAGGAGGGATGTGTACTGGAATCAGGAGACACAGGCAGAGGCAATTAGCAGTTGTCACAAAACAAAGCTGTAGCAGCAGCAACACTTACTGCCCAAGGACACTGGCCTGGAGAAATGACTCTCCCCCTGTGCAGCTATGGCCACCTGCTTTCTCCTTTCCATGGGGCATGGCCCAGGGCTAGCATGCAGTAGAAAGCCAAAAAGTACTTGCTAAGTGAGCAAAAAACTAGCTAACTACGGGAGCTCTGCCTTAGGCCTCTCAGACGTCACCAACCTTGGAAGGCCCAAACAAGTCCACCTCCTCCAAAAGGCCTTCTCAGTGTCAACCATGTCATCACACCCTGAACACCAAATCATTCCTTTCTCTTGTCAAAAATCTCCCACTGCAGCTGGGTGCCTGTGGCTCAAGCAACTAAGGCACGAGCCACATATACCTGGCGGGTTCGAATCTGGCTCAGGCCCACCAAACAATGACGGCTGCAACCAAAAAATAGCCGGGTGTTGTGGCGGACACCTGTAGTCCCAGCTACTTGGGAGGCAGAGGCAGGAGAATCACTTGAGCCCAGGAGTTGGAGGTTGCTGTGAGCTGTAATGCCACAGCACTCTGCCCAGGGTGACAGCTTGACGCTCTGTCTCAAAAAAAAGAAAAAATAAATCTCCCAATGTAAGTCAACCTGTAACAACCCTCTTTAGGCTCATCTCATTACTTCAGGGAAATTGTGAGCTCCTTGAGGGCAGGATCCAGCCTTTCTCTCTCTCTAGTGTCCTTCTGTGGTGTCAAGCTCAAGGTTCCTGAGCTAAACATGGTATAGAAGCCCCATTGCCCCATGATGATAGTCACTGGTCAAAACTTCCATTCATCAAATCACAGGTCAGTTCTTTGCCAGTGTTGCCTCCCTACAGGTTAATAGAAAAGGCAGCCACATTCCCACTGAGGAAGCAGCACAGTCTACAGCCCAAGCACACACAAGGGCCTCCACATCTTCAGGTAAGGCTCACCTGGCCCCACCTTCATACCTTATTCCTGGAGAACAAATTGGACTGGTAAAAGATGGAGCCATGGGCAAGGCACCCCCCACAATGGTAGGAGCAGAAAGTACTTAGCCTTGGCCTTCCTCAATTTTAACTTAGAGTTTCAGAAAATAGCTCAAACTCTGGGAGGAATGCTTGTACTCTCCCTGCTACTGACAGAATTTAGAAGTCATGTGAGGAATATTTTAGCCATTTGCCAATTTAGGATTTAAATTAAGTTTTAATTTTTTTTAGCATTCATGTTTATGCAGATTCTAAAATTGAGCAAACAAGATATTTGCCACTTCGTTGTAGCAAAAAGAGGAAATCTCCCCCCCATTAGATTAAAAACCTAAATCCAGAATGATTTGTTTTTATTCTAATTCTAAACTCGGTACCAAATAAAATGTTGTTTTTAGATCATCTTCACATCTATGTATCTATCTTAATCTGCTTTGGCTGCCATAACCAAATACCATAGACTGTGTGGCCTGAACAATAGGAATTCTTTTCTTACAATTATGGAAGCTAGAAGTCCAAGGTCAGGAAGCCATCATGGTTCTGGAGAGGGCTCTCTTCCTGGTTTGCAGCTGGCTGCCTTCTTGCTCACATAGCCTTTCCTGGTGTAAATACAGGAGACAGGGAGGGAAGTTTCTCTTGTTATAAGGTCACCAATCCTTTTGAATTAGGACTCCACCCTTACTTATAATTTCATTTACCTCATTACTTCCTGAAAGCCTATATGTCCAACTACAGCCATATTGAGAGCTAGGGCTTTAATGAAGAATTGGGGAGGGGGACAAATACCATTCAGTCCACAGCAATGTCCATGTTGAGTTTCACTGTGCCTCAAGTACAGTGTTCCTTCTGCCAGGGATGCTCCTCATGAGAAGTGTGTCTGTGATTAAACTGTGCAGCCCACTTGCTCACAAGAAACCTATAAAAATAATCCCCATCCACAGTCTGTCATCTTGCATTGCTCAGATCAGCAAAACCCCCCTACTTGCAATCACCATTAAACCACAGAGATAATTGCTTGTCTGAGGGCAGCAGTCCTCCCACATAACCTGAAGCCATTGCCATTTGTCACAACAGATCATTTCTTGAACTCTGACAGCCAGCCTCGAAGCAGGAAGAATGCTCATTTCCCTCACCCTGCCAGATCTTTAGAAAGAACTCAGCTCAAAATAGATGCTATTGAAGCAGGAGGCACATGGAGGAGGCACCAGCCTATCCGTACCTCACCGCTCCCTCCAATCCTATTGACCAAGTGAGAGCCACTGCTGGAGGCTTTGTAATCCAAAACCATTAAGTATTCATGGGGCGGGCAACCACAAGGAGAAAATGAAATGGAGCGCTCTCTTTCAAATTAGTATAATGACATTATCTGGGAAACGATGATAAAAAGTAGTTCAAAATATTGGTTTGAATTTTCTTCCCACTGTTCTGCTGGGGCTCTTCTCATGGTTTTTTACAAAGCTTTCCTCCTGGTGTTTTGGAGACCCTTGTGTTCAGTGGCATGTTTCCAAGAATGAGAGAGGCGGTGTCAAACTTGACTTTGCACACTGTTTTGCACACTGTTTTGACTTTGCACATTGTTTTCTAGCCAGGAGCGAGGCTCTTCCTTCTGCATTTCATAATGTAAAGTTGACCTTCTAGATACTTCTTGACTGTGCCGCTCTTCTGTTTTCTGTCCACCCTTCCTCTTGTCCAGGCTGCCACTTCTCTCCCACCTGGGCAAACACACCTGCCGGCTCACAGGTCTGTGCACCTCCCCAGGTTCCCTTCTGGAGTCCTCCCTCCACACGGAGCCCTCGTCGGCCTTTTGAGACATAGTAGTTCTTTGCCTCTCCTCTCATGAAATCTCTCAGTGGCTCCCCAAGGCCTGGGGACAAAGCATACACGTTGCAGCATGGCAGGCAAAGCTTTCTATGATTTGTCACCCTATAACGATGTCACACCAGGCCTCTAGAAGACACTGGGAAAGGCAATCAAGCCACCTAAGCTGTCACCCTGATGTTAGCCTTACATAAACCTCTGTAGTCCTACCCTCGAGAAGCTAGTCATTACCCAAGTGTGGGATCTCAAGAGATACAACATGAGGCCTTGTCTCTAGGCAGAAGGCATCTAAATCAGAGCAGAGAGGGAGTGACAACTGTCGCAAAGTTTTCCCCTTCCCTGGCTTTGACTTGAAAGCTCCTATGCCAGGCACAGTGGCTCACGCCTCTAATCCCAGCACTCTGGGTGGCCAAGGCAGGTGGATTGCTGGAGTTCAGGAGTTTGCAACCAGCCTAAGCAAAAGTAAGACTCAACTCTCTTAAAAAATATATAGAAAGAAAAAAAAAAAAAAAAAAAGAAAGGCATTTCTCTGCCAAGCAGTGCTTTAGATAAAGACCAAAAATACCCCCCAGGAAGTTATACCCATTTAAATTCACACTGACGATGGAATGGAGAAACTTTAAGTCATGTGGCTATCTTCGACCTGGGGATGAACTGTAAAGCCACCTCACAGAAGAACGTTTTTTGGTTGTTTTTTTTTTTTTGAGACAGAGCCTCAAGCTGTCACCTTGGGTAGGGTACCATGGCGTCACAGCTCACAGCAATCTTCAACTCCTGGGCTTAAGTGATTCTCTTGCCTCTGCCTCCCAAGTAGCTGAGACTACAGGCACCCGCCACAATGCCTGGCTATTTTTTGGTTGGAGTTATCAATGTTGTTTGACAGGCCTGCCACTTCTCTCCCACCTGCCAGCTCACACAGGTCTGGGCACCTCCCCAGGTTCCCTTCTGGAGTCCTCCCTCCACACGGAGCCCTCATTGGCCTTACTTCCTGTGGGGTATTTTTTCTGGATTCGAACCCACCAGCTCTGGTGTATGTGGCTGGGGCCTTAGCCACTTGAGCTATATAGGCACCGAGCCACAGAACAACATTTTAAATGAATCATCCTCAAAACAGAGTCTCCTCTCTGGAGCAGCTCTACCCCATTCATCTGTGATAACAGTTGTCATTTGCACAACAGGAGAATAACTTTGACGGTTATGCTGATCCAGGAAGAGGAAAGGGGACAAGTTGAGCAGGACAGATTAGTTCTAGAAAATTAGGCATTTGCTGGGTCACCCTGGAGCTTTCAGCTTTGAATCTGGCCTCCTGGAGCATTAAGTGGGCCTGAAATCTTTCTAAAATGAGAATCATTATACTGCCAGTTCCACAGAGCAATTCTTGAGCTGCCAAACAGATGGGAGCTGTGTGGAGATCAAAGGCTGCAGACATCCCAAAGGCACAAGCCAGGGCTCCACCTCCATATCTCTGAACACGAGAATCAGCGTATGCCCTGGGCATGCTGAGCCCCCTTCTCAGGAAGCTCATCAGTCTATGAGGGACCCACCGTAGGGATGCAGAGCCAGTCAATGATTTGAATAAGGAAGGCCCACTCACAGTCTGTTTTTCTCTCCCTCATTTTCTACTCTTTACTCTCCTGACCAAACTATGGCCAGAATGCTGGCCTGGAGAACACCACCCTCAGCACAGCAGGCTATAACCATCATCGCGCTAGCCACAAATTCTCTCTAAAAGAAACATGCGTGTGCCCTAATTGGAGGCTTCCTGCTGGAAGTTCAGAAACTACACTGGCCTCAGAAGGCCAGTGCTCAGAGCCCTGGCACATCCCCTGTCTTCTATCCTGGCCTGTCTTTCCTATATACATTGTACAGCAGTGCAGAAATGGTGCTGCCAGCTTCAGGCTAAATCCAGCTCCCAGTGCCCTGGTGCTGGGTACCCAGCATGTGTGCATTGAAGTGGTGCTCAGCCTGGTCGTCAGCCTCTCCCCTCAACTCTTACCCTTCTGCCCTCAGCCCAAGAAGGGAGAAAAATGTTGAATAAAATTCCATCCACTGGCTTCATCCTAAGATCCTCGGCCCTGCTCAAGTCAAGGCTGGCACAGTCTTCACTGGAGTCTTGGATTCCTTACCCCCGTGAGAAAAAGCATAGCTGTGGCAGTTTTCTCCAAGTGTCCCTCGGGGTGCTGGGTGCTCAATTCTTAAGGCTAAGGAAGAGTTTTGTTATTAGGGAACAGAAGACAGCCTTCAAGGAGGCCTCCTGGGCCTCCAGCAGCCTCAGGAGGAAGCTAGCCAAACCCATGTTTCTATCCGAAGGAGTCAGCTGGGCACAGGAGCACCCTCCAGCTACGACAGGCTGCACATCAGCAAAACATCACTCTGCAGAAAGGTGACAAGGGCCCGACTCCCAGAACACTCTACCTGAGTCATTCATTCCTTGGCAGAAGCAGGCTCCCTTCCCAATGGTGAGAACAAAACCCCTGATAGAGGTGAGGGGGATCATTCACTTAGCTTCCTGGCAGGTTTGTGTCGATGGCCTGGGCAGATCATGAATCTCTGGGGTCTTGGCTCCTGTGGCAGCCACTGTTGTCCCCCTGCCCATTCCCCCTCAACATGCCATACTTGTGTCAAGCCCATGGCTTCCAACTGCTTTCAGCAAGCTCCAAAAAGTCCTCACCCTAAGGTTTTTTCTGGCTAGTGAGGCCACTCAGTCCATGCACAGAACTGGCCAGAGTGTGGGGAGGTAATAGACCCACCCCTGGGAGTGGCCCTCCACCATGGTGATGAGGAGTTGAAGAATCAATGCCCCAGCTCCCTCTCCCCTTGGCTACAATAACTCTGAGCTCATTCTACACCATCTCCCAGAGTTCCTGAGTCTGGGCATCCTCAGTTGCCATGGATATAGCCGGGCAGGTGACACACCTTCATTGACTTCCTTCCTTCCCTCTCACTTTCTCACTCCCCACCCTCCACCTCCAGTATCTCTCAGTACTAGAAACTATGTCTATATGGCTCCAAAGCTCCAAATCTTTCCATGACACCAGGCTGACAATCACTCCCCACCCCTCTGTACCCGGCGACCCGCAGAGGCAGCAGGTGGAGCAGGGCCCTGTGAAGCCCTGTCCTCAGGGCCCACACTGACCTGGAGGCAGTCACTCATCTGCAGGGGCGGCATTCTTGGCATTCTGTGCCTGTTTTCTGCATTCAGGTTCCAGCCCAGCTGTTTGGCTGTATATCTAAGTCCAGAAGGTTTCTTTCTTTCTTTCTTTCTTTAAGCTGGGTTGCTAAAAAAGCAAAAAAGAAAAAAGGCTCTAAAGGTAGAGACTCTGGCACGGGATGCTCTGCAGGTCTATTCCAGCCCCATGTTTCTGTGAAATGATCCACAGCAGCCCAAGGCGGAATTGGAAATAGAATGAAATTTCTCCCCCTTAAAAAAGTCACAGTTTAAAGACTGCTCTAATTATTGGGGACTTTATGAAAAGAGACTGCAGCCTAATTTTGGAAATTAACCTAGCACCAGCTGCAGCTTCCTGGCCCAGCCCTGTGAACATATATCCTTGTCTTCACACATATGCTCATCTGGTCATGGGGTGGCCTCAGGGGGCCGAGGCATGCAAGATGAAATCCCACAAATCTCCATTATTAAATCCATGATATATTTCAAATCCCGCCCTCCATTTTGGTAATGACACCTTTGACATCCCTCCAAAGTAGGAGGGAGGGAGGAAGGGTGGAAGGGAAAGAGGGAGAGAGAGTCTCCCTTTGTTTTTCCCACTTCCGCGGGCCTCCTTTCTGTCATGTTTCTGGGTACACATAGAGGTGTCCACCCTCGGAGACAGGTAACCTGCCCAGCATCAAGTGTTCCACTGACTGGTGTAAATCTGCCCAACTTCCCATCCCTTTGGTATTATATCCTCAGGCTGCCTCTAACCAGTCCAGATCGGCTGGAATGATCTCCCCAAAAGACCCCGGGGACCCACATGGTCTTAGTCCTCTGCCATGCTCCTCCACTCCAAGTTACCTTTGCTGCTCTCCCCACACAGGTACATGGAAAGCAACCTAAACCCCAGGTGGGGATCTTCGGAGGATAACCCCACCCCAAACAGGGACCTGCTTTCTGCACTTGCCTAAAACCTCGTAGGATAATCCCCAGGCTCCTCCGGGTGTGGACGGACCCCCTTCTGTGGTTGCAGTGCCTCCATGGAAAGATTTGGAGAGTCTTTACCAAGGTACAATGGGAATTTGGAAGATTAGCAGCTATTGAGGGAAACTGGAAGCCTTAGATTCCGCCTTTAACTTCTGAATGTCTGTCATGAGTAACATCCCTACAATCAACT
>NW_003852398.1:40258364-40272417 GCF_000181295.1 Otolemur garnettii
GCTTCCCTTCTCACACCTCTCTGAGCCTCTTCCACAGTGGTGGCATGTCACCCTCACTTATGCATGTACCCAGCTGTCTCAGCGTGCAGTGGGGTTGGGGCAGGAGGGCCTGTCTCCTTCATCTCAGGCCCCAGTCCCTACTTGCAACATCAAGAGAGTCTTCTTGATGAAAAGAGGTGCTCAGCGAATGTTAAAGGAGGGAGGCGGGTACAGGAATAACTGTTCAGGCCTCCTCATGACAACGCCCGCCTCCTGAGACACGAACACCAATGTACACTGTATATGTACAGTATAGGAATAACAGGATGGGGCCACCACCACTCTGCTCACACCACAGCCAGCTCACTCTGCAAATGTCAACTTCTCAGCAAAATGGAGATGGGGATGGAAAGACAGCAGGGGCATGAGGAGGAAGAAGAGTCCTTGTCCCAGTGTGAATCCAGTCAGAAAAACATTGAGGGCTTCAGTAGAAGCTTATAATATAAGGGGAAAGTTCCAGAGAGATTGGAAAAGCAGAAAGGCCAGACAGGGTAAGGGGAGGCCCCCAAGAGATGAGCGCTGTGGGGAATCTGCTGCCACTCCTGGGCTGGAAGGTCAAAGGAAGGAAGTAGCACCACCAGGGCTGGGACCCAAAGCCACCAGTCAGGAACTGCACACACAGAGACAGGACCAGGGGACAAGAACCACGCAGGAAAGGCAGCCTTTGCCCTGGGCACTGCCCCAGATAGAGAGGAGAAACACCCGGCTTCCTCCTTCCTCCTGCCCTCCTATCTACAGCTACCGCCTCCCACTGGCCAAACACAGCCAGACACCAAAGTCAAGGGAGCCTGAGAAATGTTCTTGGAGTTGTTGGCCACCCGGGGGGAGAGGGGGGGCAGATGGAGCAGAGATGAGGAGGACCTAAGAGCCGCCATCCATCCAAGGGCCCACACTCTTGTCTCATTTCTCCCACAGTAAGCACTCTCTCCCTCTGTGTGGTCTTGTGTTCTCCCGTTTTCACAGATGGGCTCCTTTCTCCATGTGCTCTTCCCACCCCCTGTGCCATGAGTTGGGGGGCTACTTCTATGAGTCTGTTCCAAGAGGACAACCAGCTGAGTCCAAGAGATGGCTGCCCTGGCCTGGCCAATCTGAGATTGAAGGCAGTGTAGGCAACGAGAATCAGAATCACCCAGGCTTGGTAACGGGCCGAGGCACTCAGAACTGCCCAGCTCTCTCACCCCACCCCACACATTCCAGTGGGCCCATTAAGTCAGCTCTCTCAGGGCTGTGGGAATGCATAGACCTGGGGGCACCACCCTCTAATGCATTTTGAAGAGAAATACCAGAGTGGTTTGGTCCACAAGAGGGAGGAATTAGGAAGCCTGCTCTTCAGAAATGCACACACATGCACACACATGCATGCTGGAATTCTCTGGACATTTTCCCGAAGTTCTCCTTAGAAATGATTATGTTTTCCCCTTGATAAGCCAGGGATGTGGCTTGAAGGCCCAATGTTCTAACATTAAAAAGCCACTGTTGAGAAAAACTACACTTCAATCTGGAAGCCAGTGACCAGTAATGCTGGGAACAACTAACGCTGACATCTGAGTCCATGCGCCCATGAATGTTTATAGGACGACACGGGAGAAATCCCACTTTGCAGAGAAACAGCTGGGTATATAAAAGCTTTGTTTATATTTAAGCATTTGCCCCAGGAATCTGACATATTAAATAAACTCATTGCCACCCACCTTGTCTAAACGTTCATCAGAGAAATGGAAAGGGCTGGTGAGGGCAGGTAGGACTGCTGCACATACCTTGGCCCTGGAAGCCTTAGCTTCACCCCTCCACATTGGCCTGCCCCTGTCCCCACCATCTTGACCAAGATTTGCATTGGTTTTAAGGTCTTCCATAGGAGAACCCAAGGCATGTCTAAACCCACAGAAGATGGGGCAGTTAGAAACTCAAAAGCCAGGAGTAGCAGGTCAGCTTATATGAAGGAAGTTATTCTTGGGGCTCATGGATACCTGGAAGTTATCCACTGAATCAAACGCATTCCAGAAGGTGCCCACACCTGCCCTCACCAGGATATGAAGGCTGACCCCCGGAGACCCTGAAGTCCTCTTCCTGGAATTTGGTAGGGGAGACAGTCTAGGGAGGTTTGCCTCCTACATTTCTGCCTCCCTTATCAATGACCTTCCCCTCTGTTCTGTCTGGGGGCACCCCAAATCACCTTAAACCATCAAATCCCATCAAGTCTGCTGTCAGCATTTTGGGAGCAGATGCCCTTCAGCAGGAAATTAGATCTTAAATTGTAGAGCAAAACTCCCAGTTGAGATTGCAGAGGGCTCTGCCACTCCATGTCCCACCCCTCAGAGAGCATCCTGTTTTGCCTGGAGGGCCTCATCACATCCCTTAGAGAACAGCCCCTGGTGGTGGACAAGAAGGACCTACTCTGTGGGGAATCATGACCCCTCAGGCCATCCTGACAACCCTGCCAGCCTCATCTCTGCTGTCCCCACCACACAGCCCTCATCTGCAGGGCTCCCAGGGCCCCTCAGTCATCACGGTTCACAGCTGGGGCTCTCTCATGCTGTGCAACCTCTGTGTCTTTGCCCATGCCCTTCCTCCTCGGGGCTCTTCCCCACCTGGAAAACCCTTTAGGAAGCAGGTCAACCATCAGTTCTTCCATGAGGCCCTCCTGATCTCAGTTTTCCCTTCCACAGCCCTGCCCTTGCCCATATTAGGTATCTCTCCTCCTCTCACTTCCATGGCTGCTCCAGGCCTTGTCTTAAGTAAAGAACAGCAGAGACCTTTGAGCACATGGCTCATCTTCCCCAGTGGATGGAGAGCCCCACAGGGACAGAGACCAGGATGTGTCACCAAACCTGGGCTAAGCACACTTAAATTCCACAAGTCAGTCCACATGGAAAGAAGCCAGAACACTTAATCATATTAGCAATGCTTTGTCCCCTTATTTGGATGAACAATACTATTCCCCATATCTGGCCTGTTGGCCCCAGGCAAAAAAGGGCAGAAATCTCCTCCATCACCTGATCTAGCCAGGAAAATGCCACCAGCCAAAACACACACAATCTTTTCTGTGTATCTACACACTAAGACACACTTGAAACAAGTACCAAGTTGGAAACATTTGATAAAGCTTCCTCTGGGTTTGTACTAATTTAATGGATTCCCCATTTTGCCACTACTCATTTAAGAAGACCCATGAAAATGGATAAATTAAAGAGACATGTTTAGTTGTAGGAGGCTGTGACAGTTGCCAAATGGTCTTTCCCCTACCCTTTCCCAACTTCTGCCATCATCTATTTACCACCCTTGCTGATGCATATTTTAAATTTTTCTTCATATTAACACTAAAATACCTGTCTTTTACTTAAATTTAGTTCTACTCTTTCAATGCACTTTATTTTCTTAACACCCACTAAACCAATCACAAATTAACATTTCTGATTATTAACATAATTAACATTTCTAGAAGAGACTCTTTTTGTCTCCCCCTCAGGTCCTGCATGTCCTACTTGGCGGTGGCCTGGTTTGCTCTGCTGGCTGCCTGATGCTGGGACCTCAAAGTTACCACTGCTCCACTCTACCAGGGACCAGCATGCTTGCCTCCTAGGCTCTCAGGATGACTCCTGGAGGACCTGGAGGGCCTGGAGGACCTCATAACATCCCTGCCCAGGGACTGCCCAGGGCCAGCTAAAACAGTGACTCAGAGCAGAGGACAGAAAGGCAAAGCCAGGCTGTGTGCTCATTTCCGGGAATCACCACACCTGCCTGGCTGCTTGTTTTCATCCTTGGACCCACCCCTCCAGACAAGAGAAGGGAGCCCTTTCTCACACAGATCCGAGTGTTGCAGCGCTGTTGAAGGTGGAGCTGGGGCTGGAGACATTTGTCATTTCCTCATGGGGTACCTGGCAGGGCAGAGGCCATGGCAACAGCAGCAGTGAGAACAATGCCAACTTAATTCCTGGAGGTCTTGCTGCACACACCAAGTTCACTTTGTACAGCACCGGCACTATACACAGTTGGGTAATAGCTGACCTTCCACAAGGCTAGGGGAGAACAGAAAGGCCGTAATAACGACTGTGATAATACCCCCTCTGTGAAAGGCTGGGATAAATGCTTGCATACATTTGCTTATTTAAGCTTCACATGGCATCTCAGGGTGCTTATTACCAAAGTGAACTTGTGTACAGAAGCGGCTTGAAGCTCCCACCACTGAAGGGAAGGTACAGTCCACGGTTACAGGGATCCTCATGTTTGAACGGCTGGCTGTGTCAACATCCAGCCTACATGGCTCCAACAGCCATCAGCCTTCTGCTGCTTGTCCAAACCTGTCTGAGACCAGCCTTCTCAGATACATTGGTAGCCTCAGGCAGAGAGACACTCTTGGCCATTTGGAATGGCCAAGAAAGACCATACTTTCCCAAGCCTTGAGTGCCACGACGATGGGGAAGCACCTTTCTCAGAATCCCCCCACTGAGCAACCAGGTTCCTGAGGCGAGAAAGCTTAGCCTGAAAACTGTATCCACAACCTCAGGGCTTCCCAAGAGCAAATCCTTTGTATCAGTAAAGACCTTTTCCTTTCAAAGCAACAGAACCTAGAAGAGTTGTCCACACACCACACTCCTGTGCTGGAGCATCGTGTTCAGAGGTATTATAGCTGAACACCGTGCAGTGGGCGCCTTGAGATGCAGGTTTCACTTCTGCCTGATCCAGGCAGTCTGCAGTGACAGGTGCCTGTGAAGGGGTTTGGGCCTCTCTGAGAAGCTCTGGTTCCCTGTGAGCCCCACACACTCTGCTCTCCTGCCTGTTCCTCCTCACAGCCCCTCCCCCAGCCCCTCCTCCCAACCAGGTTCTGGTGTGCCTGTTCTGCTTCACTGAGCTTTCTATCAAATCCAGAACCACAGGCTTTTTATTATTAACATTTTTTTAGTAAAACTCATCTCAAAATCTGTTTCCCAGTCTCATCTATTTTATTATCTTTTAACTAACATTTTTCTCATTACAAAAATAATCCATTTGGGGAAAAGGAGGGGGATTGGTTTGCTCCCACCTAATGGGCACAATGCAAGGATATGTTGTCACACCTCCTGGGTGTGGGACACACTGCAACAGGGACTTTACCTAACAAATGCAAAAGTAACCTAATCATTTATACCCTCATATTAATCTGAAATGAAATTAAACAAAAAAAAAAACCCATGGACATTGCACAAAGTGGGAAAATCTAAAAAGTATAAAGAACAAAAAATTCCTCAAATCTAACCATCCAGACATAAGTACCATTAACATATTGGTATATGGAAATATATATATATATTTTTTTCTTTCTTTCCATCTTTTTCCTATGTCTCTGATTATTTTTAAGAAAAAAAAGTCATGCTATATATAACTTCGATCCTGGTGTTTTCACTTAATACATTGTGAGCATTTTCTCATGTCATTTAATGACAGGATTCTTCAAAAACATGATTTCTAATGACCACAGAATATTCATCAAATGGATGGGCCATGATTTAGTTAAGTGTTACCATATTGTTGGACTTTTCAGCTGTTTCCAATTTTTCCTATTGAAATAATGCTACAACAAGTATCTGTATATGCACATATCGGTCTGTATGTAAAGCTCTGATTCTCCCTCATTCATAGAAGATGAACACATTGGCCCCTTGATATGGACACTTTTCAGGCTCTCAACCCAAAGCATTTCAGAAAACTAGTTCAAAACACCCACCGGTCACCTGAATATCAAAGTGTCCATTTCACTCTGTCCTCAGCATCACTAGATCTTATAATTTTTTAAGTACATTCTGTCTTGAAATGCAAAAAATGATATACTGTTTTAATGTGCGTTTATTGAATGTTGGTGCAGGTTGGCATTTTTCCATATGCTTATGAGCCTTTTCCGTTCTTCTCCATGGTCTGGTTCTTCGTGTCCTTTGCCCTTCGTTCTATTGTGCATTTGCATTTCTCTCATTGAACTATAAAATATCTTACGTTGAAAATATGGAAGGTAATGTAAACATTCCCTTATAGTGTCTTTGGCTTTTAGATGGCAATTTTAACACTGATCCCTTTTATTCATCTGGGACATATTTGATGTATGATATAGGACAGCAGTTCCCAAGCACTGGTGGGAATTAGGTATCCTTCCCTGCACCCTCGGGTGGAACATTTTAAGAAGTACTCCAGGGAATCCTGACACCTGTGAATACACTTTGAGAAACACTGATATAGAGTGAGAACTTAATTTGGGTGTACAGGGTAAGGGATGAATTGCTCAGTATGCTTATTAAATGAGCCTTCTCTAACAATTACTGTGAATCTCTGAATAATATTAATATTATTAATTCTGAATATAATATTAATAGTAATAATATTAATTCTGAATACAATAATATCCCTCTATCTCTTGGGTCTATTCATAAACTTTATTGTCCATTGATTTGTCTTTCAATTTCTGTGTCATTTTAAGATTATTAAGACCTTGGAATATACATAAATATATAGACATAGAAATATGCCTACACCTTTTATTTCCCAACATTTTCTTGACCATTTTTGCCAACTTACTAATTATCGGATAAAACCTGTAAAGTCTCTTCCAAAAATCCTCTTAGAATTTCATTGGATATTCCCAGAAACTGAAAACATAATTTAGATAAATTAGAATCAAAATGACAGCTAGTGTCTGTTGAGCCATTCCTATGTGGCAGGAACTGCTCTAAGTATTTCACACATATTAACACACCTTATCAGGCAGATGTTGTTATTATCTCCATTTTATAGATGGGAAAATTGAAGCTCAAAAATATTTAGCAACTTGACCAAGATTATCCATCCAGTAAGCAGTAAAGCTGTCACATCTGTCTAGGTAATTTAACTATAGCACTATTCCTTTTAACCTGCATGCAGAACTGTCTCACATACCTTCGTAACACGCAGTCTTCCAATTCATGAACATGGTATGTTTTTCCATTGATTCAGATGATCTTTAATAAGTTTTAGTCAATGTTTTATAGTTTTCGTAGTAAGTGTCAAACTTATTTCTTATTTAGTTTATTCCTAGGTGTTTTATATGTTAGAATATTAAAATGAGATCTTTTGTATTAAATACTTTTCCAACTGGCTATTATCAATACATAGAAAAGATATAACATACATACAAAGCATTTATGTTGTCTGTTCACTTCACTGAACTCTATTATTAATACTAATAATATTTCTATTGATGCTGTTAAGTTTACTTGGAAGTCAATTATACAGTTTTAAAATATTTACAATTTTGTTTCTTTTTTTCAATATCTATGCCTTTTGTTTCTGGGTCCATGCCTTATTACAAAGTGATGTTAAGTAATAGAGGCTGGAGAGGGGATTCTTATCATATTGCTGGTCTTAATGGAAATATCTCGATTGTTTCCCTATTTTCTACAATATTGGCTGTTAGTAGGACAAATGTTTTTACTGTGTTCAGGAAAGATTCTTTGCATCATAGCATTTTAAAATTTTAACCATTGGCTCGGCTCCTGTAGCTCAGTGGCTAGGGTGCCAGCCACATACACTGGATCTGGCAGGTTCAAACCTGGCCAGGGCCTGCCAAACAACATTGACAACTACAACAAAAAAATAGCTGGGCATTGTGGCAGGCTCCTGTAGTCCCATCTACTTGGGAGGCTGAGGCAAGCGAATTACTTAAGCCCAAGAGTTTGGAGTTGCTGTGAGCTGTGACACCATGGCATTCTACCAAGGGTGACATGGTAAGACTCTGTCTCAAAACAAAAAAAATTTTTTTAACTATTTATGATTTTATAAGACTTTCTAAAATGTTTGGCTTCTATCTTTTTTCAACAGAATATTCATAACGGCATTTACATTGAAGATTCAGGATCATTGATTATACATCCATCACTAACTTTGTAAGATATATGGAACCTTCCTGTCCTCATCTTAATGCATCCCCCAATGCTTTTTTGCTTGCACGTCTCTGCTTTGTGTGTGTTTTTTCTGTGTTCTAAGGCTTTCATTTCTTGCGGGTGTCAAAGTATCCATCCTTACCTATTACTCTACCCTTCCAAAGTTTTCTAGACATATAAATTAGAAACCTGTACTTAAGTGTAAAGTTATGTGTAGTAAAGTGAGAATAAGCTCTGAGAAAGAAAGTTCTATATGAGTAATCACGAAAGTGTCATTACATAATAAACCTTGGGCCATTTGGACTATTCATCATATTTCTCCTTTTATCCAGGGGTTGTCAGCTCTCTTCTGGAAAGAAGAAGAGGATTACAAGCAGCTAAAGCATTAGGCAGGAAAGAAAACATAATCATGCTTTGAGAACATCAACAAGAGAAAAGGAGTAGACCAGACAGTAAAACAGAAAACTAAGTTAACTTCAACACTCATTTTGCAATCATTCAGTAAGCTGTCAAGACCCTTACTGCAAGTTTTTATCCTAATCCATGATGAAAGTTATGTTATCAATGTCTTTACTGCCCTGGAAAAAGCATGGATAAGGAGTGATAAACACTCTATCAGGGCAAGTGAGTATTTGTTACATATATTGCATTTGTTAAGTAATGATACTTCATAAGGCCTAAGGCTCTATGCTAGGAACTCCGGGGGTCTAATCCTATCAGGGAATTGAACGTGCATGTAAATAATTATACTAAAAGGCAGCACATGTGTGAAGGCTGGGGCTCTGATTTTCAGGCACAAAGAAACACATTCAGTCAGTTTAGGTGAGCATGTCAGGGAGGGAAAATGGGCACCCCTGTCACGCGCAGTGAGAAGAAAGGCCGTGGAAATGCGCCTGTGCCTGTGTGGATGAATGCCTAGGTCACTGCATGCCCTTTTCCTGGGCTCTCCACAGTGGAGCTGGCCCCAGGCCCATCCCATCCTCAGTTCCAGAGCTGGCTTATTTTCCTGGCACCTGGAAGATTTCACATACATCCACCCACCTTTTATACCTGTTGTTACCAAATGGCCTATAGATATTTACTTTAAATAGGAATACAATTTTTAAATGATTTGGTTTTTCATTCTAAAGTATTATAAGCATGTGGTTATAAAATAAAAAACAGAAAAAATAGATAAGTAGTTAATTGAGTCTCCCTTTTACCCAGGCCCCAAGACTCCCTTCCTCGAGTACAACCATAAATTTCTGATGTATCCTTCTAGAGATATCTGCAAATGTACACGCACATATGAATATATACACATCCCCCTTTCTATATGGGTGGTATTTATGCATCCTATTATCCACCTGATCACCCATCTTAGAGATACCCTCAACCCAATGAGCCCAGGTTACCTCCCATGATCCTTACAAGGAAGATTTGTAAATCACATATCAGAGATGGCAATGGGACTCCCTGTGCGGCCCCCTGCCTGGAATGTGGTTCTGCAACTCTGCACAGCTGCCTCCTCATGCTCAGGTCTCAGTGTAAAGGTCACCTATCTCATCTAAGGAGTAGGACCCTCCCTTCCCTCATCCGGGTACCTTCTTCTTTAACTCAGAACTGTATAGGTTTTCTCCAGACTGCTTAACTCAGTATCCAACTCTTGTATTTGCCCATTTACTTACTGGTTCACCATCAATCTCTTCCCATGAACCAGTTGCTCCGTGAGGCCCAAGGAGCACCTTCTTGGTGCACTGACTACTGCATTGGCACCTTCCCTGTTCTGCCACACAAGTGCTCTGTATCAACTCACCAAGCAAAAAAAGGTAACACTGTGACTTTGTAAAGCTCCTTAACCTCCTGAGTGATGAGAGGATATATAATCACAGGGGAAGAATTAACCCCAATTTACAGATGGAAAGACAGGTTTGGGGAGGAAATATAACTTGTCCAAGGCCACATCATAGATCAGTGCTGTAGACAAAGTAACAACCCAGACATTGTGATTCCAAGACCAGGCCCCTTCCTCCTCCAAGAAATGCCGTGTAGTGTTGATTGACTCTCAGCTTCCAAAATGCCAGCCCTTGTTTTCAAATAAGACCCTAGCTTGACAGATGTCCACAGAAAGAAGGCCAAGACCCCTCTCATGTTCCTTCCTCTGTTTAAGATATAAGGCTGTGTCCCAGGTCATCCCAGGAAGCAGCAAGTTCTTCAAGGAACACAAACTATCCTTTCCACATTTGACAGTGTTCAGGGCCCTCAGGCACCAGGGAGGGACAATGCACTAATTTCCTCTCACTCTAGCTTGGAGTAAAAAGGGTGGGTGTAGAAGAAGACACCTTCACTTTCTGCCCAGCCCACTGGCTTCCATCAGTCAATGTGCAGGCCTTGGGGGAAGTCCACCACATCACTGCCCCTCCAGCCACTACTGTAATCTTCAGCACGTGCCCTGCCCCTGCACAGCCAAGGCTGGAGAGAGGAGAAGACAGGTACAGCCCCACATTGAAATCTTCCCTTCCTCAAATGGATCCAGCTTTCTGGGAAGCACCTCATTAACTCACCCATTTGGAGACATTCTTGGCCAACTGCAGAGTTTTCCCTCTTGGTGAATAAAGGGCTGCTGCCCTAGACAGCAGCTGTTCACCTCTGACCCAGGCTATGTAGACTCAAGCACTGATCTTCATGGTTGGTGCTGGTCCCACTCTGACCACCAGCATTTGTTAAACCTAAAACATAATGGCAGAATTCATTATTACATAGGCCAAGGTTAGTGCTCCACTTAGTTCAAGTTCTCTGTAAGTAGAAGACCATATGATTTACTTCTAAACCAAGACAGTCTTAAGAATTAAAGGGGAGGGAAATCTTAATACTTAATGCCAGAATTTCAGGCATGAATCAAGACTCTCCAGGGCAAACCAGGCTTATGTCACCCTAACTAAGGCAACAAGTTTGCTAGTCCTAATGTCCCTGAACACATCTCTGAGCTTGCCGAAAGACTCAAGTGCACATCTTCCATTTCCTTGTATTTATTTAAAGAATTCTCATGCATGTTCCCATCTACATAATATTCTTATGAACTGTGAAAACAAATACAAGATCCACTTTAAAAATGAAGACACACTAGCTTCAGGGGTCTGTCATGGCAGACACCTGTAGTCCCAGCTATTAGAGAGGCTGAGGCAAGAGGATTGCTTGAGCCCAAGAGTTTGAGGGTGCTGTGAGCTATGATGAAGCCACAGCACTCCACTCAGGGTGGCAGAGTGAGACTCTGTTCTCAAAAAAAGAAAAACGATAAAGACACAGAGGCTCAGTAAGGTAAAGAGACTTGTCCAAGATTCCACAGACGTTAGTGGCAGAAATGGGACTAGAATTCAAGTGCCCTGACTCCAGTCCAGAAATAAACCAATTCTACCTCCTTCTTCTACTGTTGGCCTGTGCTGATTTACGTAACTATCAGAGTACAAATGGGCCCCTTTGGACATCACAAGGCGAGTTTCCACGAGGATCTAAGAAATCAGTATTTGGTAAGAAATCCTGAGCTAAGTATATTTCTCCCTGTTTTCCTAATACAATTTCCAGTGAGTTTAACTTATTTCACATAGAAGCAGGAAATCATATATGCATAGAGATGCATGTACACACCTCTTCTAAAGGCAATCACCAACAGAATGTGTACCCTACACTTCTCTGTTTGAAGCATGTCTCAGTCTAGCATGTAGTTTGGGGCATCTCTCCTCCTAGAGGTAAGAATCAGGGCTGTTTTCATCACTGTTACACTCCTCCACCTCTTGGCATGGCATCTGGCACAAGCAGGTGCTCAAATTCCATGGATGGAGGGGTGCATGCAGGAAGAGGTGAGTACATGCAGAGCAGTGAGCCAGTCGCCTTTGATTGGAGATCAGCTATATTTACAGATATATTTAGAACTTGATAAGTAGGTCATGGTTATGTTTGACTTTGGATGTCCACTGTTTTCTCCATTAATAATTCAAGGGCAACAGTGTAAGAACATAGGAAAAGGAAAGGGGTTGGAGAAAATTCTAACCCAAACCAGTAAAAAAGGTGAGTGCCCTTAGAAGGCAGCCACAGGGCTTGAAAAGGATGAGACCCGCTGACTCTGGACACTGAGAGGCTCCTCTGGGTAAGAGTCCCCAGGGCCAGGCAAGCCCAAGAGCGGTGAAGGCAGGACACATGATGAAGAGGGGAGAATGTGCGGAATGGGAGAGAATTATGGCTTCCCCAGCAAGGAATTCTAACTCACTCTCTCACAAGCAGCAGTGGTAATCCTAACCATTTTATTGTTCCTCTGAACTATAAAAGCAAACCAAATTCATGTTCAAGGCCACTTCTCTGGGCCTGGAAAACCTCTCCTTTATAGTTGGGAGGTTTGCTCAGAGGCAGAAACAAAGGCACCTCAAGTACTGATGCTGTTTTTCCAAGTTAACTCCCTTCCTGGTATTCTATTGAGCACACACCCCAGTAAATTCCACTGGCCCGGGAAGGGAACATGCCCTGTGTGCTGTGAAAGACAGCGGAGCCTAGGTGTTATGGAGACAAAAGAGCTGGGTTCTAGTTCAGGGTCTACCATTCATTAGATAGGGACCCTCAGCCAAGACACTTGCCTTCTCCAAGCCATGGTTTCCCACCTGTTGAAGAAACCTGGCAATGCTGCTACCTCCTGGGGCTGCAGGGCAGGTAATAGGAGCCCACCACAGAGCGCAGACCGTCCCTTTGTGACCTTGAAGGGCTCTGCAGGTGCACAGTGATTGGAGGCTAAGGCAAGAGGATCACTTGAGCCCCAGAGTTTGATGTTGCTGTGAGCTAAGATGACCCTCTACCCAGGGTGACAGAGTAAGACTCTGTCTTTAAAAAAAAAAATTAAAATATGTTTGTAGATAAATGCTTCTCAAACATTTAAAACAAGAAGATGAAAAACAAAGTCAGATACAGGTAAATGATTATCATTTCCAGGGTTCCAATTTAACTTTGAGTTTAACCCAACTAATAGAGTCCCCTGCCGTGTCACGATAAACCTACAACCCAGACCATCCCGAACACATTTTAGGTGGAAGAAAAATGTAAGCCCGGTAGAGTGAGAGCCAGTGCAAATGGCTGGTCTCTGGCCCAAGCCTGACTTAGCTGCATGTCAGAGAAAATCCACTCTCAAGATTTTTGAGCTGGTTTACCCTCAGTGAAAGGCCTGATTTTTTTAAAAGGAAAAATAATTTATCCTAAGTCACACAGTTGTGTGTCTGCTGAGGTGTCTGCTGATACAGGGTAGGCTCAGTGGATTGATTGCTTCCAGCTACCAACAGAGCTATGAGTTTCATTCAGGTCTGCTCAGGATGTATTTATTTTAAGACCCCGGTTGAAGGGTTAGTGACTACCTGAGGAACAGTTACTCTCCATGACTGTTAGGGAGAGCTGCAAAAGACAAGTCCAATTCCACACACACATTTTAAGCCTCTGCCCAGCTCACATCTACTAACACTCGTTGCCTACAGAAAGACGCCTGGCTAACCCAGCTGATAAAATAATCCCCCCCTTCTGTGGAAGGGGGGAAAGAGAGTGAATATCCTTTTTAAATAATCTATAATGGACATAATGCCAGGGTATACAGCACACCCCCTGGGTGAGGGGCTCTTTTACACCTGGAACTTTACCTTGGAAATGAGAACAATGTAATCTAAAATGTGTGCCCTCATATTATTTTGAAGTAAAAAATAAATAAAAATAGAACTATCATATGACCCAGAAAAAAAAAAATAATCTAATCTACCAGAATGCCTGTGTGCAGGTATGTGGCTTTTCTATCTATGAAAGCAGTTAGGAATTTAATTACTTGTCATGACATACTGGGAAATAGATCCTTAGCTCTCTCGACAGTGACTTCATACCAGATCTCATCAGTATATTGCAAACATTTCTGACCTGCCCGATCGAGCTCTATCTTACAAAAATGTCAATGTTGTTGCCCGTAGACCGGGATTCATGTCAAAGGTTTAGATTTCTTTGCCACCCTTTCTTTTCAAAGGAAACCATCCACTTCTGTGGGGACTGACTTTCACACCCTTCCTCTTATCAACATCAAGCTTCCCCCTTCTGCTATCATCTTTTTGCAAAAGAAACTTAAATGATTTTTGGGGGGGGGG
>NW_003852398.1:40272594-40289516 GCF_000181295.1 Otolemur garnettii
GTTGTTTGGCAGGCCCGGGCTGGATTCGAACCCACCACCTTAGGTGTATGTGGCTGGCGCCTTAGCCACTTGAGCCACAGGTGCCGAGCCAAGCCAAACATTTTTTATTTCATTATATTTATATTACGTGATTTTTTATTATTTTACTGTGTATTTTATAATGCTGCTGTATCTTTATTTAAATAAAGAAAACTGAAAATGGAGAGATGTAAAATGATTACCTGAAGGTCACGGCCTCTGCAAGGGGTACAACTATGACTGTGGAACAATTATTCTAATTTTTATAACCCATGTAATGTAATCTAATACTCTCAGAATGAGAGTATTTAATTACTATAATTTCATACAGAAGACTGAAGATTACTGGAGTGTGAAATTTTAAAAATGGGAGATGTTTTATTATAAAAACAAAGACTTATTCCAAATATGAGCTGATAAAACATATAATAATTTAACATTTAATGTACTAAAATCTATATTTAAGCTAATTTATTAACAGATTTTCTCCCCTAGGTCTAAAATTGTTCTCACGTCCTAAGTATGGCAGTGCTTAGGAGAGAATCTAACTCATGTGAGGTACTCCATACACATTTCTTGAATAGAATTTTAAACCTGAATATAACAAGTATGGAGTCTATCACCCCAAAACTTGCATTTTCTGTAACAACATAAATATTTCTCTGCTCATCTCTGGTGCTGTGGTAAACTCACCATTTTTCCCAGGGACCCAAGATTGGACAGAAGTATCTCACCCAGCCAGAGACTTTATAAGGGCACCAAACTTAGGACAATTTCCAAGTTCACTGCCACTTCCAAAGATAGGTATTTTAGAATCGCCAAACTCCCAGCAAGAAAGTTGTGCAGTAAAGATCTCAAATGCTCATGCTTCTGGAAAGCAAGTACCCAGGGTAAGCTAAAGCAAGAATATCCACCATCTATATGGATACCTGAAGTATTTCTACAGGGGATGGGACTACCCAGGTGAGATGAGATCCTGGAAAAGGCAGACCACAGCCAGTGGCTCTCCCTGAGCATGCTGACCATGAGTAGGCAAGGTAGTCAAACAAGTACGACCTACACCTGCCCACCAGATCCTCACACTCACAAGATTAAACGCCTTTAGATGCTTCCAAACGAGAACTCCCAACTTTTCAGAGGAGCACAGTACTCCTTATTTAGAACTGATCTGATATTGGGAATAGGGGCTAGAGCCTGGCATGACGAGGGATATTTGTTTTGTATTTTTCAATATAATTTTTAGTACTATAAAGAAATTCATGTTCATTACAGAAAATAGAGAAAAAATAGAACATTATAAATAAAGAAAAACCTTCCAAATTTCCACGAGAAATTTCCATAATCATTATTAACATCTATAAAAAATGAATTCATAGAAATAAAATTAAAAGCATAACATCTATAATTTTGCATCTCACCATTCTCACCTAAAATTACTTAAAAGCATTTTTGAATGACATTCAATGTTTATATTCCATGAACACCCACGCAGCACTTACTCTGTGCCAGAAACTTCTCTAAGTGCCTCACCAGCGTCAGCTCCACACAGCAGGCCTGTGAGGTGAGTGTTATTACCACCCCACTTGCAGTTGGGGAACCTTAGGGATCACAGAGCAGGCAAGTGGCACAGATGGAGCTCACAGCTAGCAGTCTGCCTTCAAAGACCATGCTCTTGGCCACTAGCTTGGACTGCCAGTGTGGACTTTGGACACTTGAGTTTGTGACTCCATAATATTCCAGTTTGGCCTAGCCGGTGCAAGGCTACATTCAATGCCTCAAAGTCCCCTCCAGTCCAGTTCCCTCCAGCTCTCTGAATTGCTCTTGTATTGACTGTAGGAGAAAGCTTCTCCCCAAATCAGTTACTTCAACAGTTGCCTACAAAGTTGGGGTGGCCCTTGAGGCAAGCCATTCATACAGAGTGAAGGGAGAACCCGGAGAGGCACCAGGGAAGAGCCAGGAGCATCACCATGGCTGCTCGGCCCCGGCCTCCCACCCCGCTGGCCCCCAGGGACCAGCTGCTTCTCCAGTCCCTGCTCAGGCAAGACTCGGTTTACCTGCACTTCATTTCTCATTAATAAAACAGGGCGCTTATACCTGCCTGTCAGGATGCCTGTGAGGATTAAGGAGACAGAGAGATGCTTATCAAGCACCTGGCCCAAGCTGGCCCAGGGCTGGGGAAAGTACAGGCTGTCTTTTGTTTGGCTTTGTTTTTAATTTATTTGTTCACACAGTTGAATATCCACTCGTGCCTCACCCACTGGGATGGAAAGGACAGATTCCCTAGTCAGACAGCCTGGGATTATTTGTTTCTTGGCTCATTTCCCTGACCTCTCCATCCAGGTGGAGCCTGGAAAGGAGCAGGGGAAACACCAACGAGGCCGAGTCTGTGACAAAAGAACTCGTGAAGAATCTAGGTCAGAGACCTGGTCCCCACGTCCCCTCTCCCCTTCAAAGTAGAGATGACAAAATGTGTTTGCCAGGGTCACAGGGCACTTCCCTGCTCCAGAGAACCATTGACCCCTTATTTCTAAAGAAACTGCCTTCTTTCAGCAAGCAAGACCAGGTAGCTGTATCCTGCCCAAGGCTGCAGCACCCGATTTCCACCGGGAGGGAGTGAGGCATGCAGGAAGTCAGCTGCCACCGGCAAGCCTGCACCTTGGGTGACCAGGCTCCCTGGGGCTCTGAGCTGGCAATGTTCCCAGAGACACGGGGGTGGGGGGGAGGGGGGGACTGAGGGATGTGGCCAAAGGCAGGGCCGGGCCTGCCAGGAGGCCTGTCTTGCCTCATCAGGATTTCCACTCAGCCCCTGGGCTGACAGAGAGCAACCGGGGCTCCTCAAAGCCAGCACAATAATCACAGGTGGCATTAAGCTTAATTGGGCTAATCACCTGCCCCAAGTCATTTACCATCAACCTCCTGAAAGCATTTTCAGAAAACAATCCCACAGCAGCTGTGGGGCTGGAGGGTACAGGTGGAGGGTTCTGGAGCTGGTGTCTGGAATTCCTAAGAGGACTCCAACCTGGTCTCAGGAGTCTTGAAAGGGGGTGCAAAGGGAATCAGGTAAATGTATGACAGAGACAGGCAAAAAGGGCAACTTCTAGAAAATTAGCCCCAAGTGAAGATGTGGGCCTAGATTTCAGGGTTAGAGGTAATGTTTCTGTTTTTCCTCTGAGCCTATTTGACTTGGTCAGTAGGCCCAACTAAGGGAACCTACCTGTGCACTGGTTCCCACAGGTGTCCATTGTTCAGCTATGTCACCCCCTGTGCAATGGCCTCATGGTGGCTGGGGCTGGATGGGCAGGCAGTGGTGTTGAACCTCGTGCAACCAATAAACATGGCAGGCATGTACATGGAATGGCTCTTTACTCAGAAGACTGCATGCAAGGGTTGGATGGAGTCAAAGTCCAGTGGAGAACAAGAAATACTTTGCAACAAGAAAACAAAATATTCTACTTAGTAACTAAATAGAATCCCATAACTCAAACCTTGTAACTCAAAATTTGCAGAGAGTAGAGAGGACCAAACGGGTGTGCAGGAACCCACTTATGGTGACTAGGGTAGGGGGGAAACACCTGGAAGCTGCTTCCATCCCCAGGACTACAGAAGTCCGCCCACCTATAGACCCGATTCTTACCATGTTAGAGGCTCGCTTTATTGGTGGTGGTACCGGCCTTGTATACACTGTTAGTATACACAAAAAAATTAAGAGATAGGACTTTTATGGATCAATGCCTGCCACGTGCTGGAGAGAGAAGCATAATTCTTTCTGAGCCCCTACTAAGCTTCAGGCACTGAGCATGTGATTGACATTGAAGTTGCTCCTCACAGCAAACCTGTGGGGTAGGCAGTAACTGGGTTTTATAAAAAGAAGAAACCGAGGCCCAGAAACCTAAGTGACTGCCCAGGGTCACTGAGCAAGTGAGCACATCACCGAATCAAACTCAGGTCTTCTGCCATCAGAGCCCGCACATGTGGCATCCCCAGGAATTCGAGACTAGAATTTTCTCTGGCCCAGCTAGGCCTGTTAAGGGTGAACAGATAGGAGGGGGCAGAGGCTGGGGGCAGAGGCTGAGGACAGCAGTCCAGCAGGACATGGCCTGGGTAAGCAGCAGGGTGAGGCTGGAGGGAGAGAGCTGAGGAAATAAAAAAACTTAGGGAGGGAGGGAAATTTCTTCAAATACAGGTTCCACTCATGATGGGGAGAGGGGAGGGCCACACTTTCTCCTAGGAAAGAAGACAAGGTAAAGACAAATGTTTGAAGCACCCATGAGCAGCTCAAGCATATAAGAACATTTCCCCGAAGGTTCCCAGAGATGTTCAGGGAGGTGGGACATTGAGGAAAGCCAGATTCCTCCAGACGGCCTCAGGAGGTGCTGTGGGAAGAGCAGCCCTCAGCAATCTCCCGCATGTGCACAAAACACCATGCAAAGTGTTCTTACAGGGCTCCTCCCGAGTCCTGCCAGGACAGCAGGCAGGCAGCAGTTATCGTCATGAAGGCAGCGGTTATCGTCACTGTGCTGTTTACAGTAAATGACTTACCTCCCCCACGGATGGGGTGGCCCCAGCAGTCACAATTTCCCTGATTACACCCTCCCCACCATGATCAGCCCTCATTCTCTGGTGTCTTCTGTGGTTGGTTTTTTGACTTCCCATCTATGGAACCAACTCTGTGAAGCCAAGGAAGGGTTACTTTGTTCATTCATCTATTCTGTTAGTCAGTCAGTCGACAAACGCTCAAGTGCCTTCTAGTGCCAGGTGCTATGCTTGGTGCTGAGGATACCATAGTGAAAAACAGATGCAATCCCTGCAGGCAAAAGAAAGATGCAGTCCCAAGCAGGAGGAAAAAAGAGGGCAGAGGTGGGGACTACAAAAGGGTAGGACTCTGAAGAAAGTTAGTCAGGGAGATGGCATGGGGCGCAGCTCTGTGCAAGAGAGGAGAAGAGGTGTTCCCTCCCAGCCCAGCCACTTCATTGCGAAGAGTACAGCTGGGTCCCAGGGTACACCCCACAAAAGAGTCCAGCCTCACTGCCCCTGACCTGTTGATCCTCAGGTCTGCAAACTGACAGCCCAGAGGCTTGGGTGGTGAGCCTCAGGGAAGGCAGGGACAGGGCCATGTGCACACAGAACAGGAGGACATATTACTCAGCTGTTCCCTGAGCTGTTCCATATGGGGTTTCTCTGCCATCACCAACTCACAGCAGAGCCCTGAAGGCCCTGGAAAAGCCCCATGTACCGTATTACTTTAACCTACTTTTAATCAATCAAAAACCACACCCAAAGACACAGTTCCCAGCATGAGAAGCTGTAACGAGGCCAGTGGAGGTATCCTTGACAACTTCAACACAGCCAAGTGATGAGTGATCTATTGAGCCCCGAGGGGGTTGGCTAAGGGAGCGAGGAGCTTGGGGAAATACAAATGGACTTTTTTTTTTTTTTGTATTTTTTGGCTGGGGCTGGATTTGAACCCACCACCTCCAGCATATGGGGCCGGTGCCCTACCCTTTTGAGCCACAGGTGCTGCCCCCAAATGGACTTTTTTTCCTTAGGTATGTTATGGCAGGGACAGAAATAGACTCCTTTTCTCAAGGTCATTGCACGTACTAACTTTCCCAAAGTTTCTGAAGTCCTACAACATTCCTGGAAAGGCAGCCCTTGCTCTGCCCTGAGCAAGCCTGGGAATGCTGGGGACTGGGATTGAGGCTGCTTCAAACCCCATGTGTTCTCGGAGTACCCACTCAGACAGTCTGGGGAGGGATATGTACAGCCACAGAATCAATGGTCCCCAACATTAGAAGTAAGCATGACTATCCAGGTGAACCACAACCTTAGAAGCTGGGGGGCCAGAGAGAAGGAGGCAGGTACCCTCTCCAGCTCCAATATTACGGTAACAACTTGACAAAGCCCTAGCGATGGGCTAAGGGACGGGTTGGCATGCCTTTTGCAAGAGCCATACAAAGCTTGGCTGGATGAGCACATGGGTGGTGAGAGAGAACAAGTCAGAGTGATCCAGGTTCCTGCACAGACAATATGGTAGAGGGAGAAACGATGACACCATTAAGTGAGATGACGCATCAGGGCAAACCCCTGGGCAAGGGAGGTCCCTAACTAGAAAGGAAACTTTTAACAATGTTTTATAGGAGCTGATCAAATTAGTGAGTCCTCCTGAAGCCAGGCTGCCTATGACAGCCAGGAAAATCATGACAATGATAATACCGTAATTGTGTCACATATTTTGAACACTTGCAGTCATCCTAACAGGTAGCACTTTACATTGGAGTCTCTCCCCTCCATTCTACCCTCCTGGCTGCAGAGGTGGAAAAGCTAACACATTTCACAGACTTTCAGACTCTTTTGCAGCGAAGGCTTGACATGTGAACCAGGTGCCACCAGTTGGGTGCAGTCACTCCAGATTTGGGGAGCAGATGTAAGGCGGAGACTGTCTTCCCATCTCCTTTGGTTGTTCCTGTTGGCAAACAGGTTTTTGCCACTATTACCAGCGTTCATTGTGCAGCCTCTGGATAGAACTGCAACAGCAGCGGTGTCTTGATTCTAGCTGACTGGGACCTGGATTCCACCCACAAGAATGAGTCTCATGCTCTTAATTCCAGCATCCATGGGAAGGTGGAAGCAGATAGCCCTACCCTGGAAGGCCAGTTCTGGATTTTCCTGAGAACTCTCTCAATGGTCCATGAGGCACCCACTCCTTCAGCCCTTCCAGCCATTTGTAGCTCCTCATTCCCCATATCAAATCCCTCCTTATTCACATCAATAATTTTGTTTCTGTTTCCTGCATTGAATCCAGACAAAGATATAGATGCGGGTATAGGTATGAGCCTGGCACTACTCTATGAGCTCTGAATACACTACCTCATTCAATCCCCAACCTTATAAGGTTAAGTCTGACCTTGGTCAAGTCACCTTGCCTCCATGTGGGGTTAATAACCCCCGACCCTGTGTGCCAGGCGCTGTGCTCAGGCCTTTATATGCTTTATCTCCTCACGATAGACCTGCTATTAACATTAGCTCCTTTTTCGAAAGAGGACTGAGATGCTAAATAACTCGCCCAAGGTCACATAGTCAGTAAGCGACAGAACTGGGTTCCAGCCCACTGCCAAGTACATCCGCAACCACCACACTATGCTGCATTAGGGGAACCACCTCCCAAAGGCTGTCGTATGGGCACTGGGAGGCTACCGAAATGATAGTGCAATGATACAGAGGGGCACTCAGAGGGACCATCTAGTTAAAAGTGGGACATGAAACTCTGCTTTGCTTAGCATTTTACACAGGATGAGAACATTCCCCTGGTTCATATTAGAGAATGGAGGGGAGTAGCAGATGGAGATTATAGGCAAGAAGGGGATGACGGCCTCTCACTTCTCAGCAACCGCATAGACAACTAAGCACGTCTGGTCATTTCAGTGCCTGTGTCTGCAAGCTCTGGCCCAGTGGGTCAGATGGTAGAAGTGAAGAGAGTAAGATATACCTAGCTTTCAGGGGTGCGGACCCTAACCCCTTGGGCCCCCCCAAGTTCCCCCCAAAAGCCCAACCTCTTGCTAGGGGCCATAGTTTTGCTGTTAAGCCTTTGCTAATCCTTTTCCTCCCCCCAGAGATTTTTCCTTGGCTGCTTAGCCCCTGAGTGAAGTCATGTGTCTTTGTGCATAAGTACAACAACTATAATTTGCAGGGAGTTAATTACCTTCATACTTTGATCTGTTGGATTTCATCTCTATGGTTACCAGTAGAGTATAAACAGTCATCACTTGTCTCCTTTATATAAAATATTCTTGAAAAATACCCCCAGGGCTTCAATCATGAAAATAGAATATACAGAATGTTCATAGAACCTTTTAAAAACATCCATATGAAATTTTTCTTCACACAAAAATAAATTGGGTAATTATTGGCTATAAATAATAATGCAAGGGTTTTGCAGGCTTGTGTTTTCATTCTTAACCTCCAATTAAGGGCATTGGGTCTCCTAAGTAGGGCAGATCTGGTGAGGGTAACGGGTTGGCTGAGTGGCAGGTGAGAGTGTCCAGAAAACAGTGTCCAGCACTTGATGATGTTCACTCTGGGGGGCCTGGCACTCGCAAGGACCATTCAGATAGGTGACCGCTTAGTTATTGTGCTTGCTGATCATGGCTACTAGGGGCCTTATACCGATGCCTACGTGAGCAGATGCAACCTCTGTTGAATGAATGATGATAATGAAAGTTAATATGTGTCAAGTGTGTACCATGTGCCAGTCATGTCATGGGCTTTACAAGTATTTCTTCATGTGATCCTAACAATGTCACTATGAGATGGATAGTATGTCCAGTTTACAAATGAGAAAGGGGGACTCAGAGAGGTCACTCACCTAGAAGAGATAAAGCAGTACATATGCCCCAGCCCATCTCAATGCAAAGCATCTGCTTCCTCCACCCCCCCTCTGCTGCTACTGCACAATAGTCCCCCAAAACATGAATGTTATGTCTGCCCAGCAAACTCCCAAGTGTTTAAAGTTACAGACATGATGGCTTATCTAACCCACCAAGAGGGAGCTCTCGGGATGGTAAGCCCATGACCCTGGTCAGTGGTGTCCACCCATTAGTAACTCTGTGTCCCTGGCGAGCCTGTCCATTGGTAGCCTTCCCATTCAGTGTGGACCCCTTAGTGGCTCTGACCTCTAGGAGCCCATGAGGTTGAACAGAGTCACCATGTCGCACACCCCAGAGGGCATACAATGGGAATGCTAATGCCCAGTGGGCTCATGCAATACTACATCCCTGCCCATAAAATTTTGTCTCCAAATGGAGCAGGTGACAGAGGCTGCCTGGAGGTAGAGCTGGGTGAGGGAGTGAGTGGCGTCGCCAGAATGACACTGCCTCAGGATGGAGGGCTACACCTGTCTCCACCAGGGACTGTTTAGAAATGGTCCTAAGGCATAGCAGACCCATGAGCCTGAGGCCTAGTTCCCTGGAATGGGAGTTGGGAGGCTTCAACACCCTTCTGCTCTCTGCACCTAAGTTTCCTTATCTGTGAAATGATCATAATCATCACAGTGCCTTCTGCCTAATGGGAAGGCAAAGAGTCTTCCCTAAGACCATGTGCAAATGTGCTCCTCACATAGCAAAGTGCTATGTGGAAGTTGATGCCAGGAGACAAGCTGAGGCTGGCCCAGCCTTTGTATCAGTCGCTCCCTCTCACTGATCCCTCCAGCAGTGATGACATCCTTGGGGCCTACTGGTCTACTTTTGCTCTTCTCATTGGGAGCCAACTTGGGAATGAGCAATTGGATTCAGTTCCACCATGACACCCCACCCACCTTGCCACAGACCAGATCCCTCCCATAGGCCAGGCACCAGGATAAGTGCTATCAACATCAGCTCATATGATTGTCACAGTCATCCTATGAGGGCACTAACCTGGCTCCATTTTACAGATTAGGAAACTGAAATCAAGAGGTTAAATGACTTGTCCAAAGTCACATACCTAGACAGGGAGACTGTTGTGTGGCTACAAAGCCTGTATTTCCCCCCCCACACTGTGCTGCCTCTTGCTGCCCTCTGGATTGTAATGGAATTTGGGGGACAGAATGTGTTCGGTTTCACCAAACCTCTCATTTTATCCAAGAATCCCCAACTGAAGCCACTTTCTCCCCCAGGGAAATTTAAATAAAGAGCCATTTTGCAACTAAACAGATGTCTATCCCAGAAACCACGAAAGCCTAAAAAAAAGCTGAATTTTAAACTCAAGTCATAAATTAGAAATGAAGCCGTTGCGGCAAGCCCTCCAATTCTCCAACCACTAACGTCACAGGGTTTGGAAGTTTCTCTCTTGCTCTTTACTGAGCCTTGTGTTCCTCAGCTGTGGTGATCTCCCCAGGGAAGTGTCTATTCATTCTATAATTATTTCGTGGCCCCTACTGTGTGTCAGACACTGTACCAGGCAAACAAAATGACTTAATCCCTGTGGTCACAAAACACTTGATCCAGTCTAGCCAGTGGCCAGGGGGCTGGTCCTAGAAGCTACAAAGTCTTAACACCAACATTTGTCTGATTCCTAATTCCAAAAAGAATGCCAATGACCCCATTAATCCTTCCCACCATTTTCAGAATATGCATCTGCCATTTAGTTTGTTAATTTTTATAACTAAAGCTATCATCAGACTTCAAAGGCACATTGATTACATCTCTAAGAGCCAAGATCTGGGCATAGATGCAATAAGGGAACAGGCTATCCAAAGTGAAGACTGCTCCTCAAAGCCCTGGATGTCAGGCTCCCACAGAAATGGGCCATTGCAGAGCTCTGGGCTTATCAGTCAGTCCCTCAAGACACCGCCCTCCATCTTCCCTGTGGGGACTTTGGAACTTTGTCTAAGGTGCTGGCAACTGCAGATGCTGCTTAATCAACTGCAAATGCTGTGTAATTAAACGGAATCATCTCCCCAGATTCCTATTCTGATTGACTCTGCCAGAGGTTAAACACTAAATACTCACTGAGCATTGACCTGGGTCAGGACACATCAGTTGTGACTGAGGTTGACTCAGGGTTGCAGCACAGGGAACCAGCTGTAAGGGAGCCTCTCCAGGAACAAGCCACCAGCTCCTCACGGCTGCCCAGAATCTCTCCCTGGGGATGGCTATGTGCTTAGGTCTTTGGATCCCAAGATAAGCAGCCCTGGCTTCTGCCCTGAGAAATGGAGGATGCTGAGGAGCCCAGCAGCCATGACCAGAAACGGAGGGACTGGTCAGCCGAGTGTGCAGGGGGAAGCAGAGCTGCAGGAGCTCTTGTTGCAATATAACCTTGAGAGCCTGGACACTGTTCCCTGAGCCCCTAATTGTTGAGGCTTCAAAGAGCTGGGGATCCCAGGCCCTGGTGAGGAGCTTCCCCTGGCTAGTGCTAGCGCTCCAGGACCTTGGGTGGCAGCCCAGGGTGACCAGTGATATTCACATATGTAACAGAATGTCTCTACCAGGCTTCTCTTCCTCCCGAGCCCCACCCCCCACTGCACTCTTTCTCTCTCCAGGGCTGAGAGTTCTGCTGAAAAGGCATTAGTGCTTTGGGGGCTTTCAGAGTTTCTGGAAGCCCTTCCTATTTCCCAGGGCCATCTCTAGGCCATTTCAGGACACAAGTGCATTCTTTCCCACCCCTCTACACACACACACACACACACACACACACACACACACACTGACTCCATCATTCCCAACTAGCCTTCCTCTTCTTCTCCCAAGAAGTCACACCCAGCAGCTTTCCTCTTCCATGAGACTTACCCTTCCATGCCCTATTCCCTCGGTCCTGCCCCCTGAACCCTGAGCACACCCTGTTCTGTGATGGTATGCACTTACCAGTGACACTTGTTAAGGCACATCTAGAGCTATGATGCCAGGGTATTGGTCTAAAGAGCACTTTCACACATACCAAGGGTGTGAACATCTAATAATGGACTTTCAGAGACAGGATAGAGGCAGGATGTTTAGGAGCAAAAGAGCGCCCCCAGGGCAGTAGGCAGCGTCTGTCCCTGGCCCTGGGCTTAGTCAGGCATCCCCACAAGGCTGGGCACTCAGTAAGTGTGCGCGCATTCTAGCTGTGCTTCTCCTGCCACCATGCCGAGGGGAGCCATAGATATGCTTCTTATTCTGGATACTAGTCTTCGAGCCAGGATGTCAGCTCCATTCCTGGCCTGGCACTAACGGACCTTCGGCAAGTCAGTGCCCTAGCTCAGCCTGGGTCTCTCACAGGCAGGGGTGGGTGGTTCTCAAGGGCCCTTCATGCCATCAGTCTCTGGCTCCAGGACCTCCCAGGCTCTGCCCTCACAGACCCTGAATAGTTTATTTGGGAAGAAGCCCAGGAAACAAGAGGGAGGGAGATGAAGGAGAAAAGGTTGTCATCAAGATCATGGGCTTAGGCAATGGGGACCCAATTTTGCCAGGGCTTCTGAAAGTGTATGGGCACCTCCTAGAACTGGCCCTGGAAGGGCAGGGCTGGGGTATTCACCCCCCAGCTCCCACTCCCACTGCCTGGGCTCTGCCCCCAGAGGTTGCACTGACACCTCCCACCCCTTCCACTTCTCCAGGATATGTTTTGAGTGATGGGATCTCTGTAGGCTGGAGAGAGAAAGCAGAGGATGCGCGGAGCTTTCGAGGTCAGTCAGAACTGTCCAGTGCAGCTGCCACTGAAATGAGAGGTGGGCACAGGAGGCTCCACAACGAGAGCCACAGGCCTGTGCTCCTGCCTCCTGGTCCTTAGTCACACTCCATGCCTCGGAAGGACCATCCCAAGAACATCTAAGTGATGTGCCACACACTGTGCTAGGCATCAAGTAATTACCTGAGAACAAACTGTCCCAACTCCTGTGACCTGCGCAAGTCCCTCCTCTACTCTGGGCCTCAGTCTTTATCCTCCAAAAGGTGGTCAGAACTCCTACCCCCCAAGGGTGGCATGAAAACATCCGCAGGGACACCGTGTGGCCCTCTATGCTTTGCACTCGCACCTTCAAGGGGCTGGGGACACGCTTTCCACCAGAGACGTGCTGTCTGGTATTGGGATCACAGGCACCCTGTGGGTAGGGGAAAGCTCTGGAGAGAAGGCAGCCCTAAGCACACAGACACTGGAGGCTCCTGCCTGCTGCGCGTCAGGCAGCACTGGGGGGCAGTGTGACGCTGTGGCCACAAAGGCCTGGGGTCAGGAGGAGGTGTGGCTCACAGGCTGGCCATGCCTGCATGCTGGCTGACTTTAGAAATGGGGCATATGCCTCACATCGAGCTTGGCGAGGATTCAGACCAGTGTCCGTAAAGCACCAGGTACACGAGAGCCCTCCGGTCAGTGCCCTCTGAGGGCTGCCCTGCCCGAGGGCCACAGCAGGTCTGGATCTGAGGTCCTGTGTAGCCAGGTTATTGTCTTCCCCTGAAGCCTGCCACCCCCCTCAAGGATGGGGAGCAGTGCAGCCCCCCAGCCCAGGTGTTGGGTGGGGATGGGCCAGCAGCAGCCCTGGAAACGTTCAAGCTTTACAGTCCCTCAGCAGGTCTCTGTTCTCCTCCACTAGCTCAGCCCCAGCCCTCTGAGAAGCCCAGAGCTTAAGGGAACCAGGTGCCTTCAGTTAAAAAAAAAAAAATCTACAAATAAAGGGTGATTTTGCAAGGGGAGTGTGGTGCATTCTTGGGTGCTCCAAACACGTTTACAGAACCAGACACAGACCAAAAGCACTCAAGGGCCATGCAAAGCTCCCAGGCCCTGCAGGCTGGCTGGAGCCCAGGGCCTATGGGCACAGAGGTGTGGGAAAGGCCTTCCTCCTCACCTCACCCCCCAACAACTGCAACCCAGCAGCGCCTGCTCAGCGGCTTCTGCTGCACACTGAAGGGAGGAGACCGGGAGGTCTCGCTCACCAGGAGTCCATTTGCACAGGCTTTCCACATTAGAGGTCCTGTGTGCACAAGGACAGCCTTGTCCTTGAAAGTGCTTCACCATGCCCTGGATGTGGGCAGGTATATGGGAACCTTGGACGAAAACATCCCAAATCCCTACTCTCCAGGCACTCCCAGACATGTGGTCCCTTTCTCTGTCTCTCACAAAAGTAAACCCAGGAACTTACAGTATCAGGAAAGCAAATAGACTGGATTAAAATGCATCTATAAAATCTTCCATTTTTGCAAGACCACATGGGACATCCAAACTTCCCAGTGCATGAGACCATGTCAACCATCAAACACACTGGCAATGGGCAGGCTTAGTAAAACTCAGGGGCCCATAAATGTCAGTAGCCTTTACTGAAATATCAATTATCAAAGTTTGGTTGTGGTGCCATCAGCATATTGACTTTTGGAAAATTAACCTGGAGCCCCTATAGGACTGGGCCCAGGTCTAGGTTAGGGTCCAGGCAGACCATGGCACAGCTCACTCTTCACTGCATGACAGGACATGGGGTTGAGTGAATGTGGGAGCAAGACCCAAAGTGCATCCTGCACCACTGCCCGTATCAACTAGAGAGACTTTCAGGGACCCCAAATTTAAAACCACTGAGTTGGCAATTGTTCATGTCAGAAGGTCTGTGTTCATCCCAAGGTCCTTGAAAGCACCCTAGGTATGTAAAGCGGTGATGACACAGGGCTAGGAGGGCTGGTGAGATGATGTGTACCAAAGAAAGACACACTGTGCAGTATGGCCGGATGTGTGAGGGCCCCTGTGTGTGGGCACAGCCTGGACTTGTGGGAAAGTTGGAAGCTTCCATGGTGCCCTTTGTTCTCTTTAGTTCTGCTGAGCTGTTTTCAGAATGATGTAGCTTGTCTGGTTTTTCACTCATATTTTGCTTTTTTGGTTGTTTAAGAAATGAGAGTTGAAATGGCCTCAAATAGACCTAAGCACCAAATTCAATGTTCTAGTCAAATTGATTACAAGTCCCTGACACCAGAGGGCTCTCCCCAGAGCCCCCTTGCTGCCCACACTCCCTGCTCGGGTTCTGCCTTCCCATCAAACCGGCTACTCCAAGACCCACCCCACACCCCGTTCATTCTGTCCGTCAGGCTTCTCTCCATTGCTGTCCCTGTGAGTCACCTTCTCGACTTCTGTAATCTTCCTCATCCTTCAACATTAGTTTCAACTCCCCGCTTCAGGAAAGCCCTCCTGATCCACTTGTGTGGGACTGCCCTGCGGCCACCCCCTGGAACCCCAGGCATTAGTCAGTAACTCATTTACAGTGTTCTCTGCAGCCAGCTGCCTCGGGCCCCTCTCCACTGCAGACCCCGCGCTCAGCAGCTGGCCCACAGCCCTGTAGCCCTGGCCCAGGGCCTGGTACAGAGCTCAGTGAGGCCTCAGCTTGATGTTTTCAGAGGACTTTGCCCATCACAATAAAAAAAAAAAAATCCCCTCTCCCAGGCCAAGGATGGCAACTTGGACAAATACACGTTTTATCTCAATCCAAATGAATTTCCACATGTTAATAGCTTTTTTCCACTACAAGATAAATAAATTTAGTCTTTTTGTAATATCACAAATAAATTTTTAAGGAACTACCCCAAATGTTGTGTTTTCAACAATAAACTTGTAAAACTCTGTTAGTCCACCCAAAGGAGCAGCAACCAGCAACTGTAACTCAGTGGGTGCTTTTACCAGTGACTGTTACAGTCAGGGGAACAAAGACGTGCAAGACTCAAAGGTTTGAATCTTTGGCCTCTGCCTTCTCCTTCCATCCCCGGACCTCCCAGCCATGGTACTTGGGAGCAAACCCACCCTGCTTCCTACAGCCCAAGCCTCACGAATCAGGGTCTCCACCAACAGGCAGAGGAAGCACCCACCTTAGCACAGGGGTCCTTTCTCAGCATCTCTGCGCCAAGCTCTCCTGCCCTCTCTCTCTCCAGCATCCACATCTGGTTTCCCTTCAGCACAAGTTTCACAACAGACAGATTTTGCACTTCGAGGATTTATGGTTCCTGCCGCCCCTCCTTGCTTTTGATATGATTCCATTATGTGCTTAAAATCTGGGCCGTGCTCTTGGCTCCAGGGAGCTGTTTATGACAATTCTTTTATGGCCTTAAATCGCTCACTGTTAAGAATCTGGTCGTGTTTAGAAGCAACGACTAGTTGCAAAGACAGAAAATTGCAACATATCTCAGACAGTTGCTTGAAAAGTTTTCTTCATAGAAGATTAATTAAGGCGTTTGCACAGCAGGTAAATCCTCTGAGCAACGCCTGTGACCCTGTTCTCCATTGGCCGCCCAAAACACTGATTTAAAAGCAAGTTAGTCACAACCCTCTCACCCCAAACCCAATCACTTCCTCCCTTCTGCTGTGCCAGAGACCCCACTGACAGAAGTGTTGCTAAAAATAAAAACACCAACATCACAAACACCTCCCTCTTGGTAACAAATGAAACGAAGAACCATTTTTCTTTCCCAATCTCTGAAGTACATTTTTCAGGAGGCAAACAATTCCAGGAATAAGGAGACAAAGCATTTATCCCCTGACCTTTGGGCAAGGTCTTCCCTTGACCAGAGTGCTTCTTGCCTCCCAACTCCCTCTTTACCATCCCGACCTCACCCACTATCCAGAGAGGTCTTCCTATGAGGCAAAAACTAATCATATAAGTCTCTGGCTTGAAATTCTCCAAAGGATGCCAATCCTTTTCTCACCTGGATTTTCTCACAAATGCCTCAGCCACCCAAGACCTGCACACTTGGCGCTAATCTACATATACAGCTGTGCCATGATCCCTGGCCCACGTGCACAGTGCTTATTAGCATCCTGGAGTACCCCTGACCTTTCCATCCTGGAGCAGTCGCTTAAGCTGTTGCCCTTGACAGCATGAATGCCTGCTTAGCTGTACAAGAGACTAACAGTGTGCCTCACCTCCCTTTCCCCATCCTCTGCCCATAGCAGACACCAAGGGGCTCCACGTCTGTTTGTGAGTCAGACTTCACTGCAGAAAGAAGGTAGCCCCAAACATCATCACTCCCCTCTGGCACTGAAGGTAATGTAGCCAGTTAAAATACACGACACGCCATGCAGTTAAATTTGAATTTCAGATAAACAACGACCAATTTTTAGTGTAAGTATGCCCCCAAATATTGCATGGGCATCTTGTACACATATTTTTGTTTGCTAACTCTGACAACCCTCACTGGTTGGGAACGCTGGGACACCTTCCAAGGGGAGATGAGGACCAGGTGGCAGCAGCACACAGAGGAAGGCAGTGGCAAGATCTGGGCGAGGGTCGGAGTGTCCCCCCACAAACGCCCTCCTCCTGGGACTCCAGAGCCAGGCCACTTGCCCTTGAATCTCACCTCTGCCACTTGCCAGTTCTCTTGGGCAAGGAATGCACCTTCTCCAAGCTTCAGCTTCCCCATCTGTAAAATGGAGATAACCTATTTCATGTGCTTGTTATAAGAATTAAATAAATTGGTTCAGTGCCTGTAGCACAGCGG
>NW_003852398.1:40289768-40314880 GCF_000181295.1 Otolemur garnettii
AAAAAAAAAAAAAAATTAAATAAATTAATATTAGTGTAGCACTTAGTACACTTCTGAGGACTACTAAGTGCTATATAAGATTTCATAAATATAAATCAAAAGGCATTGACCAAGCAAACCCCCAGATGGGGAGGGGGTGAGCCTTGGGAGGCCAGGTGAAGCAGAACGGGGCAGGGTGAGGCTGTGTGGGTGGGCTGGCGAGCCATGCTGAGCGGAGGGAGACAGCGCTGAAGACAGGGTCTGAGCCCTCACCACCGTACTCTCCTGACCCCAAGGACCCCACCTGCTTCCTGCAGTACTGGCCATATAGCACAGGGTCTGCTCAGTGGAGAATAAGGCTGCCGGAGACAAATGTCTTTGTGGTAAAATGATTTTTGTTCTTCTGGGTAGATACCTACTGATGGGATTACAGGGTCAAAAGGAAGGTCTACTTTTTGAGGATTCTCCATACTTCTTTCCAAAAGGGCTGTATTAGTTTACAATCTTGGAAAGTATCTTTTTTTTTTTTACAGTTTTTTGGCCAGGGCCGGGCTCGAACCCACCACCCCCAGTATATGGGGCTGGCGCCCTACTCCTTGAACCACAGACGCCACCCTCAGAAAGTATCTTTTAAATGAGGTTCACTGTTTCACTCCACCAAGGGAATGAAGTTTGTATCTCTTTCTTGTCATCCTTTATATAGTAGTTGCTACCTCACATACTTGTAATCACAATATTTACACAAATTTGTAAATTTTTTTTCTACTTACTGCATAAGCACTTACACCATGGTACTCCACAGTCTGCAATCATGAGTCTTCATACCAGCATATTTCACTTAGGTCTTTCATTGTGTACTTAATCCCCTATTGGTGGGCATTGAAGCTAACTCCTTTTTTTTTTTTGGCTGTGGCTGGGTTTGAATCCACCACCTCTAATATATGGGGCCAACACCCTACTCCTCTATTTTTAACAAGGACTATCTTTGCATGTGGCATTTCTCTGTTATCAGTTTTTTTTGTTTTGTTTTGTTTTGTTTGAGACTGAGTCTCACTCTGCTGCGCAGGCTATAGTGCCATGGCATCACACTAGCTTACAGCAACCTCAAACTCCTGGGTTCAAGTGATCCTCCTGCCCCATCCTCCCCAGTAGCTGGGACTACTGGCACCCCACCATGACACCCAGCTAGTTTTTTTGTTTTTAATAGAGAAGGGTGCTTGGTACCTATACCACAGTGGTTACGGCGCTAGCCACATACACTGAAGTTGGTGGGTTCGAACCCAGCACGGGCCAGCTAAAACAACAATGACAATTGCAACAAAAAATAGTCAGGCATTGTGGCGGGTAGCTGTGGTCCCAGCTACTTGGGAGGCTGAGGCAAGAGAATTGCTTCAGCCTAAGAGTTGGAGAGCTGTGATGCCACAGAACTCTACCAAGGGCAACGTTGTGGCAGGTGCCTGTGGTCCCAGCTACTTGAGAGGCTGAGGCAAGAGAATTGCTTAAGCCCAAGAATAGCTGCGAGCTGTGATGCCACAGCACTCTACCAAGGGCAACACAGTGGGACTCTGTCTCCAAAAAACAAAAAAAAATAGAGAGAAGGGATCTTGCTCTTGCTCAGGCTGGACTCAAACTCTTGAGTTCAAGGGATTTTCCTGCCTTGACCTCCCAATGTGGGAGGATTACAGGTGTGAGTCACAATACCCAGCCCTTTACCAGACTTTTAAATAGATTTTTCTGAACTGATGAATGGGGTGAAATGGTTTACTTTAAGCACTCTTGATACCATACTACAAATATGATTCCCCAAAATCTTATACCAATTGATAGTCCCTTCAGCAATACTTAAGTGATCCTTCCTCACTTTACCATTATCAGCTTGGGACATTACTATTCAAAATAAACGTTTCCGTAATGAGTAGGACCAAACCCAAGATGCCATGAAACGGCAGCGTTAATGTGCTTTTCTTTGATTGCTAAGGAAGATGCACATTGTGTTATGAATTGGTTAATAGCTGCTTTTCTTTATTTTGTCCCCTGAATTTTCCTTTGGTGTCTTTTGCTCATTTATATGTTAGGACTTTCTTTAGAGGGGCTCAGTGACCAGGAAAGTAGCTAAAAGAGAACCAGAAGACGAAGCAGCTGGCTGCCCGGGCTTCCATGGGCTGGGAGTGACTGGCAAGTGGGTGGAGAAGAAGGAGCAGCAGCCACTAAGCCAGTGGAAGCAGTATGCACCCACCTCGTCCATGAGTGGTGACAGGGCCCAAGAGATTGCAGGAGCCCAGGATCTTGCTCTGGCCTGAGCAACTCAGTACAGGACACAGAGACAGATGGTCTGGCTGACATTAAAGCACTGAATGCAGCCAACCCCTGGTGTGCAATCAGCCCCACTTCTGGGCCTCAGTTTCCTCGTGTGTACAGTGAGGGCCAGATAGAGACTCAGCACCTACCACTTCTGGATCCTAGAATTCCTGTCCTGTCAGGAAAGTAAAAGGGGCTCTCCTTCTGAGAAGGACAGTCATGGAAAGAACTAAAGGGGGGGGAGGCACTGTTGTGTCTCCCAGCTCCCAGGGCCTGGATCAGTGTGCCCCCCTTCTCAGCAGACCAAGGAGGCAGTGACCAGACAGCTGTGGGATTTCCTGGAAAACCATACTCCTCATGCGCACCACATTCTCCTTCCAGCAACTTCTTTTATAAAACAAATGCCCTGGGGAAGAACTGGCTTCTCTGGGAATGTGGCCTTGCCATGGTCAGCCATACCCACCCCCTACAAGAACACACACAGAGCCTCCTGGTCCACACAGCCTGGGGTCAGCAGTGTTCTCACACAGTCTGGGCTTTTGCCTAAAACATGTTTTTATAAATATGTATTCCACGGATATGGAATGAGCCCCTACTATGTGCCAACCACTGTTGTAGGCACTGGGGATGAGCAAGACAGAGAGAGACCCACAGACGCAAACAGATCATTCACAATGCACCCCCAAATACATGTGAAGCCAGTATGTGCCATAAGTACAGTGAATAGAGGGCAGCAGGGAGAGCATGGGTGCAGGGAGTGCCCGTGTGACTGGGTGCAGAACGTGAACACAGCGTCAAGGCCCCAGTACAGGGAGCACGGCAGGAGCACCACCTCAGGCAGAGGTCTGTGAACACCGACCCGAGCTGGGAACACGCCTGGATGTTTGAGGGATAAGACAAGCAGTGTGGCTGGGCACAGCCAGTGGGGGAAATGGCAGGTGCTGGTCACTAGAAGGTTGGCATTGTTTGGGACCTGAGCTGGATTCTGCAAGAGATCAGGAGCCAGCAAAGGGCCTTGAGCAGGGACCTCCCCCAGGGAAGGAGTGGCTACCCTGCGATCACTGGCTGACTTCTCTCATCCCTCCCTTCTGACGCAGTGGCCCCTTCCTCCAGGAAGCCAGCCCCAGCTCACTGTCTGGAGATGTTCCACATTCATCTCTGCAGTTGTTTGGTTAATATCTATCTTCCTCACTAGATTCTGAGATCCTTAGGGACAGGCACATATCTGCCTCTCGTTACCCTAAATCCCCAGCACTGTGAACAGAGTCTGGCACACAGTGGGTGTTCCATGAACATCAACATACGAGGTAAGTAAGTCCCCAGGGTCTCAGCCAATTTTCCACTCCCCCTAGGATTGCATCCTTTTTCTACTTCCTCCCTCCTGTGTCCTCCACACCTTGTATCTACCCTCTCCTAGAGCCCAGCATGACCATCTCCATCTACCGGAAGCGGCACACACACCGAGAAGGCTGTGATCCAGGGGACAGGGCATGTGTTGTCCTTCACTGCATCCCAGGGCACCTCCTTGCAGCAAGCAGTGCCACCTGACCTATGCCCAGCTCATCCTACCTCCACATCTGCTCAAAAACCCTGGCTAGGGCTACTGCACCCTGGAGACATATCAAAGATCAAGCCCCCTCCTTCGCTGAGTTGGGCAGTGCCACCCACAGACCTGCTGGCAGCAGGTGCTTAGAAAAGCTTGGTAGTTAAGAAATTCCTTTCACAACATAAAATGTATCATATTTGGGGGGGGGGGCGGCAATTGGCTATTTATGTTAAAGCCTTAAAACAGGCATGTCTCATGGCCCAGTGATTCATTTCTTAGATCTGATCCAATTTATAAAGAGTAGCCCCCAAATTAAGCTATGTGAATATTTGTCACACTGCACCACTTGTAAAAGCATATGGTTGAAAACAATCCAAACGTCTAATAGGGAGTAATCAGCTGAATTAGTTATAGCACATCTGTAGAATGGAATATTCTGCACCCAAAATAGTGGTAATAACAACAGCACTTACTAAACACTCTGTGCTGAGAGAGCTCACGCGAACAGGGGTCGGTTCTGTTTGTAAAGACACAAGGGCTTCTGCAGTAGCTTTCTGAAAACCAGAGACCAGCATGCTCTGGGAAGCACATTAAAGCTTTACATACATTGCCTCATTTAACTCCATCTATGCTGTGGATACCATTATCTTGTCCACCTCACAGATGAGGAAACCAATACCTAAAAGACTTAAGTCATCTGCCCAAAGCCACACAGCTAGTAAGCAGCTATGACTGTAGTCAACCACCTCCTAGCCATTACACAGCCTCAAATGATGCTATTATGGCAGATACAACAGAAGCAAGACTAGGCGCATGGAACAATGTTCTTTACATGCTGATAAGTACAACAAGCAGGTTATTAAACAGTACGCACTGCCTGATCCCATTTGCACACATGCATGCAAAGCAAAGAGAAAGGGATTTGGAAAGGCAACACCACCAGCATCTTGCTAGAGATCTCAGAATGGGTGGAATTGCTTGTGTTTCTTATGTTTCTTCCGGGTATGTTTTCTGATTTTTCTGAAACAAACACGTGCTTGTTCCGTATTAAGAAAAATTAATTTTGGATTTCAAAAAATTAACATAAATGGCCCAAAGCATTCCCTCCCTTGCGCTTTCCTTCTGCACAAGTGCACACGTCCCACCACCAGCCTCCATTTAGGTATAGGCTCAGGCACAGCTGCCCCTGGAGGCGTGAAAAGTGCCCCAAGTAGGGAGAAACAGCCACTCTGCCCCTCAGCAGACTATGCCCCACGACCTACCCCCAGGGCCCTCTGAGTACCTGCGCCCCCAGGGAGTTTCCAGGCTGACTGTACAGCTTGAGATGCTCTTATCCCCTACCTCTGGATCTCTCCGGGCAGCACTTCACCAAGAAATGAAGGGCCAAGGGCCAACAGGCCTGAAGGCCACCAGAGTGCCCCAGGAGCAGGAATGTCCTCAGTTCTATAGCCACATAGACAGGGGACCTTCCTGGCCTACTCAACTGCTTCCTGGCTCTGTAACCTCATGCAAGTTCTTTCTTCTCTGAGTCTGTTTCCATGCCTGTGAAACAAAGAAAAAAAAATACCACCTTGAAAGAAAAGTAGAAATGTTTAAGTATCAAAATAATACATAAAAATATACACATAATTCTGAAGTCAAACAGCTTAAAGGGAAAAAGATAAAGTATATATATGCATAATCCTGATGCCAGCAAGTAAGACTTTCTGGGCATTGTCTACAGGTCAGTCACTCTGTTAACCACTTTTTAATACATGATTTTCTATAGTTCTCACAGACACCCTGTGACAGGCACTGTGACTTTCTGCACCTTCCAGATGATAAAACGTAGGCTTAGAGTGGCAAAGTCACTTGCACTGGTAAGCAGTGGGGCAGGAACTTCTGCTGCCAGGGCTGGACCCACACCAGGACACCACTAAGCCTGGCACGATGTCTGGGACATAGGAGGAACTTCATCCAGATGGGTACCACTGGTACTGCTCCCTGGCCTCTGCCTGGCTTTGGAAAATAGTGGGACAATGAGGAGTCCCCCTGGTTTTCCTCAGCCCCTGGACACTCACACAGCCACTAGACCACAGGCTCACTTCAGGGAGCCTTCCTCTGGGAGTGACCCAAACTCCCCAAACACTCTCCTTGAGTCAGTTCCAGGGACCGCAGGCAATGTCTTTGCTGCTGTACAGTCTATGACAAACCCCTGTCCAGACCTGGCCAAGCACTCTGGCCACCAGGGCTGCTGGCCCAACAGAGACTGCCCACACCCTAGGGGTCAGGCCTGCTGGCGCTCACACTTGGCACCTGCCCCCAAACCCTTTCAAGGCCTTTTCTGAGATCTGGGCCCCGGGCCTGGGTCTCCCAGCCTCTCAAAACCATTGGCCTGTCTGGCTAGAGAAGGAACCACAGGAGTTGGAAAGCCTGTCCACCGTCGGGGCTCCCAAAAGCAAAGCCTGGCACTGGAAGGGCGTGCGCGCTGTAGTCTGGGTGAGCAAGTGTGTGAGCTCCAGAGGGTGTCGGATGTGAGTGTGTGAGTGTGTGACTGTGCGTGTGCACGCGAGGCTGCGATCGCGATCGCGGTCCGGTCCGTGGCGGACCGGCTGGGAAGGTCTCCTCCCCCCACCACATTGAGAAATCTCTGTGAGTCACCGAGCGGTTCTGCATATTAATGAGCGAGCTCGCTGCGAGGGCAGGAGCGGATTTAAAAGAGGCCAGGGCGGGCGGAGGAGGCTGTGGAGAGAGCGGGAGCCGAGCGCGGAGTGCAGCGCACGGCGACAGAAAGCCCCCGACACCCACCGACGGTGCAGCCCGAGAAAGCCAAGCCCAGCCGGGAGACGGTACAGCCCGAGAGAGCCGAGCCAGGAGGTGTCTCGGGCCGCCACACGGACGGGCCGGCGTCCTCCCCGCGTCCCTGCTCCCGCGCCGCGCCCCTCCGGCCAGCATGAGGCTCCTGGCGGCCGCGCTGCTCCTGCTGCTCCTGGCGCTGTGCGCCTCGCGCGTAGACGGTGAGTGCCGAGAGGGCCCCTTGTCGCCTCCCAGTCCTGTCCTGGAGAGCCCAAACACCAACTTCCAGGCATTCTGGGTCCCCGGAGGCTGTGGGTGGGTACCGAGGGCGACTGAGGCTCGGGAGACCCCTCCGCACAACTGAGCGGTTCGGCACGCTCTTCCGCAGGCTCCAAATGCAAGTGCTCTCGGAAGGGGCCCAAGATCCGCTACAGCGACGTGAAGAAGCTGGAAATGAAGCCAAAATACCCGCACTGCGAGGAGAAGATGGTTATGTGAGTTATCACTCCTCACGTTGAGCATTGGGCGTGCGCCGCCGCCGCTCTTAACCCGGGGCTGGGGCACAGCCTGGGGCCGGGGCGGGAAACAAACATTTCTCTCTGCCTTTGTCAAAGCCTTGGGAAGCCTTGGTCATTGCCCAGCGAGTCCTCTGGACGCTGGCGCTATACTCTGGAAGACAGGCTGGAAAAGGGGGTCCCTGTCCCTCACTCTGGAAACAGCCTCTGGAGCTCACCTGTGCTATGGAGTTGGACGGGTAGCCTCCCAGCTGCACTGTCGCAGCCCGCTTTGCTAGGGTTAAAGGCTCAGAGGCTAACTTAGAAGCCTAGATAGAAATCAGAGCCTCACACCCAACCTGAGGCCGCTACCCTCCTGTCCCTGGACAGAGGATTAACGCGGACATTATCTTAAATCCTGACTCTCGCTCCACAACCTTTCCCAGTCACAGAGCAGAGGACCACAGGGTTTTGTCTCCTAGAGACTCATTTTGGGAATGCTCAGCTCTTTCCCTACCAGCTGTACTCCTGTGGCTCCAGGATCCCCAGCAGTCTGGGGAGAGCGCTCTGCTGGGGTCAATGTGCCACATGGCTGGAGCCCTGTGTGGTGGGGATGGCGGATGCTTTAAAAACTGGGGCAGCGTGAGGGAACACTGAGTTTCCTCGCTCTTCTGCCTTCCCATTAACCACTTGAGGCCAACACCACTGTTTCCCCATCAATACACTCTTGGCCAGAAGGAAGCCCTTGGCAAAGCAACTACCAAATATTTGCCACGGACCATTGGGCCCTCTTCCCCTCCCCCAGAAACAGGATACACTTTATTCTCAGTCTGGGCAATTGCCTTCGACTGCCTGGCCCTCCTGGCCCTGCGGCCCAAAGGCCTTCACACAGTGTCTGAGGAAGCAGGGCTCACCCCCACTGGCTCCCGAATCCCCTGCCTAGGGACCGCACAGTCAGGCTGAAGTTAGGGGAATTTGAAAACCCACTGGCCCGAGCTGACCCCACTGCCTTCCTTCACAGGCACCTAAATTAACCTCCTTGTCCCTGCCCCTTGCCTTTCAGACCAAGTCCACAAAAGCAGCTGAAAATGTTTTGGGTGGGAGCCAGGGGTCAAATAAACTGGATGAGGAGCTAGAAGCCCTTCCAGGCGGGCGTGGGGAGGCTGAAAATGACAGGAGGCATTGCAAGTTAAAGTTCATTCCTCTAAGAGCTGAACCCCCCCCCCCATACCAAGCAAGTTTCTGAGATCTCTCAGGGGAAGAAAGCAGGGCATGGAGCGTAGTAATATCCCTAAAAGACAGAACTCTCAGTAAACAGGCTTGCTCTTTTCCTGGCTAAACTTTTCCAAATATAGAGGAAGTTCATGAGAAGGCTTTATGTTGCCTTGTGAACATAAGATCTCACACACAAGAGATCAGTACACAGTCACCCTCTCCTAAACCTCCAAACCCCACCCCATCCTTGAAGGGCTGAAAGCTCCTCTCCCCTCACAAGATCCTAAAACTCTCTAGATCAGACAAGGGGCCAGCACTTTTTGCCAAAGCAGATTTTCAGCCACAAAGTCTGAACAAAAGTGAGTTTTCCAGCTCATCCTGAGTCACCCAGAAATCCTTGCTAAAGTTAGGGGTGTGGGGATGGAGTGGAGCAGTGTGCTTTGGGAGTGGGAGTCCTTGCACCCAGAAGGATCCAGAAGAGTCCAGATCCTAGAAAGGGCAGTTTGCATCCCACATCCACTGAGCTCTCACTAAAACCCTCAGCACCCCAAGAACCTCTGAGGACAGGTCACAGGATTCAGAATTTCTGATATTGCTGGGGTCACAAATCCTCCTGTGTGCAGTCCAAAACTGATTTCCATAATCCCAGTCAGATGACGCAGCATCTGAACACTGTGGTGGGAGGGCCAGCTTCCCTCTCTGCTCTCCCTGACCTTCAGGATTTCGGATGCTCAGCCTGCACACTGGCTGACTGAGAAGGGGGTTTTCATTAGGCATCGCCTCGTCCTTTCCTTCAGAGCAAAAGCAGCCTCGTAGGCAGAGAGAAAAGCATTTGCTAAATTCCTGCAGGATGACTGTGTACAATGGCACACTCTGAAGCCTGGCCCATGCTCAAGACCCAGAGGGGTCTAGTGATGGCAGCACCAGTCACTCAGCATGAGCAGAAGGCCCATCCCAGCCCCCAGAGCACAGACAAGGGAATAGAACAGCTCACCTATAAAACAGTCTATCCCCATTCTGGTGGCAAGATCTGATGTTCTCTCTCCATCACTCCAGAGACTGAGATCACAGCAATTATGCCTCCTTCTAGAACTTGGCCCATGAGCCCTGACACTTTAAACTTGGTACCTGTGGGGAACTAACAGGCCTCTGCCTCTCCTCTGACACTTTCTACACTCAACCCCAACCTCCCCTCTTTGCCCCAAATGCCTAGTCCAATATCCAGTCTGACATAAGACCTTGTTTGACTGTGCCTCTCAAGAAGTGGCATCCTTACTTCACACTTTGCATTTTGCCAAGCACCCCAGAAACACCATCCTTCCTCCCTCATCCAGAAGGTTCCCCCTAACTCCTACCATCCCTGTAACCCAGCTCTGGCTGCAAGGCAGCAGGCTTGCCTCCCTTACCAGACCAGGGCACACACACTAAGGCTACTCTATCTCCTTGGCCATCTCACCTTCCAGGACTAATTCCTAATAACAGTAACTATCATGGTGTTTCTGCCAGGTTCTCAGATTACATACTTTTGATCATCCCAATAGCCCTATGACATGGAACCTGTTATTGTATCCATTTTACAGATGGGCAAACTGGATTCAGAAAGGTTATCCAAGGTCCCATAGCCAAACTAGGGATTCAAACCCAGGCTCCTGTACCCTGTAAGGTGCTATCCTGCTTCTCTTCCATATGACTAGGCTTCCTGTAGATGTCAGAATATTGTCCTGAGATTTCAGGCTGTAGAGAAAAGAGGTCTTATTTGTCTGCCTGAGGGTGAGATAACTGGGACCTGACACTCACGAGTGAAAATGAGCTTCATGGCCCAATAAGACTTCGCTTCAGAATCCAGAAATGGCTAGCCCTGGGCAACCTGCAGAGGGTTAGGGGAACTGGAGTTGAGGAGACATCTGTAGGGCATGTCTGAGCCTATCATGGAGCTCCTCAAATCCAAAGACAGAGGTCCGGACCCCTGCACCTTGCTGGCATTGGCTCTCTTCACCACTCGATGCCAGATTTCGAGTCTAAGGAGAAAGGTGAGCACTGCTCACTCCATATAGGGTTAGACCCTAATGTAGAGTCAGAGAATACAGGGACACCCAGAACCTTCCAAAGAGCCAGCCAGGGAGTGAGCACATAGGTAGGCTCCCTTGAGAGGAGGAAAGAGGCCACAGTCTCTCAGTGCCCCAATTCAGCCTGGGGCCACCTACGGGGCTACTATTCAAGCTCCTCAATCTGTCCCACTCCATTTCAGCATCACCACCAAGAGTGTGTCCAGGTACCGAGGTCAGGAGCACTGCCTACACCCCAAGCTGCAGAGCACCAAGCGGTTCATCAAGTGGTACAATGCCTGGAACGAGAAGCGCAGGTACACCCGTCCTTCCACCCTCCTCCCACCTCCCCAGACCCAGCTGTGCTTCCAGGATGGGGGGAGAACCCTCAGCCAAATCAGGTCATCTAACCTCAGGTACACCCCAATCCTCCACCCTCCACCCACCTCCCCCAAGCCCAGCTGTGCTCCCAGGATGGGAGGGGACTCTCAGCCAAATCAGGTCATCTAACCCCAGGTACACCCCGCCTCTTCCACCCTCCTCCCACCTTCCCCCAGACCCAGCTGTGCTCCCAGGTCAGGAGGGGACCCTCAGCCAAATCAGGTCATCTAACCCCATCTAATAGGTGAAAACATACCACAATATCTACAACCAGCAGTTGCCCAGACACTGCTTACATACCCCCAGGGCCAAGGAACTCAGCGCTTTACAAAGCAGACTCTCCTGTACAGTCGGAAACATTGGAGGCTTATCCTCTTGTGAACTGAAGTCTATCTCACTCTAACATTGACGTTATAGTCTTAATTCCTCTTTTTATTTAAATCACTTAAGCTGTCAAAGGGCTAGGTAAGTCCCTGGTGTGGCTATCTCATGTGGTTCTTATGGGATGAGATGTGACCGCTTAAGCAACCATACATGTTAACTATAAAACTGTGGGCACACCCACGAGCTGATGCCGATGACTCCTTGCCAACCACTTATCTCCCCTCCAAGGTGCCTCACACCCTTTGCTTTCCAGAAACCTGATAAACTCCTTCCTTCACAGGTATTGGGAGGGACCTTGGGTCTGACCTTTTAAAATGGAAGCCATTCTTGACCAAGGGGGGCAGTAGTGGTGAGATGACCAGTGCCCTGGATCAGACCCCTGTGCTAACTGGGCTCTGGTTTCCCATAATTTTTTTTTTTTTTTTTTTTGAGACAGAGTCTCCTTTGGTCATCTCGGTAGAGTACCATGGCATCTTAGCTCACAGCAACCTCAAATTCTTGGGTTCAAATAATTTTCTTGCCTCAGCCTCCCAGATAGCTGGGACTATAGGCACCTGCCATGGCACCTGATTATTTTTTAGAGACAAAGGAGGATGCTATTGATCAGATTGGTCTTGAACTTGTGAGCTCAGGCAACCACCCACCTCTGTCTCCCAAGTACTGAGATTACAGCCATGAGCCACCAAGCCCAGCCTGTTTTCCCATAATTAGAAGGTGGCTTCCCAGCTGTAATCCCTGAGGTTCCTGTGTCTGGCCTCAGATGGAGAGGCCACTTCCTGGCTTCGCTGTATCATGTGAAGGTGAGCCTACCTGGTGCAGGCCCATCCTTGAACACTCAGGGCCAGTTTATACTTTCACCTGTGTGGCATGACCAGCAGGTAACCTCCCCAGGAACAGGTATCAAGGAACTGTTTAAAGTCCTCTTTGCAGCGAGAAAGAGTACTGGGCCCAGGGTAGAGGAAGGAGAAGTGTACATAGTGGGCCTAGACCCATAGGGTCAGATGAGGGAGCTCCACCCTGCAGAAGAGAACCAAGGCTAAATGGGAGTGGCGAGTGACTTGCCTGGGAACACAGGGCAAAGCCAGGGCAGGAAAGTGACCTCCCGGCACCAACCCCCTCTCTGCAGTGCCAAAAGCACAGCCCAGTGGGTGCCTGCAGTGCCCTCCCCAGTACCCCGCCCAGCCCTCCTGTAGCCAGTACCCAGCCTCCTGCTCTGTACCTGAGCCTTTTCTGCTGCCTCCAAAACTGCCTCGTCTGCAGTTGCTTGAAATAGAAAGTGATGAGAGTGAGAGATTATTTTCTATAAATCTGATGGGAATGAACCCTCTTTCTGGTCAGGCCAGGCAGCTCACATGGCAAAAACAGAGCCTGCCTGCTCCACCTACTGTCTGTCACCCTCCAAGCCCTATGTCATCAAAAGTGGAACAAGGCTGACCCCAGGCCAGCTCATGGAGGAGACGGAGGCCCCCTTGATCTGACTGTGGGGAGATGCTCAAACCTTTGCCCACCTTGCTCCCCACCTCCACCTGGACTGTAGCTTGGAAGAAGAGGCACCTTGGGTCTAACCATGGCCTCGCTCTTTTCTATTTCTACAAATTCCAACAGTGAAAGCATCGCGCCTCTCAGGTGCCAGGCCTTCCCCCACTTCCTCAGTTCCCCCCCTTCCTTGGAGTGCTGAGGTGTCCTGAGGAAGGAAGGAGACATACCCTTGTCCCCTCCTCTCTCCCTGGTATAAGCTTGAAAATGTCTTTGAATGTAAAATGGAGATAAAGGAACTGTTTGAAGTCCTCTTCACAGAGGAAGAGAATACTGACCCTGGGTGGAGGAGGGAGAAATGTACACGGCAGGCCCACACCTGTGGGTACAAGGGAGCCCCAGCCACCTCAGAGACCACAGCTTCCGGCGACCACAGGAAGCTATGACATCAAGCATTTTATTTCAGCTCATAATTAGGTGGTCTTGCTCAGAAATCAGGAATAAGGAAGAGAGTGATGGGCTCAGTGTGACGTGTGGCCTGGGAGTGGCCAAGGGGCAGAAACCCAAGGAAGTAAAATGCCTAAATGGAGACAGCGTGAGCAGGGAGGGGAGGGCGGGCATGTCAAGGCCAGTAGGCTGAGGGCCAGCCCCACTGACCACCACCTCTGTCTGCAGGTGGCAGATTCTAGAACTGCCATTTTTGGAGGACATGCATTCTTTGGGCAAAATACCAAGATACAAGCCTCAGTCACAGGGGAGAACGCTTCCCCAGGCCCGCTATTTTCTGTAGGAAGATGCGGGAGCAGGCCACCACGGCAGGGAAAGACTTCTCGGTCCCTCCACCAACGCCCATGGTCATTGGGTACATCCTGAGTCTGTGGTGCCTCCGTTTCTTTGTGTGCAAAGAGGGCTTTCTCCATAGGGCTTTGAGAGTAAAATGAGATTGCAGAATGAAAAATGGCCAGAAAGGACAAAGGCAAGCCTGTGTGGGCATTTGAGGTCCCTGTGCTCATGTCCTCAGAGAAGTCCCTGCCCCTTCCCCCAGCCTCCTGCGTCCTGGGAGAGGGGCTCTCCCTGCACATGAGGGTGAAGCCCTCCCACCAGCTGCTTGTGAATTAGCTGCCACATGTCCTGAGCCACTCACACGTGTGTTTTCTCTTCCCAGGGTCTACGAAGAATAGGGTGAAAAATCTCTGATAGGAAACCTCCAGACCAGTTGGGAGACTTGAGCAAAGGACACTGCAGATTTAAAAAAGAAAAAAAAAACCTTCCTTTCTCACAGGCATAAGACACAAATTATATATTGTTATGAAGCACTTTTTATCAAGGGTCAGTTTTTACATTTTATAGCTGTGTGCGAAAGGCTTCCAGATGTGAGACCATCCCTCTTGTGCTCCAGACTTTATCACAGGCTGCTTTGTACCAAAAGGGGAGGAAACTCTTGCCTTTCCTTTTTAAAAAAAAAAAAAAAATGCTTTTTTGTATTTGTCCATACGTCACTATCCATCTGAGCTTTATAAGCGCCTGGGAGGAACAGCGAGCTTGGTGGAGGCATTTCATTGCAGGACTGCTCTGTTCCTAGCTCGGAAAGCTTCCGCTCACAGGTCCTGGCGCCTCGGCACAGCTGCCACAGGCTCTCCTGGGCTTGTGGGACAGTCACAGCCTCAGTGTGACTCCGCAGTGGCCCCTGCAGCCGGGCAAGCAGGAGCCAGTCTCTTTGCATCTGTTATTTGAGGAACTCAAGTTTGGTTGCCAGAAAAATGTGCTTCATTCCCCCCTGGTTAATTTTTACACACTCTAGGAAACATTTCCAAGATCCTGTGATGGCGAGGCAAATGATCCTTAAAGAAGGTGTGGGGTCTTTTCTCCAATCTGAGGGTTTCTGAAAGGTTCACTGCTTCAATATTGAATGTTTCGGAAGCATGTGAGGTTCCCAACACGGAGCAAAAACCTTAGGAGAAAACTTAAAAATATATGAATACATGCGCAGTCCATAGCAACAGCCGCGCCTTCTGTTGACAAGGGAAACCTTCAAAGCATGTTTCTTTCCCTCACCGCAATGGGACATGCAGTATCAAGCAATATACTTGTGACTCCCCCCTAAGTCTTCCATGTTAAAACTGTGCAGTCCCCTCCTGAAAGCTCAGATGGCCGCGCGCCCTTTCCTGTGTACACACACTCCCGAGAACGCCCTCCACACGCTGCCCTTCCGCGTTCGCTGCGTGTGCCGCTGTGTCACATGCTATGTACATGTCAGAAACCATTAGCATTGCATGCAGGTTTCATATTCTTTCTAAGACAAAGAGAAAAGTAATAAAATATATTTGAAATGTACCAAAATTCTAGGCTACTGACTTTTTCCTATTTAATTAAACTAAGATGACAATCAAATGTTCGTTACATCCTGAATAAACAGGGGACAAATGTATCGGGGAAGAAAAGTGGTGTGTTTCCTACGTACTGGTTACCACTGTCACCCTCGGTGGAACGTGTGGAGCTGTCATTACATCCCGAAGACAGGAAGCCAGGCTGAGGCACCTGTCCTACCTGACTCCCACACCTGCTGCAGGTTGACGGGAATGAGCAGGTTGCTGCGGTCCCCATGTAGAAAGGCAGCAGATGAGCCAGGCACGGTGCAGTGCAGGCCAGCGCTCCAAGATGGCTGGGCAGGGGGTCAGGGAAGACGAGAAGTGCCCAGCTGGGGGCTGCAGGGCCCTGGAGCCATGCTACCTGGGAGCCACACCTGGAAGATGCAGAGGCTCTGTTTCTGTTTCTGTCAAATGGACATGACAACAGTGCACACCTCAGCACTCTGGGGACCTAGCAAGACAATCCATGTAAAGCACCAAGAAGGACACCAGGGCACAGGGAGCACTCGCTACATGGGAGCCATTCTCACATTCACAAGACTAGGCCACTGTGCACGTCACACAAACTACCCACCATCCTGCATCTTACCATATCCTAAGCCAGCCAGGCCCCGAAACAGGCCTCTCTGTCCCTGCTCTGGGTCCCTCACACCCAGCAGCACTGTTCAAGGGGACACGCCTCTATCCTGTCTGCTACCTCCTAGCAGCTGGGAGCCACTTACTCCCTGCACCTCCTCAGACAGTATCCTGACGGGTTGGCACTGCCCACACCCTCCAGGACGCACAGCGTGCACTCTATCCTGGCATGTCCCTCGCAGGAGGCCACTGCAAACCCTCCCTCATCATGGTCCTATTTCTTCTTGGTGAAACTGAGGACCAGAGAGCTTAAGAGAGTTGCTCAAGGTCACCATTCCTCACACTCTCCAGTAGCCGGATAGCTGGGTTGGAGGAGGGGGCAGACTGAAGCCACGCTGGGCTGGAGACTGGAAAAGTGGGGGATCCATCTTGCCATTCCCTTCTTTGTTATAGAGGAAGAAGGCAGTCTGGACAGGGAGCCCCAGGGACATCAGAATAGAGTAGGAGAGTCTCCAGGGAGAGGGCACATGTCAGGGCAGGGGACAGCAGTGGCCAAGCCCCACTCCTGGGACCCTGAACCTCCCTGGCCCCAAAGCAGCACCACTGTGGGCTCAGAAGGGAAGGACCAGTGTAAAGAAGATGGCTAAAAGAGCCCCTGCTGCCAGTGGGGCACAGGATGTCCTGTGCTGTGAGAGTTTCAGCTCCCTGCACACCTTCCACTTGCCCTAAACACACTACAGTCTTCTTGTCCTTGTCCGAGAGGAGGCACCCTCGGGCTCTCCTCTGCCTGCCTATGGCTCTAGTGCCAGCCCACCCTCCTCCAGTTCTGCTGGACCGTATAGTCCCTCTCTTCCCTGACCTCCCATGTCACAGACTGGATTATTAATAACTGTGACAACTGTGCCAGGCCCCAGGGAAGAATCCCCTTTTCTGAGATTGCAGAGCCATTTCCCATTTTTTCCTCTTCTGGGCTTCCCAGTAGCCCTATGAAGTGTCCACCTGCCACATTTCAGAAAGAACAGTGATTGTAGGGCGCAAATTGAGGCCAGGTGGCCTTTCTAAGTGAGACCTATAGTTGTAGCTCTCGAGGGCTGCCCAGGGTTGGCACGAGCTTACTCCTCTGCACACAGGGGAGACCAAGCCCACCCGCAGGCTGGGCCCCACCTCCATCCAGAACCACCAGTCCTCACAGGCAGGCCTGCATTAGATCCCAATGCCACTGCCCTCAACTTCCCACAGGTACGTCCTGGGCAGGCCTCGTGCTGCAGAGGGCCTGCCACCAAACGTCCATGACCTCAGAGCGCTCCAGCCTGGCCTAGCCGCTCATCTCCTCCACCTCCCCAGGGCCCCTCCACATGGAGCTTCTCCTGGTCACCCCCAACCTTGCTTCAGGACTGGCTGCATAGTTTGTGGGGACTGAAACAAAAAATAGTTTTGGGGCTCCCTGTTCAAAAATTTTTAAGAATTACAAGATGTCTCCTATTGTGTGATAGGTAAAAAAAAAAAGAAAAGAAAAGAAAATGAATCGTAAGATGGCAATAGCAGACCCCAAGATTGCATTAATATACACAGCTATGATTTAATAATAAAAAAAAAAACCAAGCATGGTGTGGTGCCCTCTCCAGACACACCCTGCATTACTCACATGTGGCAAGTCCATGAAGGCAGCCCTACCTCCAGCTCAGCTCCAGTACTCATCTGGATGACGCCCCTTACCCTCAATCATTACAGAACTTGCACTACAGTTTAACAGTTTTAAGTTGGATTTTAACTTGAACATCTAACCGGATATGTTCTTAGAAGCCAGGGACTGTGTCTTACACTTCTCAGTAAAAACCTCTCAGAATCTATGATAGTATTTATAAAGTTCCTCAAAGGTAATCAATTAGTTAACTAATCAGTTAGTACAGTATTAGGATCTTAGGGAACCCCTGGGAGCATGCTTTCTTCACTCATTTCGTAGCCACCACTGTGTGCAAAGCTCTGCTGAGCACCACCAGGCATAGAGGTTTGGTCAGGTGTGGCCCCATCTCCTCAAGAGCAGAGTCCAATCAGTCGTTCAACCACCCACCGTGTCACTATTAACCACTGACCGTGGGCCACACATCACACACTGCACTGGAAGCTGGAGATGGCGCCTCCAGAAACGCAGTCTACAAGGGAAGCAAAGAAGCTGCCTGAAATTGTGTGTTGGTCTAATCTCTGGAGAGACACACAGCAGGCTCTTGGGACACTCCAAGGGGCACCTTACCCAGGCTCAGGGGAAGAGTCTTCTGATCAAGACCTCTGTCCATCCTGGGAGGGTTCAAGGCACATTGCAAGTTGCTTCAGTCAACGCAAAACAGCACTGATTCCACCCTGGCTCTGTCACGGCCAGTGGCCCTTTGTGTGACCATGCACTATGAGACACCCCATACAAGGCAGAGCCACGGGTAGAGAAGTGGGAACACCAGCCATGCCCCAGGTAGACGTCCAGGGAGACCAGCCCCAGCCCCAGCCTCCACTGCCATCTCCTCTGCCTCTTTTTCCCTCCTCCGTCACCACCACCTGCCTGTCCCACCAGAAACTGGGGCTGGGGTCTCACCAGCCTCATGGGCAAGGAGGTCTACACAGCCTCTCCTGTTCAACTTCTCACTCAAGGAAGACACTGAGGGGCCTTTAGAGCACACCTCACGGCATGTTTTCCACTCCTTCTGTTTTTGAAAAGTTAAATGGATAGCCTTGGAGGACACCAAGAAAACCCTAAGCTTTTTTTCTTGCTTTCAAGGTACCCTCTACCAACTTTCTCTCTATTATACTGCGCTGAGCCTCGCCACCAGGGGGCGGCAAAGAGCCCATGCACCTCGGTCAGTGGCTCTCCAAGGTCCCAGGAAGGGCAGGAGATCAGTGACAGCAGTGACTAGATATTGCCAGCCAGGCCTTGCACTGGGAGCCTTATCTTGTTGAATCCTGGTAACCGCCACAGCAGGGGGTTTCTGTCACAGCTCCATTTTACAGATGAGAAACTGAAGCTCAGAGAGGCAAATACAATATCCATATTCACACAGCTAGCAGGTGGTAGAGAGACAGGGTTCAAAACCAGGTGTATCTGGCTCCCAGCAGGTTTTTTGCTCCCTGAAGTAGGCATTGTCTTACAGCTCCCATCCACCCCAGCCCCCAGGACACCCCACTGTGCTTTCAAGCTGGAGCTGCCAGGGCCTAACTCTGGGCTTACCTCCAGTTCACTGAGACAAGATCAATCCTCCAGTTTGGTGCGCCACACAGACAGTCAGCCTTGGTTTCTTGTGCTGGTGTCCTGCTTTCATTTTAAAGGCAGAGAAAGACTGTAGAAATCTCATGCAACTCCAGGTTTCCTCCTGGATCCCAGACAGGGAGCCCTGGAACTGGGAAGCAGTTCACACCCAGCAGACACAAATTCTGCTTGAGTAGAAGCAGCCAGAAAGCTGTCCACCTAGCACCAAATAAACCAAATAAGCAAAGTGACTATGATGTCACCAAATTCAACTCAACGTTTTCATTAGAAACAAGTTGAAAACATCAAGCTGTTAGGTAAAAAATTAATTCAAATTAGATTTAAAATAATCCACTTTTCACAATGAGGACAGAATTGATATTCCAGGATGAGTGTGAGGCATGTCTAATTAGATGCAGATGAGACTCATCTAATATTCAAAGTTATTCCCCAGGGCAAATGGGAAGGTGAAGCAACAGGCCTAGAACAAGAATCATTTCTAAATTACAAAAGCTTTTCCCCTGAAATAGAGGCCTGCAAAGGCAGGCTGAATTATGCATTAGCCCTGGTACAGCCAAAAAAGTGTTATAAGCCAAGAAAATGATGAGCAAAAGCATATCCTTCAGTTCCTTTACAGCTGCTGAGATACCAACCCTATGATTTCACATATTTTGAGGGAATCAAAGTTTAACAAATTAACTGCCATGTGAGTTGTATTTAATTCATGCTAATTTTGAGCCCAGGGCCTCCGGAAGCATACGTAACTCACATGTCTCTGACCAAATAAAAGGTGGACCCAGAAAAAATAAACACAATAGCAACAACCACAACTTTCTCAACAAACTCCACTATTAGTCCCATTTTACTGATGAAGAATTTAAGGCTTACAGATGCTAAGTGACTCATCTGAGGTCACCCAGTAGCCAAGTGGCCATGGGCAGTGTTAACCTCTTTGATTGGACATGCCTAGGCAAGATGACCACATATCCTGGTTTGCTTGGGACAGTCCCAGTTTATGATAGCTGTTCCAGTGTAATCATGAGGAGTGTTCCCTTTCACTTTGAAAAGAGCCCTAGTAGGGTCGGTATGTTATATGGTCACCCCACTTACAGGGCCTAACAGAAAGTACACAGGGTGTGAGATTGTGCAATGTCTAGGGAATGACTAGTCGCCTTCACTCTTAGGATGACCTATTCCTTTTTTTTTTTTTCAGATTAGTATGCAGGCACAAACAGGTTACAATGTTCGCATTTGTCAGGTAAGGGCCCTGTTGTAGTTGTGCCCCTCACCCAGGAGGTGTGCCATATACCCTTACATTGTGCCCATTAGGTGAGAGCACAATCCCCCTCCCTCCTCCCCCCAATTCGAATTAAACTGGGTTTTTCTCTAGTGTGGGTGTGTATTAGTTCATATTAGTTCATCAGCTGGCTTCATATTAGTACTGAAGATGTATTAGTATTGTTTTTCCATTCTTGTGATACTTTATAAAAGAGAATGTGCTCCAACTCTATCCAGGTTAATAAAAAAGATGTAAAGTCTTCATCTTTTTATGGCTGAATAGTATTTCATGGTAGACATATACCAGTTTTTTAATCCATTCTTGGGTTGATAGGCACTTGGGTTGATTCCACATTTTGGAGATTGTAAATTGAACTATGATAAATAATCTAATGCAAATGTCCTTATGATGAAAAGATTTTTGTCCCTTGGGATGACCTATTCCTAATGAGCAATGGTAACTCTTCAACCCCACGGAGCACCTGCTCTCTGCCTAGCCCCTGGTTTTCCCTGTTCCCTCCTGCCCTGCCTTCCCTGTCAGACAAGGATTGGGTCTGATGCCAGTGGGTCCTTCACTAGGAGGCGCAGGGCTCACTGGAGACCCACCTGTTGGGTGAAGACCCAAACCAATAACACTGTACCCCTCTCCACGTGTCTGTTGGCTCAAGACACTCTAGACAATTAAAGTATCAGGTTCTGGTTTCAGGAGAACAAAAGTCAGCCAAGCAGCTGTGCTTCCAAGAGGATGGAGGAAAACCTTTCCTTGACAATTTGGTTGGCATGTGCTTTAGGTGGGGGATTAGCCACTTCAGAGGAGTGTAATGGGATATGGGCCTTTGACATGCTATTCCAATTCAAGGGGGGCACACTGGGAGCTGGGAATCCACGGGGACCCACAGGCACAGCTCCCTCCCCCGTCTCACCTGACCACAGTAAGGTGCTCACTTGCTCCTTTCCCTGAGGTGGAAAAGAGTCGGTGTGGGAGAGAGGGCAGCAACCCAAAACACAGGCCAGGGGACCTTGCTGGTGCCATAGCCACTCAGAGCCACTGCCGGCTCAGTGCAGCTCTGGAATGGCACCCAAGCCCTGCAGGCTCTCTGACTCTTTTTACCTCTCCTTGGGCCAGCATCCTGTCTGCCCTGGATGTCACCTCACCCCAAATGCTAAGAGGGTTTCTGCACTTCCCCGGAGGTCAATTCAAATGCTCCTCACGAGAATAGATACCCAGAAGGGGCCCAGGCCCCCAGGCTCACTGTCCTACCCCCAGGTGTCTGCAGAGCTTTCCTGGCTCCTCTCCTTCAAAGTCCAGAGACCATGGGCAAGTTACTTCATTTCCCACTGTCCCAACTTTACAGCTTTAGTGAATAATAAATGACATAAATGTCTCAACGCAGACAGTAAGCAGCCAATAATAAATGGCAGTTGCTAATTATTATTATTATCCTGCCTTCAAGATTTCCAAGAGAAGCTATAGTTTTATAACCTATGCTGACCGACCTGGATTAGTATTATATTTATTAGGCATAAAAAGGCCAAACTTGGCACATATCTGCCAAGAGAAGAATGTGGAAATTTCTCTGTCTTTGGGCAAACTTCCATGCCTCAGTTTCATCCCTGTAAAATAGGAATAATAATGGCATTTAACCCCAAAGACTCTTTGGAGACACTAAATAAGGTAACGTAAGCACAATGTGTACAATTTTGCGTAACACATAATAAGCACACAGTAAATGATAGTTAACAATAAATTCCTGTTACTCACAAGAACGTATTTCACAGTCTAAAGAATCTTAAACCTGGGGGGGGAAATACCTTGGCTTCTAGTCCCAACTTCTATATAACAGAAAAATTTCTTTGAAGTTGTGAATTTTTTTTAACTGCTTTTGAACTCGGGACTCTCAAAACCTGATGGATACTATCATTCCTTTTCCATGAAAAAAAATACATACAATATTTTTCAAACAATTTCAGGAGATTCTTGGACTCCCCTGAAGTTATCCCATGGTTCCTTGGACCCTGGGTAACTCCCGCCTTAGACCGTCCCCGTAGGGCACCTGCAGGCAGCTTGAATACTTAAAGTAACAGGAGACTAATGACTCATAAAGCCCTCTGCAGTTGGAAAAGTCCAAGTCCTAACAAGCGTTAATAAGGAGGACACAAAAATACACTTCTGGGTTCCCTCCCCCAAGCCACACAGAGGTAGCCCAACGCCTTCCTCAGGAGCAGAGGCCATCCTGGGACATATCTGACTTTTTCCAGACTAACCCTCGGTGCTCTCAGCCGTTCCAGGTGACAGCGTCCAGGCCCTTTGCCTCCCAGGTCACCCTCCCAAGCTACCTCTGATGAGCCTGTTTGTTCCTTTTCCAACAGACTGCAAGGCTGCAATTCTGAAAACCATCAAGTCGCTCTGCGGGTTCTTAGAGCAGGAAAAGGAAGTCGTCGGCGCCCTGAGCTCACATTTAAGAGACAGGCCGAAGGCGCCATCTTGTGGCCACTTTACAACTTGCATGTTTTTTGGCGCGCGCGTTGGCGCCCCTGGGAGAAAGCAACAGGGAACAGGGGGCTTCCCCCCTTTCATATGGGGATTGATCATGAAAGATCACAGTAGAATGCTTTCTCCCTGCAAAATCTATCCATCGGAACCCATAAGGAAACTGTATGATGAATCGGATAAAAGCAAAAGTCTGAAATCAGACAGCTACCTGCGTTTGACTCTCAGTTAACTTGATACTGACAAACCAAGCAACTTTGGTCAAATCACAGGCCTGCTTGGAAACTCAGTTTCTCTAGTGGTTAAATGGGGATAATAATAGAACATATCTCATAAAGATGGTAGTTAGAAGGACTAAACCCAGTCACGCACACAGTTCCTTAGCACCGCCCCTAAGACATAGCATGTGCATTATTTCTCAATGTCTTGATATCACTAGTAAGCAGCAGCAATGAGATGGAAGTGGATGGAGAAGGGGAGGGCTGGTAATCCACTACCTAAAATATACACATTTATTAGAAGGCATGCTTTGACTTCAGAGATGTTAAAACATGAAGCAAAGCAAGATCATTTTAGATCTTAGATTGTGCTGCACTGTGAGTGCAACTGAGTCACTTGGGCTGCCCTGCATCCAACCCATGGGGACACAACACATCATGCTCAAGGCTGGCAATCTTCTCTCGAAGGTCAAAGGGGTAGTGGACAGCTCACGTCCTCAGACCCTGAGGGGATTCAGCGTATTCCTGTAGCCATCTGAGTGGGCAAGCGCTTCTAGGAGGGAGTGTTAAAGTCCCAGAGATTCACAGGTGCTCTTATTTCCCCACAATTGGAGAGCTGGTTAAGTGGTAGCTGCTGACAAATTCAGGTGAGTAGAAAAGTAGCCACAGAGCAGAGATCCGGAAGCACCTGAAGACAAAAAAGGTAAAAATGGGCTCGGCGCCTGTAGCTCAAGCGGCTAGGGAATAAGCCACATACACCAGAGCTGGTGGGTTCGAATCCAGCCCGCCCACCAAACAACGACAATTACAATAAATTATAGCTGGGCATTGTGGCAAGTGCCTGTGGTCCCAGCTACTTGGGAGGCTGAGGCAAGAGACTCACTTAAGCCCAAGAGCTGGAGGTGGCTGTGAGCTGTGACGCGACGGCCCTCTACCCAGGGCGACAGCTTGAGACTCCATCTCAAAAAGATAAAACCGGAAGAGGGCAAGAAGCGCTTGCCTTGTACCAGGCACCAGTGCATGGGGAGGACGAAGGATTTTCATACATTTATGGGAAGATATTTGAAAGGCCACCTGGTCATATCCCCGTTTCAAAAGGTGCGGCTTAAGCGCCTTTATATTAATTAGTTTTACATAATCCTAGCGTTATAATTGTGTCTGTCCTCAAAGTTAGCATTCCTTGAAACCTAGTCGGTGCCAGGCACAGCGACTAGGACATTGTTCGATGTTGTTAAGCGCAGTCGCTCTGGGAAACAGGCACTGCTGTAACCTCCGTTTCACAGAAGAGATCAGAAGCCCAGAGAAGCCTAGTAATTTGCCCTCTTTTTCAGTACCAGCATCCCAGCATCTGCCTTCAATTGGGGACTGCCTTTCCCCACACCTCACCCTCCTCAGGTGGTTCTATAAACGGGGAGGGCCCATGGTGCGGGACTGTAGGTCGAGACGCCCACCCACACCCACACCCTCGCCAGAGGTAGAGCAGGGCCATAGGGACTAGCCAATCGGAGCTCGAGCATCACCCTAGCACATTGATTGGCTAAGATATGGACACATGACACAAGAAAGCTAATCAGAGACTTCACAAGATTGAGCCGGTGGAAGTTGGAAAAACAGGCTATTTCATCTTGGCTCACAAGCTATGAGGGCTTGGACTTGAAGAATCAGAGGGTTTCCTTGGGACCTTGTGAAGAAAACCTGCCTGAGACCAAAGCCAACACACAAAAGGAATCAGAACCGAGCAGTGAAGTGACAGGACTAAGCCTCTGTGGGTTAACTCCTGGATCCAGCTCTTTCTGGTTACAGGAGCCAACTCATTCTGCTTTTGCCTCAGTCAGACTCAAATCTCTAACACTTGCAATCTATACAGATAAAAAAGGAAAAGAGAGATCCAGTTGCAGAAAATATTAACAAATAACTTTATAATTAATAAGGTTTTTAAAATAAGTAACGAAGGATAACAGCCCCAGGGGATTCAAAATTGGAACAATTACAGTGTAATAAGGGTTAGAGCCATGGAGTCCAACCTAATAGATTAAAATTAAAAGCTAGCATGGAAAAAGCCTCTCCATCGCAAAGGTCAAAAAGAAGTGATTGCTGAGCAGAACAGAACCCTTTCTATTAGGAAGAATATTACCAAGTGGCATTTCTGTTTTGTGTTGTCAGATATTTCTCTGAAGCCTGTGTGGCAATATGAAAATACCTTCAGGAATTGCTGAATAAGCCCCTTAAGCTAACAATCCTATTTCTAGGAATTTATCCTATGGGGAAAATCTCAGTCAAGGAAATTAATATTAGCATGGAGATGTTCACAGCAGCATTATTTACTATAAAATAAGTAAAAATAAAGAACTGGTT
>NW_003852398.1:40315208-40322395 GCF_000181295.1 Otolemur garnettii
TAAACTATTCATGTGCAAACTATAAAAATTTTATTCAAATATTTGTTGAACACCAATAATAATTTACTAAGTTTTTATTGTGGCTTGTTTCATGTGCTTCCTGTCATTTAATCCCTGGGCCATTTAAATGTTAGGTACTTTTTTATAAGCCCTGTTATAGGTGAGCGATCTAAGGCTTAGAAGAACTGATAACTTTTTGGTGAAGGGGGAAGACAGGGATTTGAACCCAGTGGTGTGAGTCCAAAGTCCACACACGTACCCACTCTGCTGCACCCTATGGACTAGGGGAGGTGCCGAGAGAGCCTCCTAAGTTACATAGAGGGGCAGCACACGCCTTTGTGGGAGCTGCTTTGACTGTCCAGATGTCCTTTCCAGCTTGTGTCCCACGTGGAGGTGAAGGAGGGAGCTTTTATTCAGCACCTTCTAGGGACCTGGCCATGTGCTAGCTACTTGGCTTCTATATTTACCTTTGCAATAATACCTGAGTGAGGACCTGGGGACATGTCACAATCCTTCTCTATTTCTAAGGAAGATTGAGAAGTTGCTCCAGGTCAGGGGCACAGCCCCTTTTCCACGCGTGGAAGAAGCAGATGAACAGGTAAAACCATAGAGACCTGCTTAGTCAGAATAGGAGATAGGAAGCTGGGGATGGTCTGGGTAGGGTGGGCAGGGGTGGAGGGTGGTAGAAGGATATCTGTGGTGTAAGTTGGGGGGAGAATGACAACATGATCTAAATGGCTACCATTATTGCCCCTTACTCTATGCCAATGCTATCCATGATCATCTTACCTCATCCTAATAATGGGCCTTCAAATCCCATGGCATTATTATCCCATTTCACAGATTAGGACAGCCAACAATTAAGGGGCACAAAACTAAATAAAGAGCTGTTCTCTCTCCACCATAGCAGGGGCCTCTCTGATACCCAGCATGCTCCACGCCTGGAGGGTTGAGTCTGTGGTATATGTCTGAACACTGGAGTCAGAGGGACTGGAGTCAGAGGGGCTGGAGTTGAGTACCCCACGTTCTTCCCTGGGCCCAACGTTCCAAACAGCAGCAGCACAGCTGACAGGAGACAGTAGCCCTGCGCCCCACTAATTGTCCCCCTTTGTGGTGTTCATTTAAGGACTCTGAAGAATTCAATCTTTGTATCTTTTCATGGTTAAAATTCTACATAGAACCGAAACGTCAAAGCAGCCACCAAGCCAGTCTTTGTTAGGTTTCTAGGCAGTGAGGATGCTGCGTTGTAACACTTAGCACTCCGAGAGAAAGGGCCCGGGTTATTCAAAGGGGAACGCAACAAGAGCCTTTTTCTCCCAAGTCCTGGCAGTTTCCGACTCACTTTTAATCCCCGGAAAAAAACGTTGGATCCCCTTTCTCCACATTGCAACGTTGTTCCCTCAAGTTCAAAAACTGCTGGTGGAAGATTTTCATGAGTAGTCAAACAATTCCCACTTTCTACCCCATTCTAGTGGAATCAGCTTGGTTTTCAGAACCTCAAAATCATTTTTGAAAAAGCCCAGTGCACTCAGAAATATATACATTTTTTAAATTCAACTTCCTGAAAATCAAAGAATTTGATACAATCCGTTTCACAAACAAGCCCCAATTGCTTTCCTTGAAAATAGGGTGCAAGGCAAGGTTTCTCAAGAAGCCACTCAATGAAGTGAGCTTCATGTGCTAGTCTAAAAGAGGATATTTATCCCAAAAGAAAAGCCAGAGGCAGGCTTAGATGCCTCCATTCTCCAGATATCCACTCTAGGTAGGATACGGACTGTTTTCAGCTGAATGACAAATAAGCAGCTTTTTAAGGCAAAAACCTCTTGACTTTTCTGGGCCTGGAATTCCTCTCTGGGCCAATCATCACCATCATCATCATCATCACTGTCAAAGCTATCATTTCTAGAATGGCTAATATGTGCTGGGCCCTGCCTGAGATGGGTAGCCCACTATTTCTTCAAATCCTCCAACTTGCCAGGCAGGAGAAATGCTTATCCCCATTTTGCAGATGGGGAAGCTAAAGCTCAGAGGCTCTAAAGAACCGCACAGCCAGCAGGTGGCAAAGCTGCCGGACTCCTGGCCTTGACATCCTGTGCACCTGCTCCTCTCCACACCCCACTGACTCAGCTAATGAGAAGAACTAGGACCCTATAGATTAGGCTGTGAGGTTGAGGTGGGAAAGGTTCCTCCCAAAACTGAAGACGCTTTCATTTGCTTCCCATGAATGGGTGCGGAAATAAATGGCCTCTGACCAATTTCTCCAGAAAAAACATTGTACTCCAGACTCGCCTTTATTACTCCAGTGACTCCAGACTAAACCTTGCTAGAGAATCTTGAGATCCAAAGGTGACATTGGTCTGGCCATTTTGTAGGACATTTTAACAGAACATATTATCATTGGGCGGTGCCTATGGCTCAAAGGAGTAGGGCGCCAGCCCCATATGCCAGAGGTGGCAGGTTCAAACCCAGCCCCGGCCAAAAACGGCAAAAAAAAAAAATGCCCATTTAGGGCATTCTACAAAGTATCTGACTAGTATTCCTCAAATCTCAAAGTCATCAAAAATGGGGAAAGTCTGAAAATTGCCACAGCAAAGAAGAGCTGAAGGGGGATGTGAACGACTAAATGCAACATACTATCCTGGTAGGATCTGGGAACAGAAAAAGGCCATTAAAAACTAAGAAAATGGGGCTCAGTGCCTGGAGCTCAGTGGGTAGGGCACCAGCCACATACACCGAGGCTGGAGGGTTCAAGAAGGTTCAATATGACGTGGTCTAGAAACAGAGATAAATTCAGAGTTGTGTGATACGTGGCTTCATTCCAGCCTGTTATTTTTACTTATAAACTCCTTGGAGATAAGGTTAAAATTTAAATTTCAGCCCCTCCCTGAATGATTCTCTTGCCCGCTGCCACTCCAGGCAGCCTATAGCTCTCCTTCACAGAGCACTTACTGAGTATAAGGCAGAGAGCTCAAAAACATACCGAGTCCTGGTCCTTCCCAGGAGCTGCTTTAGCAAGCCCATTGGGAGGCTGAGAGGAGAGAGGCTGGCTAGGGGGTGCTGGGCTAGGGGACCCGGCTCTACCTCTGCCGTTATGGAACAAGGCAGGGCTAAAAAGAGCCTTGTCTATGCACCTCTTGCTAATTCAGATGAAGAGACCGAGGCCCAAAAGAGAAGGGTCACAGCCCAGACCCATATCTGTCCCTAGCTCCCTTATTATATTCTTCCCATGGAGCCATTCTATCTCTTGTGGAGGCTCAGAGGAAGATCACATGTGCTGTAACAGAGAGAGGGTAATCGCAGCCACTGGAATATCACTGAACCCCATTCCCTTGGAAATGTAAGCTATGTGTTCAGTGTCAAGGTTGTAGGGCCTGAGTCAGGAAAGCCCCCAGCAGGTCAGCTTGCTCCACCCTCTTATTTCACAAATGGGTATACTTGGTCTGGTTGTGAGGCATTGAACAGGGGTGGCAGAGCCCAGGAGGCTCCCCTTACCTTCCCCCATGTAATGACAGGAATCTGAGTCCCACAAGAAGCGAGGCTGTGGTCTCCAGCCCACTCTCTGCACCCACAGTGCAGTGTACAGTAGCTGCTCCTGTAAACAAAGGCAGAGGCTGCAGGCAGCCCATGACAGGAAGACCAGGGGACCTCACCAGCTACACTGTAACCTCCCCCCATGAAACAGGAAGCAACGACCACCTCTCTGTGACTACGGTGTAGAGAAAATGGCTTCCTGAATGACTGTACTGAAAATTAAAAGAAATGAACAGAAGGCTTGTCTTTCTTTTTTAAGTCAGCATAGAGCGTTGGATGATACCATGCTTATTCTGAACAGTGAAAAATAAACTGAGCCATCTCCTGTTGGCCCTGTGTGCTAGGGGAGGAGCATCTGCTGTCCCCTCACACTCAGTCTCCCTTAAAATGCCCCAGAGCCTTCTTGGTTCTACCAGGCAGACATGGGTGCCTCCCTCCATGCACCCACCTACCCCCCACCCCACCCACACTCTCTACCACCAGGCACTGGTCATGTACCCAAGACTAAAGCCTCCCAATGGCAGAACCTGGGGCCAAGGCTTCTCTGGGCTCAGCCCAACACCCAATCCCCAGTAGGAGCTAAGTAAATAACTAAGACCATCTAAATGAATGGCTACCTGGACTCATCATTTATTAAGTAGAAAAAGCTAATGAATGCAACTTTTTGTGACTCTTAGTGTCAAGGAATCAGAAAATACAGACAAATTCTAACAATCATCTCTTGAAAAATAAGTTACCTTACCCATACAAGGTTGACAGGGTTTCCTATTCAGTAGATAATCTCCCCATGAAAAGTCTCTTCCAGCCCTCAGATCCTAGAACTCTGAGCCACACCTGGCCCAGGAGGGCTTCTCAGCCCTCACAGACCCAGAGCAGCAAAAACCCTGGGAGGAAAAGTCAGCGCTGAGATGCAATGGGATCAGAACTCCATTTTAGTTTTGTTTATAGTTTTCTTTTTAAAATCACTGACTTGAATGTGGGATACACACAACACTTTCATTGATTCATGAGATAAATGGTCTCCTTCCCCTTCCTGACAGCCACCCACCCACTGGCTCAGGCAGCTGCCCTGTTGACAGTTCCTGGTACATGTTCCAGGTCTCCTTACACTTACACAAGCCAGGATGAAGATTTCTCTCCTCTCAGTTTCACACCACCGATGGCGGCGTACTATCCACATCATTCTCCACCTGGGCCTTGCTGCAGCAGTTTTGTTGCTTTTTCCATATACCTTGGGGAATTTCCATGCCGGTGCATGAAGAGCTTGCTCATTATATTTTTACATCTACACAGCATTCTTTTATATGGATGTAATATATTTATTCTACCACAACTCTACTGATGGGCACATGGTCATTTCCACCCTCTGTATTTCAAATAATACTGCAGTGAATAACCCATACGTACATCATCTCACGGGTGCACAGTAATTCCATTTTGCTTTTCTTTTCCTTTTTTTTTTTTTTTAGAGACAGAGTCTCACTTTATTGCCCTTGGTAGAGTGCTATGGTGTCACAGCTCACAGCAACCTCCAACTCCTGGGCTTAGGCAATTCTCTTGCCTCAGTCTCCTAAGTAGCTGGGACTACAGGCACCCACCACAATGCCTGGCTATTTTTGTTGTTGTTGTTGTTGCAGTTTGGCCAGGGCCAGGCTTGAACCCACCACCCTCAGTATATGTGACCGGAGCCGCAAGTTCTTGCTTGCCCAGGTTTTGCCTCTTTCATGAAGCCTTTCTGAGATTCTCAAGCCAAACCAGAGCTCTCACTTCTTCCATGCTTCCCCTGGAGTTTTCTGAGATCCTTTGTCATCCATGGGAAAGGAAGGACGCACAGTCTGGCCTTCCTTCCAACTCACCCCTCTCCGTTCTGGGGCATACCCCCAGCCCAGTGCAGTGGGTTCTGCGCCCCATGGGTGGTTATTAAACACTTCTTGAGTGACAGATCCACCTCTCTTGAAGGTTGCTGTACAACTGCAGCCTTTCAACCAACAGGTGGCGTTGCTTTCCATCTCTAGGCAGCTGAGACAGCTCTCCCCAGAACTGCTCATCCAAAACAGTACTCCTGAGGGTGGGAGGGGGGCTTTAATGATGACTTCTCATTCATATGATGGTCCACTACAGCTCTCTACATGATCCCCACCAACATCCCAAGTTAATGACTACAATTTTCTCTGGTTTCCCCCTCTGTCCTGTGCCATCCAGCAGGTATGTGTCAGTTCATAAGGTTCCCCACCTACTGGGAGACAGAACCATTTAGTGATTATGCACTTGGTCTCTTGAGTCAGACTTAGGTTCACACCCCGATTCCACCACCGCCTTGCTGGGGGACCTTTGCCAACTGACTTCCCCTGCTTGAGCTGCCGCTGTGGAGTTGGTGTGAGGACTGAATAAGATGCTGCGTGCGACACGAGCACAGCCCTGGACGCGTGGTATTCCCATTAGTGTCATGTAGGTACACTGTGTCTGCCCAGAGTTGTGTGCACCTCACTCCCGAAGCCTTCCTTGTATACACAGCATGATAACGTACACAGCGGACCCAGGAACGTCTCCTGCCGCTCTGCACACATTCCCAGCTCATTCCCTTCCCAGAGTCTGCGCTCACTGGGGCCCTGTCTGGAATGCTCCCCCTCTAACTCTCTCCATTACCAGCTCCTTCTCATCCTTGAAAATCTCAGAGTTCTTCCCTCAGTGAGTATAGTTTTCTTCTGGTTTCCTCCGCGATGGCCCCCTGTTTATTGAACACACCACCAGTTGCTGCGATCTTACTGTGTATTCATTTATGTGACTGGGGTCTGTTTCCTGTTGCAATAAATTAGAACTCCAAGAGGGACCCAGGGAGGTCCTCATCAATGGCTGGTGGGTGACAGGGTCAGTGACCAGTGCGAGGAGGCAGAGCTGCATGGGAAGCTGTTCACTGGCTTCCTGCCATGCTCCTCTTCTGCCACCAGGCAGACTGCCAGCTCGCTGAGGGCAGGGAAGGGGTCTTCTCCCACCACGCAGCCTTCAGCTGACACACTGCCAGTGCTCACTGGGAAGAGCCAGGACTTAGGGGAGCAGCAGCGAGTAAGTCGGAGGGCTGCTGAGGGCTGAGGGCAGGAAGAGCCCTCACGCTCCCACCCCAAGTGTACCAGGGAGTGATCCCTGGAAATGATAGGGGTGTGCTTCCAAGTGGCTTTCCTTAAAACCAGTCTCAGGTCTCTTCCTGCTGATGGCTGCCTACCTGGACGTGCCTTGCCCTCAGCAACTGCTCCACTCCCACTGTGCTCTGAGAAACCCTTCCTCTTCCATAGCACCTAGGAGCATTCCCACTAGCACAGGAAGCCCTGCCCATGCCCATTCCTGCTCTGTGAAGAAAAACCCATTTGCACTGCTCTTTCATAAAGGGAAGAGGCACCCCCTACTTAAAACAGCTGCAGGCTCAGCACCTGTGGCTCAAGTGGCTAAGGCACCAGCCACATACACCTAAGGTGACAGGTTGGAATCCAGCCCGGGACTGCCAAACAACAATGATGGCTGCAACCAAAAAAAATAGCCAGGCATTTTGTGGCGGGTGCCTGTGGTCCAGCTACTTGGGAGGCTGAGACAGGAGACTCACTTGAGCCCAAGAGTTGGAGGTTGCTGTGAGCTGTGATGCCTTGGCACTCTACCCAGGGGGA
>NW_003852398.1:40322471-40429987 GCF_000181295.1 Otolemur garnettii
CACAAACAACGTGATTCAAAGAGTCCTATGGGTTCCTGCTTAGAATCATCCTGAGGCAGACAGGCCCTCCCCATTCTGTCCACTAAGTAGACAATGTCCCCGTGCCTAGGGAGAGATCCACCTTAGACATATAGCACTCAGGAGCCCACAGCTTCACAGACAGAACAGAATCTCTCACCCAGGCTTCATTCTCACTTTCCCCCCAGGATTTTCCTAGGCTGGGAAGGTGGAGACATATGTAACAGCAGGCCACATAGCAATAGTCTTACCAATTAAAATACATCCAGATCAATGTCCACATTGAACTATAAAATATAGCAAACACCTCTTAACTGGCAAACATTGTTCTAGACATTGAGAAGACAGACAAGGTTCTGCCACCACACGGAACTTTCAGGTTAGTTAGAAAGACAGACAGGGAAGTGGTAACAAATCTATAAACTACTCCCCAGTGGCCTGCTTGTGGAAACAGAGTGATGTGATGGAGATGACCAGTGGGGCGAGAGGATGCTTTGATCAGGGCCATCGGGGGTCCTCCTTGGCCTGGGAAGGCGCTGACACAGGGGTGCTCCAGGCAGGGGGAACTGCAAGTGCAAAGCCCCTGAGGAACGTTAAAGGCAATGATAGAGACAGACCAGAGTTCTGGGACACAGAAGGCAAGGAGAAGGGAATTGGTGATGAGGCCGAGATACCCCCCGCAGGTCGGTGGGAGTCAAATGCAGAGCTTTGCTCACCACAGTTAAAATAAAAGGAGGTCATTTGTTCTAAATGCAATGGGAAGCCTTTGAAAGGTTGAAGGTAAGGGGCTTAAGTGATTTTTTTTCTAATGAAAAGTTGACTCAAACAGCATGGCAATGCATAAATGAATGAACTGAACAACTACTGACTCAATGAACACAAGTAACCTAGGGTCTCTCTGTGCCAAAGTCATGCTGAGTTGTGCCTGGACATGGGGACAAGGAGCCCAGGATAGTCTGATTACTCTAGGACCATGAAGTCCATACCCAACGAAGGACAGAGAAAGTACCCTTCCACACCTCAGAGAGGCCACTGGCTTCAGTCTCTGGGCCCCTCATAAACTCTGTTCACTGTGTGGGAGACCAAATTGGAGAGCAAACAGTTTAATGTCACACATCCAGGTGACTTCTCAAGTCCTCCGATGAAGGTAGCACTGCACCCAAGGGCCTGGACATTTCCAGCTAGTATCCAAGTCCCTGAGGGACTCCCTCTAACTCCCATTCCCATCCATTTTTGAGGGAGATCCTGAAGGGGAAGGATCTTATCAAGGTAATAGAGGGAACCCAGCCCTCTCAAGTCTCACCAAGAAAACAAGACCAGAGACCAGCTCCAAATCCAGCAGCAGACAAGCACAAGCACAGACCTGCTCCTGCAGGACTCACCCAGTTCCAGGGACAGAAGAACTGCCCTACCCTGCAAAGTGTGGCTGTGGTTTCTGCCCCCACAGCCCCAGCTGGAGCTGGCCAGGGTGGGTGTTCAATGAAGCAAGAAAGGGGCAGGAGGGGGTGGCAAGTGAACAAGGTCAAAAGCATCACAGCCAGATAGTCCCAGCTTCCAGTCCTGCTCCCCTGCCCACTGGCTGGGTCACCTTGAATGTGAGTCTTGACCTCCTTGAGCCTGTCTCCTCGTATTTAAAAGGCAAGTGAAAATACACAGTCCACAGGCTTGAGTATGAGTCTAATAAAATCACACACATCAAGGGCTCTGCTCAGAGTCTTCCTCACAAAAAATTATTCACAAATAGTATTTATATCATCGTGGATGATGATGATGTGATGATGGAGCCAAGAAGAGTGGCTGACACAGAGCACCCTGGCACGCAAATGGCCTGAGCAACCAGCACTCATGCAAATGGGCATCTGGGACATAACTAGTTAAATTAAGAAAGAAGAAAGACTGGGATAGTTGAGAAAGATTCCCGTTTCTCTTATTTTTCTTTAATTTTTAAGTAACTTTATTTTAGGTTAATGTGGGGGTACAAACAACTAGGTCAAAATATTTGATTTAGTTAGGTAGAGTTCGTCTTGTGGTTATATCCCCTACACAAAAGGTGTGCCACACCCTCCCCACCCTATGCCCTTTCATTGAGAGCACCCCAAAGATTCCCATTTTTCTAAACAAAATTTTCTGCTTATCCCCAAAATTAGTAGGAAATCCGATTTTGCTGGATTCCCAGCACTCTTACTCCCACCGGAGAGACCCCAGGAGAGCCACCTCCCAGCTCCTACCCCAGGACACCTCTCTCAGTGGTCACAGGTGTTGCGGTGAGCAGCTTGTGGCTTGGGCTTTGAGAGCTGGCGTTGTCACCACGGTAACCCCTCTTCCTCCCCCTCAGTGCCCAGAGAGGAGACTAGAGGTGTCTGAGGGAGCAGAAAGAGTATCACATGGCCAGGGCTTTCACAGAGCTTGAGGATGACTTACCTGTGGTGGTGGGAGTGACCTATAGTGGCAAAGATGTGCCAGATCTGCCCTGGCCCAATCCCCACAGCCAGCGGAGGTAATTAGGGACCACTCCTCCTTGGATAATGGTGCCTCGTTTCCCACCCCACTCCTCTTTCATCTCCTAAAATTACACCACCATGGTACAGGTGAACAGATACCCACCCAGCAAGCCCTCTGCCAGCCAAGCTCTGAGCAGCCAGCAGAGAGAACCTTGGCCTGCCGGTGCCAATTTGTGGGCCAACTATCAGGTTACAGGAGGTGGAGTAATCCCAGGGAAGTGGTGCAACCCAACTCCTTGTGCCCTTGTCCCCTAAAGATGATTAAGGGCTATGTGTGTGCATACATGTGAACCCCCATGCAGGCCTGAACACCAGTTTCAATGTGCACATCTATTCCATCTATTCTTTCTGCAAATATCCTTTGAGCATCAACTATGTTAGACCAGGAGCTGAGGGCGCAGAAGAGGGCGGGGCAGAAAAGGAAGGCCTAGTACACTGGCAGATTCGGACATGTCATCTTTGATTCTTCATTCCCTCTCTAAGGCGGACTCCACCCTTGGCACCTTCTCTCCTCTCCTCTCTGTCACGCTACTCATATTTGGGTCATGCTGGGCTCCTGGTTTCTCTAGTGCAGGCGTCCTCAAACTATCGCTCACAGGCCACATGCGGCCCGCCTAGGACATTTATCCGGCCCACCGGGTGTTTTTGCTGCCGCTGCCTGTCCTGCTTAGCAGCTGACTTGTCCCAGGGCCCGCAGTGCAGCTCTCCAATGGCCTGAGGGACAGTGAACTGGCCCCCTGTTTAAAAAGTTTGAGGACCCCTGCTAGTGCATCCAGCAAAGAAGGGCTATTGGATCAGTTCATTCCACAGTGGTCTGGTTTATTTCTGTCCCCAGACTTTGGTCGACCACAGTGCCTGAACTTGAGACTTACTGGACTTCTTCTCTTCCTATGAAAAACAACCACCAGCCTCTCCCTTACACACACACAGAGAGAGAGAGAGAGAACAGGAGCTGCTCATCCCACTTTTGCTGTCTCCCTCACTTTGGTTCATCTTCCTTCTCTCCTGCTCCCACCTGCCCCTGGCTGCCTGTCACCTGGTCCCAGCTTCTCTTTTACTATTTCTGCCTCTAAAATACCCAATGAATTGTCCATGCTGGCTCCAATTAGCATCAGCTGAGGCACTCCTGGAGGTGAAAATCTAAGTATCGCTATGAAGTGAGTGTTTCATCCAGAAGGGCTCCTTCTCTGTCCTCATCTCACATTATGGGAAAAAGGAACGGAGGGGAGCAGTGAGCACCCCACTCAGCACATCCAGACCATTCACATTTTTTGTTTTCAACACACACTGCTAAATCGGGAGTAGATGCCTCAGTGCTGCACCCACGCATCTGTCCTCAGGGTCAGGCAGCTCTCAGCTCCTTGGGGACTGTATCCTCAAGGCTGCCAGGCCCCAGCCAGAATGCTATCCTTTGGGGAAGCCAGTGTGGGCGGGATCCCCCCTCCCACAGCCCCCACCTCCACTTCAGATGCAAAGTGCACATATGGCTCATCTCCATCTTTGGGGGAGGTTCTGTCTAAAGTCCTCCCAAAGATTCAGATTGTATGACAAATCACGTTCTAGACTATCACAGCAAGAAAAGGGCCCAGGCATTTGCATCATTACCCCCAGACAACAGCTTCATTAGGCTGAAAGGGAGGTTTGAAGCCTCGAGAGCTCCGCCACTGACCTGGGCCTCTCATTTCCCCCATTGTCTGTGGGCTCCAAGCCTCTTGCTCCAAACCATATGGTCCATTTGGGCATCTCATGCTGCCTTCCAGGGAAAGCAGGCGTGTTGGGAAGCACGTGGGACAGCAGGGGCCTGCCACCAGAAAGTGGGTCAGTGGGGCCAGGAGAGAGAAGCCACCAGAGATCAGAGAAGGCTGGACCCTAAAAAGCAATGTGTGGGCCCAGAAGGGAGGGAGAGAGGCTCCTCAGCCAGAGGGCTCAGGAGCTAAGAGCCTTGGCATTTCCCCATTTGGGGAGCAGGCAACCTGTTGTCCCCATAAGTCTGACAGCATCTTGGTGTGGGGGGCGTGGGAATAGCAGTACTTATGCTAAATTCACCTTTTTTACCCCAGCCCCCTTTTAGGCCCTCAAGTATTTGAAGACCCTTCAGGGGCCCCTAGACCTCAGGCATTTCTCCCATGAAGCCAGTAAGCAGACCCAGGATCTGGCAGCTGTAATCTGAGGCCACCATTCCCCTTCCCCAGTCCCCAAGACCCTGAAAACCTAAAACCCAGGTTGTCCTAGGGGTCCCATGAGTCCAGCATAAAGGGGACTGTGGAGTCAGGACCAGGAGAACCACTTCAGCTCCTATCCCTCCAAATCCCATCTCCTGGAAACTCCACTTTCTCCCAGGCTTAAACAGAGGTGGGCGCCATGCCGAGCCGCTGAAGGAGCCCAGTTTCCCCAAAGGAGCAGAAGTCTGACGTCCTGATCCAGGGTCCAGAGGAGACCCTGCCGCCCAGACAGCACCCTAAGCCCCCTGAGCGCGCTCATGGGAAAGAATTCGTTGTGACCAAGAAATGGGCTGGTGTGGGCCTCGCCTGGATATTTCTTCAAGAGCAGGGTAAGAGAACCCAGTGTCTCCTCGAAGCACTTCCACCCCGCCAACAGCGCGGCTTAGGCCAGGATTAACATTTTAAACTCGGCCAGACTTTCTGACTCAAGGATCTTCTCTCGCTAATCGTATTACTATCCTTGGGATTATTGCCTTACTCGCTACAGAACAGATTCTAAAATCAAATTGATTAAAGTTCCCTCCTGTTTTCTCTTGGCTCCTTGGGCGGCAGGAGTGGGAGGGGAGGGGCTGTCGCTTCTTAAATGACTTTAAAGATGACTTTAAAGTCGAATTTCTCTCCGTATTTTTCTCCTTCCCCCTCCTCTCCTTCCACGCCAGGAGGCAGTAAGACGGGCGACACGGTTCCTTTATTCCGGCCCACGCCAGCTCCTAATTCCTGGTAATTTATCCCATATTAAAACTTCTTTAAGTAAGAATGGACAAGCATCAGCACCTGCTATGCAAATGCGGCCAAATCCAGCCCGGGCGGCGGGACGTACGCGCCCGCCCGACGGCGAGCGGCCATTCAGCGCTCCCAAGGCGCCAGCGCGGCCCTTCATATGGAAACCCGGCCTGCAGTGACAGATTGCGACGGGCTCCGCGGGCCAGGCCCGGGGCGGGGCGGGAGGGCGGGGGCTGCGTGCCCTCCCAGCCTGGAAGGCGCCCAGGGGGAGTATCTGCGCCTCTCGCGTGGGCTTTCTTTAGCGAACTTTTTACTTCGAACCCTCTTTATTGTTTTCTAATAAACGCCCTATTTTAGTGCAATGCCCATACTCCTCGACTTCTCCCAGAATTGCTCCTTATTCTGCATCCTGACTGTCCGGGAGCGTCGGAAGGTACCAAGCTCAACCACCTTCTCCACTGCTTTCATGCAGGCGCGCAGGTCACCTAGGACTGGCCCGATTTTGCCCCGGGGGCCCCAGGGATGGGGGCGGAATGGGAGAGATGGTTGTCTCTGACCCCAAATCCGTGCCCGGGGTCCGGGAGACCGGGAGACCGGGAGCCCGGGAGCCCAGGGCGCTCCCTACCCGCGGCCAGGCGGAGGACTCAGGCCGCGTGGCGGCGCAGCCGCGGTTGTCCTGCGGATAACAAGGATTAGCGTGTTGGGGACCTTTCAAGCCATTTCTGTCCTCACGTGTCTGGAAGCCGCGGCTCAGTCGCCTCTCGTGCAGCCCTAATCCCCTCACGCGGCTCGGGTGGCGAGCCGGCCCTCTCGGCGAAACGGAGCCCGCCTGCGCCCGTGTCCCTCCCGGCTGTGGCTCCACCCGCGCGGAGACCAGGGCGCCCAACCCCCGGGCCCACGCGCCCCCCGCGCCGCCGCCCCTACGGGCTCTCCGAGGCCCCCGCCGTGGGAAGAGCCGTGGCGCTAGGGTCGTTTACGCCGGCCTCGGGAAAACCCCCTTCTTCCAGCCCAGGAGTCTTTATTTGTGGCTCCATAAAAGAAATCGAGAAACGCTGGAGCAAAACCGCGGTGGCGGCGGGGGTGGGGGCGCGCGGGCGCGGTGAGTCCCAAAGAGATGCAAAGTGATAAATACATTGTTTAGGGCCGCCGCTCGTTCCGTCCCTTGGGGACAAGGAAAATGAGGCGTTTTCCTCCCCCCTTTTAACTCGAGGGGAGTACCAATAATTCATGTATGTTATAATTCTTCATCGCCCCTAGGTAGTCTGGGAAAACTGGAAGAAAAGAAAATGCCAGAAAGTTATGGTAAAACTTAAGATGCGACCGAAGTCGCTTTCTTTGCCCCTGCTGCGAGTGTTTGAATAAGAAGAATGCTCCTGGACTGTAACAAGCAAAAAGAATGAAGAAGACAAAAGATTTCCAGAAAAAGGTTTAGCTAGAAGACAAGGCAAGTGAAACTGAATGGAGAAAAAAAGCGTTTACAATGGAACAATAAGTGTACTAATCGCTTTGATATATTATACAAGCCCAAAGACCCAAAACATTGTGTAATTATTTATAAATGACTTCTCCACTCCTGTGTATAATGCAGAGGAAAGAATAAAACTGCAGGCTACTCTCTAAACTATTTCTAAATAGACCTGGTTCAAAAGAAGGCAGAAGTGTTTGAAATAAAATAATTAATGGTGGATTTTATGGTTGTCTCATTAAAACATTTTAATTACTACAAACAAAATGCATTTGTGTTCGAACCCAACTTGAATTTATGTAGCCAGGCGTTAAGGTAGAGAAAAGCAAAGGGAAAACACTTCAGCTATTTCTGTGTTTATTTCTGAATTGCTTCCATAAACCAATAATTGGATTCCATTAGGGTAAATTTCACTGTGACTTCTTTGGTCCACACAAAAGAAAACAGGCTCATGCAGGTGTCCCACACTTGACCCACTAACATCCAGAGGAGGAAGTGTTTTTTGAATCTTCACTGAACATGTTCATAAGAATTCAAAAACATGCAGCAGACCAAAATGAAACTGTGTAGCAAAATTAACTCTGGCTGCAGCCACTTCCTGTGGCAGGTGCAGCCTGGATTGGGGGAGCTAAACCTACCGACAACAGCAGGGCTATGGTTTGGGGGTTTGTTTTTATCTGATCCCAGAAGAAGATTTAACTTCAAGAAATCTATTAGACCAAAATTCAGAGGCTTTGAAGGCGGGTCTGTATTGACATAGCCTCTGGCAGCCGATGTGAAAATGATTCCAGGTTTCTCTGCAGAGGGGTGGGGGCAGGCACCTCCACACTTCCCCCTCTTCAGTTCAGGGTCTGCACCCTTGTGGGCCCTCCCTGCACAAGTGTGTACACCCCCCTTTGTCTCCCCCACTCGCCTTTGGGCACAAAAAGGACATTGTTTCACCCAAGACTAGCCCAAACCACAAACACATCAAACTTTGGGCCCGCCCTAGCACACATATTGTCCTTCCACCCCAGCGCAGGCTTCAGAACCCTAGTCAAACTTGACAAATGCTTATGGAAAGAATTTATTTGCCTGCAGAATTGCCCAGTGTTATTTTGGGAGGCAAGTCTTACACGGCACAAGAATAAAGCAGATTTGCACCAGGGTTTCTGCTGGAGCCCAAGATTCATCTTACATGTAAGCACACTGTATACAACCAAACACATCAGCACACAATGCTGAGGAATATTCAAGCAGACATCCCAGAGGTGGGAAATGCATACAGACGGCACTGTATTTAGCTGAGGGGGCCTCCACGGATTTCTGGAAACCATGGATAATTTGCCATTTTCCTTGCTCTGTCACTGAAAGACCCCTCTGTTTCCCCCTCTTGCCTTGTTTCCCCCCTCCCTGCCCCCCTTCCACAACTGTCATGGGTCATCAGTAAAGAAAATAGGGAATTGTTTCTCCTTTCCAACCCCACCCTTTTTCTCTTATATGGAAACACAACTGCGTATCTGCAGGGGCACTAAATGCGCTGAAAGGAACGTGGAGCCTGTCTCACATCGCCCTCCATCCCTCCCTCCTTAGCAACTGCACCTTTTCCTTCCTTTTTTAAAATAAAAAAGATAACAACGTTTTCTTTCGAAAATGCCACCCACAAAACCCATGCCATCCCACCCCCCAGGTAGTTCCAAAAAGAAAATGATAATCAAAGTCAAGCAATTCTATTTAGAAAGAGTGGCCTTCTCCACAGTTGGTGCAAAGTTTCCGATCAAGCTGCCCCTACAGACATTGGTGTTGCCTGATGGCCTTATAGAGTCAGTGAAGGGCACTGCCCTGTTGCCAGTGCCTGAGTGGTTGAGTAAGGTGCCAATGCCATTCGCTGCTCCTGTTATAAATTGCAGCTTCATGTGTACTGTAAAATAAACAACAACAAATCTACTTTGCCTTGAAACTCCATAAAATTGGATCTATACATGGGTGCCACAGCACTCTTAAAATTAATATTCTATCCAACCTACTAGAGGGAAAGGACTCTAACCAATATCAGGTATAACAATTTGGGGGGGAAAGTACATAAGGTGCTAGTGTCCCCTCCCCCAACCCATTTAGATTATTATCGCAGTACTTATCCAGGATGCTAACCTCTCAACTTTAAATGCTTCTGATAACTAGCAGGGAAGCCATTTGGCTCAGCCTCACATCCACGAAAGGGCTCAAAGCCTATGGACATTAACTCCAAATGAAGTCATAGGCACGGTCAGTCAGTGAGACTCTAACTGGGAGGAAGAGGGTTTCAACCACAAATCTAAATCTGGAGCCACCCTAGGCAAGCCATCCTTGCCTGCAGGCACTATAATTTGATAGCCATTTCAAAATTCTGAAAATGTCTCGTGATCAGCACAGACTACTGTTTTATTAACATACTACTGTATTACTGCTGTAATATAAACAGACCTCTGTTTACTAATTTGTCACATTTAAACACTTTAATTTACCAGCATTTCTCCCCTATTTTGGCCTTTCTTCATTTAAAAAAAAAATCTCAAAAGACCCTGGAAGCATCCGATAACTTGCTCTCCAGGTCATCTGATAAGCAAGTGAGATCACCTCCCTACTGGTTCCATCAAAATCCTGATTTCCAGGGCTGTCTGGAACAGGTATGCGCCTTCTGGCTCCACAGTGCCTTTCAAGGATCTTTCTGGCAACTTCCTCCCCTAGTTGTCATGAGAGAAACCTCAGTCTTAGCATTACTTGAAGCACCTCTGAGCTGTCACATAAATGTGCCCAATCTGCCTCAAGAGTTTAGACAACCACAGGACAGGCAGGTGGATGCTACAGCAAGATATGTATCCAGTAAGAATAAACTGGCTCTAGGCAGTCCAGATTTCCAGGAGTCCTGGGCAGGGCCTCCCAAATCACTATCACCTCAGGTAACCACAGTGTGAGAAACCCTGGTTTTCATCCTTAGTCCCTTGGAACATCTGCCCCACCTACTCACCCCTACCCCCCAGCAGCTTGGCAGCTAAATGTCTCACACATCAGGCAGCCAGAACATCTGGTGCAGCACTTGCCACCTCAGCCCCTGCTGTGGCTGAATTTATTATATGTTCCCATCACTATTGTGCTCCCAAGGATGAGGTTTCCACAGATGTGCTCATGCACTAGGCTTGTAGGGATTTGGAGAGCAAAAGAAACATCCATCTTCCCCCACAAGGATACATATCCTCCTAGAAGGGGCCCAGCCTCTTTCTTGTGAGTAGAAGCTCTGAGATTCTTAAGCTACCCCTTCATTGTCATCCTGCTGGGGCTAAGCTCCATCCTCAGTGAATCTCTCATAGGAGGGACCCCCAAGGCCCAGGCACTAAATGTCCATAGAGGGACTGCTAATGCACTGCCCAAGAGCCAGAAACAGGCAGAGTAGGGTTAAGATGTCTGTCTGGTCAGTTCTCTGAGGTTCAGGCAAAGGAAGGAGACAATAGCGGAAGAAAGCACAGACCCAATGCTAATGCTAGATCATAAGATATCTTTGCACATATTTGGACAGGCTCTTTTGGGCATATGTAGGCACCTTTCCAAAGGTGTACCTGCCAGGATGCACAGCTTGGTGGGCATAGAGACTAGATTTTAGCCCTCACTTGCTCCCTCCACCAGATGACCTTGCACAGGACATCTGGAACAACTGTTAGGTAACTAACAGCCCTGCTCAGAGAAAGCAGCGGTAGGAGGAGATTAAAAAGAAAAAGAAAGGACGCGTGGCACTCAATGCACACCACAACTGCCCTTTACCTTCTTCCCACTGGGTCCACTCAGAAGCGTCTAGACAGGCCCCCACATCACTGCTGTAATCACCCCTAACCCTCCCTCTGCCTACATTGTCTGTTCACATCCCATCCATCCTTCAAGGTCTTTGGAGCATTCTCCTTTGGGAGGTACACAATGCTCTTCATATCTGCTCCCTTAGAGGCCCTTAATATGTCTCTAGGCCAGTGCCTGGTCACCTTTCTGTAGTCGCATCTCCCCTACTTCAAAACTACAGGCCTGCCTGACGCTCCACAGCATCTGGCACAGGGCAGCGCATAGTAGGACCTTCAGCATCTACATGTTGACTGATTATGATGGAAGAACATAAAGTAGGGGCTGAAAGGACTTCTCAGTCTGGCCCCAGTTTGACCACCAGTGATCCCTGGGATCACCTGGAAAAACTCCCACCTCACTTCCCATATGGGATACAGTGGATGGATGAGTAATCTCCAAGGGTTCTGCTGGCACTGAATCTTTATTCGTTGTAAGACTCAGAAGCCAGGGTCCCCACTAGCCAACTTTATCATCCTTGTCACCCCCATGTCCAGTACAGTGCCTGGACAAAAGCAGGCAGTCAACATGGACTGTGGTTGCCTCGAAATAAAACAAGAATAACTCTCTATGCTTTGGCAACCTGAGCATTTGACTTGATGTTTTATTTATAAAATCACAGATACCAACCCTGGCCAACTCAAGTAGAACATTCCCACGAAGAAAAGGCATATGAAGGGAATTCTCATGCAATCAGTGGGAAGGCTGGAGAACCCAGGCTCAGAAAATAGACAGAGGAAGACCAGAGCCACAGCTGAGGGTAGGGTCAGGGAAGAGTTTAGTCAGGGTGTCTGCTAGCTCCTGGCCACCTCTTCCCCCCTTGGCTACTGGCTCTTCCAGACTGTTGCCATGACACAAGTAAACTCTGAACTATTGCCAGCTCATAGACTAAATTCCAAATGGGGCATCTGATAGACTATACTTAAAATAACGTGGCCATACCCTAATTGTGAGGACCAGCAAGGGGTTCTTGTATATTCAAATTCCTGGATACAAAGGTTCTTCAGGTACTAAGTACATAAAACACTGACAAATACCTATTCCACTGGCTAAACCAATTTTCTCTCCCAGGAGAATTTGAAAAAGAGGTTGTAGTGGGCTGAATAGTGATCCCTCAAAAGAGATTTCCATCCAGAACTTCAGACTGTGACATTACTTGTAATGAAGGCCTTTGTAGATATGCTTAAGGTAAGGATCTTAAGACCATCCTGAATTAGCTGGGCCCTAAGTCCAATGGCAAATGTCCCTCTAAGAGACAGAGAAGGAGAAGACACAGACACAGAGAAGGCCATGTGAACAAAGGAGGCAGAGACTGGAGTGTTGTGGCTACAAACCAACAAATGGCCAATGCTGCAGCCAGTAGCCTCCAGAAACTAGGAGTGGCATGGAACGGATTTTCTCTCAGAGTCTCCAAAACGAAGCAAACCCTGCTGACACCTTGATTTCAGACTTTTGAGCTGTGAGAGACTAAACTGTTGTTCAAGTCACCCAGTTTGTGAAATTTTGTACAACAGCTCAAAGAAACAAAGACAGGTCCCAGGAGTGTGAAAGACCAGACTGGAGAGAGTGGATTGGGGCCACGGGGAAGCTGTGGAGAAAAACAGAGGCCCGAGGCAGACAGAGGACCTCTGGGCTCCTGCTGACTCATAGAGGTCCCCAAAACCCTTGGATTCCCTGAGATGGCCAGTACCCATCCAACAATCACCCTTTCTTACATAACTTAATTGAAACCACTTACTGTGACTTCCAATACATCTTAAGCCCTTATATCTGACTGATATAGCTGATTCAGTAATACAGTCACTTACTGTGACTTCCAATAAATCTTATGCTCTTATATCTGACTGTGATATAGCTGATGCAGTGATATAGTCACTTACTGTGACTTCCAATAAATCTTAAGCCCTTATATCAGGCCTGAATCCACCAGCCAGATATCAAGGGGAGGAGGCTGGATCCCACAATACAGCACTGTTCCTTAATGACTATCCCCCTGGCCAGAATGAAGTTGGGGGATGTTTGGGCCTCTATTACTTAAGGGAGAGGGTTGGTGACCAGAGAAAAGTGATTCTTGACATGCAGAGTAAAGACCTGCTGGCATAGACAAATTTATGACATCAAAGGTGAAAAGGAGGTTGAGGGAAGGGATTCCACCATGTGCTGGCTGCCCAGATGGGCTAGCTCTCTCTCAGGCCAGGGAACCCAGGTGCCCTTGCCAGCTCACCCTGTGGTGGTCACAAAGCACCACTGTGGTGTCCATCCAAGCACCACTCCAAGAGACTGGGACAAAGAAGTCCTTACTGGACAGGAGAAGACACGTGAGGGAAGCTCCCACACTTTTTTTTTTCAGACAGAATCTCACAATGTTGCCCTCAGTAGAGTGCCGTAGCATCTCAGCTCACAGCAACCTCTAACTCTTGGGCTTAAGAGATTCTATTGCCTCAGCCTCCCAAGTAGCTGAGACTATAGGTGCCTGCCACAATGCCCAGCTATTTTTTGGTTGCAGTTGTCTTTGTTGTTTAGCTGGTCAGGGCCGATTGGAACCCGCCAACCTCAGTACATGTGGCTGGCGTCGTAACCACTGTGCTATGGGCGCCGAGCTCTCTCATACTTCTAATAGCTTAAGAATTGGGATGGAGAGTGCAGGGAGGAGAAGAAGGCAGGGGATAGAAGGGAACCATGTGGGCAAGACTCAACCCAACCAGGGAAACCACCTGATCCTTTTTTCCACACTCCTCTCCCTATACTTCAGATGAAGGTCAACAGACTCTTTCCACTCTTTCTTCATCAACCTGGGTAAAGCGGTGGGGGAGGGGGTGCCTATGCCAGCGCAGTGTTCTATGGCTCTCACCTGGCCCCCTCCCGTCTATTTGAATACGGTTTTCCCCCGTTCTGAGGATGCTGCATAACACAACCATTTATTGAGTGCTCTGTTACAAAAGTGCCCTGGTGAGTGTCCTGGAAACATTTTCACCTCCTATCGTTCTCCACAGGGTAAACTTGTGTCCCACTTTATAGATTGGCAAAGTGAGGCTCAGAGGGACTAAGTCTGTTGCGCAAAGCCACGCGGCTACTCAGCAGCTGGAGTGGGAATGCGAACCCAAACTCCCCGTGGGCTGCAGGTTTCTGCAACTCTGCGGCGCGGCTCACACTTTCCTGCTTGCCGCGCCCCGCCTCTGCATCCCAGCCGGGAGTGGGTCGCCAGGCCGGCTCCGGGAGGAGCGTGCCTCTGCAGCTAATCGCCGGCCGCCCCCGCCTCCGTTTCACCTCCTGGAGACGACCTGGTCGGCTTTGCTGGAGCTGGCCCCCGCGGCCGCTCTACGCCGCCGATTGGCCGGCGGTAATTACGGGCACACTCCGGGAGGGGGGAGGGGCGAGGGCGGCCTCCCGCGAGCATAAATTATGCAAATACCCGGGCGCCGCACGGGGCTGACCTGACGCCTCGCTTCATTCACCCCGGCTGCCGCGGGGGCGGAGGTGGCAAGGGAGGGGGGATGCCCATTGTTGCGCCGGGTACTTAAGGGGTCCTGAGGCCGGTCGTGTGCCACACTCGGTGCTCACACGAGCTGATCTCATCGCCGGCGACATCACTCGGGAGACCGGCCGGGCGCGTGGCCCGTGCAGGCGAGGCCAAGTTCTCCGTGCGCTCCTGAGCCATTCTAGGCCCTCGCGCCGGCAGCCGCCACACAGTAACCCCCGGCTGTCAGCGTAAGTGCGGTGGCCCTGCCCTCGGCCCAGGCGTCTGTCTTCTTGAGCGCCTTCCTGTCCATCTGTCCGTTCTGCCCAGCGCCACGATGCCCGCTCCTCTAGAGACCACCTGCCTCTCAGACCTCGACTGTGCCAGCAGCAGCAGCAGCGATCTGTCCGGCTTCCTCACCGACGAGGAAGACTGTGCCAAGCTACCACCGCCAGCCTCCGCGTCTGGGCCACCTGCGCCGGCCCGCAGAAATACACCCGGGATCTCTGGGGCATCCGATGTTCCAGGGGCGCAGGACGAGGAGCAGGAGCGGCGGCGGCGCCGGGGCCGGGCGCGGGTGCGCTCCGAGGCGCTGCTCCACTCGCTACGCAGGAGCCGGCGCGTCAAGGCCAACGATCGCGAGCGCAACCGCATGCACAATTTGAACGCGGCGCTAGACGCACTGCGCAGCGTGCTGCCCTCGTTCCCAGACGACACCAAGCTCACCAAGATCGAGACGCTGCGCTTCGCGTACAACTACATCTGGGCTCTAGCCGAGACTCTGCGCCTAGCGGATCAAGGGCTGTCCGGGGGCAGTGCCCGGGAGCGCCTCCTGCCGCCGCAGTGCGCCCCCTGCCTGCCCGGGCCCCCAAGCCCCGCCAGCGACGCAGAGTCCTGGGGCTCCGGTGCCGCCGCCTCCCCCTGCGCCGCTGCCGCCTCGCCGATCTCTGACCCCAGTAGCCCGGCCACCTCCGAAGACTTCGCCTATGGCCCCGGCGACCCCCTTTTCTCCTTCCCAGGACTGCCCAAAGACTTGCTCCACACGACGCCCTGCTTCATCCCTTACCACTAGGCCCTTGGTAGACACCCTTACCTTTCCCCTCCCTCGGTCAACAGGCAATAGATTAGGCCCCAGCTGTGGCCCCCAGTCTAGGTGGAGGGAGGAAGCGGGAGCTTTAAAGGGATGAGGGATTCCTGAGCCGCTTGTCAGGTCGCTGCACCCTCTCTGCGGCCGCCTTGGTCTGTTTCTCCAGCCCTCAGTTCTGGGCCCCTCCTGCTCGCCCCTGGACGGCCTTTCCTTTTGCACTTTCTGAACTCCACAAAACCTCCTTTGTGGCTGGCTCACAACTGACCCCAGCCACCACTTCAGTGTGATTTAGAAAAGGGACAGATCAGCCCCTGAAGACGAGGTGAAAAGTCAATTTTACAATTTGTAGAACTCTAATGAAGAAAAACGAGCATGAAAATTCGGTTTGAGCCGGCTGACAATACAATGAAAAGGCTTAAAAAGGAGAGACAAGGCGCGGGCTTCATGCATTATGGATCCCGCCCCCCACCACTGCAGGCTCGCTCTAGGAAGAACGGAGACTCTTGCTTAGCTATTCAGGCACCAGGCTGGAGAGTACTTTAATTTATTCAAGATGCTTCATTCATATGAAAATGTATTTTTGTACATAAAGAGTTTATTCTATTATGAGCTATCAAAGTTTACATTTTGTACTGCAGATACTTCGTGTAAATAAAAACAAAGTGAAAAATAAGTCACTGAGTTTCTTGTCTAATGTTAGTGTCTCCGGGGCTTTTCTTGCTTTCCCTCAGTGGATGGACCACTAAAGTGAAACACTATCCTGCCCACCTTCAAGCCCTCCAGTCTTGTTTCAAAAACAATTAAAAATAAAACGCACCTGACTTCCACCAAGAAATGGATAAAGACAGACTAGGGCATTTGGGATCTATCATTTCCTTTCAGTTGTAAACACAAGGGAGATCTTTCAGGCTCTGCATAAGCCAATTAAGACTTTTTAGTAGGGAATTAGCCCCGGATACACAGCTACCTGTAGAGGTGGGGGGAGTGGGAGAGTCTTTCTTTTGAGGAACTCTACATCAGCTGGCTCTGTGTTTCAAAGAGAGGGGATTAGAAGGATCAATACAGTGTGACCACTGGCTAGGAAGCCCCAGTGCCAGGTGGGCCTAGGCTAGGCAAACAGAAGGGTCCACTCTTATAACAGCCTATTTAGAGGGGGAAATTGATTTGTAAACAATGCCTCCAAGTTGCTGTCCATCCAGACTGGGTTTGCCCTGGCTGTGAGGTGTGGGATGAATTATGCCAGTGTGGTGTCCTGAGTGGGGCATGCAGCTGCGTTAAGATTGTAAGCTAGGGTGTCTGAGCCCCACAACACACACATATCCCCCACTGAGTCACAGTGGGGGGGGGGAGGCATTCAGAGAGAGGGCTTGGGTGCTGAGCTTGCTCAGCCTGTCCTCAGGGGTGATAGCCAAATCTTTCATTTGCTGCCAGAGAAATCAGCCACTCAAACTCAGTGGGGATTTTCTTGGCTGTAGTGTGTTTGTCTGTTGTCTGACAATTAGCTAACAGTGCTGCCAGTAGCAGCTTTTGTTTTGAATTTTAGAATATAGATAATTACAAGAGGTAGTTCCTAAATGCTGTCACTGACTGTTTACCCAGCTCACAAGTTACCCTACACTAAGACAAAATTTTTTCCCACTGGGTGTTCCTTTTCATGAAGATAATTATTTAGTGGCAAGGTGGGGGTGGGTGGGAATGGGTTGAGGAAAATGGATTCTATAGTACTATAATAACTCTATTCCTATAATATTAGAATGACTCTGACCCAAGGGCCAGAGTAAGGCCACTGACAGTATATTCCCCTTGTGGAGGGGTTTGCCCTCCTCACACACATTGTGATAAGTCAGGACCACAGGGTCATATGCTGGGTCCCCACAGGCATCAGTCAGCCCAGCCATAGGCAAGGCAACCTCCTTCAGATAAAAAGGCTACTTTACAGAAGATTCTGGAAAGACAGATGCCTTCTGTAATTGTCCAAAGCAGAGATAGCGAGTCCTCCAAGAAAAGCTCCTGAAGTTTGGTGGGCTGAGAATAGAATCACTTCTGCTAAAATCTCCAAGGAAAGAGTTGTATCTCTAAAATGACCCAGCCCAGGCTCCCACTCTACTGCCTGTCTCAGAATTCATTCAGTCTACTAGCTTTGCATTTTCTTAGAGCAAAAGGCACGAGCAGTCTGCATTAGATTTCCTGCTCTCATATATAGGATGTTTGGGAATGATTCCCTCTAGCTTTCTGAGGGGCCCAGGCTGGGTCTTAGAGAGGGGCAGGCCTCCATGGAGAGTCATCAGCCATAATCTAAGTACACAGGTCTGGGACAGAGGAAGAAAACAACATTCTGTGTTTATCATTGTCCAAAATCCTTGAGGAAAGCATCAGCAAACAGCTGGTGTAGGTGCTCAGCTGCCGATGCCCGGTCAGCACTGAAAACCATGGGGGAACACCGTGACCACTGTCATTCCCTAGTTGGTTGCCACAATTGACTCACAACTCAAGGTGCAAGACCCAGAGACCCTTCCCATAAAGAAAAGTCTTTAACAACATTGGTTTTAGAGGCAACTCTGTGCTTGCTGTTTAATACTCTTCTCCTAAGAAAGCAAGCATATACATGCAGCCCTTGGAGCTCTCAAATAGGAAAAAAGAAGGAGGGCAATTTAAAATGCCCCAGCTCAGGGGCCTCTTTCTTCCTTCAGCAACTTCTCATTCATCCTGAAGGCAAGGAGGGAGTTATTAAAATATCCTAATCAATGAGAGAGCATAGGTCTTCCTGCTGACAGTCAGGCTTCCCTATCCTTAACCAAATTTTCACCAAGCAATCGGCAGGCATTTCAGAGGGCTTATTTATTCTCTCCCTTGATCTCTTCACTTGTTTTTGTCCTCGTGTAATGTATATATCTTTATACACTGCTTGCAAGCCTTTGAGAGCCAAGGGAAGGGAAGATTAGGATGAAATAGTATGAAGACATGTGACTCTTTATCAAGCCCTTGCTATGTGCTAGGCACCTTTCTAGGCACTGGAGTGATCGAGACAGACAATGTCCCTGACCAAAAGGAGCTTACACACTAGTGAGTAGAGACAACAAATTTGGGAAAGATTGTGGTAAGTACTGAGGAGGAAAAAAAAAATCAAACTTGGTAAAGATGAAATTTCAGGGTGGAAGAGAGATGGCTCTTTTATAAAAGATGGTCAGGGAAGGTCTTTGAATGAGGTTATAGGAAAGGAGGCCTGAATGAAGAGAGGGAGGGAGCAAACCATGCCTGTGGTGGGCATAGGGACATCCTTGGGAGAAGGTCCAGCAAGGGGAAAGCCCTGGCCATGCACATTGTACTGAGGGCCAGCAAGGAGGCTGACAGAGCTGGAGCAGAGGGCATGAGCAGGCCCAGGGGAGAGCGAGACGGGGCAGTGCCATTCACCTTGAGCCTTGTAAACTATTATAAGGGCTGTTTTGTTTTGTTTTGTTTTCCTCAAGGTGATTGCAGGCTTGAAAGCAAAGGAGTGATAGGAATGATAGGAATTGCCCTGTACTTTCAAAGGCCACACTGGTTGTGACATGGATGATAGACTTTAGGGGCCAGGGCAGAATCTGGGACCCAACCAAGCATCTGTACACCAGTCCTGGAGAAAGGCAGATAGCAGCAGAAGTGATGAACAGTGGGCAGAATCAGGACACAGTTTGAAAGTGGAAACACCAGGATTTGTTGTCAAGTATGAAAAGAGAGGAGTGAAGAATGACTTCGAGAATTCGGATCAGGAGCAGTGAGGACCGAGAATCCGGCCCACAAATTCCTCTACAAAGACTGAGGGAAATAGTTATCTTTGCCTGAAGTTAGCACCCAAAGCAAAACGGAAACACAAGTCTCTGTGTCCATAAGATAAAGCCAGTTTGGTGCTCAAGAGGACCATCACTTTGTCCAGATTGGGGCCTAAGCAAAATGCCTCAAAGAAAATTCATAATGAGGGGAGGGGAGGGGTGGGGCTTGTGATGTCATGGGCAGTGCCCTCAGTAACACTTCTGTCATCATCGCCATCTCAGCTAACACTTACAGAGCACTTACTCTCTGTTCTGCACACTGTTTTAAACACACTGCACACATTTATTCATTTAATTCTCACAGCCCATGAGGTTGAGTATCATTATCTTTATTGATGAAGGAAGCAAGACGCACTCAAGTAACTTGCTTAAGACTACACAGCAAGTAAGCTATGAAGCTGGGATTTGAACCCAGATAATCTGATCTAGCATTCCTGCTGTTTCATAGACTGTCACTCAAGAAATAACAATGAAACCAAGCAAGAAATGTTATGAGCCACAAGCTTAGCTGTGAGGCCCAGACCGATCCAGGAGTAAGCTGGATCATAGCAGAAGGCAGAGCCAAAGCTGCCATGTGGGGCCTGGGGCTGAATGGGGAAAATAGCACATTTCCCCCACTCCTCTGACTGAGGTAGGTGAGAACTAGCTTCAGAGGGCTTAAGGGTTAAGCCTGAGTTGTCTGGCAAAAACCTTCACTGTCAGTTTGCAGGGCATCCCCTTAGCAAAAATCAATTTCTTTGCCAATGCATATCTGCCTAGAAAGTCCTGTAGGTCTTACCGCAGCCTAGACTTCCTTTAGAAAGTATTGCTGGGGTTGCTCCAACCTCAGACAAGCAGGAGATCAAAGCCCTAAGTTCAACATCAAAGAGACTAATGTTGAAGATTTTAAACTAGAAGATGTGCTTGGTGAGTTTTACCAATGGCCTGCAATGAGCATAAACCAATAATATGATCAGGTACATGTCACTTTAGGAGCTGTCACTTGCTAGAGAGACTCAGGACAAACACTCAAGCACTGAGCTTACCTGCTGCTTGCTGGGCTGATGGCCAGGAGCCAGGCAATCCTGGAGGCAAGATGCCCAAACTGGATATTAGAGTTTCAGATGGCTGAGCTTACGACATCCTTTTTGGTAGGGACACGGCAGTACTGGTTGCCTGCTAAGGTCACTCTCTAGTGGAGGCAAAGCCCTCTGTGTTATTGACATCTGCTGGCCTTAAGAGTAAGGGCCATGTATCCAGATAATGCCAAGGTGGTCCCAAGTCATTAAGACACAAGAAAAAGATAGAAGCCAGAGCATTCACTGCTTTATGAACTCAGATTTGATCTTCACTCTCTAAAGAGGCTGCAGCTGGCTCATAATAATTTCTGCTTGAGTCTGTTAAGTTAAGCTCACCTTGACACAGCCTAAACAGCTATTGTACATGGGCTTGGTGGATTGTACTGTTGTTCACAGTTGTCGGTTCCCTCCCCACATTTAATAGCTGTTCTACATAAGCTAATGATCTTTCCCATTCTAAAGGCTGATCAGGACCTGGCTTTGGCCAATGGGCTATAAGCACACAGAGCTATGCCACAAACAAGTGGAAGCTTTTGTTACACTTCCGTGGTTTGTCTCTGTCTCCACCTTTGCTTTCCAGATTCTGCTTTCTGCTTGAAGACAGCAGAACTGAGAAAGTGGCCACCCCTTCAGCTTGAGCCCCTAATGAGAACTACGTGCTCAAATCCTTATCTTAACATCTGCTTCTGTGAGAACCCAAAAACCAAGGTAGGCCACATCTTAAATCTATTCATAGCCTTCTCCTCAAAGACACCAGTAAAAGCATTCTGTGCCAAAGAAAAACTGTACCTGGCCCTTCCTAGAACTAAATCCAGATGCTTGGTTCATACACTGACTCACCCCCTCCATATCACCTAGGCTTGAACCACAAGAGCCTTCTCATCACCCCCCCCAAACATAGGAGGGCCTTTCATGGTTCTAAATCTTCTACACAGTTGTCTCCTATCTGGCTACATCCCTGACTCATCCATCAAATTGCAGCTTCTCCATCATCTCCTCTCTGAAGCTTTCTCAGACATCCTAGGCATCCTAGGCAGACTTAGCCGCTCCATCCTCCTCTGAGAATGTGTCAGTCTCTCAGGAATCTCCAGAATGACAATCAGATGACTGGTGGTTGGGTGTCTCTACATAGCTTTAAGACAGGAACTGAGCTCCAGAAAGACCAAGGCATGAATAGAGAATTGTGATTTTCAACTCCACCTTCCAACCTCTAGGGAGGGAAGAGGGGCTAAAGGTTGAATTGATCACCAATGGCTAATGATGTGATCAATAATGTCTATGTAATGAAGTCTCCATAAAGAACAAGTTTTGGATGGGCTTCTGATTAGCTAAACACATGGAGAGCGGCACTCCTGGAGAGGGCGTGGAAGCTCTGTGTCCCTCCCCTCATACCTCACTCTGTGTATCTTTTCTTCCTAGTTATTCATCTATAGCTTTCAAAATATTACTTATAATCAGTAAATGAAAATAAATTGTTTCCTTGAGTTCTATGAGCCACTCTAGCAAATTCATCAAACCCAAGGAAAGAGTCACAGGAACTCCAATTTATAGTCGTCAGTCAGAAACATATAGCTCATAGCCTGGGAGTTATGATTGGCATCTGAAGTGGTGACAGTCTTATGGGACTGAGCCCTCAACTTCTGGGCCTTAATGCCATTCCCAAGTAGATAGTATCAGAATTGAATTGCACTAGAGGACACCCTGCTGGTGTCTGCTGGAGAATGCACTGTAAAATTGATTGCTGGTGGGGAAAATCCCCACACACATTTTGGTGAGCAGAGCCGAAGTGTTGTACTGAGTGACTATGAGAATAGGGGAGAAAGGAAAGAAACCTTGAATTAAAAAAAAAGTCCTTAAGAGATATGATGTCAGATGACAGTTTGAATGTACACAAAGAAATGAAGAGTGAAAGAAATGTTAAAAAATAAAAGTAAAAGACTCTTTTTCCCCCTAATTTTAGGTCACTTTAAAAGATAATTGAGGCTGGGCATGGTGGCTCACGCCTATAATCCCACCACTCTGGGAGGCCAGGAATTTAAGATCATCATAGTGAGACCCTCATCTCTACAAAATTTTTTAAAAACTAGCCAGGCATAGTGACATGTGCTTATTGCACTTATAGGCCTATAGTCCCAGCTTCTCAGGAGGTTGAGGCAGGAGAATTATTAAAGCCCAAAACTTTGAGGTGTGTTGACGCCACTGTACTCTAACCCAGGAAATTATATATATATAACACACACATACATATGTGTACATATATACACACACACACATATATATATATAATTGGCTGTGTAAAATAAAATACGTATTAATGTATTGTGGAGCTTATAACATATGTAAACATAAAGTATATGACAAAAATATTCCTAAAACTTGGAGGGAGGAATGGGCGGTACACTCTGATAAGATTGTTTCACTTTACATAAAGTGGTATAATATTCTTTGAAGGCAGATTCAGATGAGTTAGCAATATAAATTGTCAACCCTAAGTGAACAAAAATATTAAAAGAGATATAATTAATAAGCCAAAAGTGAAAATAAAATGAAATTAAACAACACACTTCTAAATAACCCATTAGTTAAAGAGGAATTCACAAGATAAATCTGAAAATATTTTTAATTGAATGAAAAGGAAAATTAAAAATTCATTCATTTCAGAATTTATGGGATGCTGCTAAAACAGTGCTTTGGGAGAACTTTATTAGAAAAAAAGATTTGTACTCAATAATATAAATTTCTTTTCTTTGCTTATTTTTTATTTTTATTTCTTTGCTTTTTTGTTGTTGTTGTTGTTGTTGAGACAGAGCCCCACCTTATGCCCTGAGCAGAGGGCAATGGCATCAGAGCTCACTGCAACCTCAGACTTGGGCTGTGGGCATCCCGCTGCCTCAGCCTCCAGAAGTCACTGGGATTACAGGTGTCACCTCAGGCCTGGCTGGGTTTTTCATTTTTTTAGGAGTTGGGGGTCTCATTCTAACTCAGGCAAGTCTTGAACTTCTGAGCTCAAGCAATTCTCCCTCCTCAGCATCCCACAGTGGTGGGGTTATGGGCATGAGCCAAAATAAGGAAAAACTTAAAGCTAGCAGAGAGAAGGATACACAAGGTTAGACAATTACGTTTGTGAACTTATCCTAGAAAATGTGCTACATACCTCATTGCTGAATATCACTACAGTTACCTTCAAAGTACTTCCCTTGGGAAGCTATGCACTGATGCCAGCACCTACTCTATCCTTCAAAGCACTTCTAGGACAAGTTCACAAACTTAATTGTCAGACCTCATATAACAACTCTGATGGCCATTCCAAAAAAAAAAAAAAGAGTTCCAAAATTGCTTTGAAAACATTACTGAACTAAGAGCTGATTTTAAAAAAAATACTCAATAAAATTGATAAACTTCTAACCAAACTAAGCAATACAAAAAGAGAAAAGACATAAATTACCCAAATCAGGAACAAAAGCAGGAACATTATTACAGACCATACAGACCTTACAAAGATAAGGGGGGAAACTCTACAAACAGCCAATACATTTGATTACTTAAATGAAATGAACAAATTTCTTCAGAAATTAAAAATTACCTTCATTTAAGAGAAATAGGTAATATGAATAAGAAATTTGTGATTAAATCCTTCCCACAAAGAAATCTCCAGGCCCAACTGGCTTTACAGAGGAATTCTATTGTGTTGATCAGCTTAGGTTGCTATGAAAAAAGTACCATAGCATACGAAGTGGCTTAGTGGCTAACAGAATGGAAATTTATTTTCTCACAGTTCTAGAAGCTAAAACCTAAGATCAAGGTTCTGGCTGACTTGGTTTCTAGTTAAGTTTTCTCTTCCTCGTTTGCAGATGGCCTTCTCACTATGTCCTCACCTGGACTTTTCTCAGTGCATTTGTGTGGAGAGAGAGAAAAGTGTAAGCATGAGTGTGAATCTAGATTCTCATAAGGAGAATTCTAATTAGACTTCTAATCCCATTGGATAGAGGCCCTAACTTTATAACCTCATTTAACCTTAATTACTCCATGAGAGGCTCCATTTCCATTTATAGCCATGTTGGGGGTTAGGGCTTCAACATACAAAGTTAGGTGGGGGAACGCAATTTAGTCCATAGCATGTATCCAATACTTGAGGAAGAAATTATATCAACGCTATTGAAAATTATTTTTTTTAGAAAAGAGGAGAGAACATTCTTAACACATCTTTTGTGGTTAACATTATCCTGATATCAAATTCAAAGACATTACAAGTAGAGAAATCTATAAGTAATGTTCTTCAAGAACATATATGTAAAAACCTCAACAAAATATTAGCAAATCAAATCCATCAGTACATAAAAAGGGTAAATATGTTATGGCTAAGGGCGCTTTATCCTAAGAATGCAAATTTGGTTTAATATCTGAAATTAACTAATGTAATACATACTCTATCAACATACTAAAAAACAATGTAATCACTATAATAGATACAGAAAAATCATCTGAAAAACTCCGACATCCATTTATGATAAAAATCTCTCAGAAAACTAGAAATTATTATCAACATGATACAGGAAATTTATGAAAGAAATGTTCATATTATACTTCACCATGAAAGACTGAATTAAGTTTTCTCCTTAACATCAAGAGCAAAACAAAGTCTGCCCTCACCACACCTATTCAACATTATATTGAAGATCCTGCCAGTGGAATAAATCCAGGAAAAGAAATAAAAGGCATACACATTTGAAAAGAAGAAATAAAGCTGTCATGATTTGCAGATAGATCCACTGAAGCACGTGGATTGCTTGAGCTCAGAAGTTCAATCATCTACATCTACCGTTTTGAAAAACAAGAATAAAGTTGGACAATGTGCACCCCCTGATTCCAAGACAGTGTGATACTTATGACAGAATAGACTCAGAGATCAATAAAACCAAATAAATAATCAATGACACCAAGTAAATAAATAAACCCACATATATAGTCAATTGATTTTAGACAAAGGTGCCAAGGTAATTCAATGGAGACATCATCGTGTTTACAATGAATGGTACTGAGACATCATTGGATATTTATGTGCAATAAAACAAACCTCAGTCCATCCCTTATAATATATACAAAATTAACTCAAAAGGTAAGACTTAAAATTATTAAACTTTCAGAAGAAAACATGGGGAAAAGATCACTGTGACCTTGAGTTAGGCAGAGTTTGGGGGTTTTTTGGTTTTGGGGGGGTTTTTTTGAGACACAGTTACACTCTGTTGCCCTGGTTAGAGTGCTGTCATAACAGAGCTCACAGCAAACTCAAACTTTTGGATTCAAGTGATCCTCTTGCCTCAGGCTCCTGAGTAGCTGAGATTACAGGCATGTTCATGACACACAGCTAGTTTTTTCTGGTTTTGGTAGAGATGAGGTCTCGCTCTTGCTCAGGATGGTCTCGAACTTCTGAGCTCAAGCAATCCACCTGCTTCGGCTTCCCAGAGTACTAAGATTACAGGCGTGAGCCATTGTGCCCAGCCAGGCAGAGATTTCTTTTTTTTTTTCTTTTTTAAATTATTTTTTATTAAATCATAACTTTGTACATTGATGCATTTATGGGGTTCAGGGTTCTGCTTTGATATACATTGTGAAATGCTTACATTGAACTAAGTAACACATCCATCACAATTATACTCATTTCTTAATAGTTTTGAAATGTACCATTGTATCTTGCACATGAGGTCACCCCAAACATCTTCCCTCCTCCCCTTCTCTTCCCCTCTCTCCTCTTCTTTTCTACTTTCTGGACTATAGTTATGTTTTGCCATTGGTATGAGTGTATAGGTGATTATATATTGATTTCATAGTAGTATTAAGTAATTGGATACTTTACTAAAAAGAATATGTTCCAGCTCCATCCAGGTAAACATAAAAGATGTGAAGTCTCCATCTTTTTATGGCTGCATAGTACTCCATGGTGTCCATATACCACAATTTGTTAATTCAATCATGGGTTGATGGGCACTTGGGCTGTTTCCATGTCTTGGCTATAATGAATTGGGCTGCAATAAACATTCTGGTGCAAATGTCTTTGTTGTAAAATGATTTTTTATTATCTGGGTATATACCTAGTAGAGGAATTACAGGATCAAACGGTATGTCTACTTTTAGTTCCTTGAGTGTCCTCCAAACTTCTTTCCAAAAAGGTCACATTAGTTTTCATTCCCACCAGCAGTGTAGAAGTGTTCCCTTCTCTCCCAGGCAAAGGTTTCTTTAATAAAACACAACTGGCATGAACCATAAAAGAAAAAAAATCAATAAATTAAATTTTATCAACAATTTTAAATTTCTGCTCTTCAAAAGACATTATTAAAGAAGTGAAAAGATAAATCATAAGCTGGGAGAAAATACTTGCAAAACATATAAAGAACTTTTGCAAGGATAAGAAAACAAACAACCCAACTCAAAATCTGACCCAAAAAACAAAATTGGAGCCTCCACCAAAGAAGAACTAAATTTAGCAAATGGGCATGTGAAGGTGTGCTCAGCACAATTAGGCATTAGGGAAATAAATACTAGTCTGGGCAACGATGAGATATCATGACTCCACAATTCTTAGAATGCCTAAAATTATAACTACTGGCAATACCAAGTGCTGACTCGAATTCAGAGCAATTAAAATCTGCATACATTCCTGGTGGGAGTATAAAATAGACAATCACTTTGGAAGAGGCTGACTGTCCATTATGAAGTTAAATCCACATTTACCATGCGGTACAATAATCCTACTCCTGGGTATTGATATAACAGAAATAAAAACATGTTCCATGCAAAGATCTTTATGCAAATGTTTCTATCAGCTTTATTCACGCTGTCCCAGGTGAGCCCAGGTGTCCATCAACAAAATTGATAAGGTAATTATTCTACACCCAATTAAAATAAATTAATTGATACATGCAAAAACATAAATGAATCTCAAAAGCATTATGCTATGTGAAAAAGAATCAGATTCAAAGGCTAAATCTTGGATAATTCCATTTATATGATGTTTAGAAAACAGGAAACTATAAGGACAGAAATCAGATTAGCTATTTCCACGGACAAGAGGGGAAGAAGATTAATTTAAAATGGAGCAAGAGAGAATTGGGAGAGTGATGGAAATGTTCCATGTCTTGATTGGGATGGTGGTTACACAATTTGTTGATACTTACATTACTGTACATCTTAAAAGGGTGAACTTTATTATATGGGAGTTGTACCAATACACCCGACTTAAAGTGTACAAAATGCTTAGGGGGTGTGTGGGGACTCCTACGTACTCTTCTTTTTCCCTGTGACTGCCACCTGGACATGATAGCAACCCAGCTTCAGTCATGAGGATAATGACTCCCCAGTACTTCTGAAAGGGTTTCAGCTCCAGTCCATGAAAAGGTCAGTATAGAAACTGAGAATATTCAGTAACTTTTATAGCAATTTAAGTAAGTAATATTGTGTCTGCTATTTCTAATAATAAAATACTTCAGGCTTGTATTTTGTATGCCTTTCAGGGATTTTTTCCCTTTACTTCCTCAGAAATTCATTATAGACAAAAGAAATATCATCTATAATGAATTGAAAATGTGAAAAAATGAGCCCTTGGGTGGTGCCTGTGGCTCAAGGAGTAGGGCACCGGCCTCATATACTAGAGGTGGTGGTTTCAAACCCAGCCCTGGCCAAAAACTGCGAGGAAAAAAAAAAAAAAAAGAGCCCTTGCCCACATAGAGTTGGAGAAATGCTGCCCTAGGGGATGGTGAACCAACTTGGAAGAAACCTGCATCCCTGAATGACTGCCTGGAGCAGAGCCGCCTGGCAGCCTGGATTCTGCCCTCAGATTACTACATGCATAAGAAGCAAACTCTGTTCTCTATGCCAATGCTTCACTGTGTCTCTCTATTATAGAAGCCATACCTTACCTTTATTGCTTGGGACCTGCACAAGAACATGCTATTTGCTGATTGCAGGCCAATGCTTTAATCCCAAGAAGAGCGAGAAGCAACATCTTTTTGGAGAGAGAAATATGCGAGGAAAGCAAGCCAGTTGAGCATTACTTTTTATACCACAGAAGTGCCTACAAAAGAGAACTAAAGTTCTCACTTTTGCAGGGGGGTATAGAGATGGAGGAATGGAGCTATTCTAAGAGTCTGCAAGTCCCCAGCAAGAATTGGCCTTCCCCAGCTGCTTGTGGGAGGAGCAAGTCTTCCACCAGCAAGTATAGTCACGTGCTGCTTAGCAGCTGGGACACCTTCTGAGAACTGCATTATCCAGCGACTTTGTCATTGTGCAAACATCATAGAGTGCCCTTACAACAACCCAGGTGACAGAGCCCACTGCACACCTAGGCTGTCTGGCATAGCCTTCTGCTCCCTCCCAGGCTACTGACCTGCACCACGTTACTGTACTAAAGGCTGTAGAAAACTGTAACACACTGGCAAGTATTTGTGTTTCTAAATGTATCTATACATAGAAGAAGTACAGTAAAAACAGTGTTATAATCTTATAAGACCACCATCACATATGTGTCCCATCATTTATTAAAATGTCCTTATGCCACACACAAATGGAAGCTGCTTGAACAACTCCAGCTGCATCAGAAAGATGGCTTTGGGGCCAGCCTCCCTTTTACAAGGCCAAATCTTATTGAAAGTGCTTGGGCAATGTATCTCACCAGTCCAGTTCTGGCAATTCCTGGTTGTTAACTTCATTTTGCCTCAGTCTCCTCGTCTGAAAAGGGAGGATAATGACAGGGACCACCTATATCATAGAGATTGTCAAGGTTTCAATAAGTAATTTATGTAAAGAACTAAAACCAGGCCTGGCTCATTGAAGGAGCTTGATAAATGGTAACCATTGACTAATTTAGCTGCAAGCCAATTACCCTTTGTAATGAGATGATATTTCTGTGGTCACCAGATGGTCCCTACAGTGCTGAAGGCAGTAGGCCTTAGATACAAACCTGACTGATGTAACTTGATTCTACTGCAGCAATTTCAGTCGAGGAGCCAATGCTATATGTCTAATGTAAACCGTGATTAGAGGTCTAAAGGGGGATATACCAAGTGATGGCCTGGTTCAAGCCTAGATTCAAACCTCACTGCCTTCAAGAACTCTTCACATTGAGCAGGAGTACACAAGTGTGGTGCTTTCTAGTTTACAAAGCAATTTCACATCCATCATCTGACATTAGCTTCACGGTGGCCAGTGAAGTAGAAGGGATTATTGTATCTGTAGCACAGATGAGGCAAGGGGCTCAGAGGTTAAGTGGCTTACCCAAGGTCACAGGTTAATGAGAGGAGAAGCGGGCTCAGAGCCGCATCTGGTTCCACGTCCATTTCTTTTCCAGCCAGCCTCACCTGACCCAGAGTACACCTCCACATCACAGTCATTTATATATCACGATTTGTAACCAAGCTAACGATTAACAATGGTAAGTCTATGAGTAGGTTGAGCTACATTAAATTGCTGATATTTGAATTATAAAAATGGTGATTTCATATCGTTCAACCTAGTAATTAATACTTAGTTGGAGTCTTACCAGGAGTTAGGCACCAAGCCAAGCACTTCAAATTAACCCTCTTATCTGCATTTAGGGATGAGGAATCCAAGGCCAGGACTGCAAAGCTATGCAAAGTGATGGCAGCAGGATTTAAATCTAGGATCTGAGCCCAGGGCACAAGCACTTAAGCACTACACTGCCCCACCAATTCATTCCTCAACAAGAAAACATGAACTCCTAAGACAGAAACCACATCTTAATCCCCCATATAATGCTGTGTGCAACACTTGGTATTTATTCATTCATTACATAAATTTGAAGGTCTCCTACGCTTCTTGTTGTGACTCACTCAATTCTCCATGTATCTCAAGCATTTTTACATGTCTTGTGAACAGACACATGGACTGCTTTCTGTTCTTTTCAAATGCATTTGCATGTCAAACAGCTCGGAAGATAGAGATGGTATCTCTCTCCAGAGGGAAGGGCAGGTAGACTGTCCATTATAAAAGATTTAGATTCCTTAAGCGCAGGGTCCACTCCTGTAACTCACTGAGTGTGCAGGTATCATCTGGCCCCCTTTGTGTTGCTCTGTGGAAATCAGGGCTCAAGAAACCATTACAAAGATGCTAATACTCGGGTTACTGCTACTGCTGTGAGAGATAAACCATCCTTCATCTCTGACCCAAGAGTCTCCTATCTTTTAGCAGCAAGAAATGGTAGCAGGTTAACTTGTTAGCTTTCAAGTAGCTTTCAAATCTCAGACTCAGGGTTCTTAACAACATTATGTGAATAATGGCCAAATGAATAACATGAAGGAAGGCATGTAGTGAGCACTCCCTGTGCACAGGGCTCTGTGTCCCAAACATCCTCACAGTGTCTCTCTGGGAGCTGTGGCTGCCACTCACAGATAGCCAATGCAAGCAAGTATCCAAGAGAGTGAGTCTGATCTCCCTGGGTTGTCCCTGATCTGCAAGATAGCTATGTTGGCACCAACATCTGTTGGTTTTTTAGTTTTTTAGTTTTTTTTTTTTTTAAAAAGCAGAATCTCACTTTGTTGCCCTTGGTAGAGTGCTGTAGCATCACAGCTCACAGCAACCTACAGCTCTTGGGCTTAGGCGATTCTTTTGCCTTAGTCTCCCAAGTAGCTGGGACCACAGGCACCTGCCACAACACGCAGCTATTTTTTGTTGCAGTTTGGCTGGGGCTGGGTTTGAACCTGCCACCCTCAGTATATGGGGCTGGTGCCCTACTTACTGAGCCACAGGCAGTGCCTGGCACCAACATTTGTTAAGGACCTACTGTCTGCCTAGCTCCAAACTTCTAAATTACACAGTGTCTATCTATTGTAAATGGTTACTGAGTAAAGGGTCCACTCACCTATTCAACAAATACTTACTGAAAGCATATATATGCCCAGCTCTGTTCTAGGACTTAAAAGAATAAGACAGGGACTGGTGCCTGTGGCTCAAGGAGTAGGACACCAGCCCCATATACCAGGTGTGGTAGGTTCAAGCCTGGCCCTAGCCAAAACTGCAAAAAAAAATAAAAAGAATAAGAAAGAGAAGAAAGACCTCTACTCTCACAGAGAAAGAGTCAGCAAACAAGCAATGACATAGGTAAGCAAGAAAATACCAGAGAGTGAAAAAAGCTCCACGTTGATTTAAAGAAGAAAGTATGCTAAAGTGTGAGTGGAAAGCACTTAGGAGTGATATCAGGAGAGGCCTTTCAGAAGAGGGGACATCTCAGCTGACCAGCATCGCTAAGACCTGGGGGACAAGCACTCCAACTTCCCATCTGTTAACAGCTGGGAAGCCCAGTGGGAGGAGCCCAGTGATGGAGTAGGAGCAGTGAAGGTGACAGCAGAGCCAGGTGCATGTCACATGGGCTTTATGAAGGCCTACGGATGTTTCCTGTCAAAATGACAGAGGGCATGACCGAGCTCTCCAGACAGAACCGTCCACCACAGTAACAAGGATGGCCACACAGGAAGTGCTCCATCCTGCACCACGAGCTACTTTACTGTGGCAATTCTGTAACCCGTAAGGCTTCCTGCTTGTCACTGCTTGCTGAATAAAACCAAGTAATTTAGGTAGTGTGGCTCTCCAGAAAATGAATATTTAACAAAATTATACACATCATGGAGTTTGGGTTTTTTAAGGGTAGAGCTTCTGCAACACCCAGCTGAGTTCAGTTGGCATGAGCTCTTGCAGAAAACTCTATCACAGAGATGGCTTGAAGAACAAAAGCAGGAGTCCCCCATGATTAAGGGCTATACAAGGCCACTGACATGTGAGGGGCTCTGTCAGACCTCAGAGGAGGGGCCGGGAACAACTTTGCAGGTGTGCATGGAGTCTGGGGTTTTTAAGGAAGGGAAAGGGTAGGGGTGAGAGACTGAGGAGCCCTTGCAGATCAGAGCACCTCCCAGAACCACTTCTTTTAATGGAGGTAAAAGAAATACTGCAAAAAGGAAAATCCAACAAATAAGGATGCAAACAAACCTTTTTTAATTACCACAACAAACCTCTAGGTACTCAAACCCGGAGAAAATGACTCAGCAGAGAAGAGCAAAATGACAGCAAGAAGAAAGTGTTACGTACTGAAAATGGTTATTAAGACTCTACAAGTGCACAGAGCTTGCTAAAATGCGAGGGGGTGATGCAAAAACTAGCTATGTGTAAAAAAATCACTCGTGGAGCAATTAGAGACGTCAAGAGTAGTTCAGAGAGAGTGAAATTACAGGTGTTACAAAGTTGCTTATGTAATTAAAACATTTTGAAATGAAAAGTCTCTCCTGATTTCAAAATTGGAATACAAGTTTTGAAGAAAACATATTTTCCAGAACCATCAAGAACTAAAATATCAGCATCATCTCCACCGAGAAGTCAATCATCCTGCCTGAGCAACCCTCTTGCAAAGAAACCACAAGAGGTATTAGAAATAAAAATTACATTCATTAGCCCTTGAATGTCCTTAAGCATTTCTCTCTGCTATAGCCAGCAGTTTTAATAAGTCGCCCTGTCCAGATTCCCCTAATGATACGCTTTCTACATAAAAAAGGGCTTGTGAAACCTAATTCCTCTGACAGAAGTGAGCTCGGGTCTCTGAAGCAGCGAAGATTTCAGATTTCCGCCGGGCTTCCTTGCACCTGCCCTTGCAAGGCATGAGGTTTTGTGTGCAGAAGCCTCCAGGGGGTTGAAATTTAGCCCTGTCCATGTAGCAGGAAGGTCAGCCGAAGTCACTGGGTCCCAAGACACTGGACTTCAATCTCCGACCAAAAACAAAACATCAAAACACTTCTATTCACGGGGACGTGCTTAGCAGGGCGCTGGCATTTACAGATGTAACGCAGCACCGGGAGGCTGGGAGCAGGGGCTCTGCTTAGAAAGTCAATTGTTCTTCGGAGATCTGACAACCTCTATCAGATCTGTGTCAGCCCGGCTCCAGCAAACATGCAGAGAAAGCCAGCCTCCTCCAGGCTGGGCCCCGGCTGCCACCTGATACCTGAATGAAGAGCAGAGCCAGCAAAATCCAAACTCCTTTCGGGACATCTGCTTCTGTGGGAAATGGTTTTTACTTTCTCAAAAAACATTAATGTGGGAGAAAATTAATTTTCAATTAGCTTTTAAAGACTGATGTTACATACCTGTTAATTGGAACAACAGTCTTTTACAGGAAGGAAATCTTTGCTCCTCTAACTTGTGGATTTCTTAGTAAGGACTGTCCCATCTGGGCAGGCCTCTCAATTTGTATTATTGCTATAACAATGATCATTACAACAGTAGCCAAGCACTCTACTCCCAAAGCCTCAAACAGGGAGATATCGCTTCCCTCTTTTTGCAGAAAGGACACTGAGGCTGAGAATATTTTAGGGGCTTGCCAGAGGTTACATGGATGTAATTGGCAGAGCTTGGACTTGAAGCCAAGCCCTCAACCATGCTAGATCCTATCCTGGAGGGACACAACATCTGAAGTGAGGCTGCCAAGATGGAGAAGGGAACTTTTTTCTTTTTCTTTTCTTTTTTTTTTTTTTTTGAGTCAAATTCTTACTCTGGTGACCAAGCTTGAGTGCATTGGCATGATCACAGCTAACTGCAACCTTGGATTCCTGGGCTCAAGAGATCCTCCAATCTCAGCCTCTATCTTGCTAATTTTTTAAATTTTTTATAGAGATGGAGTCTCGATATGTTGGCCAGGCTAGTCTTGAACTGCTGGCCTCAAGCAATCTTCCCACCTAGGATTACAAGTGTGAGCCACCATATCTGGCTAAGAAAACATTATACAATTTTTTTTTTCCTTATAGAAGAGGAGCGATGTGATTGCTATAGTATATTTAGAAATACAGAGATGAATAAAAGCAAAGTAAAAATTATCTTTAATTCCATCACCTAAAAGTAATCACACTTTTCTTTTCATCAAAATAACTTTATTAAGGTATATGTGCAATTTGCAGGCAATAAACTGGCACAGATCCTTACTATAAGTTTGTTGAGTTTTGGCAATGACTATACCGATTTAGCCACCATTTCTATTGAGATACAGAGCATTTCTATTGCACCAGGAATTCACACATGTCCCTCCCATTGCCCCAAAGACCCATTGATTTGCTTTCTGCTACTTTAGTTTTATTGGTTCTAGAATTTCTTATAAATGGAATCACACAGTATGTGGTCTTTTGTGTTTCTGAATTATTCAGTATAATGTTTTTAAGATTCAGTCTTGCTCTGCATGTTAATGATTCATACTCTGGTTTACTAGCTAGTATTCCACTGTAGGTATATGTCACGATTTGTTTATCCATCACCTATTAGTGGACATTTGGGATGTCTCTGGTTTAGGACTATCATGAATAAGGCTGCTGTGAACATTCATATATACGTCTTTGAGTAGACGTTATCTGTTCACTGCCATTGAAATACATAAGAGTGGAATTACTGGGCCATGTAATAAGTATATATTTAACTTTATAAGAAACTGCCAAACTGTTTTCTAAAGTGCCTATACCATTCTACAGTCCTGCCAGCAGTACGGGAGAGTTATGATTGCGCCACATACTTGCCCAGACTCGATATTCTTGTCCTTTTTAATATTAGCCTTTCTGGTATGTGGGCCATGGTTTCTCATTACAGTTTGAATTTATATTTCCCTGATGGCTAATAATACGGAGCATTTTTTTTTTTCCTGTGCTTACTGGCCATTCATACATATCTGCTTTTGTAAAGTATCTGTCCAAGGTCTTTGCCCATTTTCATACTATTATTTTATTATAAACACAGAGTCAGTGTACAGTCAGATAAAAACAGCCATGTGGTCAATATTAGTTATCCTCCAGCACCACTATGAGGGAGACAACAGAAAGAAAGAGAAATCTAAGTAGCAATGAAAGATGTTTCTGAAACAAAATCCATGTGACATATATTTAATTTAAATCAGAGTTTTCCTGCTACTTATTTATTTTCCTTTGCCTGTTTCTGATTGGACTGTCTGTCCTCTTGGGGTTGGTCATAAGTGTTCTTTATGTGTCTAGACACAAGTCTTTTGTCAGATGCAACATCACAACTATTATCTTCCACTCGGGGGCTTACTTTTCATTTTCTTAACAGTATCTTTTAAAGAGTGGAAGGTTTTCATTTTTATGAAATCCAAGTTAATTTTTTTTCTTTCATCATTCAGGCTTTTTTCTTCATATCTAGGATATATTTGCTTACCCCAAATTGTAAATATGTTTCTCTGAGGTTCTTCTGGAAAGTGTATCATATTAGCTTTTACATTTAGGTCTATGATCTATTTTGACAGAGATCTCATTGGCATATTATAGCCTTTTTCTAAAAATATCTCACGTTCTTTTTCTATGGGGCAAACAGGGGTCTCAGGGAGGAGAAAGGGGAGCAATGAGAGGGTTCAGGAAAACCACAGCCCAAGCCCAACTCTCAGGAGAAGAGGCAGAGGGGGGAGGGTGTGCGAGTGGCTAGTTGTGACCATCTACATGGAGCCTGAGGGTAAGGCCAGGAAGGAACAGGATCCCAGGAGGGAAGGCCAAGGAAGAATATGGGATCCCACTGCAGAAGAGTTCACACCTCTCTCCAACCTCGCCTCAGACCTGTGTGGGAAGGTCCACACATAGGAAGACTTCAGGCTGTCTCCTCTCTCCCCACCATTTCTTCCCTCATCACCACTGGATCCACTTAGGTCCACTTGCCACCACTCATTCTCCAGCTGCCTTCCAAGCCTCTATCCCTGAGGCCCAGCCCCAATACAAAGCCTTTCCCAACTACGCTCCTGCAGTCAGCCAGCACTAAGCCAGCACTGAGGGTGCTGGTAAAGGGTATGCCTTGGTCAGGCCAAGCTGCTGACACTGGCCCTGGGCTCACACACCATCTGTGACATATAACAGGCATAGGAAGTACCCTCCTATGGGTTTTAGAAACTCCAAAGTACCTTCCTCAACGTTCTCTCAGGTGGTTCTCACAACCCCCCATATGGCAAGTAATCTAGCAGTTGCCCTAGTGTGGCAAGTTACCCATAGTAGATGTTCAGAAAGGGTTTCACATCTAGAAAATCTATGATTGCAGATGACTCCTGAGGTTGAAGCCCTAATGACCAAACTAAAGCCTTTCCTAACCCCTGCTTTCCTGTGGACACATGGTCACTCAAGGCTGGGCTTTTCCACTCTCCTGAACAGGGCTACTCCAGCTACCGCTGCAGAAGTATCCTGAATGCCTCAGCATGGCAAAACTGTAAATTCTGGGAAATATACTGGATTGGAATGTGGGTGGTGGCACTTGCTCAGGGACACCCCAGGCTTTTTCAGGCATCAACACTCTGAGTGATGGCAGCTTCATAACGAATAGCTCAGATTATCCTGATTTATACCCAGGAGTCACCTGGAGTAAGAACAAAAAGCTTCAGGGTAAGATCCAAGGTGAGTTCTCTGCAAACAGAGGTACCCCAGCCAGTGGGTGCTACCTTCCCCTGGACAGTGGAGAAGGGGGTGTAGAAATGCGGGATTTTTGCTGCTTGATCATAGCTGTGCTCTCTTGGATGAAATGAGGGGCTCAAACAGCTATTGAGAGCAAAGCCAGGGACAGGGCTGAAAGACCCCACCAGGGTAGGAAGGTAAAAGAACCAACTTGTCCTCTTTGTCTGTCCCTGTGCTCTACCCTGGGGCTCTCTTGGAAAGGGATGTCTTCCTCCAAGCAGAAATTGCAATAATAGAGTTTTCCCTCCTGAATTCCAATCCCAGCTGATCTCTACATTCTGATGTCACTTCCAGCTGCTCATCAGCGATTTGAGGCCCCTTGGTAAAGGACGCAGTCAGGAAAGAGGAATGCAGGAGATGTGAGAGGTGTGAGGTGAGGAGTGGACCAACAAGTTCCTTCTGGCTCTAATCTACAATGTACATATGTCCCTGCCTTCCCAAGTTACCTATCAGCCTGTGGCCCAGAGAGATTATTACATCCAAATCACAACAGCTCCCCTTCCTATCTGCTCATACAGAATGTCAGCAACCCCAATCCCAGGTACCCTTTTCCTGTGGTTGACATCTTTGGAGCGGTTTCTGTTTTCCTGAGTCCTGAGAGAATCTCAGCTGCTGTCCCCTGCCACATTTTGCCAAACAGCCCAAAAGACTCCCAAAGAGGGAGGCCCTGTCTGCTTAGTTCATTCCATAATTGACAGAGAGACTCCTTCCAGGGGTCTGCCTGGCCCATGAGAAAGAGATATGGGTGGGGTTTCTAATAAGATAGAGCCAATAGGGCGTCACTATCTTGCCTGCAACCCAGTCAGGAGGTGACAGCCTCTAAGAGAAGAGGGGGATGAAACACTACTGTCCTCATTCTCTATGTATGCATGTTGGATCCCTGTCCTAATGGAGCTGATGTCAAGGGCATGAGTTGGAGTCAGGTGAAGGTCAGAATAATGTGCACAAAATAAATCCCCATCCTCTGACCATGCACACCATTCCCCAACCCAGATAACAACCTCATCAGCTGCTGTCAGTGCAGAATCGCCCTCAACTGATAGAAGCAAGGGAGAGCTTGGGTGGCTACTCCCTTCCCTCGGGACTGCAGCCAATGACCAACCAACAAAGGCACAAGGTGAGGCAATCTTAAGGTACAATCCATACTCCAGAGCTTCCCATGGGATCAGGCTAAGGCTGGTCTTCAGCTGAACCCACAGAGGTGAGCTTTGCCCACCTCTTTCCCTTGCCTACCTTGTTCAAGTTTTACCTGGAACACTCATTTGATAAAGCACTTGCTCAAGAATCCCTCATTCAGGCTCTGCTTTCAGGAAAGGCAAACTAAAACAATTAACTGGTTTTACTTCCCCTAATGTCTACATTGACAGCAGGAGCTAACCGCACCCCCTCTTCGGGCCTCAGTCTCCCCACCAGTCAAGGGAATTATTAAGACACTTTGCTGTGCTCATATTCTGTCACCTATCCTGAGGACTCTGTGATCTAACAGGAACAAATGAGACTTTGTCCCCCTCCTCTGCAGAAAAGGGCTCCCAGAGTACACCATACATACTGACTCTCCTGGGCATCAGCATGCCTTCCACACCACCAGCCTTGATAGATAGTATTTCAACCAATTATTGGGGACGCTATATTTCTTACCTCAGAGTAAGAGGTCCCCTGTGCTAAAGGTAAGCATCTTTTTATACTCATTATTGACTATAGAGGGTGAAAACTTTCTGAGATACATCACTCCACAATAGACTTGATTTGGATGTCTAGAAAGCACAGCCTTCAATTGTATGCCTGTGAAATGCTATACCATAATTACAGTTTCTAGACACCTCTAATGACCCATTGTGATGCATTTGTAGAGCAGGTAGAGCCTATGCAGCCAGAAGCAGGTGAGACTGCTGCGTCTAGCACTTTCTCTCTGAGGGCAGAAACCCACCAGAAACAATCCACTACAGAGAAAAATCATGGGGGAAAAGCAGGTCTTATCGTCTAATACTTGTCACAAGAGAGAAGACAAATCCTGAATGTTTAAATTTTGTGGGCTAAAAATATCACTTTGAGAATGGAGAACATCTTATTGACTTATAGAAGGCAAATCAGTATAATTACTTTGGAAGACAATTTGACATTACCTTGTAAAATGCTATTCACCTATTACTTTGGGCCCAGTAATACAACTCCTAGTTATATATTCTAGAGAAACTTTTGTACCTGAGCATCAAGAGGTAAATAAAAGAAACATTGTTTAAGGTGCCCAAAGTGGAAATAACTCAAATACCCATTTTTCAGAATAGATTAAGTACACTGGGGTACCAGTACACAATAGAGCAGCAGGCATGAATACTGTTATGTGTATTATATATGTATTATAGCCATCAATACATACTTCAACGTGAATGAACCTTAGAACTATATAATATTAATGAAAAAAAGCAGGGGCAGAGGGATACCTACCCATCAGTAAAGGTGGTCATAGTGGGTTTAAGAGTGCCCCTCCCAAAAAACATGTCCAAGTCCTAGCTCCCAGTACTGGGAATGTAACCTTACTGAAAAATAGGGTCTTTGCAGATATAATTAAGGGTCTTGGGCTGAGATCATCCTGCATGTAGTGTGAGCCCTAAATCCAACTACCGGTATTCTTATTAGAAAAAAGAGAGGGAGATTTGAGGCACAAACATGCGGAAGAAGGCCAGGTGAAGACAGGCAGAGATTAGAATTGTGCTGCCACAAGCCAAACACCACCAGGGCCACCACCAGAAGCTGAGAGGGGCAAAGGAGGATTCTTCCCCAGAGTTTCACAGGGAGCCCAGGCCTGCCAACACCTTGATTTTGGACTTCTAGCCTCCAAAACAGTAAGAGATGAAATATCTGCTGTTTTAGGCCACCCAGCTTTGGTAATTTGTTATGGCAGCTCTAGGAAATGAATGCTCTAGATCTTAGGTTAGGTGCTAAGTTTCTGGGTACACATTTTGTGTTGTAACTTACCTAGAGCTTACACATGTTCTTTTTGCATAAAGCAAATATTATAAAGAGTTAAAAGAGCATATATAAGCAAAGCAAAAGTGAAGTCCCTGAGATATTTGAGGGATTTCATAGTGTCGAGTCTCTACTCTGTTCAGGGATCATGCCAACCACTTTATAGGTGGTATAATATTTCATCTTCAAAGCGGTCTTATGGTAAGTATGATACCAAAACTGAGGCTGGCAGGCAGTGAAGTACTTGTCTGAGGTAACAGCAAATAAGTGGAAGACCAAGGACTCAAATAAGGAGATGATCAATTTTCCAAGTCCAAGTCTTTCCCACCATAACACATGCCCCATGTCACACTCCTGAAACACCAAGGTCACCAGCTACAACTCCAGCAAAAAAGGGCAACACATACCTACTTTATCTCAGATTTCTTTCCAGGCAGAGCCAGATGAACTTCCTTTGAACTCGCCATTTTCACATGAATTATGCATCTAATGGACCTTATGTCTTCCAACTCATCTCCCCACGACCTGTGTAGATCATCTGCAATTTATCAAAATCACCCACTCCTTGATGCCAACCACAGTGCCACAGTGCAGGCAATATAGGACTCTAAGAGGAAATAAGCTTTCTTATTCTCCACCTCCTGGGAGTGGGATGGGAGGAGAAGAGTCACTTCTCCCCTAGAAAATAAAGGAATCAGCTGAGCAATCAACTTAAAAGTAATAGACTCTCCAAAGGCAATTACCCGGGGTAACGTGACCTACTATCCTGGTTTCCTGGGACTGTCTCTGTTTCAGTACTGAGGATTGAAATTCCCTATATCCCAGGAATCCCTCCAGCCCTGGATAAATCAGAATGGCTGGTCACCTTTCCTGGGGAAAATGCTCCTTTTCTTTCCAAATCTGCAGTATTTACAAAGGGGTGGGAAAGAGAAGGCCGGGTCATCTGATTCAACCTTGTACTCCCTTCTGGCACTCAGCTTGAAGCCATGCTTCCCCTCCTTCCTTTATTCTATGAGAAAAGACATTTGTCAGGTCCTGAGGCCAGGCCAGGATGCTGGGCCTGGGGGCAGGGGACAAGCTCACTCCACTGGAGCAGGTGCTGGCTTCTTTCCTTCCCTCCTCCGCCCCCTTCAGCAATCAGTGGACTTTAATTAATTGACAACCAAAGGTCAGCTTCTAAAGCTGCATCCCAGCTTCCTTGCCATCCTCACTTGAGTGGAAAAGCTGTGACAACATCTTGTAGCAAAGTCCCAAAGCAACACAGTGCCAGGTCCTAGTCCAATGCTGGCACTTCAGTTCCTGCTTCCCCACCTTCAGCAAATGGCAGGTCCAATTCACTCTGCAGTTCTGAAACCTTGGGTACACAGTGGTCCCCTGGTTCTGCATGGGTTAACAGCACGTGTTTGCTCCCATTTTATGGTGGAAGTAAAGGGCAGGGTCAGGGAAGTGGCAGAGCCAGACCTGAGAGTGGAGCTGACCCCCAGCCATACACTGCCTCCTGATGCCAGGGGCCCCTTCCCTGCATGGCTCCAAGGACAGTAGGGAGGAAGTTAAGAAGGAATCACCATCTTTTCACCCACCCCCCTCAAAAAATGTATCATAATCCTGGAAAACACACTCAGCAGATGGTTGATTCAGGAATAAATTCAGAGCTGCCAGATTTTCTCCACCACAAAAACCTGACACTGCTACCTTGCTGCTGCCTCACACATGGGGGCAGCGGGATGAGGGGACAGTGGGAGCCCAGTGCGAGGGAAATAGCCCAGCAGTGGAGAGGAAAGGTGCTCCTTTGTCCTTGCAGGGCTAGTTAGAGCTATCTCTACCACCCATCAAAGGGAGTGAGTTGGTTCAAGACACTTGCAGCCCAGCCCTAAGGTCCTATCCCAAAGTCCCCAGGCTGGGCATGACAGATGTGCCTCTCTTTAACTGAGATTTGAGTCATTTGGCTCAAGAGAAAAAGCACTCAGCTCGACTTTCACTTCCCTGGCTATGAACCCAGGATAGGGAAGGAATGGGAGGTGGACTGATCTGGTAAATCACCTTCTGGAAGATGGCTCGGTGTGTGTGGGCAGGGGCGAGATGCACTTTTATGCACATGTGTGTGCGTGTGTGTGTGTGCACCTTCTCTGCAAAAAGAATTTGAAAGTAGCCTTCAACTTGTTTGCCAGCATCATCTGTAATACTTGCTGACCCCCGCTAGAAGAGCTAGACCCTGAGCTGTGTGTGTGGGAAGCAAAGATTGGCAGACACTATTCTGGGCACTTGGGGAAAAAAGAAAGACAAAGAACACCACCCTCAAAGAGCTAGTAGAGAAAGACAGACAATGAACAACAAGTATAATAAATAAGAAAAAAATATATATATATATATATTTTTTTTTTTTTTTAGAGACAGAGTCTCACTTTATCATCCTCAGAGTGCTATGGTGTCACAGCTCACAGCAACCTCCAACTCCTGGGCTTAAGTGATTCTCTTGCCTCAGCCTCCCGAGTAGCTGGGACTACAGGTACCTGCCACAATGCCCAGCTATTTTTTTGGTTGCAGTTTGGCCAGGCTGGGTTCAAACCTGCCACCCTCCGTATATGGAGCTGACGCCCTGCCCATAAACCACCCTATTATGTTTTCTTGAAAAGCATGCTAGCCAGCCTCTAAGACGACCCCAGGCATCCTCACTGCCTGTTACTCAGGCCCTGGTGCAGACCCCGCCCACACTGCTTGTGGCTGACGGATAGAAAATTGCAGAAATGATGGTATGTGACTCCCAAGGCTAGGTCAGAAGAGCCATTGTAACGTTTTCCTCCTCCTCCTCAATGGAACACTTGCTTTGGAGGCAGCCAGCTGCTGCGTCTTGAGGACACTCCAGCAGCCCAATGAAGAGGTCCATGAAATGAGGAATGGAGGCCCTTACCAACAGCCAGCACCAACTGCTAACCACAAGGGTGGCATTGAGAGACTTGATCCTCCCGTCACCCCTTCAAAAGACTGTACCCTCAGTGACATTTCGACTGTAAGCTCATGAAAGATACCATGCCAGAACTGTACAGCTGAGCCATTCCCAAACTTCTGACCCACAGAAATGGTGAGGCAATAAATATTTACTGCTGTTTAAACCACTTGGATAGGCTGGGCACGGTGGCTCATGCCTGCAATCTTAGCACTCTGGGAAGAGACCAAAGTGGGTGGATTCCTTGATCTCAGGAGTTGGAGACCAGCCTAAGCTAGAGGAGCCCCCATCTCTACCAAAAATGGAAATGCTACCTGGGTGCCATGGTAGGCACCTGTATTCCTAGCTACCTGGGAGGCTGAAGCAGAAGGATCACTTGAGTCCAGGAATTCAAGGTTGCTGTGAGTTGTGATGATGCCATAACTCTCTACCCAGGGCAACAGAGTGAGACTTTGTCTCAAAAATTAAAAAAATAAATAAACCACTCAGATAAGGACTCTCCCACCTCTTATCCCATTTCTAGGAGTCTGGACCAACTCCAGGTTTTCAGTTTTCTGGAACCTAAATTATGCACAGTTTTTCAGAAAATGTCTTTTACAGGCAGAGAAAGCTACAACCTGCCTATGACATGATGTCAGAATGTACCCAGTAAAACTCGGAACAGGAGTTCACTGGTGTAGAGAGGTCTCTTCTCCATCTGGTGACTCCCTCCCACGGCTGCTCTGTGATTCTGGATTTTGTTTCTAAGCAGCTACTGTGTGTCAGGCTTATGCTGGGCTCTAAGGACCCTGAAAGGAAAGACAGGGCTCAGCACACATCACATCCCTGATAAACATTTGTTGGAGGCACATGTGACCTGCCTTGGAATGAATGCCCAAAATGCTTAGGGAACTTTCATCTCAATCTTCAAATAACCCTTGACCATACAAACAAGAAAGAAAATAAATAAGCCCCCAGGTGGCACCTGTGGCTCAGTGGGTGGGTCGCTGGCCCCATATAATGAGGGTGGTGGGTTCCAGCCCAGCCTCAGCCAAATTGCAACAAAAAAAATAGCCGGGCATTGTGGCGGGCACCTGTAGTCCCAGCTACTCGGGAGGCTGAGGCAAGAGAATCCCCTAAGCTCAGGAGTTGGAGGTTTCTGTGAGCTGTATGACTCCAAGGCACTCTACTGAGGGTGATAAAGTGAGACTCTTGTCTCTACAAAAAAGGAGGAGGAGGAGGAGGAGGAGAAGAAGAACCACCCCCACTGTCAGGCACCTCTTAAGCTTTTTCGGCCAGTGGTCTGCCCAGAGCCTATCCAGGGAGGAGTCACTGGCATCTGAGGCAGATGCCCTGCACCTTCTCAGCCCTCCTCTGCAGGCTGGAGGCAGCCTCCTGGATCTCTGTGCAGGGAGAGGGGCTGCTGCGGGGCTGCTGCAGCGCTGCCTCCTTGAAGGGCAAGTTTGGGAAGGCATGAACCACTGTCTATGTGGAGTACGGCAAGCTGGGTGGTGGTGACTTGTGCCTGTATAGCCCCACACAAAGGGAATCTCATTGATTAAGCAGGGATGCAGGGTAAATATTTAGAAAGAAAAGTTTCTCCTTGGAGGGTGAGCCTTTTTCTCTTGTTCCAATTTCATCTAAGCATAGGGGTCTGCTACAATGGGATGAAGAACAGGAGGCAGCCACAGCCAGACTGATGCTGTGGCCTCAGTGATGGAGGGGACCCAGCAGCATGTGCAGAGCCTCTATGGGGCTGCTCCAGGACACCGCCAAGGAGCCTTTGCAAGGGATGCTTTAAGCCCTGGCTTCAGCACTCCAAAAATACTGGGAATTGTGTGCAGGACAATTTTCATGCATCTCTCTCTAAAAGTAAATATTTCCAAGCCTCCAGAGGACAGAAAGAGTCTGCACTAACTCCTCAGACCTTGGCTGGTCCCCTCTTTCCAGCCACACAATCTGCTCTCTTCCCATGTCAAGCCATCCCCACAGAGCCTATTTCCCTGGACAAGGCTCCAGTTCCCTCCCCTGCAGCTGCCAGCATCTCTTGGTGGTGAAATTCCTCCCATTCCTGACTCTTCACCTCAAGATGTTCAGGACCTGGTTCTTAGAAAATCTTTTAAGCTTCCTCTTGGTAAGAGGCCATTAGGGTCTCCTCAGGGATGTGAAGATTTGTTTCAGAAATGATGGGAATAATGGATTAACTTCCACCTGTCTGCACTATTGGGAAGAAGCAGCGCCTGCCCTGGCCTGCCTTGGCCTCTGTCTTGGCAGATGCCAGTGCTAATGGCCACTCTTAATAAGAGCCACTCTAACTCACAAAAGGGAAACAGATTCCTTGAGTGCTGAGTCAGCCCAAAGTAGAAATTTCTTGAAACAGGCTTTGTTTCATAATGTCCTGACCATGACACACCAGCAAGAAACAAGGCCTTTCCTACCCACTGTCTCTCACCAGAGGTGCCAGCCAGCGAGAGCCACACCTGAATGTCAGGCAGCTGCTGGAGAGATAAATAAACACTCCAGTCGGCAAAATACACAACAGCCTTGGGCTGTCTTGTCTCTCCAGGTTTTGTTTCTAGTGGCTCTCCACAGGAAGCTGTGGTTTCTTATCTGATAAAGGTTCATAAGAACCATGCTCTGCCCACATCGGACAGCATAAATGAGGAAACTCACGTGGTGGCATTCATGGACCAGCCCACACCCCGCCTGTTCATTCTCAGGCAGGGCTAGAAGGGTGATTGAGGCTGAAGACGCCAATCCTAGCTCTACTCCTAGGAGCCAGCTCTTCCTGGCACTCTGGAACAACCTAATGGCACTCTAGCCAACACTGAAAATCAGTGCCCATTCTGCCAGGGGAGATAAAAATTTGTCCCATGTGGGGTCATCCAGCATCTGCTTGCCCATCAAAATAATACTTCCGTTTATTTGGGTGTTACTGCCACTAGCCAGCTAGATATATTCTGGGTGAAATGATAAATCCAGGTGCTGAAGACACAGGGCCACCCTTATACCCAGGCCAATAGAGTATACAAAACACCAGCCAATGCTCTCTGTAGATTTTGAGTTCATAGCAAGTGGCAAAGTAGAGTGTGTACGGCCCAGATTGCTCCTGTCTCCTGTCCTTCCAGACCCCAGACAACCACCGCAAGGGATAGGTATTGGCTGTGGCACATGTGACCAATGGCAGGAGCAAAAAGGAGTACCCAGTAATTCACCTCCAAAGTGGGCAGGCAAGTGAAAATGGGAGCCCACCCTGGGAGAAGCAAGAGCAGTGGATGAAAGCTGTGGAGGGACATATCACATTTATAAGGCTATGACTGCTGGAGAGGGGGTAGGGACAGATGAAAGTCACAAGCATGTGCTAACATTCATGTAAGAAACCAGGCCATATAGGCACCAAGCGGAGGGCCCAATGTGAAAAAGGTCAAAATCCAAATGTCTTCTCTCATAGTCCTAGGTGCCTTTGAACATGATCACAACACCATAGTTCAGACCACCTACAAGGATCTGACCCAGCAACAAGCGTTTCCTGAACCCCACTTCAAGCTGTGCACTGTCTGCACCCCTACCTGCCCCCAGAAGCCTGGGTTTATCCATTGTGTGACCACAGCACCAGGTGACTGCACAAAGTGCAAACTACAATGACAGAGCAGAACACGGGGAGGCGACCTGGTTTGCCAAGGAAGGTAGACAAATGTTCAAATCTGGTTTTCCTCTGACCTTCGGGCTCCTGAAGGGACCCTGCTGGGACCTCACAGGCCCCTCCCCCATACCTCTTTGGGGTGCTAGGTTCCCCCCTTGCTTAGGCCCAAGCATTCCTGAGAGCCTTCCCTCTATTCCTTAAGCTGCCTCCCTGACAGGTTAGGAAATGGACTGAAGATTTCATCCATCTTTTCCCTGGCCACCTTGCGCAGCCCCTCCACTGCACCTGCATCACTAGCCAGCATTGTCTCTGGCTCGGCTAAATGGTCCCTAATGAGCGAGAGGCTGTTCGCCGCTAAGGACAGGAGTCCGGAGGCACCTGGCCACCAGCGTGCTCAAACCACAGCACTCCAGGAGCTGGGTGGGCGGTGGACAGCCAAGCACCCCATCCGCACAGGGAGGGGCGGTAGGCTCAGCTCCCGACCTGTCAGTCACTGGCCAGCCCGCAGCTGCGCTCTGGGTTGCACCAGCGCATTGCTCCTACCAGGGAGATAAACATCGAGAAATCCAATCCAGCGCGGCTTTAGAGATAAACAGATGTGCGGGCCGCCACCGGTCAGGAGATAACGCCCCTGCCCCGCCCCACACGCCCGCCAGGCCTGCACCTGCCCAAGGCGACAGAGACGCGCCTCTTGGGAGGCAGGGACGTCCTCCCAGCCCCGACAAATGGTTTCCAGCGCTGCGGGTGGGGGTGGGGTTAGAGAAGAAAGAAGCTCGGTTTGTAACAGACTCCTGATAGAGCCTGGGTTCTAGAATCGACCACCGACGTTCAAATCCTGGCTCTGCCACTACTGGACAAGTGACAACAACCTTTAGGTGTGTTCATCTGAAAGATGGCGTTAACCATAATACCAACCCGCTGGGCGTTCGAGGCGGAAGAAAGCTCCATAGCCACACAGGAAATCCTGGCTCTCTAAAAGAGAAGCATCTGGTCACCTGCAGAGCTAGGATCTACTGCTCTCTGAGCCAGGCCTGTGCTAGATACAGCCCCGAAAAAGGCAACCAGGGGCGGACAAAGCAAATGATGACAAGTGAAAGTGACTCACAGTGAGAGAGGGAGACTGTGAAGGTGGAGTGGTGATGTCATGGGAAGGCTTCTCCTTCCCTGGCACCCCAGACTCCACGTCAATCAGTCGGAGCACTGCTGCCCTGAGCTCCACACAACCCATTTGTTTATTTCATCGACACCGGGGAACATCTTTCATGAGCCACCCCCTGTGAAAAGCGAAATTTGGCCCCTGCCCTCGAGGTAAAGTTTAGGGACTCAGTGGGGTCAGGACTGCCTGCAGAGTAGAGACCTCTATACATCCCTCTGAAGCCCAAACATTCCCCATCCTTTGTGGTGCGATGATTTCTTCTCTACACCCAGCAACTAGTTTAAACCGACTCGACTCTCCTAAGTATGAAGGGTCGGTGGGTCCCTGGAGCTGTCCCTAATGTATAGCTTGATTTCTGTCTCTAAGACACCGGATGGGAAGTTCTGTGAAGGGAGGACCCCGGGGCAAATGTGAGTGGTCTGGAAGTAGGTGTCCTGGCGCTGGGAAGAAGGCGAAGGGAAAGGGGCCATTCCGGCCTCCCAGCGCGTGAGCCTGCGCCAGCTCTGCAGCGGTGCGGCACACTGCACGTGCGGCATGAGGCCGACTGCAAACAAGGGCCAGGCCTTGAACTGGAGGTGGCGGCTGCTTGGCCTTGGGGACCAGCGGCTAAGTCGGCGCCTACACTGGCTTCTTTTGCTGGAGCTTCTTTCTCCATTGGCCTGGGGTCTAGCGGTCCCGCACCGTCTTTGGAAGGGTCAGAAAATGCCAAGTCTCCAGGATCGGAAATCTCAGGTGAGAATAGAAACTGGCAGGCCCCAGACTCATCTGCTAGCGAGATTAGAAGGAAATGCCTGGCCCCTGCGCAGCAGATGTCCCTGGGTCTCTGACGTACCCCTATAGGCAGAGTCTGCCTACCCCTCGGGGACAGCAGGGCGCACGGCCACTCCCCATTCTCACTGCGGCTCGGAACCCCAGAAGGGCTCCACGATGCCCTCCTTATTAAAAGCTTATTAGTCCCCTCGGAAGAGTATGATCCCATTGTGTGCCGGTAGGATCTGAGCGTGTCCTTTCATGCTACCGTGCGTGTGGCAATTCAGCAAGGGCTTTCGGGGCCTGAAGGGACCCGCGGCCTCTCCGTCGCACTCATTCCCGCAGCATCAGCTTGGGCGGCGCAGCAGTGGTCCCCGGCCGAGGCGCGGCGTCCCCAGAACCACAGCACCCTCCTACAGGACTTCCGCACGCAGCTGGGGTCGGTAGCACAAACCGCTGAACCAGAGAACCCCTCGGCCCCCGCTCCCGAAGGCCCACGCCTCCGCCCCCCTTCCAGCCGAAGGGAAAAAATGTGCACGGACCCTTTACCACTACTTGGGGGCAATTGGACTGGGTTTAAAGGGCTATTGAAGCCGGGAGAGGCCTCCTCTCTCTGAATAGCTTTGTGCAAAGTTTGCAGAGACATTTGCATCTGTTTGCGCTTGGGGGAAACGGCCCCGAAGGCTCTGTAACCAGAAAGCCCGGGGATTGTTTTCTGTCTCCCTCCCCCTCCCGGCCCTCCTCCGCGCTGGCCGATTTTGTGCGGCGCTCCAAGAGGGCGAAGCGAAGGCATGCAAAACCCGGCCGGTTCAAAGATTGGGCGCCCTAGCTCTCGGCCTACTTTTAAACAATTGCTGTTAACAATGCAATTTTAAGCATAAAATCGTCTAACTAGATTAAATCCACATGACATAAATAAAAGCGGGGTGTCCGCATCGGCCTAAGAGTGCGAGCGCCTAACAGGATAGAAAGTGTGAAATGCATGCAGAGGTGGAACCGCCCGCAGGTGCCCCGGCCTGCCCCTGGCCGGACAAGGGCTTGGACCGCTCGCCGTGCTCCAGTCCGGACGCCTGGGGGGAGGGAGGAGCTCCTAAGAGTGCAAGCACACAAGGCGAGAAGCCCATCTTGGGCGACCCTCGGAGCAATGGTGTGTGCCGGAAATTCAGTTCTCGGCTCCTGGACCCCCTCCACCTGCAGGCCGGAAGATCCTAGTCCTTACGCTGCGTCCTATTCTCGCCAAGTGCGAGGGATACAGGGCAAAGCTGGGGAAGCCGGAACGCCTTCTCCACTCGCGAGACTGAGCAGACAGGCTCTTTAATGGAATCGAAATCAAAGTCAGACCTCAGAAAGCCCTATTGCTATGGCAGCAGAGTTTCCTGAAAGTGACAAAGCCAGAGCCCCCCTCCCTCCCTTCCCTGGTTCTGCCCTTCTGTCCCCTCCCCCCGCGCCGCCTGGAGCCAAGCTAGCTGAGCGCTCTGACGGGTTAATCACTGTAAAAACAAAGAGATGAAAGGCTCTCCAATTGGAGAGCCCTCAGCGGCCTCCGCCCTGGCCTGGGGGAGGGGACGGGGACCGCTGTGGCGGGGCTTCCCTCGCTAGCCAAGAAGGCACGCCTGTCTTCAACCCCCTCCCACCATCCCTAGGCGACACCGCCCACACAATCTGGCGCCTCCCGAAGGGCCTGCGGAGGCTGGCGGAGGGGGACAGGCCTTCTCCCACCCAAACCCACCCACAGCCACAACCCCACAGAACAGAGCCACAAAGCCCCAGGCTTTTTCTTTGGTGGCCTAAGGAAATGTTTGAGATCGGAGAAGGAATTACTGGCTCTAAAACCAAAAAACACCAGCAAAATTGAAATCAATGAACATTTAAGTAACCGTCCATAACAACGTTGATTAGTCAAGTCTAAATCCACTAGCTTCCATATAAATCTAATTTAATGTGGAATCTAGAGGCATTTAATATGATATGGGGTGGTATTTAGGAAGATTTCTTAAAGGCATAAAGATTTCCTTGTGAAATCCACCTGGGATCCAGAGGCCTGGAGTCCAAAGCTGATAGGTCTCTCTTTATTCTATGACAGCTCCTTGGGATCCCTGGTCCTGCCTGCGCCTCACTGGCCCCATCCTCCCAGGCAGACTGACTGGGCTTAGTCATCACGTTCTCCAGCCCTAGCTAGTGCAGCTGAAAATCCTGAAGTAGGAATCTGGGCAGGGACTTGTCTGTCACTCGATGTGTCCAAGGACAGGTGGGGAAGGACCTGTGGTCTCTGGCTGGTGGTCCTTCCAGTCAATTTCTGCTCTGAGGGGATGGATAGTGGAAGAGGATGGGGGTGCGAAGAGGCAAGTCTGCATGGGTTTGGGGCTCCAAGAGGAAATGGGCTTCCCAGAGATTGTGCCTGAGGTCTGAGAAGACCACCTCTGGGCTCCGGGAGCAGTGGGGAGACCTTGCTGACTTCAGAGCCCTGCCTCTACAGACAGCCTTCGCTAACTCAGTGAACTGGAAATGTTTTTTTTCTTTTTGCCTGTAAGCTCAGGACCACCCCCAGTGCCTAGCATCATCTAAGCCAAGTGTCATCAATCCCCCACATCTTACCAGAACCCTCTCAAGGCTAACAGAGCAGATTCTCTCTCTCCAACTTACTTGTCTCTCTTTTTTTGAGACATAGTCTTATTCTGTCACCCTAGATAGATCTATGGGATCATCAAAGCTCCCAGAAACCTCAGACTCTTTGACTTGAGCAATCCTCTTGCCTCAGCCTCCCACGTAGTTGAGACTACAGGCACCCACCACAATCCCCGACTAGTTTTTCTATTTTTAGTAGAGATAGGGTCTCACTCTTGCTCAGGCTGGACAATTACATTACAATCTATTCCTGTCAGGAGATTTAAGGAATAGATTAGAGCCTTCAGAGATTCCTATGAGCAAGAATAATAGTAAGAAAAATCTATTCACCTTTCTGAGCCTCAGCTTATACTTTCTGGGGGACATAATGATAGTATGAGATTCCTGAAAAACTCAGTGAGTAATGAATGGAGGGGAGGAAAGGAGAGGAAACCCCCCAGCCTTGGCCTGGGTGATGTCAATTGGACGTCCTTGGAGCTCAGGATGCCTGCAGTGGGCCATAGCATCAGCTTCATTTCACAGTCAGAACTTCAATGGGGACTTGTCTAAGGTCACTCAGGGTGGGAGCTCTGCCACCCCAAGCCCTTACACACAACCACCAGACAGCTCTGACCCATTTGTCTCTGTCCTGCAGTGTCACTCTTACTGGGCCCCCCCCCAGGTTGTTCTAGGGGAGTGCTGGTGCAGGACCCCCCAGTGATATCACTCTTGGTGAGCTTTGCTCCCAGTCTGATCCTCCTCCCTTCAATGAAGCGGGGTTCCTCCTCTCTTCTCCTTTGCCTCTCCAGGGACTGCCATCTGTCCCTGATTGGCATATCCATCCCTGCTGGGAAAGACAACAGCATGGGCCCTGCCCTCACCCACTCATCTTAAAAGCCTGGATTAGGGAGGCTGCCCAACCCACTCCCTAGATCCACTTTCTCTGGTTTGTGCATTAGGCTTTGCCAAATCCTAAGACCCTCTCTGTGTCCTGGCTGAGTATACAGCCACGAACTGGGCCATCAGAGCAACAGCTCCTTCTGACTTAAAAATCTTCAATTTTCACAAGTCTCTAATTTTTTCTCCTGGGGAGATAGGCTTTCCTTCAGTCTTTCCACCTTGCTTCACAGAAGAAAGTGGGCACAGTCTTCTATCCTGGTGAGGAAACTTGCCCAAGGGCCAAGGTTAGGGTGACTCTAGAGCTCTGATGCTAAAATTTTGCTCAAACTCAGCCCCAACGCCAACACTCAGTGGGTTCATTTGTAAAATGGAACAGCAGGATGGCTCCTGTGGCTCTTGGGTGGTGCCTATGGCTCAAGGAGTAGGGCGCCAGCCCCATATGCCAGAGGTGGTGGGTTCAAACCCAGCCCCTGCCAAAAACAGGAAAAAAAAATGGGAACAGCAGCAGTCCCCCACCATGGGGCTGTTGATAAGACAAAGGCCACAAAAAGTATAAACAGCAGGCACTCACATTGGGGTTACCATCCCACACATGTCAGTGATTATCACTATATTTAAGGCTCTCATCCTCTGGGGCTGGAAAACTGTAGCAAACAGTTTTCCAAGAACTTTAAACATCTTGCACAAACTCATTCAGTTTCTCACCTTGTTATTTGCATGGTGCTTGTCATTTACTGAGCACAGCTCATGTTGCAGATGCTGTGTTGAGGGCTTTTCCTTGTTATCCCAGTACCTGGACGGAGAGCCCACTGAGAAGCACAAGGAAGTTGAGGCCCAAGTTTTGCTGCCAGAAATGGAGCCTGGGATTGATTCTCATTCCTCCTGACTCCAGAGCCAGGCTATGAAGCTCCAGTAGGTCCTTGGTCACTATATTGACAATTGGTGTCCTTTCCTCAGGCCAGCTGTGGCTCTCTGACCTTCCAAGACGGAAGAAGGCATCCTGGAGGAGCCTGTGGCCTTGACCCAAGCATCCTGGAGAAGTGGTCTGAGCGATCCTCTGAGAGCAGAGAGAAGGGACAGCCTGTAGAATTTATCTCCCCTCAGTTTTCCTCTCCACCAGATCTTGCTCCCATGATGCCCATCAAAGGTGCAATCTTGGTGGTGCTTTGTGCAGCCACATACCACATTCAGTGTGTCCATTCTGTATGAATCCTTCACCTCTGGGCTGCACAGCTGGCAAATACTGAGATGCTACTACTCTGGTACAACTTCGCACTGCTCCTGACGGGTCAGAGGCAAGCAAATAGAAAAATATCGCACCCATCCCACTAGAGGGAACACCCCCACCTCCCATGTACCCAGGACAAACCAGGCCCCTGGAGCTTCCTTTTATCAGGCTTGATAAATCAGGCCCCTCTGAGTCCAGTGACTACAACTACTCCAGAAGGGAAAAGGAGGGTGGGTAGATGGGATGGGTGAGGTTTGGCTGGGGGCTCAACCCCTCATTGCTCCATCACAAACCAGCAGGGTCTGCTTTGATCACCGAGATCCACCAAGAATTCTGGCTAGGGCCAAATATCCTCTTCCCTTTTATCTGTCTTGTCAATCCTAACTTCCTCCTACAGTCCAAGAGCAGAAACTCTTGCCTAACTCCTCTTCCATCTTGGCAGAAATATATTTATGGGCCCTAATTGACCAAGACAATGAACTGTCATTGATTGTCAATCAATCAAATCCAAGCTCCTTACTGGAAATATGGAGAAACAGAGGCCCTAAGAGGCAGTGACTTGCACAAAATCATAGCCAGAGGTTAATAACAAGAAACTGGGTTGTGGACCATCCTACCAGGAGGACGGTGTTTTCTTAGTATAGTCATATGACAGATAACATCTTGATCAATTGCAGACCAAATATGTGACAGTGGTCCCATAAAATGACAATGGAGCATCTACAGATAGAAACCTGATACGTAGCACTTGATATTAGCATTGCAGATTAAGTAGGGAAATGATTCATATTCTGTAAAGGTGTTGGGACATTTGGTTTTCCATATGAAACTATATGTAAATAAAAATATATATACGTTCTAGGATTGGGTAAGTATGCTCTATGATGTTTGCACAACAGTGAAATCACCTAATGACTCATTCCAGAGAGCATATCCATCCTAAGCAGTACACGACTCTGCATGGATGAATGTTCCCTGCAGGCCTCCCTCTGCTCCAGGTTTCAGGAAAATACCTGTGACATACTTGTCTGAGGGCTGATAGGTGACCTTGTGGAATGAAGGCTTAACCCCTCTTAACCTTTGACCTCTGGCCATGGGTCCCCTCTTGGCCCCAACTTCTTCTCCAGGCTAAGCGAGCACAAATCCAGTATCAGTGCCCAGAGACCACCTGGGGGGACAGAGAGGCCAAGAAACCCAGCAGGGACACAGCCTCTTTAAGCTGATCAGTCCTGCCTCAGTGAAGGGAAGCCCAGAGGGAAAGGTGGTCACCCTAGGTAGGACAACTGCAGAAAGGACAAGCTGGGCCAGGCCCAGGCTTCACAAGGGGCCCCCTATCCACATTACCCGGATTAAAATGAGCAAAATGCTCCCAGGACTGGGGAGAGAAACAGCTGGCTTCAAAAACCACATAGCCCATTTGCGAGCAAGCTCCTCTCCAGTCTCCAACCAGGCAGGCTCCATAGAGCTGGGACTTCCAGCCTACTTGAAAAGAGCAAACAGCTTTCAAGTACTTTCTGGAGCACCTATTTCAATGCTCACTCTTGTTATGCTAATGAAAGATCCCTCTCTGCATTGAAGCACATCTCCAAAAGACTTTCTTGTAGTGACACAGTGTAGTGACTGTGCATTCTTGTGCATATGTGTCCATGAGCATCTGAGAGTCAAACCCGGCTCCTGAGAACAGAGGGCATGGACTTTTGGGCTTCCGTGTCAGGCCACCCCACCCACGTTCATCAGAATTAGAAGTGACTGGGAAGGACTTATCACCAACATCTTATCCCTTTAAGAATTCACTTCAGGGCGATGCCTGTGGCTCAGTGGATAGGGCGCCCGCCCCATATACCTAGGGTGGTGGGTTCAAACCCAGCCCGGCCAAACTGCAACAAAAAAATAGCCAGGCGTTGTGGCAGGCGCCTGTAGTCCCAGCTACTCGGGAGGCTGAGGCAAGAGAATCACCTAAGCCCAGGAGTTGGAGGTTGCTGTGAGCTGTGTGACTCCATGGCACTCTACCGAGGGTGATAAACTGAGACTCTGTTCTACAAAAGAAAAGGAGGGGGCAGTGCCTGTGGTTCAAAGAAGTAGGGCGCCAGCCCCATATGCCAGAGGTGGTGGGTTCAACCCCAGCCCCAGCAAAAAACTGCAAAAAAAAAAAAAAAAGGATTCACTTCAAGGAAACTGGCCCCTTTCAGAAGCACCACTGAGGACTTGCCAGCCAGCCAGGCAAAAATGTCCCCACTGCACAGGAGATGTCAATGAGCTGTGTGAGGACCTCTATGGACCAACGCAAGAACCCCCAAGTCAGACAGTCCTGGTTCCTGTCTAGACTCCATTACTGACCTTGTTCCAACACTCCATTTCCTCACTTGTCAAATGGCCAGGATTACAAAGGCCAGGACTTCTGGAAAGCACTTCACTGGGGGAGGGCCTGACACAGCAAGGAGTGATCTCTGCTGTGATGTTCTCCTGGACTCTGGCTCAGCACTCAGCACACACACCTTGGCTTGAAAACTTTGGAAAGGTAGAGACTGGCTGTTGGTAGTTGTTAAAGATACAAGGTCACACATGCTCCATAAATTCCTTTTAGAAAAGCTGAACTGGAGTTTCTTATGTGAACAAAGACAACTTCCTAGAAAGCTGATTCCTCAAATCCCCTCTGAGCCAAGCAGGGCTCTTTGTAATCACAGATGCCCTTGGGTCAGTGACTTGGCCTGTCCATGCCTCAGTCTTCTCATCTATAAAATGGGGATAATAATAATACCTTCTTTACAGAGTTGTTAAACACAGTAAGAGTGCTTAGGCCAGTACCTGGAGTAAAGGTCAATAAATGACATCTTTGATCATCATGATTATCCTTCCACAATATGCATCCCAGAGAATGAGGTAGCAGTGCAGAGAAATGGGACTCCTCAGGCATCTTCTGAGGTCAAATGTAGCTTCCTAAAAGAAAACATCTGAAAACATTTTTCTAGTGGCTTTGTCTCCTTACCTTACCCTCTGACCCTCCCTCACAACTCCCTGCTTTTAGAGGCACAGAGGGCTCAAGATGGAATGGGGGAGAGGAAACAGCTGTGAGCTGGGGCTCACCTGTGCCCCATCCCCATCCCCATCCCCTCACCTGCAGGCAGGATGCTCACACAGAGTGAGGAGAGGGCTTGTTGCCTTGGGGAAGAGAAAGCCCTCAAGAGCAGGCCACTGATCTCAAAGGGAAATAATGGGATTTTCTGGGATTCACATTGATCCCCAAAGGAGAAAAGCTCTGTTTGCCTTTTCTAAGCCGCAAACAAGGAACTAAAGCCTCTTTCAGCCTTGAGGCAGGGCTGTCCTTTCTGAAGTCCTTATTATCCCTGGGGCACCAGGAGACTGGGCCCCAGTGCCTGGCCCTCATGCAGGGAGCTTTCCGTGGGGCAGAGGCCTGCCTGGTTTCCTAGCAACCCATACCCCAATGGACCGCAGGCACTAGCACCTTGACCCATAGTTCTTGATTGTTGTCTGGAGAGAGGCTGGCTTCTGTCCTTGATCTGCCCAAGAATGTGTTTCTACATCCACAAGCGAACATGTGGACCAATAGGTCTCCAAGCCAGCAGATGCCCCCCCACATACAGCTGACCAAAGGTGATGACAGGGATGATGGTGACAGTTGAGGTGATAAGTAGCTACTCACTCTTGAGTAGTGCAGCGCTCCAAGCACTGTCTTCTCCTCCACCAGCCTTCATCCTGAAGAACGGACCACAACTCCAGACCTCAAGTGACCCCGTGACTTTTACCTCTTGAGCTGTCCTCCTAGCCACTCCAGAAGTGGTCATCATCCATCCCTGCTCCAGCTCTGAAACCTCACACTCACTCTGACACCCTCCACACACATACGCACCCCACAAGCCCATCTCCACCCTCACATCCTCAGACACCTTCCACCCAATTGCTCCCTCCACCCTGGCCAACTTCCTCAAACTCCACCCGCTCCTCCTGCACCCCCAGTAGTACAGACCAGCAGCCTGAGAGGCCTCCTCTCACTCTCTCTTCCCACTCCCAGCTCTGGCAGGTGCACATGCACATGTACACACGTGTGCCCTGCGTGCCAGTGTCCTGTGCTCTGCTCACACAGTAGTCACCTCCATCCAGAGTCACCCTTCCCCTCCTCTGTGAATGGCCAGCACCTATCATCTTACACCTCTCACCTTCTAAGACATCTTAGGTATCGCCTCCTCCAAGAAACCTCTCCCAGTCCCCACTGCCACCACCTCCTTGTGGTATGCATCTGTGGCAGAGACAGCTAGTTGCCTTTTCCTCTCTCACAGTGAGGGAATTTTTAGCTAGGTAAATAGTCAAGAGAAAAATAACATTTTCCATTGCGGCCAGAGGTGGTCATGTGGCTCAGTTCTGCAGGGGGATGTAAACAAAGATGGCTACAAGCGGCCCCTCCTGGAAACTCTCTCAGAGAGCTGGAGTACACCCATTGCCACTCCTTCACCTCTGCCTGCACCTGCCACCTGGAACAGTGGCACCATCTTGGGTGATGACGATGAAGACCACAGTCTAGCATTGAGAAGAACCCGGTTCCTGAGGGTTTCATGAAGCAGAGTTGCCATATCTGTGGACAGAAAACTGGGAGAGAAAACAATCTTGTTTAAGTTTAAACCACTCTGGTTTGTGGTTTCAATGACTCCAGATAGTTCTTTCCATGGTGTCCTCTTTGCACCCCAGGTGTATTCCTGTCCCTGTGCCCATCACATTGTGATGCAGTGACTTCTCATGGGTTTGTCTCCCCAGGAGGCACTTAGCTGCCAGGAGGCTGGGGATTGTGCCCAGATCGGCACTGTATCCCCAGAGCCTGTGGTAATGAATGGGGGGATATGTGAATGCTCAGTGACTTAGACAGATTGGGGAATGAAGACTTTTGGAGAAGATAACTCTAAGCACCAGGACACAGAGGAAGGGTTCTGGACTCCGTTCATGTGCCCACCCAGATCTGTACACTTTCCCTGCTTCCTGGAGTGTGCTGTTCTGATGGCCACTTCTGGTCTCTCGTGTCACATTATGACCAGACAGCACCCCTTGGTTCAGGGCTGCCCCCACCACACACACACCCCAACCGGCTCATTCCCCTGGGTCTATGAGGCTGCAGGCTACCAGGGACAGGCGGGAGCACGTTCATGTGCTCACTGGCTCACCCAGCATGTTGTGGCTCAACTGCGGAGGCCACACCACTGCTGTCTTGGGATCCTGCTTCTTTGGTGGTGCACCTTAGAAGGACAGAGGAACTGATGCCCTATGGTAGTGAACTTGACCAGTGAGAGACAGATGCCAGCAGATAATTCTTCACCCATCCTCCTCTGAACTGCCTGGAGACACCGTGGCTTCCTGCCGCCTCCCGGAAGGTATCTTGCAAAACCCCACGGTCAGCTCTGTGGATAGCCCCACTGTGCCAGCTCAGAACACTCTTCCATACGTTTGTTCTCCCTCCTCTTTTTCTACCTCCCTTCCCCTATACTCCTCCTTTCTGGAATTGAATTCCCAGTAAAACATTAGCACTTAAGTCTGTGTTTAGGGACCCACAAGAAGGAGTCTGCTATAGTTGAAGGCAGGGGTCTGATGGGACATAACACCGAAAAGTTAGTTGGTGTCGGGTAAGGCAGCCTTGACTGCCAGGCTAGGAGTCTGGATCTTCATGAAGCCACTTGAGTACTATGAGGACCAGGAGAGCACTTACTGGGCAGGTGCCTGCATTGGCCCTGCCACACACTACCTAGAAGCTTTTCACCCCTCCCATCCTGCCATAAAGACAACAGGAGAACCGCAGAACTGTGTTAACTCTCACTTCGATCCTGAGGCCAGAAACATTAAGAGGCGACACAGCTACTGTTGCTGATTATTTTATTTTATTTGCTTTTTGTTTTGAGACAGAATCTTGCTTTATTGCCCTGGTTACAGTAAGAGTGCTCACTGTAACCTCAAACTCCTGGACTCACATGATCCTCCTGCCTCAGCCTCTGAGTAGCTGGGACTACAGGTATGAGCCACTACTCCCAGCCTCTTGCTGTTTTTATTTTTTATATTATTTTTATTTTTATTTATTTATTTGAGACAGAGTTTTGTGTCATCCTAAGTAGAGTGCTATGGTGTCATAGCTCACAGCAACCTCACACTCTTGGGCTCAAGTGATCCTCTTATCTCAGCCTCCCAAGTAGCTGGGACTATAGGCACCAACTACAATGCCTGGGGTGTGCTAAAAATGAGCATTCTTTTTGGAACCATTATACGTCTAAGAAAATATTCTACAGATATACTCTCACTTATGTGCAAAGTTAAATGTACAAGTGACCCAAACCAGGCAATTAGACTCTTATTTCAGAACCTTTGCTAGAATTAATTCTGTTGTGTAGAAGTTGAAGCTAGTCTTACAGCTTTTCGGCTATACTAGTCAATAAATTCTCCCCCATTCAATGAAACTGGTTTACATTAGATGCCTTTCATTCACAAATTAAAAATACCCCGACCAATACAAAGTGCAAAGATGTTTATGGTAGTGTCACTGTAGTAGCAAAAATGTGGCACTGTGTAAATGCACATCACACAGAGACCCTTACATAGATAAATTGAGGTACGTGTACAAAGTAGAGTTATTCAGACATCACAAAGGAGTGATGGGGCTCTATGCGCCAATACAGAGACATCCATGCTGTATTATTATGTGATAGAGGCAGGGGTAGAATGGTACACATAATATTCCCCAATAAGTGTGTGGTTTTTAAACGATGAAGACACATACGTACACGCATTTGTTTATATTAGCATGAAACTTCCTGAAAGTTACACACCCAAGAATTTGTTACTGAACATAGCTTTCACACACGATGATTTGGAGTGTCCTCATTGCGCTATTCTGAGCACTCCACAGGCATTACCTCATTTTATTATCACAACATTCAAATGAGGTTGATACTATTATTAGCCTTATTTTATACCCAAGGAAACTGAGGCACAGAGATCTTGAGCATAAACCCAAATTCATAGTGAGCCAATGGCTTGTAACCAGCTAAGGGTTCTTCTGGTTACATAGGCAGTGAGGCTGCAGGTCAGAAGGGCCTACTCTCTCCTTTCCCACTGGTCCTTTCCATGTTACTTGTTTAGTCGTGGAAGTCGCACATGCCCCCAGCAAATGTGACCTCTTGGAGAGACTTTTGGCAACCCCCGTGGGTGTTGCTGGCCTGCTGTAGGAGCAGCTCTGTGGCTCCTATGGGAGCCTGAGGGCAGCAGCAGGACTCTGAGTCTCCTCAGGACTTGGATATACCTGGGCCAGGCCTGAGCTGATGAGCCACCCACTCTCCTCCTCATTCACTCAGGCAGAACATGCTGACCATCACCCAGCCTCAAGGAGGTCAGCCTCCAGTCCCTATGTCTAGGGGGTCAGCAGGGGTCTGAAGCCCTTGGAATATGGTTGGCTTAGTTGGAAGCAGAGTGGCACGATCCTCACTGTGGGTGACATTGCCTCAGATTTCCAGCATGGTGCCTTGCCACACCGGGTCTTCCCAACAGGGGCATACCCCTAAAGGCTTGTCGCCATGGCTTGCTCTTGCTGGGAGCTGGGTCATTGCTGTGGTGGCCTCAACCCTCAAGGAGGAAGGCCCAGCTGTTGCCAGAACCTAGAGGGGCTTGTCTGCCTTTCACTGCAGCCTAACAGAGCCAGGGCAGGGTCCAAGCAAGTATTAGTGATGGAAAAGCCAGCAAATCTGGAGAATGGCAGAGGAGTCTCTCAAATCTGTTCTGCCTTGGATGCAAACACAGAAGTTTTATAGACAGTTACAAAGAAAAGGCACCTAGAGAATCACCTACAGCAGTATCCAAGTAATCTTTAACAAAAAAACTCCCTGGGATTGTTTTCTCAACTCCCTGAGATATACATCTTCAGGGCCAGAGTCTGGGGGTTGACAATATCAAGGAAAAAGAATATTGTTTAAACAAGGTGTTGGGGGGGGTCACCTGTTCTAATTTTAAACTCCTCCTACTTTAGCCTAACTGACTCCATTTTCCTACTTCTCTTCACTAACACAGCCATGCAGCCAGCTTTCCTCATGTTTCATTTGAGCCTCAAGCTGCTAAGGGCATTTCTAGCCACCCCAGCTATGGGATCACCCAAACCCAGAGCCCTCCTGGGGCACCGAGCGCTCCCTCAGCTGGCACTGACTGAGTGCCTACTCTGTGCCAGGTGCTATACTAAGCCCAGGGCACAGAGCAATGAGAAACCAACAGGCCCTGCCCTCGTGGAGCTTAGAGTCTGGTAGGGGAGAGATTTTGAACACACTGTTTGTGTGGATGTTTTGGTGAATGTAAGTACAGGGACCACAAAGGAGAGGCAGAAGTGCTGAGGCTGCCTAGGGATGGAATAATTCTGACTCAATGTGGGGGAAGGCTACTTGGAGGAAGGATACGTGGGAGCCAATTTTAGAAGGGAGTGGCAAAAGATGCTCTACTCAGAAGGAACCACATATGCAAAGGCCCTGGGGTAGGTGATGAGGGCTGCATACTAGGGGCTGAAAGAAGCCAATGTGTCTATAGCATAGAAAGCATGAGGGAGTGAAGGTGACAGATGACGCTGGAAAAGTCAGCAGGGACCAGAAACCATGGAGACCACTGAGGGAGGGAGAGGGGAGATAGGAGCTCCTAAGGTCAATTTGTAGTTTTCAAAGACCTGTGGACAATCTAGCTATGTAGCCAAACAAGTCACATCCCTCTAAATCTCAGCTTTCTGGTCTGCTCAATGGTAATGGTACTACTACTCTGAGATCATAGAGAGGATTACATGGGCTCCTGTGTGCAGCACTTTGTACAGTGCAGACCTCATACTAACAGCCCAGCCTATGAAAGCTGCTGTCACTGGGGCCGGAAGCTACCCTAGGGTCTTGGATGGATAGTTGGCAAGGCTGAGAAATAGGATCTTGTACATAGGCTCAGAGTCCTCATTTTTCTGAGTGAGTCAAAAGGCTCCCCAGAGGGCAGGTGCCGCTGAATTGGCTTCTCAGGAGAAGTGAGAGGCACTCACAGAAAAGCAAACCCAAGAGATGAGGACCCTCACCAGAACCCCCAGCCCCCGGGAGAGCCAGGGAGGAGGAAGAGAAGGGAAAGTCTGGGAAGGCAGAGTGTGGGTGGGGACTTGACCTCTCTGAGAGACCTGGCCCTGTGATCTCTGCAGCCCCCCTCCCCTGGTAGGGGGTTAGGGTAGTGGCAGCTGCCATTTTGCAAAGAAGAAAACTGAGGCATAAGAAGAAGAAGTTAACTGATCAAAGTATTCTATAATAGACCTACTCCTACCTGACAATGTGAATGTTACTTTCTTTGCATTATTACTATTATTATTGCTTAATATTTTGTTGCAGCAATCGTCTGATTTCTTTTCTGAATGTATTTATCTTCATTCATTCTTTATGAGGTTTTTGTTCTCAGTCCTTATGTTAAATATTGTTATTGTCATTAAATTTCGCCTTTTTAATTCTGTGAAGGCAAAAGTGGAAACCTAATATACACATGTATAAGTAAGAAAAAAAAAGAAGAAGAAGAAAACTGAGGCCAGAAAGATGAAGTCGTTTATTCAGAATCACTTAGTTGGGAAATAACCAGGCAAGCTGTGAGCCCAGACTAGAGTTCAGGAGCTCTGAGCTAATTCACACCAGTAAGGAAGAGCAGGGCGGCCAAGAGGGAAAGGGGTGGAGGGCAGAGGACCAGACCCACACAGTGCTGCCTGGTCCTGCCCTTCCCAGGGCCGGGCTGTACAGCCTTTTCCACTCCTTCCCTCCCCAACCTGTCTACTGCAGAACAGCCAGTCCTGCTCTTGACAGCCCGACCAGACCAGAAGACTTCCTGGAGGAGGTGTCTAGTGTTGAACTCTGAAGGGCAGCATGATTAAGCAAGGGCATTCCATGTAGAAGGACATCAGATCCAAGGGCTGGGCCTGGAAAGGGAGATGCACAGCCCCGTGAGGAGAGCAAGGAAGCTGCCCCTCACTAGGAGGGCAGGAGGGTAGAAGAAGGAGCTGTACAGGTGCTTTGGAGCCAGTTCCTGGGGGGCCTTGAATGCCTGTAGACAATGGTGTGTCAGCAGAAGAGTCATGGGATATAGGTGGCTCTTTACTATCAACATGGAGGGGAGGGGGCACAAAAACCAGGTCAATGCCTTGGAGGCCCATTGGGGCAGGTGTTTGCCTGGCGGCTGGTGGGCAGAATGTGGCAGGTGCAGAAGGGTCTGGCCCTGGCCCACCCCCCTCTTCACAGAGGCAGCTCCAAGGCCTGATATTGGCCCAGCTAGCTCCCCTGCTGATGGCTTGTGCTTCCTCCCCCACAAGGCTAATCAGCTTAGGATGGCAGCAAATGAAGGCTTCAGAGCTACAGGGCCTTCATTCTCTGCTGCAGCAAATTAACACTTCAATTAAAAGTTAGCAGAGCCAGACCTGACATCCATACTCTTACTGGGTGGTGAGGATTTAATTAAGAATGATAGGGAAGTGGAGAGGGAGGATGGATGTGACCTGGGAAGGTCCCACCTAGAACTGACCACCTTGCTGCACCTAGTCTCTAGACCCCTGAGCACATTGGAAGCAGCTGAGTTTCTTAAGGGGCAACAGAATCCCCTTTAAAGGGTGGAGGAGTGCTAGTCATAATTCCTTATTCCTTATTCCCAATTCTTTGAGATGGGCCCAGGAGGCTCTTCTGATGCCTGTGAATGCTGAGAGCTATTGCCTGGGCAGGCTGGGAAAGCAACTTAGTGGATCAAGATGATCAGCATTTTAAACAATGTAATGAAATGGGATGGAATATCAGGATAGAAAATGCCAGAGGGCGTCACAGAGAGGGAAGGGAAGTTATCTTGTGACTCTTTTGCTTTAGTTGTATGTATATATGTGTCTTTCTACTGGTTTTCTATGAATTTTTTTTGTTTGTTTTTATTTTTATTATAAATCTCAGTAAAAAAAGTTTGAAAACCCCACACTTACAACTTTTTAGCAAAAAGAGGTGCCAGCACCCTCCACTAAGCTGTAGGTACCCAGCTCAATGAAAACTTACCATAGCTCTTCCTCCAAGCCTACTGATCCTAAAACATCATGACCTCCGAAAGCCTGACCTCCCTCAGAAGTCCCGGGTGGATGGGTGGGAAGGTATATGCTGCCACCAGTCATTCCTGGGGTTGATAAACTCATTCCCACCCCCACTGGGTCAGGTGATAGAAAAGCATACCCCAAAAGAGAGCAGCAGAGGCTTGTACTGATGGCAAGCACAGAGCCCCAAAGCCAGCCCCCATCCAATCTCAGCACCTGGGTGGTACAAAGAGATGAGCAGCCATATTCTACCTTCCAGAACTCATGGTCTGCTTGGGAGAAAAAGGAGCAGGTGCAGGAGAGGGCCTGGGTGGGAGACAAGGCGGCAGAGCCGAGATAGGAATGGACGGAGAGGAGGCCTGGGCAGTGCAGGAGGGTGGGGCGGCCGGGCAGGCTGCTTTAGTGAGTGCCACATTCCCTAGTCTTCACAAGGCCAAGCCATCCCTGCCCTCTCTGCCTTAGAAATCCCTTTGAGCTCAAGAGGGCAGATGGGGGTCAGAGAGTGATGAGCCTCAGCTCCAGCCCTGTTTGAAATCCTGGCCAGGGGCGAGGTCTTGGAGGTGGGGTCGCCACCTCCAGGGCCGTGGCATCCTCCGGGGCCTGGGCCAGCCCGTTGCTAGGGCCCCTCTTCCGAGGCATCAGGTTATAGGGCCTAGTGGAGCAGCCCATCTGCCAGCTAACTTCTCACTTTCCCCCCTAAGGCTGCCTGTGACCCAGCTCCCTGGGCTCTGGCCCATGTGTAAAAGTGGCGGGGGGCCTTTATTCCACACCCCCCTTCTCAGCAGCTCTGCAGCCAAACTGCTCTTGGATTACATTTTGATGAGTTTTCAATTTAGGCGCAGCAGACAAGGGAAGGGAGGGGATGTGGGTGAGGGGTGGGGGTGGGCAGGGGGGGCGGGCAGGGGAGCCAGTGGAATAAATGCAACAGATGGGTCCAATTGTACTGCCTAGGCAAATGAAGGAAGACATCTGTAGCTCCCGAATACTGGTGGTCTGAAACGCAATTAGCCCTCTGTGAAAGGGGCCCCTTGCAGCCCCTCAGCCAATCCCCTCCGAGGCACTGCTCACGTTACAATGGCCTTGACCACAATCCATTGAGTGGAAAAAAGAAAAAAGAAAAGAAAGAAAGAAAGAAAGATTAATCCAGGAGTTGCTGGGCGGTAAGGCTGGAAGTGGAGTTGCTATGCTGGAAAGGAAACGTTAACTTACGTTTCTGCTTTTCTCTTTTTTTTCTTCTCAGTATATCTACTGTAGGTTCTTATTAAAGAAAAAGAGAGAGGGGAGTGTCTTAATTTTTTGCTTGGTGAGGCTATGTGGACCCACATCTCCAGTGGTTATTAATCTGCAAATTGCTCAGAAACCTCAATTTTCTCCTGACTTGTTTGGAAAATAATGAATGAAGACACAAGCCCCTGTGGTTGGGACTGGGCTCCACCCCCTGCCCCCTGAGGGCTGAGAAAGCTGTTATGTGATAAGACCCCCTTCTGCAAGTGATAATTATGATGGCTGCTGTGAGTTCCAGGGAGCTGTCTTGTGCAGTTGGAAACGCAGTTGGAAACGTGAGTTCTGCCTGACTCTTCTGAGGACCTGCCTCCAAATTTCTTTCTTGTCCCCACTGTCAGGAAGCCCAACTGAAGGGCTTTGGGAAAGGATTTGGGTCTCCTTTATTCATGCATATTGATGATTGGTGAATCCTGGCAGAAAGTGGGTGGGGGACACCAGGACAATGGTGTGGGCTGCCCCTGCAGAGGGGAGGAGGCCAGAGTACCTTAAATTACTCTCCTGGTTTTGTTACCCGCTCTGGCCAGCTGATCCTGAAGGTGGAAGCCCCACCCAAGGAGGTAAAAGAAAGCCCATGTTCTGGCAACCCTTTCTTGGTGTCTAAAGAGCCATCAGATGCCCCATAAAGCTCCTGGGCCCCACAGGGGTCCCCCAAAGACATCCATCCAGCAGCTCAGTCCCTGCTTTACCAAGACTTCCTACAAAGAACCACGGGGCATGCTCCTATTGTCTTGTTTTATTGTGAGAAAACATACATATCATGAAATTGAACATTTTAACCATTAGTTTTTAAGACAGGGTCTCACTCTGTTGCCTAGGCTAGAGTGCTGTGGCATCATTATAGCTCACTGCAAATTCAAACTCCTAGTCAAAAGCAATCCTCCTGCCCCAGCCTCCCTGTTAGCTGGGCCTAAAGGTGCCTGCCACCACACCCAGCTAATTTTTCTTATTTTTTGTAGAGACAGGGTCTCACTATATTTTTCAGGGTGGTCTTGAACTCCTGACCTCCAGTGATCCTCCCACCTTGGCCTCCCAAAGTACTGGGATTACAGGCATGAGCCACTGTGCTTGGCCCATTTTAGCCATTTCTAAGTGTACTGATTAGGGCATCATGTGCATTCACAATGTTGTGCAACCTTCTCCACCATCCATCTCCAGAATTTTTTTCGTCTTCCCAATCTGAAACTCGGTACCCATTAAACGCTAGCTTCCCATTGTTGGCTCCTGCCTTCCTCTGGCAATCACCATCTTACTTACTGTCTCTATGAATTCGACTAATCTAGGTGCCTCATATAAGTGGAATCATACAGTATTTGTCTGTTTTTTTCTTTTTCTTTTTTTTTATTTTTTTAGGCAGAGTCTTACTATGTCACCCTTGGTAGAATGCCATGGCGTCATGGCTCACAGAAACCTCAAATTCTTGGGCTTAAGAGATTCTCTTGCCTCAGCCTCCCAAGTAGCTGGAACTACAGGCTCCTGCCACAACACCTGGCTATTTTTTTGGTTGTAGTTAAAATTGTTGTTTGGCAGGCCCGGGCTGGATTCGAACCCGCCAGCTCCGCTGTATGTGGCTGGTGCCCTAGCTGCTGAGCTACAGGCGCCGAGTCCACTGAACATTTTGTTTTCAAGGTTCATCCATGTTGTAGCATGTGTCCGTTTCCTTCCCTTTTAAAGCTTCTGTGTAAATCTATACCATATTCTGTTTGGATAAACAGAATTTTCAGTGGAAATATTCATTTCTCAGTGAACATTTGGGTTGCTTCCACCTTTTGGCTATTGTGAATAATAGAGCTGTTATGGACATGAGCATACAAATATCTGATCATATGGTAATTCCATGTTTAATTTTATTGTGTTTTTATTTTTTTGTTTATTCTTTTTTACTCCAAGTCTAGAAAGTCCAGATAAAGGAAAAAGACATTCAGTCCTAGGTAGATGTCTTTTAAAGATCCTGTTGTTGATGATTTCTAATACCTTACGAAAATTGATGCTTGGATTCATTTTGAATTCTGGCTCTAGTTCTTTTGATTTGCTTTTATTTAGAATTGTGCACGTCACAAGCCCTGGACTCTCCATCAAACTGGACTGGTTCCTGAAGCTGTTTTGGGGCTCTTGTTCCATTTGGCTCAGGTCTCCATCTCTGGCCTCTCTCTCACTCTGGCTTCTCTCTTTACCCAGGTCAGGCTACCTGTGCCCAGTTCTTTTTGTTTTGGTTGTTATTGTTTTTACAAATACTCTCATGTATGTTTAGACAAAGCAGTGGACACTTACCCTTAATTTTTCTTTTGTGAGACAGAGTCTCACCCTTGGTAGAGTGCTGTGGCGTCACAGCTCACAGCAACCTCAAACTCTTGGGCTCAAGCAATTCTCTTGCCTCAGCCTCCCAAGTAGCTAGGACTACAGGTGCCCGCCACAACACTGGGCTATTTTTTTTGTTGTAGCTGTCATTGTTGCTTCCCAGGCCAGATTCAAACCCACCATCCCCCATGTATGTGGCGGCACTCTAATCACTGAGCTATGGGCGCTAAGCCACCTACCCTTAATTTGAAGCTACCAAGCTTCATTAACCAAGTGCTCTAAGATTTAAGGATTTTCTAATTAGTCAGCACCTGATGCCTTTTGGTTAATCAAAGAAGCCAGAATTTAGATGAATTGTCTTTGCTTAGAATCTGTACTGCCACATAGCTGGTTTAGAAAAGTTGGTAACATCCCACCTTTGGTTTCCTGAGATGATGCTGATTGTAAGTACTAAATACTGTTGTGACATTTTCCTGAACATTCTGCAGAATTCAGAAATTGTAGCATTTTATCATCCAAACTGTAACTCCTGCCCTGGGTATAGGACAAAAATATTATATCAGGCCATAAGCACTAGGGTCTGGAAAATAAACTACAGGTACCCCAAGACTATAGGAAATCACCACAGCCTGAGAGAGGTGAGTGCGTTGCTCCTTCTCAGGAGTCTTCCCCAAGTCTGATCCAGTTCCTCCAATGAAGGGCATGAAAAATCCCCAAATGAATTGTCTCTCAGGGCACCTTGGAATAGGACAACCAAGCAACACTCTTGCCTCTGCCCTGAGCCTACCTCTCAGCAATCTTCCAAGTGCCACCTCTACCAACTGAATTACGTGGACCTTGGCCCTGCACTCAACCTGGGTAGGTTGTCTATTAGAAATGACCTCCCCTCTTTCCCACTAGCCCGTGTCAGAGGTCAGGATCCACAGGGACTGGCTGGTGAGAGCAGCATTCTAGAGAAAGCGCAGGACTACCCTGCTAACAGGCTTCACATCTGGCTATATGTGTGGTACCACTTCTGTGAGAACCCACTAGGACTATTCTCCAGTATTCCACACGGAAGCCCAGGATTTGCTCACACCTAGGCCTTTTCCGGAGGAAGGGGGCCCCTGACCTACGAAATGCAGCCCTGTCTTCCCCACACAAATGGACTGTACCCCAGGTCTGCATCGTGGGTGTCTTTTCCCCACCTACCTGGACCTAAGGCTCTGCCTATAGCACAGACTCCCCAGGTCCACACGGCTTTGCCCAGTCCCAGCTTTAGGAGCTGTGCCGCTATATCTGGATGAGAGGAGCCCCATGTTCAGCCTTAGCACGTCCGCTCTTAAGGGCTCAGGAGGCACTTTGAGGCGCAGCCCCTATTTGTATCTTCAACCACCCAGGGAGACCAGGAGGACAGAGAGCACCCTTGCCCTATTCATCCATTGTTGACATTTATTGAGTCCCTGCAACGTTCCAGACTCAGTTCTGGGCATTGAGGACAGAGAAATCAACAAGAGATGAAGGATCTGCTCTCCAAAAGCTTGTGCACTCCACGGGCAGACAGTCGATGCTGATATAACTAATATGACTGCCAGGCAGGGACACGTGAAAAATACCAGACGACTGGTGCCCAACACTACCAGATCTCTCTTTTAGTGCTCGGAAGAGTAAGAGGCTTCAATTGCCCTGCCCTCTGCAGTTAGCCACAGCCAGGCAGAGGTCAAGGAGCTGTGCGTGGGTCAAAGTGATCCCTGTCACTTCTAAGCTGCAGCACTTAATCGCTAGTGCAAGCCCCTCAAGCCCTCTTTTTCCACTGTCATGGTGTCCCCCCGTGTTCCAGAGAGTGGCTCTTCATTCAGCCTACTTCCCTGAGGGTGACAGTGAAACACAGCTCCACCAAAGCGCCCTGGACATACAGCGTAAACAAGAAAATACTCTGCTCATTCAGCCACTGGAATGTGGGGTTAGGCTGTACCATGCAGCCTAACCAATGCTTTTAAAAACACAGGGGCTGGAGCAGGGGTTTTCAAACATTTTGATCTCTTAGAAATAAATCACTGAGGATCCTGGAGAGCTTTTGTTTATGTTTATTCACATCTATTGATATTTACCGTTTTAGGATCAAAGAAAAAATATTTCTTTAAAAAATAGTGCCAATAACCCCATTGTATGTTAACATATGAAATTTTTATGCAAAATTATTTGTTTTCTAAATAAAAAATTAGTAAGAAGAATGGCATTGCTTTACATTTTTGTAAATCTCTTTAAATATCTAGCTTAATAGAATACAGCGGATATGTTCACATATCTGCTTCTTCATTCAAGCTGTTCTGATGTGTTTTTGAAGTATACAAAAAAATCCAATCTCACACAGATTTATAGCTGAAAAAACAAGGATCTCGCAGACTCCATGAAAGGATCTCAGGGACCCCCAGGGATCCTTGGAACATATTTTGAGAACCACTGGGTAGAGAGTACTGAGAGTACTGGTGGCTAGATTCAGGTTGCCCAGACGAGAGGCAACTGTACACTGAAAACTGGGGTGGGCCCGGAAAGGATGGTCTGGTAGGTTGAAGCCATTGACCTTGTCAAGTTGGGGCTAGGATCCTTGGCAAGAAGGCCAAAGCAGACAAGGAGACTGACAGGCCAATGACTGGCCTTTCCCACACTAGTGTCCACTGGGGGCAGAATGCTGGGCCATCTGTGCTTTTGACATGTGCCCCACGCTCTGTCCACTTAGGAATTTAGGACAGACTTTACCTTGAAACATCCTTGTACCATTCATTGGTAAAATTGTTTATCAGTTGCTGAGGTCTTAGCCAAAGTGGTCCCCCATACATGCACCCCAAAACATCTGCAAAGGATGGATCAGGAGGAATTTCAGCCCTATCCCAGGTTTCTGGGATGCCCCAGAGGTTCCAGGACATCCTTTGATGTCCTTTATGCAGTTCTGATGGTGAGGAACTGGGACATCTGTTCAGTCGGACATGGGGGGGGGGGTCCGATACCAGACCAGGAGTATGACACAAATCCTCAATTCCAATAGAAGATCAAAGAGATGAGCCTTCCTTCCTGGTAAATAAAGTGAATGTAGAGATTATGAATAAGAACTCATATCCTTTGACAAGTTTTAACAAAATGGTGGGTAACTGACTTCGGAGTCAGATAGTAATATCTCCATTTAACAGCTTAAGCCCACACAGGAGTATGCATAGGTTGTGTTTTTTTCTTTTTTGGTAACTTTTTAATTTAATAATTTTAAACTTTAGAAAAAGTTTCAAATATAGTAGGAATAACTACCTTTTTCCACATTTGCTTCATCATTCTATCCTCCTCTCGGTTTGAGAGTAAGTTGCAGACAGCATGGCCCTTCAGCTCTAAATACTTCCTGAGAAAAAGACATTCTGTACCATAACCTTGGGACAACGTTCAAAGTCAGGAATTTGGCACCGACACAATGCTGTCATCTAGGACCCAGGCCATACTCACATTTCTCCGACTGTCCCAGTCCTGTGTCCTCCAGCCATCTCCTCCAGGTGGGGATGCAATTCAGAATCACTCCTGGTTGTCGGGTCTCTTACCTCCTCCTCCGCCATCTCAGCGACGTCACTCCAGAATCATTTTACAGGATGTCTCTTTAACCTCTTCCAACTTGGACTGGTCCTTCACCCCTCTTTGTGAATTTTCACGACCTTGACATTTTGGGGAAGTAAGACCAATTGTTTTGTCTAACATCCCTGCAGATGACTTTTCTGTCGTTTCCTCCTAACTACATTCAGGTTAAATGTTTGGGCAGGTGATGTGCATCGGATCAGCAGGAGGACTTGATGTTGAATTGTTCCAGGTTGGGGATGTTCATTTTGAGCACTAGGTTAAGGTGGAGTCTGCCAGGACTCTCCACTGTAAAGTTACTAGTTTTCCTTTGTAACTAGTAAGTGGGAAGATATTTTGAAACTGTAATTATCATGATCCTCATCAAACTTTTCACCCATTAGTTTTTACTTTTATTGATTTTTTTTTTTTTTTAGAAAGTCTCACTATGTCACCCTCAGTAGAGTGCTGTGACATCACAGCTCATAGAAACCTCAAACTCTTGGGCCTCAAACAATTCTCTTACCTCAGCCTCCCAAGTAGCTGGGAATATAGGTGCTCACCACAATGCCTGGCTGTGGCATCACAGCTCATAGAAACCTCAAACTCTTGGGCCTCAAGTGATTCTCTTGCCTCAGCCTCCCAAGTAGCTGGGACTACAGGCACCCACCACAATGCCCGGCTATTTTTTATTGCAGTTGTCATTGTTGTTTAGCTGGCCTGGGCCGGGTTCAAACCTGCCTGCGTTGGTGTATGTGGCCGGCACCCTACCTACCAAGCTACAGGTGATGATTTTTGCCTGAATCAACAATAATTGACTTTGCAAATATCTTAATGTTATTAGTTGATAAGTTAATGTTTGCAAAATGGTGGTTCTTTAATTCCATCATTCCTTCACCATTTATTACTTGGCAATTTACTGTAAGAAATCCTTCCACTCATGAATTGACTTATTTATTTATACCAATTTAGACTCATAGATTCCTATTTTATTCAACGGATTATAATCCTTTACTACCATTATTTCCTTTGATGTTCATTCACACTGTTCCAGATACGACACCTGGGAGCTCTTCAAACTGCCTTCTGTGTCCTTGTCACATGCTGCATCCTTCTTTGGGCACTTCCTTACTTTCCGACATACTGAGATGCTCCAGGCTTATCCTGTGTTTTTCCCACCCCAGCCCTGGAATCAGCCATTCTCCAAGGAGCTCTGGTTCTATTTAGTAGGGAATGGTACTTAGAAACCAAAATCTGAATAATAAGTATGCTCATTGCTGCTGTGGTTTTGTTATTTCCAGCCCATTTCATTGTACAGAGCTAGGAAACATGTGGATGGATATGAATTATGTGTGTATGTAGATGCATGTGTGCGGGCATGTATGTTATCTCCAATGTTCCAGTTCCAACCCAATTCCATGGGATTATTCCTAACCTTCCTCCATTGAGTATTTGTGAATTCATGCATTTACTTGATTCTACAATGCACAGAATATTGCTATATCCGTACCATCATGAAAACACACTCTCTGTGTAGAGTTCAATATTTGTTTGCTCTCTTTTTGCCGTTACACTGAGGATATCTAGTCAAAGTACTGGGTTCAAAAGTTACTTGGGTTATTTTTTTCCTCCCTTAGTTACGGTTGTATTATTCATCGGATATACATATTAGGTTTTATTTGTTTCTGTTTATAATCCTTTTTGAGGTTTCTTCCCCCTCCTTGTTCATTTAAGGGATCCTGCACCCTCAATCACGTAACCACTGTTACAATCCTTGTTTAAGTGTCGGCATATGTAGTATGAGCTGTTGGACATGTTTTCATGTTTTTTCCTAATCCTACATCACCATATATTTTCATCCTGATTTATATTTCTGAGACACTTTCCTAACCATCCTTTCCAAGCTTAGCTGCTACAAACCCACTTCCTTGGTTCAAACTTGAGTCATACTCCCGACTTCCTGGCCTTTGCCCACACTATTCCTCCACTCAGACATCGCTAGTCATTCTCTTAGGTGCCAAACCCTTCAATGCCCAGCCCAAGTTTCACCTCCTCTAAGATGCTTTCAGAAACCCTGAGGAGAAACAGACCCCATGCCAAGATGGTTAGAATCACAAGCTGGGCCCAAGGAGGCTCAGGGACTCCTGTGAATAAAACCAAGTCGCCCTGGTCATCTCCAGGCCACAGTGTAACACATGAGTGGCTTCTGTGATCATGGGTGTTATGCTCTGTCTTGGCTGTTTTGAGAGGTGACCTAGAGGCAGGACCTTCTTGGGACACTTGCACACCAAGCCAAATCTCCCTGCTATATAAATGCAGCCTGGGTGGGGTGGGCCCCCAACAGAGTCTGGAGCAATCCCCTAGGTTTCCCTGTGAAAAGTACATCCCAGAGAGTGAGAAGCAGTGGGCTCTGGCTTGCAGGGAATCTGAAGGCTGAGATCTGGGGCAGAACCCGCTCTCATGCCCATGTGCACACACTCAGAAGTCCAGAGACCTGTGCTATCAGCAGCCCTTTGCAGCCCCCCACCCAGGATATGCACTCTCTTCTCCTTTCTCCTGGACCCAACAGGGGAATACAACCCCTAAAAGGGAAATGTAAAGGTGGATGTCAAATATCATCACCCCATGGTTTAAAGAATAGCCCCATTGGCTCGGCGCCTGTGGCTCGGGCGGCTAGGGCACCAGCCACATACACCTAAGGTGGTGGGTTCGAATCCCCAGCCCGGGCCCGCCAAACAACAATGATGGCTGCAACCAAAGGATGGCCGGGCGTTGTGGCGGGCACCTGTGGTCCCAGCTGCTTGGGAGGCAGAGGCAGGAGACTTGCTTGAGCCCAGGAGTTGGAGGTTGCTGTGAGCGCGATGCCATGGCACTCTGCCCAGGGGGATAGCTTGAGGCTCCATCTCAAAAAAAAAAAAAGAATAGCCCCATCACAGGAGTCCAGTAAAGCTCTCTTGCTTCTTGGCCCTCACCTTTGTTCCCAGGACTTTGGATAAACTCTTGAGGATTCACATCCTTCCTTTCCATGGGCTATAAAGCCTGCAGGCTCTGGAGCTGCTAATTGCCATCAGGGGCCTGTGAGGGGTAAGCCGGTTCTGGGTGCTTAATGTCTTGACACTGAGTGATCCTTCCTGGTCTCCTTGCAACTCCCACTCCCAGTCACCAGTCCCTCCTGACACACGCCTTCCTTGGACCCACAGCCCACAGTATGGATCTTTGCCTCCCTGTCAGGTCACCCTGGCCTGACACTGTTGCATAGCCCAGCAGATGCTGCTGAGTCCTGATGGATGCAGTTTGGCACTCAGGGCAGTCTGTTTCCACTTGGGGACAGTGAGTGCAAATTCAGCTCTTGTTACCCAGACACATCTCCCTTGGCATGCACTTCTAATCAGGCAGCACATACAGACACACACACAAGCTGTTAAACTATGGACACGCTGCAGCTTTCCAATGAGAGGAGGTTTCAAGGCTGTATTTTTATAAGGAAGAAATGACATAAGTGTCTCTCTTTGTTATTTAAATTTCATGAAAATCAACCATAGATGGTGTGTAATTGAGCACAGAATAGGGCCCAGAATATATTCTGAAATAACGGGAGCCCTTTTATCAGGTTATATATGAACAAAAAAGTCAAAGAAAAGCAAAATCTCCATGCAAAATAATGAACTACTGTTTTGAAGGAAATAGAAAAAGAAAAAGGGAGCCAACCATGGTTAGGAGAGTTTGCAAAGGGCTAGTGTTTGAGAAGGCACTGAGTTTAGAGATCAGGCCATGCTCAGTGCTTTCACCAGAACTAGGGTCAGGTGAACAAAACTACAGGAGCCCACTGAGGTGGGCCAGGTCACCCAGGTCCAGTGTGAGGCCAGAGGGCTGCAGGTCCTAAAAGGATGCTTCTTCCAGACCCTCCTCCCCACACTACCCTCTGTGCTATGTGCCCTGTGGTGCCCAGAGGCCATGAGCTTGGGCAGCCAGGCACCCAGGTCTGAGTCAGGATACACAGGTGGGGGCCTGTGCTCAGAAGCTGGCTTGACTCAGGCAGGAGTGTCACAAGGCTTCTCTGCACTTGTATTTCCACACAGGACCCACAAAGAGGGCCCTCTCCAATACTGGCAAAGGTGGGGCCTGACTGCTGTTGACATCAGCAGCCCGCTCCATGTGCCAACAGCACAGCTTCTCTTGATGATGCCTGTCTCGGGCATGAGATTTGCCTGTTGCATCTGCCCAAGCAAGGAAAATGCTGTTTCTGAAAGTGTTGCTGTGACGATAAGGCAGGCTACTGTACTCATCAGGTACCAGCCACCTGAGGGGTACTGAATGCAGGACAGCCCTTCCCATTCTATGGCACCCCACACACACACTGGTGGCCTTCGGCCCCACTCCCCCCAGAGGCTGCTGGCAGCGGCCACTCCTTGCAGAGGCCAGAGGCAGCCAATTCTGGCTTCGCTGTACATCCTCAGGATCCAGCAACTCCAGAGGAGCTGAGTGCCATCATCAGACTCTGCAGAAAGGTGGAAATGGGAAAGATAAAGCCCCCAGGAGATGTTCCTATTGCAGCCGTAATCACAGCTTCAGTCAACTTCCCACGGCCCACCCCTACTCTCGTTCATTTCCTGAGCAATACCAGTGTGCTGGCTGGTGCCTGGTCCCAAACGTCCGCCTGAGCACAGCCCTATGCGAACGTTAACTGAGGTCTTCTCCCCACGTGGTGCAAAGCCACCCAGTCCCTTGCCTCCCAAACCCAAGCCCCTGTCTCAGGTGCCAGTTGTGTCACTGAGTTGCCCTGGCCACCTTCATCTTCCCCGTTGGACCATGACTGCTGAACACCCAGCGCACAGTACCGGCTCTGGTCCTCAGCAGGTGCTCCACAAGGGTCGGTCAAGTCAGCTATTGGAGCAGCCCAGAAGCGGCTCTTGCCAGAAAGGCAGGGACCCGGCAAGTGGACGGCGGATTCAGAGCTCAGAGCGCTGCAGCGCCGCGTGGGGCAGAGAGCGGGGTCAGAGCGCCATCTACGGGCAGTGAGGCAGAGTGCAGGGACGATCCTGTCTGGCTGCGGCAAGTGAAGGCCACGCGCTGTTGGCGACACTGCTCCAGAGTAGGCGCTCCAACCACCCTGCACACTGTCTCACAGTCACCAGCCAAGTTGGCCGCCTCATTGGAAGAGACAAGTGGGAAGGCCTGGGATTGAGAAGCAAGTCCTGAATCATGCTAAGAATACTTAGGAAGAGGCTTGTTACCACCAGCTTTCCAGGGCAGGAATTTCTCGGAAATCCTTCTCAGGAAGCTTTGGCCAGGATTTGAGAACTGCAGTTACTGCAGAGCTGAGGCAATGGCCTGCTCCCTGGGGGACCAGCAGGCTCTAGGGTTAGACAGCGCCGGTGGGAATTCCAGCACTGGCACTCACTGGCTGGGTGACTGAGGACAAGGTGCTTCCCTTCTCTTTGCCTTAGCTTCCCCATCTGTAAAACATGCCCCATGATACGACCTACCCAATGAGGATAATTCTAAGAGGACGAAAAATCTCTAACCCTAACGATCGATCAGGCACCCTCTTCACAGGTCAGGCTTCCCGTTAGTGCCCAAAGAAGAGTAGAGATACGGCACCCAACTCCTTGGTCACAGGAAGGCTGGCCTTTACCCAGCACCCACGCAGGTTGGGCTCATCCACCTCTCAAATCCTGGCTGCGTCTGCCCTCTCATTCCCCTTGCTGACTCAAGCTCCCCCTCTCTTTAATGCAGGTGACCTCCTCGCACACACCCAGACCTCCTCACCTCACACGTGGTTAGGGCTGCTCCCCCAACATCCCAAAGCACAAGTAAGAACAGCCATGATTAAAAGAATAACAGGAGGGAACAACAGAGCATGAGAGGAAATCCCGATTAGCTCCCAGGCGTCACTAGGCTCAAAGTCCTAAATCCAACACCCCCGGGGTGCTTGGCTACCACCTCCTCCACAAGAGACAGCCCCGGCTATCTCACCCCTCCTCCAATTCCATGAGGCCCCTGATTCCTGAGGTCCTGAGGGGATGCCCCTTCTTTTTTTATTTCTGCAAGCAGACTGGCACAGGACAGCTTTCTGCCCAAGTGAAGGCAACCTTTGCTGTGATTATACAAAAGGAAACTCTCCAGTGTTTTTCTTTTGTTGCCTGGAACCTCTCCATCCCTGAAGAGCATCTTGGCTTTTTCCATGTAAAATCAAATGCCCTGTTAGTTATTTTTTCCCTTTTTCAAAAAACAAAGAAACAGCCTGCTCTCAAAGGTGCCACCTACAGAAACTAAAAATCAAATGACAACAGTTCACACCAATTTCAATTTCGTATTTCCTAGTCCAAGACTCTGCCGTGAGCCACTTTGCCTGTTTTATCCCTTTGGCTGCTCACAAGAACACTGTCAGGGAGTCACCGTTTTGTCTCCATTTTACAGAAAAAGAAAAGAAGCCTGAGGAAGTCATGGGATGCATCCCCCATTCCCCATGTTCCCATAGTTATGCATATGAATTGAGATTCAAACCATGGCAATCTGATTTCTTAAAACTTCAAGTGGTCAGCATCGCTTAAAGGTAAAGCATGGGCTCTGAAGTCCCACCCTTCCCTACTCGATTCTAGCCATCTGAAATTTCAAAAATGCTGCAGTCTCATCTGGAGCACCCTGCTACCAGTGCGAGTGCTCCCCAGTATGACTGAGACATGGGAGGCACCCCCCTATGCATGGGAAGGGCAGCAGGCCTGCACCTGGATCACAGTGTGGTCAGAGAGGCAGCCTCCCAGGCCATCTCTGCCTGCCCAGGGGGGGACCCCAGAGTAAGGGGTGTCTGTTGGCCTTGTCCTGTCTTGGGTACAATCCTCAGTGGCTCAGGTCCCTCCAAGTGACAGTACCCGACTGCTCCCTACTGTCTTGGAATATAATGCAAACCTTCTCCCAGGGCCTGCAGGGCCCTGCCAGGACTCTGTCTCCAGCTGGTTTCCAGCCCCCTCTGTGACTGTTCTCCCTCCTGTTTGCAGGCATCCCTGACTAGCCAAGATTGGTGCTTCAGGCTGTGCACGTGGGGACTCTCAGCCTCCTGCCTGCTTTACTCAGCCTCTGACACACCAGGACTCCCTAGAGGAGTTCCCATCACGTGATCGCCCCCCACTCCAGCCTCCGTCCATCACTCCTGTTTGTTTCTCCCTTCCTTTCCTGACACTCTCTAGAATGCAAGTTCCCTGAAGGAAGTCTTCTGAGTTGGGACAGGCTCAAAAATGGCCTCAAAGACCTACTGTACTCACTTCCAAATCCTGGAACTTGTGAATATCACTTTGTATAGCAAACGATATGATCAAATGAAGGATCTTGAGGTGGGGAGATGATCCCGGACTATCTTAGTGGACCTGAAATACAATCACGACATCCTTATGCAAGGAAGGCAGAGGGAGATCTCCCATACCCAGGGAGAAGGCCACATGAAGAGGACCTTCACTCCAGTGTGTGACAGAGTCTCACTATGTTGCCCTCGGTAGAGCACTGTGATGTCACAGCTCACAGCAACCTCTAACTCTTGGCCTTAAGCGATTCTCTTGCCTCAGCCTCCCAAGTAGTGGGGACTGGAGGTGCCTGCCATAACACCCGGCTATTTTTGGGTTGTAGTTGCCATTGTTGTTTGGCCAGCCCAGGCTGGGTTTGAACCCAGCAGCTCTGGTGTATGTGGCTGGCACCTTAGCTGCTGAGCTACAGGTGCCGAGCCACTCCAGTCTGTCTTGGGGGGCTATGGAACTAGCTGACAGTCAGGACAGCTTTCCCTGCAGGCTCCACGAGGGAATCAGATTCCCCTGAGTTAAAACACCACGACTAATTTGGATTCAGGTGCAGCTGCAGGTTTGCAATGAACACTTTGAACAAATAATAGAGTTGTGATATTAGTCATTTCAACAATGACAGCAAGTACCAGAATTGAATGAAAGTTGTGTTCTTGATTTTCTTGAATGCTTATGTTGGAGAAAAAAGACAACTCAGTTCCTATCTGAAAAACCATCGGGGCTGGGCATTAGTGGCTCAGAGTGCCTATAATCCAAGCACTCTGGGAAGCTGAGGCAGGAGGATCCCTGAGTTCAGGAGTTTGAGACAAGCCTGAACAAGAGCAAGACTCTGTCTCTACAAAACATATAAAAATTAGCTGGGCAGTGTGGCATGCACCTGTGGTCCTAGCTACTTGGGAGGCTGAGGCAGGAAAATCACTTGAGCCCAGGAGTTGGAGGTGGCAGTGAGCTATGATGATACCACTGTTCTCTAGCCTGGGTGACAGGGCTACACTCTGGATCCAAAAATATACGTAAATTGAATTTTTTAAAAAAACACCAGCCAACCAGTTTTCAGTTAAAAAATGAAAGAAGGAGGGAAGACAGCACTCCTCGCTTCTCTCTGAGCAGCTCCCTGCCTGAGCTGAGGTAGGCAGAGTTAATGTCTCTGGAAGGAGTAGGTCCTGGAGAGTTAAGGTGGAGGGCGCTCTGGCCCTATGGCAGGAGGGACTCTGGGGCCCCAGGGAGCTGACTGGATATGGGGACAACTCCCCCACTGAGCATCCTGTCCCCTAAAAATACAAGCAATTTTGAGCATGCAAAAGTTGCCCAACAGTGCCCCCTAGCACTTGTAATTATATACTGTCTATGTTAGCGTAGGACCTAGGAGGTTTTTTAAAGTATCTGAGAGCAAGAGATTGGGGGAAAACCTGGTTCTCCATATTATATTACTCAATAACTCAGGGTACTTTGGGGTGAGGGATTAGAATGGGGTGAGAGAGAGGGAAGGGAAGGCAGCATTTATCAAGGCTGGCTCTAGCATTCCAGACAGTGTTCCTTGTTTCCAGGTAGGGCAGATCATGGCTTACTCTAATGACATATGAAGCCCTGCTAAGGTGGAGCTGAGAGTCCCTGGGCTTTATTTAAAGGTGTTGGAGCCATTCCACAGTCTGTGCCAAACCTATCAGCAGTAAGGTTAGCCTGCAAACGATGGCCCTGAGCCTCAACCAGAACTTCCGCAGCTCTACAAACTGCGTCTTTGCAGTTGATGGGCCCATAGCAAAGTGCGTGTCCATCCCATGCCCTGGCTGGCTGACAGCAGGCAGTTAGGCAGTTAGGCAGACAGCCAAAGCCAACACCAATGATGGGTTTTGAGATAAGTTCGAAACACTTACACATCAGGGACAGTGGTCACCAAAAAGAAATAGATAATGTCACTCGGTGAACAACTGGGTGACAACTTCACCAGACCCAAGTGGTGATTTATGATTCACAAGGTGATGCAGTCCCAAGGAGCCTCTGGAAAACTACTTGGAAAGAGAGCTCTGTAGACAGGATTTCTCATTTTCTCATCACTTTTCCATTTGAATGATATAGTTCCCTCTTGGGGCCAAGGGAGGAGGAAAACGCTTTTTATATTATAGTAGTGGCCATGTGGAAAATCCATATTTCCCTTGACATTCAACTCATGATGAAGACGCACATTTGTAAAGCATATGTGAAAAATGTCATGCGTGAAGGGTATGAAATATTTGTTGTCATGGCTTGGGCTAGTTTTGTGAAATATCATAGGACAGGGAGAAAAATGTTCAGAGTGAGAAAGCACTGGGGGAAATGGGAGCTCTGGCCTTAAGGACACTTTCCAAAGCCAGACACCAGACAGGGCTCAGAAAAGAGGAGGGGTGGTTAGCATGTGGATTCATCTTTGCCTGTGAGCTTGCATGAAGACTTTCCAGAAGGATACACACACAGGACAGCATGACAGCAATTACCTGTTGAGAGGGGGTGACAGAGAGACTTTTCATTTTCTTTGTTCAAAAACTGTGAACTGTATGAACATAAGACCTTTTCAAAATAAACATCACACAAACAAAAAAGCCTTTCACTGTAGGAGTCTGCATCTCAAAGCAGAACTAGAATATTCAGAGAAATACTGTATATTTGACTGGGGAAAAAAAAACCTCAAAGACTGAATCTCTTCCCTCTTAGGCATCCCTTTTCCTGAACACAAAGGTTGGTCATCAGCTGCCCCCACTTCCTTGCCCCAGCCAATTCCTGGAGACCTGCTTCTGCCGCTCACAGCCTCTCCCTCAGGGAAGTCCTCCACACAGCTGCCCCACCGGCACCCTGCTGCTGTCTTAGGCTCCCTGTGTTGTACTCTAAGAAGTTGGAGGGCTCACCCTGGTCATTCTGAAGAGCCAGCTTGGTAGGCACCTTACCTCTAGGTGAGCAGATCTTCGGCTGGGGGAGGTCCAAGTGCAAAGTCCTCGTCTTTTTATGGTAATAGTTGTCTTTTCTTTTATGACAAACCCTTGTTCTGTCACTAAGCACATGGCAGCTCAGCCATCCTCAAAGCTAGGTCTAATCACTGGCCAAGCTTAGGCCAACAGGATGTGAGTGGAAGCAATGTGGGCCATTTGTGGGACATGGCTTCCAAGAGGAAAGGTATGTTCCATCCTTCCCCACCTCCTCGTCCCATCCCCTCTATTTGTAATGTGAACACGGTAGGGCTGAGCTGCTTGAGGCCACATGGGTGAGGGCAATACTCTAGGGCTGGCAGAGTGACAGGCGGAAAGAGTTTGGGTTGCTGACACTGTGGAGCCACCAAGACAAGCCCTGGAGTGCTCACCCCTGGCCCCTTAGGTGCCTCCTGTTTAAGCCACTGCTTACAGCCAAGCCTTCATTATAACAGGCAAAGGGAGACAGAGAGAAAAGATGGAGAGTATGTGGAGGGAACTTAGTAAAAGAAAATAACGCAAGTCATCTGGACAAGACAAGATAGGAGACTGGCACTTGGCCTTCTTCATCCGGGTCACTCGGTCAAGCAATACGAGGCTCACTAGCAGACGTTTATTGAGGTGTCACTCTGGCAGGCACCATCTCATGTAATCCTCACTCCATCACCATTTTGCAAATGAGAAACTTAGGCTCCATGAGGTTAAAGGATTTGCCCAGTTGCCTTGGCTCATTAGTGGTGGAGCTGGGATTGGAACTCAGTCTCTCCAAACCCCAAGCTCATCATCTTGGCCACTGAGCCACACGGCCTCCTAAAGACCCAGGTTTCAGATCCCCAGATGTGGGACATCCAGAGCTTACCACTTGTTTGGTGGCCTCCCACGTCCTGGGTGCAGTGACGGCGTGTTCACCAGGGGCAGTTGCTGCACCCTAAGATGAAGGACACTTCAGCAGAGATGAAAAAAACCTAAGTGATGAAGGTCAGCAGGCTGCATCAGCCAGCCGCTAGGGCTTTGATAGTCAGGGGCAGACTGGAGGGGAAGACCCAAGAGGGCTAATGATAGCAGAAACCCAGAGTGCCTCTGCAACAGCTCGGGAAGAGGCAGCGGGATCTTTCTCTGCAGTTCTTGGGGGCTGGCTGGCTGTCTCACTCTTTCATTTCCTGTAAGCCTTTGCCCCAGAAGGCCCCCTCTTAGGAAGCCCTCTCCGCCTTCCCAGCTTCAGCTCCTTGAGGAAGCCCTCCTCAACCTCCCCCACCCCACAGCACTTGTCTCCTCCAGAGGCCTGGCCCTCCTTGAGGGCAGGGACTGTCTTGGTGTCTTCAGCCCCTGCAGAGCCACCCAGGGCTGTGTACAGAGGAAGCTGGGTTCCCTCTGGGCCCAGCCTCCTCCTTCGGAAGAGATCCAGGAGCCCCATGGGAAACACAAATAAACACACAGAAATGTGGCTTTGGAGGCACGCAAGGCAGAGCCTGAAGCTGGGCAGTCTGGCAAACATCCTGCTTCCCCATTTCCATTCTGTTCATGGACCTCTACTAGTCACACTGGAGCAGTACGGGAGGCTCAAAGCATAGGAATCCGACCACCACAGCCACCACTCTCCAGAAGTTTCCATCCTGTCACTTCCTCCAGCCCAGACTGGAGTACAGACAGTGCCATCTATCAGCCTCTCCAAGGAGAGGTTTCTGTCTTTCACTGGACTTGAAATTCCAATTTGTATCAAAGTGGTTAAAGGAAATTACAAGCAGACAATTCAATTCTGCAGAACAAGTTCGCAGAAGCTGCTGGAGGAACTTCCCTTTGTTTTGGCAAAATCAAGCCAGCCGATGGTGACGGCAACTTTCTGAGGTATGCTGCAGGCTCTCAGCCCGAAAGCCAGGCTGGGCTATTTTTCTTGGCACCAGAAACACCCATGATTTTAGGGCTCTTCCCAGGAAGCCTCCAACTCATGATGACCATTCCAGATGAGACAGGTGGCTTTAGGTATTAGAGGCAGCAGGAGGGGGTGGACACCAGGCACGGGCAGCACAGACCCCTCGAGCTCCCACTTCTGGCATTGCTCAACAGTGTGGAGACTGGTGTCCCACTGTGAGAGCCAGCATTGTAAAGAGTCAGCCTTCTGGAACAAGTTTTAAATGCTGAGCAAATTTGAAAGTCTGGAGTGCTTTGGACGCTCTGGCATCCACCATACGGGGGCTCAGGATGCTGCTTAGGGGCTCTGAGTCTGGAGTCCAAACCCATCAGAAACAATCCTTCCTGGTGACTCCCTGGCCACAGCTTTATTTAGAAGGCCATGGTGAAAAAACATAACTGTCACACAACCCTTTCTCTTAAAATCTATAGCAGCAGGAATACCAGGAAAGGGTGGTGAGTGAGGGGCACAGGATCCAGCTCATGGGCAGGAAATGGCAGAATCCAAGCCTGGCAGGGAACCCGTAGCACAGCATTCAGTGGTCCTCTTGTTAACACTTCCCTGAGGTTTAGATGGTTGTAAAACAATCCGCAAGGCTGCGCATGTTATTTTAAACAAAGTATATACCTGTTAAACAATATAAAGATTGGAATAGAAAATAAACAAAACCTATAAGGTGAATTGGAATACTTTTTACTTTGTATTGCAACCAACATATGTAACATATTCTATTCAACCAAGCATAGTCGAAGATTATGATCCTCACAAATTGTGATCCTCAATCATAAATCTTTTTTTTTTTTCGAGATAGAGTCTCATTTCATCACCCTCAGTAGAGTGCTGTGGCATCATAGCTCGCAGCTCAAACTCTTGGGCTCAAGTGATTCTTTTGTCTCAGCCTCCTGAATAGCTGAGACTATAGGCACCTGCTACAATGCCTGGCTGTGTTTTAGAGAGGGGGTCTCACTCTGGCTCAGGCTAATCTTGAGCTCCTGAACTCAAGCAATCCACCCTCCTCAGCCTCCCAGAGGGCTAGGATTACAGGTGTGAGCCACCATGCCTGGCCCTCAATCATACATTTTAACATAATAGTGTAGGAAAGTTAAATGTCTATATGTCCAAGAATGAAGTTGGATCCTTACCATCTTACTCCAGCTCAGCTGCTATGCAAAATGCCATCAACTGGGTGGCTTATAGACAACAGAAATGTATTTCTCACAGTTCTAGAGCCTGGGAAGTTCAAGGCCAAGGTCTGGCAAGTTCAGTTTCTGGTGCAGGTTCCCTTCTTCATAGATGGCACCTTTTTACTGCAGCCCCACGTGGTGGAAGGACTAGCTGGCACCTTGTGTCTCTTTAATAAGGGTGCTAATATGATTACCTCCTAAAGCCTTCACCTCTCAATACTATCACCTTGAGGATTAGCATTTCAACATATGAATTGGGGAGAGGGGTACACAGATATTCTAACTTTATCACTTACCTTACTCCTTACACAAAAATTAACTCAGATTAAAGACCTGAATGCAAAAAATAAAACTATAAAATGTCTTAGGAGACAACATAGAGAAAAAGCTTCATGACATTGGATTTAGAAGTGATTTCTTGGCTTAAAATGACCCCAAACGCACAGGCAACAAAAGTTAAAGATAGACAAAATGGATTTCATCAAAATTTAGAGCTTCTGTGCATCAAAGGACAAAGTCCCACAGTCAACAGAGCGAAAAGACAAGCTTTAGAACAAGAGAAAATATTTATAAATCATGTATCTTATAAAAGGTTAATATTCAAAATGCATAAAGAACTCCTGTAACTTAGCAATAACAAAGCAACCTGATTAAAAAATAGGTAAAGTACTTGAATATGCCTCTTTCCAAAGAAGTGTAAATGGCTAATAAGCATGAAAATATGTTCAACATCACTAATCATTAGGGAAATGCAAATCAAAACCACAATGAGAGAGCACCTCACACCTATTAGAATACCATAAAAAGAAAGCTCATAGAAAATAACAGGTGTTGGTGATGATGCAGGAAAATGGGAAGTCTTGTGCACTGTTGGTGGGACTGTAAAATGGCCCAGCCATTTTACATGGTTCTGTCTTATGGAAGACAGTATGGCAGTCCCTCCAAAAATAATAGAATTATAGTATCATCTCACAATTCCATTTCTAAATATATACCCAAAAGAACCAAAAGCAGACATTCAAATAGATATTTGTATACCCATGTTCATAATGACATTATTGACAATAGCCAAAAGGTGGAAGCAGCCAAGTGTCCACTGATGGATAAAAGGATAAGCAAAGTCTGGTGTGTAGACATAATGGGACATTGTTCAGTCTTAAAAAGAAATAATATTCCTATACGTGCTATGTGGATAAATCTTAAGGACATTAGGCTACATGAAATAAACCAGTGACAAAGAGACAAATACTGTATGTTTCCACTTACATGAGCTATATCTAGTATAGTCGAACTCATAGAAACACAGAGAAAAATGGTGGTTGCTAAGGGAGAGGAGACAAGGAATCAGTTGTTTAATGGGTAAAAAAAAAGTTCTGAAGATTGTTTATCCAACAGTGTAAGTGTACTTAATATCCCTGAACTGTACACTTAAAATGGTTAAAATGGTAAAATTTAGGTTCTATATATTTAAGCATAATTAAAACAAAAAGATAATTTTTTTGGTAAAAATAGTTTTGTAAAAAAAAAAAAAGCAACAATGGGTCCAGGTGCGGTGGCTCATACCTATAATCCTAGCACTTAGGAGGCTGAGGCAGATGAATTGCCTGAGCTCACAAATTCAAGACCAGCCTGAGCTAGAGCAAGACCCTGTCTCTAAAACTTAGCCGGGCATTGTGGTGGATGCCTGTAATCCCAGCTACTTGGGAGGCTGAGACAAGAGGATCACTTGAACCCAAGAGTTTGAGGTTGCTGTGAGCTAAGATGCCACAGCACTCTACTGAGTCTGACCATGTCTCAAAAAGAAAAAAAAAAAAAAAACTATTGTAGAGAAACTATTTGTTTTTTCTCCCTCCTGTATCAGGTCTGTGTGGAGTACTTATAGGCACCAGCAACCACCTAAATTCCCACATGAAAGTCTTATTTTCATGGTATGTTAAAAATCTGCCTTTGAAGACATGCTAATTTCAGAATATGCTTTATTCCTAAACTTCAGTAAAACATATTTGTGTTAGGCTTTTAACTCACTTAATTAAAAACAAAAAGCCCATATTTAATGTGTGTTATGCTGTGTTCAAGGCCATCTTTTCTGGCCAGCTGTATCCTTTAAACAAACCCAAGCTGTGCTTCTTCAATATGAGTTTTTGGCTGAAAAAGAAAGAAGTCTTTTGTAAATCCTTTTGACCAAGAGAAAGTGAATTGCTCTCAAAGTGTTTAATGAAAAGGTTGGCTATAAGGCAAGAGAGGTTAGACATAATTATGCCCATTCTGCAATTGAGGAAACTGAGGCCCAGAGATAAAGCTACTTGCCACAAAGTAAGTCCGTGGCAGAACCAGAGCTGGGCTTCTGATGAGGGTTCCCTCGCTGCCCTCTGGCCCCTCTGCTAATCTGGACACTGTGAGTGAAGGTAGAGGGGACCTCACACAGCACAGGACACCAGGACACCAACTTCTTCCTTGAGCCCCTGCTCGCCAGACACCTTGAAGGATGACCCTTTAGCTCAGCAAAAAATGGAGCTCAGAAGTATGAACTAACTGCTGGGTTAAATGGTACCAGCTCCATGCAGCCCAATGTCCCTAACCCAAGGTAAGAACCAAAACGGCCTGTGGAATTACTTCCCCAAGCCTGCTGGAGGCACTGGTCAAGGTACGAGGCATCGTCAGATTTAGTGTTTGGTGAAATTGACATATAGTAAGAATTTGGGACTGGGCACAGTGTCTCATGCCCATAATCCTAGCAATCTGGGAGGCCATGGTAGAAGGATCACTTGAAACCAGGAGTTCAAGACCAGTCTGAGCAAGAGCAAAACTCCATCTCTATTGTCAGATTTAGTGTTTGGTAAAATTGACATATAGTAAGAATTTGGGGCTGAGCAAGAGCAAGACTCCATCTCTACTAAAAATAGTAAAATTGGCCAGGCATCATGGTGCTCACCTGTAGTCCCAGTGACTCAGGAGGCTAAGGCAGGAAGATCACTTAATACCGGGAATTGAGGTTACAGTGAGCTATGATGATGCCATGGCCCTCTAGCCCAGTGACAAGAGTAAGACTTTGTCTCAAAAAAAAAAAAAAATCCACAAGAAAGAAAGAGAGAGAATTTGGAACAACAAAGAAATCAGACTTAGCAATGAACCTTGGAATAGGTGATGGAGGCTGGCAGCAACGGTTGAGGCTCCCTCCTGTCACCATCACTGGCTCCTCAGCAGGTAAAGGACACACAGGTCCTGCTGTCCAGCTCTACCTCTGCATGGAGGCCCAGCCAGTACTCTAGGAGGAATGCATCAGGATGAGGCAATAAGGGCAATGCTGACAGCCATAAGCTTCCCACCAGGGCTCCAGCCAGGGAATGTTAGAGCTGGTCAAACCCCAAGGAATCAGGATGGGTGGAGGGAGGGTGATTGGTGGGACCTATGGTCCATCTTACAGGGGTGCATGTGACTCTTTCTAAATGCAGAATATAAATGTCTTAACACAGTAACTAAGAAAATGCCATGAAGGCTATGTTAATCAGTTTGGTAAAAATATTTTAAATTGTACATAAAACCAGCACACTGTACCCCATGACTACATTAATGTACACAGCTGTGGTTTAATTAAAAAAAAAAAAAAAAGAAAAAAAACTCAAGGAATTACCCTGCCCTGCACAGGCATCAGAAGAAGGAAGGGAATCATACATAGAGCACAAGGCTTGAGGGTACAGATTTAGGGGCAAGGGTTTGAGATGTATCTTTGCCACTTGATATCTAAGCTACTTACCTAATGAGACCTTAGTTTTCTCCTTTGTGAAATGAAATTACTGCTGGACCCTATCTCACGGTTATAGTGAGGATTAAACAAGAGGATTCATATAAGGGCTTAGCCAGGACATAGCATATATAGTAAGGAGTCACTAATTGGTGATTTTATTGTTGCTTTAAAATTTAAACACATTGTGACTATGGTTAATCTTACTAGGCAAGAGTGGTGAGACAGCCACTTCCAGAAGCTGGACCTCTCTCTCCACCAGGCACCATCCTGTATCCCAGCAGTTTGCACTGTGCACTGTGACAGCCCGCACAGCAACTCCTCCTCTGGAGGCCTTCCCTGCTGACCCCTCCTAGCCAGCCACCTCAGAGCCCCCATCTCTTCCCTGAGAACCCAGTGGGGGCAGGGGGCATTCTGTCCTGATGGTCACAGTAACAGTAGCTCCATCCACGTGCTGAGTGTTGGCCTGGGCCCAGACTTTGCATGCATTTCCTCATTTGGTCCCTTCTCTGGGGAGGATCATCACTACTCCATTTTACAGGTGATGAAGCAATCCTGGCTTTTCACCCTCACTCTGCTGGCACGCAATCTGTGCCTTCAGGGAGGTCACTTGACGTTTCTGAGCCTGTCTGCCCTAGCACCCATGCTGTGACTGCTGCTTCCCACTGCCTCCTGCTCTGGCTCCCACACTCTGAGTTTGGGGAAGGTGCATTTCAGGGCATTCTAAGTCAGAGAAGCAAGGAACACCCCACCCCCACCACCCGCCTTCTTACCCAGTACATTGGCTTCTCTAAGCTTTCAAACAGCCCTTCCACCTTGAAGAGGTTACTGGGTTTAGGGATGCTGCCACCTGGTGGCCACAGGCCATGAGGACGCCGGAAGTGGTCTTGTGAGTTTGGAGGCTAAATAGCCAGACTCTGGACTCTAGCAACACCACCTGTGCAGCATGAAAGCTTCATAACCATCTATAGTCCCATAAATTGGGTTCAAATACAAGTTCTGGCACTTCCCGGATGCATGGCTTTGAGCAAGTCCACTAACTGCTTTCAGCCTCAGTTTCCTCAACTGTAGGATGAATAGCCTTCTCCTATGTCATGATACATGGCTTAGTAATAACCTGGAGACTAAAGCACCCCTTTTACTTCATTATAAATTTAAATAGAATTTATATAAAACTCTTGCACATTAAGTCTGGGTGCAGTGGCTCACGCCTGTAATCCTAGCATTCTGGGAGGCATAGGCAGGTGGATAGCCTGAGTTCAGGAGTTTAAGATCACCCTGAGCAGAGTGAGACCCTGTCTCTACCCCAAATAGAAAAAACTAGCCAAGCATTGTAGTGAGTGCCTATAATCCTAGCTACTTGGGAGGCTGAGGCATGAGGATCTCATAAGCCCAGGAGTTGGAGGTTGCTGTGAGCTAGGCTGATGCCATGGCACTCTAGCCTGAGCAAAAGAGTAAGACTCTGTCAAAAAAAAAAAAAAAAAAGTCAACTCTAAAACTATGCTTGCTTTAAGCAAAGCTGGGCCTGTCTGAGGATTTAGGGTTTGCACAGGCTGTGGCCTCCTCTGACAGCCTCTCCCCGAGGCTGCACCTTCACTCTACCATCAACAGTTCCACTAGAAGCAGTTCTAATCCATCAACTCCTATTGCATAGTTGGCCCTTTCTATATATCTCTATTAGCCTTCACAACAACAGCAAATCGCCCCCATTTTACAAAGCAGAAAACTGAGGTTCCAAAAGGCTGCATAACTTGCTGGAGGTCATGCGGGTGTTACATGATGGAGCCAAGCCTGAGATTGGGTCTGCCTGACATCAGAACCCTCACCGCCCTAACATTGGGAAAAGCCCTGTAGGCAGTGTTTCAGGGGATGTCTGGGGAGGCTGTTGTTCTGTCCCTGAGTTCTCCTTGAAACAGGTGATCAGGGACATTTGCTCATGGTTGTAACACTCCCCAGCATCCCAACCCCAGATCCCCAACAGCCCACCAAAAGCTGTCCTTGCCAGGGGCCAAGCAGAGAGAAATCAGCATTTCCCAGTTCTCACCCTCCTGGCTCTCACTGTCCCTTCATGGTACTTCCAGCCCCCATTTGCTTTCAGAAAGCCAACAGCCAGCACTGTCATGCACACCCCTTCCCCACAAACCCTGGGAGTGAACTCCTGCTGGCTTTCAGAAAGGGTAGCCTAGGCAGGGCTTCCCCTTGGCAGTGAACTCCCTGGGTGTTTCAGTTCTCTTTCTTTCTGAGAAATGCTCTGACCCAAGTTATTAAGGACACAGAGACGGTAACCACATCTCCTCTGCTCACGATAGATAGGGTGGTGGTATGGATGTAGCTCTCTCCTCTCTGAGGCATGGTTTCTTCTCATGGAGGGTCCCCTTCCTAAGGGAAGAAACCCTTGTGGGGAAGAGGAGATAGGACTTGCCTGAGGTCACATTCTTGGGGTGACAAAGACCCCTGCCAGGCTTCTGCCCACTGCTCTCCTCTACTGGTGGGCACTAGCACCTGAGGCTCACTGAGGTCTTGCCCAGACCAGAGGCCACTGTACAGAGAGGACCAAGAGGGGGAGGCAGGTGCTTTCCCACCATTTAGGGACATTCTGTAAGCCAGGCAATCTTTGGGCAGGGCAGACCCATGAGGGAAGAGGCTTTGGGCTGGGCAGGCTCAGCCCCATGTGCATTTGCAGCCCTTGGAGTACCTCAGAATAGCCATTCAGGCTTCTGGTTATCCTTCCGTTCATCTTGGGGTGCATCTGTCTGCAGTGGGTGGGGGGGGGTATAGTGCTGATAGGAGGCCTGGGGCAGGTCCAGCTGCCTAGCCTGCACATGGCTACTCAAATGCCTGAAATGCTGCCCTTAGAACCACTCCTTTTCATTACGACTGTCTCCCAGGCTTCCTGAGATAGACAAATAGCAAGTCCTCGAGAATTGTTAGGAGAGGATTTTCTCAGTGACCCGAGCTCTGCTCTGCCTTCCCTGATACCAAGAGGACCCAGGGTACAGGGAATGGAAGAAGTATTCAGAAAAGGAAGTTGGAGATGCAAAGACCGTGGTGGGGGAGTTCACTGAACCTCCCACATCTGTACTGTTTGGTCCTGCAGCCAACCGTCCAGTGGCTCTGGGGGCCAGACGTGCCCCTTGCTACTTCCCCTCACCAGCCCCCCACCTCTCCTGCCTGACTCACTTTTGAATCGGCAAATGCCTCCCAGGGAACGGGGTGGCATGCAAGGCATAAATTAATGGGTTTTCCTTCTTGCTGAGGTCTTGGCCATTTCAGTCCTGACTGCCTTGTTGCTCTCCAATGCCTTTGAATGGTTTGGATTTTGTTTTTTTTCTTTTAACTCAAATTTTATAGTTGTTCTTGGTGGGAAGGTGAGTCTTTCACAAGCCATTCTGTAGCTGGAGCTGAAATCCCATCATTAATCAAGTGTGTCAGCTCCTATTTGTCTGAGTGCCAGGCACCAGATCTAAGCACTTTTATACTTTTTTTTCCCCTAAAATTTCACAATAGTCTTTCCAAATAGGCGCTTTTACTATTCCTATTTTACAAGTGGAAAATCCCAGACTCAAAGAGGTGAAAAGTTTTACCCAGAGTGAGGCAGTTACTAACAGAAGGAACTTGAATCCAGATATGACTGATACTTAGGCAGCCGCCTCTCTAGTCCCACCTTAAGGTGACAAGTTGGCTCTAGATTTGGAAGGAGGCCCTCCCAGGACACTCAGAGCCTCTTCTATCTCTGCCCTTCTATAGCAACAACTGTTCACGCCCAAGTCTCCCTGAGCCCCCAGTGGCAGTGCTGACATCTGGAGTGTGGCCTGACTGCACCCTCCCTGTGGGCAGCCTCCTCCCCGCCATGGCCTTGCTTGGGCATGCCAGAGCTCAGAAACATTGAGGAAAAGATGGAACCCAGGCAAGGAGGTGGCATTCCTGCTTGTTCATTCCAGGGACAGGGACAGGGACAGTTCCTATTACTGGGCTGGTTTCCCAGGGCAGCTCCAGTGGTGGTGTCACCTTGGCTGGGACAGGCAGGGATGGCTGACCATTGTCAGAGTCCTCTGTTTTTCCCCCTTAGTTACTAAGCAACCAACTAGAGTTTGAGGACTCAAATGCTCAGAATAGAGGAAGCAGGTGACGGGTCCTGAATAGCCACCCAGAGGGGGCCCATCAAGGACCACATGGGTAACCCATGAGGAAGGAGGAGTAAGCAGTGGGCCTGGGGGTAGCAAGGCAGAGTGGAGGTGGGGGTGGTCCAGCCTGCACCACTCAACTGTCCCTCCAAGAGGCCCCAGGATAACCAAGGTTTGGTGGGAGAAAGAGGATTATGCTGCTGACACATTCTGGGACCTTGGGCCTGGCACCACCCCTCTTCAGGTCTTAAGTGCTCCCCATATAAGGTGGTCACATGTCTCTTGTCACCTTGGCAGGGTGATTGGTAAGGAAGGAGATAAGAACACACTGGTGGGCTATGCAGACCTGGGCCACGTGACAGGTTAGTGCCATCACAATATCAGTCACTTCTAGGGCAGCCAGAGTCCACAGTGTCAGGCAACAATCTATCTTCACCTCTTCCCGGCTACTTGAAAACCAGCAGAGTGAGAGATGGGCATAAGAGACCGCCTCTCACAATTCTCCTGCAGAGTGGCCTTCTTGCCTAAGTGGCCATTCTCTGCCCTCCTCTGAAGCCTCACCCTTTTTTGAGACACTTAAAACACTGACCTGGTTGCCTACAGCTTCCTCAGCCAACCCCTATCTAGCCAGAAAGGATCTTCAGTCTCCCTCACACAGTAGGAGCTCCTCCACCAGTAGCCCTCTGTCCAAGAAGACTCTCACTGCTCACACTGCCGGGCTGCCTTTGCCTGCATTGTACTGGCAGGGGAAGAGGAGTTTTGTGGCTACCCTGATGCAGATCTCAAGGCCCCAGAGATGGGGCAGTAGAGCCTGGCGGAGCTGAAACCCAGGAGGGAACGTCCCCCTTGGGAGGCCCTGCTGAGAAAGGAACCCAGGCTGAGCGTTCTCAACCTCTCAGTAGTGGGAGAGGAGGTTTCGTTTTCTTTCCTAAAGGGAAAAAAGGAAGAATGCAACAAAACTGAAACGTCTTCTGACACATCTGTTCCTGAACCGCAGCCATAAAAGCCCTCCCTGGCCCTGCCTGGCTTAGGCCCTCTCCTGCCCGAGAGCTCACAGCTGTAGGCCTAGAGCCAGATGTGCCCAGACAACAAGGTAGGTGGAGGTCAGAGGGCATGAGCCACGGGAGAGGAGAAGGCCTGAGGGCTGGGAGGGACAGAGTGCCCTCCTCCTGCCTCATTCCAGAGGTGGGATTAGTGGACTGGGCTTCTGTTTCCCCAGAACAGCCGGGATCCGAGAGACAGACACAAGACAGCCTGGTGGCCGGGTTTCCCTCTGGTAGGTGAGTTCTGTCAGCTCCAGATCGCTCAGAGGGACAGAATAATGTGGTACAGAGCGGCAGTGAATCTTTTTCTCTGGGGAGGTCTATCAGGGTTGCTGGCCAGGGGAATGGTTTCTAGGAGTGAACTCTGAGCTCTAGCCAGCCTGAGCACATAGATGTCTGGGCCTCAGCCTAATCCTACACCTCAGGAAAAGGCTTTCTGCAGGCGGGCCCACAGCAAGAACATGGGCAGAGGCTGAAGTGTGTCTGTGCATGGGGACAAAGGGACCCAGCCCTCACTTTTCAGACTATAAGGTCATGACTTTAACCTACTTCATTCAAAGGCAGGAGGATCAGCGGGTTCTGGACTCAGGGGAACATCATGTCTATATACCGGTGACAAGCTCCCTATCTGATAGCTTGTAAGGACCAGACTACCGTTCATGGACTATCTATACTCGATTTCACCAGGTGCATGGGCTTCTCCCATTTAGCCACTCGGTAAATATGCCCCAGACACTTACTGAGACCTGATACTATCTGTTCTAAGCAGTGGGACTAAGGACAGCATGGCAGCTGAGCCCATGCAGGCCCTTGGGAGGCCTCGGGGTGACAGGCAGGGAGGAGCTCAGGGAAGACAGGACCAGGACCCATGTACTTTGGATTGTAATGCAAAGATGGATGGAAGAAGGTGCTGGCAGGCTCCCCCAGGGGATTCTCCCTGCTGTGGAGTTCAGAGGGCAGAGAAAGGCCACCAGGGAAGGAGCTTCATGAAGAAGTAACTGTTGACCAAGGCTGGAAAGATGAGCAGTATTTGGACACAGTTTAGGATGAGAAATGTGTTCTCAGCAGAGAAAATAATGTGAGCAAAAGCATGGTGCCAATAAAGTGTACCTGGTTCCTGGTGCAGGTGGTGGTCAGTCCTGGGTCACATGGGGTTGGTGGATGTTTATGTCCTTGAATCCATGCAAGAGCAAAGCTGACGGGTGTGAGTGGCCACAGGAAGCCCTTGGAATGTGCTAGCTGTTTTTATTCTTCGTTGGTGTCTTTAGGCAGCCTTTCCAATGCCCAGCACCAGGCTAGGCATCCCTCTCTGGTGTCCCTCTTCCTCCTGATGCTGGAAGCATCTATCTCCTCCACCAGCTGGCGCTCCTGAGGGTGAAGGCTTGGTCTCCTGTCGCATCTGCTTTTCCCTGGCAATAGGTTTGGTGCTGGGCTTACAGGAGGGCTCAGCGAGCATTTGTTGGGGGACAGTCAGATACAAGGAAGGTGTGGCCTATCTGTCTGGCCTTCTTTTCCCATGAAGCAGGGACAAATTGCCTCCAAATGACCAACAGATCACTGAAACCCACCTTGAAAGCCGGTACGCCTTATTCCTTGCGTAGACAAGGACAAATATATCTATGTTACAGAAAACTAAAAGTCAGACCAGGTGAGTGGCATGTCCTATGCCCAGACTGGGAGACTCAGCTGGTGCTAGGACCAGTGGACCTGACCTTCCACACCAGTTCCAGCCTTGACTCCATCCTGGCTTGAGCAGAGTGATCATATCAATGATGTGGCTGTGTTTGGCTAGATGTAGCCAGGGAGCTCTGAGGTGGGCAATTGTGTCTGGGCTCAGGGAGTCACAGAGGTTTGTCTGGCTCTGGCTGAGCCTGTATGCCTGTGTTCCATCCTTCTCAGGCTCTGGCCCATGGAGAAGCCCTTCACAGTCTTGCGAGTGAGCTTGTACCACCCCACGCTTGGCCCAGCTGCCTTCACCAGCATCCCACCACGGCTCCAGCACGACATTAACCCACTGCTGATCGGGCGGGGGCAAGGGGCCCACCTCCGGCTGCAGCTCCCCAACCTCTCCCGCCGACACCTGTCCCTGGAGCCCTACCTGGAGGCAGGCAGCACCCTCCTGGCCTTCTGCCTCAAGTCCCTGAGCCGAAAGGGCTGTGTGTGTGTCAATGGGCTGAAGCTGACTTATCTGGAGCAGGTCCCCCTGAGCACCGTCAACAAGATCTCCTTCTCCAATGTCCAGATGGTGGTCCACTTAGAGAAAGGCACCTCCCTCGAGGCTTTTGTCTGCCACTTCCATCTCAGCCCCTCACCCCTAATTTACAGACCCGAGGCGGAGGAGACCGATGACTGGGAAAGCATCCCCCAGGAGCAGCCTCCCCTGGGTTCAGGGGAGCAGACTCCAGGTCACGTGGGCTTTCTCCATGGCCCTCCCCAGACTTGGGACAGCCTTCTCCAGCCAAGCCCTGGAGGTGGAACAGAAATATAGCTCCAGAGGGAGCCCCCAGACAGTGCACTCTGCTGGTCCCGCCGTGAAAACAAGCCTTTGCTGAAACTGGACTTAAAATCTTTGAGCTGCATCATGCGTGGTTGACATGTGAGGCCTGCTGGCTGCCTCACTCATAATGAACCAATTCTGCAAACTCTAAACAGCCCGGGGTAGAGAAGCGCCCTCCGTGGCCAGTGCTCTGCAAGGTAATGGGAACTTCATATACTTTTAGAGGCCCTCGGGGGTTCTGGGGAGCCTCTCTCCACGTTCCCCACCTCTCCCCTTCTTGTCTGACTAGGAGTTACTTTATGTTGCTCATTTTGTGCACCACTTAAGAGCCGGAGTTTGAGGTTGCACTAGGAATGCATGGACACATGTAACAATTACGTTTGTGGTAGCTCGGGGTTACCCTCAGCTTTCAAATACCCACAGGCACTCAGGGCTTAGGGAAGCCTGTGTTTAATAAACTGCAAGTATTTCATTAAGCTGGCATACTCAGTAGGATTCCCTGATCCCCAGATGGCCTCGTGCACGTCATGTTGTCACGCAGAGGTGGGGCAGGAAACATGGAAGAGGTGTAAGAGGAAATTAGAAAGGTAGGGGCCCATGTTTCTGGAAGGGATGCAGGCAGAGCGCCGGCCTTCCTAAGCATGGAAGTTGGGAGATGGACCTGCCTGGAAAGTCATTGTCACTGTTATCTACCCATTCTCAAATCCCCCCATTCGCTGTTACTTCTGGGTCAAAGCCTTGGCTGACCGGAGGACAAAGGTCTTCAGGGAATGAAGGGGTGGGGAGGGAAGATCATGTTAGAATCCAGCTCAGCAGTTAGTTTGCTCATGCTGGGTTATATACCAATGGGGGCTGGGGGGTGGGGGTTGTCTGTCCAAATAAGACACTAGGGGGGAGCCAGGGGGCCAAACGGGGAGAATTTTCACAGTGAGCACCAGGAGTAGAGCAGAAGCAGCCACTCTCCTGACATGGGGAGAGTGTGCTTTCCGAACAATGGTCACTGTGTCATGGTGGGAGGGACTTACACACACAGCAGGTAGCCACATCACAGACTCTGCACTCCACTGATCTGCACTCTGGGCTGTAGCCACCTCCACCTCTGTTTACCCCTCCCCTACCCCACAAGAAGAAAGACCCTTGAGCACCCAGGGTAGGCTACAAGAAAGTCAACTTCACTCACAGGCCCTGAGCAACTTCCCTGTGAGGGAAACAGCAGTGGACAAGCCCAGGCCTGCCCTTGCTTCCTTTCCAATAAGGAACAAGGTGGGAATGGTCAGACCATAGCACAAGGCAGGGGAGAGCGAGGGGCTGCCCAGTGCTGGGACGGCCCCTGGGGACCCCAAGCAGTCCCTTACATTCATTCAACAAGCACCTGCCTTGTCAGATTTGTGCCAAGCCGCAGGAACCAGCAGTAAACAAGGCAGACAGAATCCCTGCCCTCAGCGAGCTTACCTTGTACTCAGGAACAAATTACTAATTATTTGGCCACCCCTGTGAATGGGGCTATATTTCTCTCTCCTCCAGCTGGCTCAACTTTAGCTCTATCATCAGGTGGCCTTGTCTGCTGGTGCTTACTGGGTGCTCAGCACCCTGCTGGGTGCTCTGCATGTGGCTCCTCTTAATCCTCATAACACCCCAGAAAAGCAATGGTGTTCATCTATTTATATATGAGGAAACAGAGGCTCAGAAAGGTTAAGTATCTTCCCTAAAATCACACCACCACTAGCTGTGTGATCTTGGCTAGTGACTTAGCCTGTTCTTGCCTCTGTTTCTCCTTCTGAAAAATGGGTAAGATAACAGCACCTACTAGCTAGAGCTGTTATGGAGGTCTTAGGAGGTGGCACATGTAAGTCACATAAGCAGTACCTACACACACTTAATAAGGTCTGGCTCCTATGCTGAGACCTGAGAGAGTAACCTAATGGATACAGACCCAAGAGTTCACCAGAAAATGGAGCTAAGGAAAGTTCAAGCCCTGGTCAACTGGCTCCAGAGCCCAAGGGCTTACTGGCACTCTGTGATTCCCTGACTTAGGATTTTCTTTTAGCTGTGGACCTGAATTTAAACTTGTTCCTTGCAGCAGAAGGCCTAAATTTGTAGAACAGAAGTCCCTGTCAGGGCTGGCAAGGAAAGGAAGCCTCGGGTGGTTTGGTCTGATGAAGTCTCACCCCTGGATTCTAAAGGCAGCAGTGGCCCCTCACAGATCCAGGGGCTCTACCAACTATACATTGTGGAGCAGCAGCCCACATCCAGAACTCGAGAAGCCGCAGCCCGGAGACAGCACTAGGACGCCACGGACTGGAGAGAGGAAGCTGCTGGTGGCACCCAGAGTCCCTAGAGTACAGCTCCCCAACTCTACCAGGGAACCTGTAGAAAGGCTGCCGTGACTGAGTGCCCCTCTCCAGGCCTCAGGGACGGTTCTCTCCCCACTAGGGAGGAGCAAACCCATCCCAGCTGTGGTTCTTGGAGAAGGAGCAGTCCACGGCCTCCTGGGGGTATTCTGTGACTCAGGCCTCTGGGTGATGTGTCTGTAGGGCCTCAGGGACTCAGAATGAACTGCTCAGCATGTTGAAGGGTGACAGGCCAGGTGCAGGATGGGACCAGGAGATATCTGGCTCCTTGCTTTAGATTCTACCAGTCCAAACAGTTTCCTCAGGAAACACACCTTGCCTTAAACCAAGTTTGCAAGACAGTTAAGCTTTGCCCCTTTTGAACACCATTTTTCTTGAATAGAAACCATTTAAATGATCAGATCTATGACATCCACCCCCAATCTCCCCTAACAGTCATGATGTCCGGCTGGCTTCAGGGCCTGGCCTACACATTGGATACTATTTGCCTTGGTCCGCACAGGCTCCTGAGCCAGAGGGTGAGTCCCTCCAGCAATCTTCTTGCCTTCCCTGGGCTCCCTCCACATAGCAATCCACGTTGTATACGGGCACCTGTGCACACACAAGTAAGTGCTTGCAGACATCCACATACCCGTGAACATTATGGTGGTGCCGAGGTGGGGCCTGAGGTCAGACAGCTGCCTGGGTTAGAATTCTTGTTCCCCTACTTACTCGTTCTGTTATATTGGACAAGGGATTGAATCTCCCTGTGTCACAGTTTATTATTCTAGAAAATGGATAACAGCACCTGCCTCTTCAGAGTCATCATGAAGGTAAATTGGGGCTCCCAGCACAAATTAAGCATTCAGCAGAGTTAGCCGTCATTGTCCGGAGCCATGGAATGAACTGGGTGCATGTGGACATGTGGACTCACTTGACACCTACACACACATCTGCTAGGAGAAGATACATCAGTTATGTTCAGGCAGACCCCAGAGCACTACAATTCCTTGAACCAGCATCTGGAAATTTAGAAATCATCCCCTGTGCCCTTTAAGGCATTTTACCCTCCCATTCCTCTGCTTTTCCAAGAATGGGGATCTTCCCAAACCGTCTGTAAGAGATGAGGTATCCCCTCAAGGCATGGGAATGTTTCATAAGCAGGTCAAAGGGGGGCCCTGAGGCAGGGAATAGCCCAGAAGAAGCTCAGGCAGACCCATTAGCCATACAATCCTGGCCACAGCATGGAGGAAGACTGCACACCTCCCGCACCTGTCTCCCCACCAGACTTCCAGCTCCACACTGAGGGCTGTGGGTTGTTGGAAGTTTTGTTCCTGGTAGCCACCATAGAGTTGGGTGGAGGACAGAGGGACAAATGGATGAGGCACTGATGATCCAGGCAGTAGTCACCTTGGGTGCTAAGGTCTGAACCAGGCTTCCCGGGTGTCAGGAGAGTAAGGCCCATGATAGTGTGGGCCAGTCAGCGGCAGGGTAAGAAGGTCACAAAACTGTGGACAGATAATAAGTGGAGGTGGATATCTCTGCCTCCTCCAGGCCCGGGGGCAGCCCAGACCCCCCAGTTGGGGCAGAAACAAGGCTGGTCCTTCCTTCTAGTTCTTGAGTTTCTGTACCCCAGACTCTCGCAGAACCCCCTGGGGTTTGGGGATTCTGTACAGTGACAGCTAAGGAAGACTGGCAGATTGGATAAGGCCCAGGAGACCCTGGGAGGGGCTCTGAGCAGTACCAGTCAGAGGTCGGGGTGGCTGGACCAAGTCCAGGCCTGTTGCTCACCAAGTCTCCACAAGCTCTGGTTCCACTCCCTGCCCACAGCTTACACTAGCAACACCTGCCTCGAGGTATCAGTGAAGAGACCCTGATGAATCTAGGAAGCTAGGATGTCACCCTGCTAGAGGCGTCTGCATCTTCAAAGAAAGGTTTGGAGAGGGCAATGCTTAACCCAGAGGAGAGAGTTTCCTAGTAGAAGGAATGGTATTAACAACTTCACAGCAGGCCACTGAGGAAATACTTCCCTTCCATCTCAAATGGACAGTCACTTCATAAACATGCCAAGCGAGACCTAGTTGAGGGGCTGGCTCCAAGTCCCCCAATGTCAAAACAGCAGAGTTGAAATGGGAGCTGAGAACCAATTTTTTCCACCACTGCCCACCCAGCAGTGAGCTGCAGTCAGCAAAGAGGGAAGCAGAAGCAAGTAGGCCCTGGATGGTGTGGACAGCTCACCGCAGCCCCAACACCCCCCACAACGGGCTGTGAGCAGGGCCACGTGCCTTCCCTCTGCCCAGAGTGCCAGCTTGCTTCTCAACACCACATGGCTTCCTCTTCCTCAGCTTCCACCTCATGGCACCTGGTGGTGGCTGCTATTACCACAGCCCCATGAGGTTAGCAGGACCTTCCTCCAACGTTCCTCACGACAGCAGCTCTACCACATTCCAACCACTCGCCGGATGCCACCTCAGCCTTGCAGAGCTCATCCAAAACTCTGTTACTCTGGAGGAGTAAACACATCCAGCTCCTCACTGTTAAGAGGAGATGCTGAATTTAATGAACCCTATTCAAGTTGCAAGGCTGCGATTCCTCTTACCTTTAACATGAACTCACAAGCGGATTAAAGTGAAATAAAACCTCCCATTTGACTTACATTCTCAGCTGATTGGAAACATGCATTACCTCCCCATGACCGGGCCGTGAGAAGGGAAGTTATTATCTTTCTTTAGAGTTTGTAAACTCTTTATGGCTGAGGCACCTTTAATCCTGCTGCGGAAAAAAATGATCCGGGAATAAATTGCTCCCATTTACCTTTGTTTTCCAATCACACGCTCCAGTGGGAATAAAACATCCTAAGTGAGGGGATGTGGGGAGCCAGGTGATCCCCAACAGAAGAGTTTAATTATTTTCTTCTCCAGTCACGTGAGTTGAAAAGGTTTTAAAGCAGCATTTGGCAAGGGGGCTTGTTTCACAAAAATGTGCCCCCCGGCAAGGATGCCAGCACTCCCGGCTGTTACTGGTTCCCCTGCCTTTTCTCTCGAGGGGAAAGTGGGCTCCATTCCCAGCCTTGGCCACTTCTTTAAGGGGTACTTGCAGCTATGCCGCGCTCCAGACATTGGGGAACGAATGACAAGGAAGGGGTCTGAGAAAGGACAGATTTGAATCCAAATCAGATCAGCCCAGGAATGGGAAAGAGAGCCGTGGAGGGGCACCAGGCTTCCTTCCTCTTCTGTGGCTCCTCTGCTGCCCTCTCTGTGTTACCTGACAACGTGGCTTACTAGGGCAGGAACGGAGCAAAGCTATCGGGCTCTGAGCCAAGCACTGTGGCTGCTCCAAGGGGGCCTTGCTAAGACGTCTACCTCACTTTCCTTTAAAGATGCAGAGGCTGGGGGTGGGGGTGGGCATCTTCAGAATAAAGCAGAGACCGGGGCCTTTCAAAGAAGAGTTTGGATGGGCAGTCAGATACAGAGTTTCTAGAATTGCTTCTCTGGGGGATCAGGATTGTCGCATCACTCATCCAGAAAACTTGCTACAAATGGGCTGGGAACATGAACCCTATTAAGTCACCTTGTTTAGGGGGGTGTATCACTTAGGACCCAGTCAGAAAAACAAAAACCATACAAAGTATTTAAAAAAATTAATTCAAGGAATTGGGTGCATGAGTTATGGCACCTCTGGGAAGCCAAATAGGGGAGGTAATTCAGAGATCAGCATGAGCAAGGCTGAAGGGAGCCCAGAGAGGTGCTGTGACTGGATCCAGAACAGATACTGCCTGGCACAGGGCTGGGCTACGGTGGACACTCGTATGGAAGCCGGAGGAAAGGCTGTCCATGAGGAGCTGGAACACCAAGGGGAGGCAGCTCTTGTCAGCAACTGACTTAGGTGACTCCACCTAAGATGGTGTGTGTGTGTGGGTGTGTGTGTGTGTGTGTGTGTGAGAGAGACAGAGAGAGAGAACCCACACACACCTGACTTCTCTCTCCTTCCCCTGCCCCCAAATCTCCTGCCAGTGGCTCCCACTGGCTGAAGCCAGCCAGAAACAAGCTGACAAGTGCCTGCGAAATCCCCCTACAGGGGTCAATTTCCCTGCAACACAGAGAGGATGAAAGAGAACAGTGGATGTGAAGACAGTCAGAGGCCCAGAACAATGGCCATGAAGGTCAATGCCCCCAGCCTTGCCTGGGGCCCTGGGGTAGCCACCAAATGGGAGACAGCAGAGAGAGAGAGAGAGCGGGAGCCATAGAGCAGGGGATTCCACTACTGGGAGCCCTGGGAGTGATGAGCAAACACCAATGCCCCTCTGTCACTGTCATCCTACCTGGTAACCTCCTGCATGTTCAAGCATAGCAGAGTGACACACAGAGGAGAGCCAAGCTGCACACACACCCAACCCGGGCACTCTGCTTTGAACAACTCTTGTGTGGAGAGGCAGGGTGCAGAGTAGAGGCATGTGTCCTTAGGAGGCAAACAGGTCCAAACCACTGCTGTCCCCACTTACTGACTCTGGAAACTTCCTTCATCTCCCAAGCCTCCTTTCCCCATCTGTAAAATGAAGACACTAGTAGGCAGCCACCTCTCCTGTGTGAGGGAACTTACTGTGTGTTCCTTATCAATGCTCAGTCGTGCAGGCCATCAGCCTGAACCACCACCTGTCCCCAAATGTTCCTTCCCAGAAAGCTCTTCTGACTTCCCCCACAAAGAGACCCTCTCCCTCCCCACTGCAACCCAATGTGGGAACAGGCAGGCAAGATTTTTAGGCAGTTACCTACCAAACTGAGATCCTTTCCTCAGTGAGGACCCGGGAACCAGGTCCCTGCCATGTGCCCATGCTGGGCTGGGTCCATGTCAGATATCAGCTTGCTGGAACCTCCCATCAGCAGAGAACCAGATGTGGTAGAAACCATCTTGTCTGAATCAGCAGCTGCCCAGGTCCTCACAGTAGGACCCAGGCTCATGGTAGGTCCTCCATATGGGACTATTGCCTGAATGGCAGGAAAATTGGCTGAAACCAAGAGTTTGGGTGGGAAGAAAGCAGAGCTCTGGGGAGTAGACCTTTAAGAAGAACCTCAGCAAAGAGGCTGATGAAAAGAGTAAAATGCATTTTAAATAAACAAGTGCTATAAGTGAAAAGAGTGAGTAGTATTCAGCAAATCAAATCATTGTATCCACAAGACCCTGAGCCCAGGAGCCAAAAGCAAATCCCAGCAGGACCAGACCAGTCCCCACACAGCGATTCCTCTGCTCTCTGCCCACAGGGTTTTCTGCTTCCACATGTGCCTGTCTCCTTGGTGTGGCCTGCCCACCCTGCCCTTCACCACTCAGAGACACACATTGAAGTCCAGGGCTGCTGTGTTTGGAGAGGTGCCCCCAGAGTATTGGAAGCAGGCACGCTGTGTGCCTGAGGTCAGAGGCTTCCAGACCCAGTGCTGGGCCTCGTTCCTGAGGGCATGTGGTCCCCTGTGGATGCTCTGGAGGCAGGTGGGAAGCTCATCCTCAGGGGGCTCTATCTTTGCATTTTATGTTCCTCTTCCCTTAAGCCTGCAGGGCCTATTGTTGCTGTGCAGATTGTAAGTTGAAACATCAGCAAGTCTCATGAGGTCTGACTTCTCCTTCCCCACTCCTCCTCCCAACAGCACATGTGTAAGAGACCACATTCGCTTCTCTCCTGGGGCCTCTCTGTCTCAGAGCTCAGGAGCAGTGACAGGAGGCCTGGCATTTACAGGCCACTTTCCTTACCCTCACTCTGGAGGAAAATACAGCTCTCAGAGCCCCATTCCATTTCTCTGCCCTCTTGGACACAGGATGTTGGTGTCTCTGGTAAACTGATCTGTGGGAAGCAGAGGGGCTTTAAATGCAATTGTCTGTGCTGTAGCCAAACCTCAAGGCCTCCTGGACACTGAGAGCAGGACAGTGCCTGGCTGGCCACCCAGGCTGTGTGTGGCATTACCCAGCAGCCCCTCCAAAGCCCCAGATGGGCCACCACTCCACCCCACAACCTGGAGTAGCCAGCATTGGATTCCAAACGGGATCAGGACCTGCTGGAGTCTCAGATCTCAGACCCCAAACTATAAAATCCTCCCATGCAAAGTGAGCCCTCTCCCACCTCCCGCCATCCCCAGCTTGGCTCCTACCCTTCCAGCTTCTGGGTAGGAAAACCCTGCAGCCCAGGCCACATCCCCCTCATCCTTTGTCATTTCAAATTTTCTGGCATATAGGTTTGGTATGCTTGGCTCTTTCAAACATCACACTTTATGGCCTTTTGCAGTGTAATTTTGTTCCTGTCCTGCCATTCAATTTGAATTAAATATCAAACAGATGTGAGTCATTTTTGCTCTTTTTAAGGAAAAAGTTTAATATTAGGGAGCATGCCCTCCTATAAGATCAGGAAAGCCATTTGGAAAAATAAGCCCCTTCAAATTAAAAAGGAATCACATTGGTTAATGCTAAGATGCTTTCAAGTGATACATTTCGAAGTGCTAAGGGAAGGTGTTCCAGCAAGCTATAAAGCAGCCGGTGGAAAGGAGGGGAAGATATACGGCCCGAAACTGATGGGGAAATTGGAGCTCTGAGAAGTGGCAACCCCACCTGGGAGGAAGCTCAGAGCTTGGAGATGAGGTTCACAGATGATGTTGGGGGAGGCCATCTTCCCTGAAAGCCCACGGTGGCCCCTGCTCTCTGCAGCCTGTGTGGTCATGCTGGGAAGAGGGGCCGGAGAAGCTCCATTCAGCTCAGAGAGCCATCCTAGCCTGTGAACCCATTCCCTTTTCTCACATGCATGCACCAGTGCAGCCCCCATCTTTCCCAACCAGCTGTCTCAGAGTGATTTCGTATGTTTGGACATGCTGAATGGTTTAATCCACTCATTCCTGCTACAGTCTCTTGGGTAGTGGGGTCTTTGGACTTTTGTGGGTTTCAGACACCTTGGAAAATGCAGAGAAGGCTATGGCTTTTCTTTGCACACAGGCACATGCACAAACTTGCATATAACTCAGGGGCCCACGGTCCCCTGAATAGATGCCCCCTCCCCCACCCAAGTTAGCCACAGCACAGAGCATTTCATCACCAAGACACTCAGCACAAAAGACGAAGGCTCTTCTCACACAGAACAAGAATTTATGTTCACTGAGCACCTACATGCCTAGCACCATGCAGGGCCTTATGCATGAGCTGGAGGAGTTGGTCAGTCTCCAAAATCCTCTCCCTTCTTGTAAACATGCATACCTAGAGCTCAGCGTTATTGGACCTGCCGCCATTCATGGCTATGAGCCAGGGCTTCTCCAGTGCCGGCTCAAGCTAAAGTATTTCCATGTGGTCCTTTGACTCACTACACTTAAAGGCAGCTCTCCAACTACAGCTGCTGACTACAAATGGCATTTCCATGCAGCAGGGCAAGGGGCCCAGAGGCCTCTGTTTCCAGCTGGCTCTGGACATCGTGGACCCTGAGACAAGACTCTGCACACCCCAGGTTTGCCTCTGGGGATGACTTGCAAACATCCAGAGACCCGGCTCCACGGGGAGCATCAGGCCCTGCTGATGAGAAACAGAACCAACACTTCCTAGAATTCCACAGACAAAAGAGAAGTTGAGGGGAAGGATTTAGAGCAAAGAAAAGCCTAGACTTTGGAGTCAGACAGCTGAAGTCTGAATCCTGACTCTATCAATTACTAGCTCTGTGACCTTGGGCAAGAGATCAACCTCCCCACCTTAGTATCTTCTGTCTGTAAAATAGCAATACCACGTGTCTCATAGGGCATCTGGGAAGAAGAGACAGGATGCATGGCAGGACTCAGCACAGTGCTTGACCAACACTAAGGCCTCAGTGTTTGGAAGTTATCCTTTTTCGCCTTCCCTCCAAGGTGACAAGCCTCCTGTCTGATAGTGCTAGGGGACTGGGAGGCAGGTCAGAGCCAGGCTTAGCCTCTAAAGTAACCATACCGATAACTGCGAGAGGAACAGCAGATGCAAAGTAAGGAGATGTAAGTTACTGTCTCATAATTCCTGTCCAGGGGAAGGAAGAGGTGGGAGGGGAGAGGGGAAGGAAGCAACAGAAATATCTATGAGTGGTTTTAGAAGAGGAACTGAAATTCACAAATCATTGCTGTTATTCCAACTGTTATTTTGCACCCATGGCAATGAAGTCAGAATGTGCTGAGATCCATTCTGAGCTCCTGGGAGTGCTGGGGATATTGTAGGAGTAAGGGGCAGGAGGCGGGGTACAGCTGAGAAAGGGTAAGTGAGGCCTAGCTCCTGTCCTCTAGGGACTTGGGACCATGTCCAGATTCTAGAAAGTCTCTAAGCTCTCACTGGCCAAGGCTGGTCTGGTCAGAGGGAGAGGAGGAAGCTGCGCTTTGAATGATGGCAATCTCTTGTGGGAGAGAGACACCCCCTTTCTCTGCCCTGCTGCCCGTCAGGCAGGGGTCCAAGGATGAGACAGCCAGTTCTCAGAGGTCTTGATTCAGCCCCAACTCCACCTCCCAATGTGCACAGCCTCACATGACAGTCATTTATTTGGACTTCACTAAGATCAAGAGGCCCTTTCTAAAGGGGCTGCTTGCAGGCCAGCCTTGGCACTTGTAACAACCATGAAAACACATTTCTTTGTCTCTTATCCTGCAGCTAAAGGGGTCAGCAGTGTGTCACTCAGAGTCCTGAGGACATGGGCACAGCTATACTCCAGCCCCTTCTCAGGGGTCCAAGTCTCTTTCCAGGCAGCAGGGGTTGGAGGAGACATGAGATCCTGGGCTCATGGGAAGCTCATAAGAAGCTTATGGGAAGCCCATAAGAAGACTGACTATGATGGTGATTTAGCCCAGGCTGACTCTGAAACCTCATGTGGTGACCACTGTCATTCTGATGACCCTACTCCTGTGTCCCCCATGGAGCAAGGGCCTAGCCATAGGCCTTTCACCAGCTTTGGGGGCCATCTTCTCCTGGACCTATGACCCAGGGTCTCATCCTGTTAATTAAATGGATCTTTAGGGAGCAGGAGGCTCCATAAATGAATGGCTAGCTAAATAGAAGGGACCAGGCAACTTATAGGGGATGCTTTGGATCCTTCTGTGGTTGCCTGGTCCTAAGACTCTGAGACATGTTAACTTAGACACATCCATATCTAAGTAGTCTGATAACATAGACACATCAACTCCAGTGTAGTCTGATAGCTTAGATCAGTGATTTTCAACAGGTGTGTCACAATAGCACACTGGTGTTCCCTGAGAGGATCAGAGTCATGCTGTGAAAAAAAAATTTTTTTTTTTGAGACAGAGCCTCAAGCTGTCCCCCTGGGTAGAGTGCCGTGGCATTACAGTTGACAGCAACCTCCAACTCCTGGGCTCAAGCGAGTCTCCTGCCTCCGCCTCCCAAGTAGCTGGGACCACAGGCGCCCACCACAACGCCTGGCTATTTTT
>NW_003852398.1:40430277-40555855 GCF_000181295.1 Otolemur garnettii
TTTTTTTTTTTAATCAACATAATCTAAGTTTACCACAGAAGTTTAACTGCAGGTTCAAATGTGCCAGGAGATAAAAAATGTTGAAAAACACTGCCTTAGACATATCCCCATCTAAAGTAGTCTAATACCTTAGACACATATGTATCTATCTCTGTTTTATTTTAATTAAGTTTTAATTTTTTATTTGGCATTTAGCTATTAAATTACTTAAATATATTTATTTATTTGCAGTTTTCTTTTTTTTTGGCCGGGGCTGGGTTTGAACCTGCCACCTCTGGCATATGTGGCCAGTGCCCTACTCCTTTGAGTCATAGGTGCTGCCCCTACTTAAATATATTTAAACAAACAGTAATAACTTATGTGTCCCTCCAACCTTCCTCAGGGCACACTTTCCCACAGTTATAAGGGTACACAGTCTGTTTTCTTCGACTACTTGGACACTTCATATGGCTCTATTCAAGTTACCCTGATCTTACTGGTTATATGTTATTGCATCACAATACACCTTAGTCTATAACTAATTAATGAGCATTTTAATTGGGTAGACATTTCTGTGCTATGTTTAAAGTGATATTTCAAACTAGGAAGGTACCTGTGGCTCAGTGAGTAGGGCCCCAGCCCCATATATGGAGGGTGGTAAGTTCAAACCCAGCCCGGGCCAAACTGCAACAAAAAAATAGCCAGGCATTCTGGTGGGCGCCTGTAGTCCCAGCTACTCTGGAGGCTGAGGCAAGAGAATTGGCTAAGCTCAAGAGCTGGAGGTTGCTGCACCACGGCACTCTACCAAGGGTGACAAAGTGAGACTCTGTCTCTAAAAAAAAAAAAAAAAAGTAGTACTTCAAACTATTCACAAAATAATTTTTCTTTAAAACAATCCCCTTGGAAATGTTCCCAGAAGCGGTGTGCTGTCTAGGTTCCCTGTGTGCTGGTCACAGATTGTGTCCCTGACACTTTACAGATGGTATCTCACTAATTCATGTACTGATACAGCAGAGTGTGTTTCTATGATGGCCATTTTACAGATGGGAAAACTGAGGGGGTGGGATGAGAGTGGATGTTTGTCCAGAGCCACCTAGTGTGTCTCTGCAGGCCATGTCTCAGGGTGCCTCCTTCCTCCAGGTACGCTCTGGGTTGATGAAAGCCTCAAGAGCCTTCTCCTAAGGCAGTGAATGACTCACGATGGAAGCTTCTCTGGTAGCATGGAGATATTATGGGATGAGAAAAGCTGCTTCTTCAGCCTCTAAAGTCACCCCTGCAGATGGCCATCTTGGACCAAGCCCGAGGCTACCCTCCCCAATCCTTCTAGAGACCCTTAAAGTGAAGGAGAAGGTGATTTTTGGATCTTTAAGCCTTTCTGAAGATGTGAAAATGGGGCCAGGTCAGCCACATGAAGCGCTGGCTACAATGTGTAAACACACCTCAGGGCCATGCTAATCTCCTAGGTCAGCCCTGTGCCAGCCACCCACTGCAGACACAGAGGCTTGGGTTGGCTCTGGTCAAGTTAACTGTGTGATCACAGTCAGTGGCAAGAGGTCACTGGGCCCCCAAGGCCAGGCAGATGACCAATGGCAGACCTCTGTCTGCCCTGCAGTGGCTGGAGTATCCTTCCCTGCCTTCCCTAGATGCAAAGCCTCCACAGTTGCCAGGCCAGAAGGGGACTCAGGTCTCAAACAGGCATCCCAGCCCCCGGTTGTGCCCCTGGGTGAGGTGCGCGGGGCTAATCAGAAACACCTGTGTACATGGAATTTCCTGCCCCAGTTCAGCCTTCATTTCCTCTGCCAGTAAAAACCCAAGACGTGCAAAGGTGAAAGAAACCAGCCAGTCAATCACCTAGACGACGGCCACCAGGGCCGCAGAGACAGGACTTTCTAAATTAAATTTTAATTCCCACCCGATGGCCTGGCTGGGACGGCCATGATTCAAACCATGCAACTGGCCACTTCGGCCAGGCAGAACCCCACCCGGGTCCTTGCAGGAATTAACCCCACTCCCGGGCCAGCGGACAGTGGTGTCTGCCTAGGCCATTGGATTGTAGAATGAGCCCCTGAGAATGAAAGGGATCCCCTTTCCCTTCAACCTCATTGTGCAGCTGCAAGGGTTGCCCAGCTGATTAGCTGCTCACTACTTCAGGCTGTTTGAATTATTAGGTGCTGGAGAGATCACAGCCCGCCGGGTGACTCGGGGACATTTAGCAAGACAACATCAAAGCCAGGAGCTGCCCGGGTCCAAAGTATAGGATAACGGTCAGACCCCAAGGGTCTGGGCTCTGTCCTGGCTCAGCAGGTTTAGGTGAGGAGAGAATCATAAAAACACCTCCGGTTTTCCAGAACATTTTTCCAGAGATTCCTGCAGGCTGAGGGGAGGAGGGACTTGGAGAGAGAAAGGAGGTATCGAGCTGCCCATTTTATGGTCAAAGAAACTGAAGCTTACTTGGAGAATGCCTTGCCTGACCACGGCTGGCTGTGTGCAGGTCGCCAGACTGAGTCTATCCCTGGAGACTGAGCTGTGACCCCCCATCTCCCCACCATCTAAGCCAGTCGTGGAAGGGCAGGGAGGTGGCCTTCAGGAGTCACACAGACCTGGACTCAAATCCCAGTTGTGCCCTTATGCAAGTTAACTGTCCCCAGTCTCAGACTCATGGTCCACAAAATGGCAATCATGATAGCCCCTCCCTCAGGAGGCTGTTGCAAGGAATACATGCACATGGGTTAGTTTCTGGAGGGGAATGTGACCACCAAGGGACTACTGGATGAGGTGACATCGAGAGGAAGGCTTCTCTGCTACTGGCATAGCAGAATGGTCACCATGGGAGAAGGAGGCCCTGCCCCATGCTGGACACCCACGGCCCCACTTCCTGTCAGCCTGTGTCCATCTCACCAAAGTGAGATGCACACATTCCCCCTCTCTATCCCATCTGGTTGGTCTGCTTGAACACAAACAGTGTCCCCATTGGGGACCAGCACGAACCCTCCCTAGAAAAGCAACTGGGCAAGAGACACCCCAGGGCAGTGGACAGGGCTAGAGCTGGGGGCCTTCCCAGCAGAAGGACTGGATCCTGCTCCTCCCAGAGGTGGAAGTGTCCAGGTTTACAAAATTTGCCATCTTTTAGAAATAGCTTCATGATTTTAAAAATGACACATGCTGAGCCCTCTGCTTATGACATGTGCACCTTTCTGTATGTTTGCTCTATTCAATAATAAATCTCCTTAAAATAAATGGTCAGGTCCATAGCAACGTTTTGTGTACAATAAACGATTATAAAATCTTCATGCTTGGTGAGAAGGTATGTTTTTGAAGTAGAAAATTGGAAACACATCACTTATCCCACCACCCAAAGCTAATTCCTTTAATGTTTTAGTATATTTCCTTCCCACCTTTTTCTATGCATGGTGTGTGTGTATGCGATAAATTTAGTATTGTTTCTGTAAGTAAAGTTCTACGTGTAGCTTTTTTCCTCAATATTATATTGGATTTTTCACACATCTTTGTTTCATCATTCTAACTTCTCTTTTATTACTCATGATTTCAAATATGAACAGACATATGCCCTCAAATTATTTTAAAATAATCATCATTTACCAAATTCAAATGTTAAGTGACTTTTAATATTTAAGGCAAAATCGTTTTTTTAAATTTCTGATTAATATGAGGGCACAACTATTTAGGTTACACTGTTTTTGTTTGTAAGGTAAAGTTCAAGTTGGAGTTAAGCCCGTCATCTGGGGGTGTGCTGAACACCCTCACATTGTGCTGGTTAGGTGAGAACCTGCCAATCGCCCTCCCTCCTCCCCTTTCCCTTAGCCGCTCTTTACCCTCCCCCTCACTAGAATATACTTGTGTTTGTCTTTCATGTGGGTGTGTGGTTGTTTATATATTGGATTCATATTAGTATTGAGTACATTGGATACTTTTCTCCATTCTTATGATACTTTATTAAGAATAATGTCTTTCAACTCCATCCAGCTAAACACAAAAGATGTGTAAGAAAGCCATTTAGCATAGACTATCTATATGTTTATACATAGATGTGTATATGTATATGTATATGTATATATATTTAGTATATCTGCATTTCTAAAGTAGGCCAATGGATTACCCACAGCAGAGACACTTGAGATGCTTGTTTAAAAGGCACAACCTGGGGCCAGCCACACCATGGACTCACCGACTCAACTAATCTGGGAGCAAGTTCCAGGAATTGGCATTTCAACATGCTCTTCAGGGAATTCTATTTTTTTAATTGTGTTAAAATGTATATCATATAAAGTATGTCATTATGACCATTTTTAAATGCCCGATTCAGTGTAATTGCATTCACATTGTTGTACAAGCATTACTACTATCTGTTCCAAAATTTGTCATCACCCCAAAGAGAAACTCTGGACCCATTAAGCAATAACTACACATTCTCCCCTTCCCCCAACCCTGGCAACCCCTGAATCTACTTTCCATCTCTCTGATTTCACCCTCGATATTTCAGATAGGTGGAATCATACAGCAAATGTCCTTTTGTGTCTGGTTATTTCGGTCAACACATTTTCGAGGTTTACCCATGGTAATTGCGTGTATCAGGATGTCATTCTTTTCTTTGTAGCTGAATAACATCTCGTTTATACACACACACAGCACATTTTATTTATCCATTTATCTATAGATACTCAGGATGTTGCTGCCCTTTGGCTATTAGGCATAAGGCAACTATAAGCAGCAGCATACAAATATCTGTTGAGTCTCTGCTTTCAGTTTTTGTGTGTATACACCTGGAAGTGAAATTTCTAGATGAAATGGTAATTCTATGCTTCACTTTTTGAGGAAGTGCCGGGCTGTATTCTGCAGCTAGTGCACCAGTTTACATTCTACCCACAATGCACGAGTGTTCCCGTTTCAAACATCCTCACCCCCAATACTTGTTACTTTCTTTTTTTAAAAATTACAGTAAGTCCTCACTTAACATCATCGATAAGTTCTTGGAAGCTGCAACTTTATGAGAAACAACACGCAACAAAAGCAATTTTACCATAGGCTCATTGATAGAAACAAAAGTTAAGTTCCTATGGTATTTTCTGGGCACAGGATCATCGCCAAACTTCCAAATGAAGACCCCAAACACTTACAACATTAAACATTGAAATCAATGTGTTCTATACATACAAGAAAGAATCATAAATTAAAAAAGAAGGATTCATAAAAACAAGTAATATGATGATTAACCCAATTATTCCAGTTCAGGGTTGCTGGTGACCAGAGCTCATCCCAGGGGCTCAGGGATCAAGCCAGGCACCAGCCCTGGACAGGACACCATCCATGGCAGGGCACATACACACCCCCCAGACACACTCACGCAGACTGGACCATGCAGACACGCTAATTCACCTAACAGGTGCATCTTTGGGATGCGAGAGAGAACCCAAACACCCAGAGGAAACCCACGCGGGCATGGGAAGAACCTGCAAACCCCACGCCAACAGTGAGTGGTCCACCCGGAATCAACTTTTTTCTCATTAACAATGTAAAGAAACAACGTTGAATGAAATGACATTATTTGAGAATGTGCTGTGTAGCCATCTTACTAGGTGTGAAATAAAACCTCACTGTGGCTTTCCGCAGGTGATTCTCATGCACGCTAAAGTTGGAGAACTCTGCTGTTTATATGTGAGACAGAACATTCACAGAGTGAGACACTGACTCAGGGTACAGGGAAGGGGATTTTCGCTGCTTTTCAAAGAGCGAATTTTCTCCTTCTCCTTCTCTTCTTCCCCCTCCTCCTCCTCTTTATTTTTTAAGCCAAACACTGGTTGCCAATGCATAGTCCTAAAGCAAATTTGAAGCACTTGGGGGCTGTAAGGACTGTGTGTATGTCTGTGAAATGCAGATGAGCTGGAGCCGGTGGGGCTGGGGCCAGCATGGGTGGGTGATGGGGGCTGCAGCAGCTGACAGTCGGAGCTCCACTCTCATTAAGCTTTTGCCGGTGGAGGGGATTGAATTTGAGCATTTCTCCAGGGTTTAATGATTTTATGAGTCAGCTTTGTGGGATATCTTTGCTTTTTTGGAAGAGCTATAATGAGAATACACAGTAGGAAAAGAGCCAGCTAGCTTTTTAATAAAAAGTCATGTGAGTCAGGAATGAGAGAGTGACTTCTCTGCCTCCCACCAGCAATGTCTGTGCAACAGGATGCAGTGGGCAAGACTAGGCTCCGGCTCCATCTTGACAGACATAAAATCAGGGGTTTTTCTTGTATTCTGGGACTTTTGTCTAGGCTATGTAAAAATCTGTCTTTAGAAGCAGGGAGATGCCCCTCAGGGCCTGACCAAGACGCTGCTTCTCATTAGCCATGGGTGTTCTGGGTGTCTGGGAAGGGTTGGGGGGGTACCCAGAGCTGACCCTGATCCCCCTTAGAGGCTGCCCTCTCTCACATGCCAATTCCTGCCAGGAGAAATACTCATTGCTTTAGATGTGATTGTGCTTATTCGGCTACACTGGGACAATTAGCATAGCAGAGCTCTGTGGGTAAGAACATTCTCACTGGGACTTGTGAGAGCCATAGCCAAGAGATTGAATAACCCCTTCGCTCTCTGTGCAACAGGCCTGGACTCCATCAGAAGGACACGCCCAGCAAGCCGAGAAGTAACTTTAGTGCAGACAGCAGGGCAATGAGGCAAGCAATAAAAAGGCCTAATCTCTTAAGGCAACATGAATTGTTGGTGAGAACATAAGGGAAAAGCAACATTAGCCAAGGATCATTTTCTTGTTATAGGTAACTGCTGACTGCTTGGAAAAACTGAAGTGGGAAGAAATTCTGCTAACACTGGTGGGCAAAAAGATGCGATTTACAGGACTGTTTTCCCAAATTTTAACAGCTAAACAGTTAGTCTCATTGCAATTACTAGTGACTACCATTGACTGAGCGCTGCTTCTGCAATAAGTATTTTACATTTAATAGCTTTCCTAATCCTCATGATCCTAAAAAAGTTAGTAGTATTATCACCCCATGTCAGTCAGGTCCAGTCCAAGAAACAGAAGTCATTTTAGGTATTTCAAGCAAAAGGGGATTTTCAGATATGGAATCAAAGACTTGCAAGACTGTAGGAAGGACTGGAGGAGTATATGCAAGAGGGTAACAATGAGCTGTTAAATGTGAAGACACGTCTCATAGTTGAGACATCAGGAGGCTGCTATCGCTGTCACCAAATAGCTACTGTCACTACTTCTCCCACCCTTGCAGCTGGTGACCTCTTCCTTAGCTGCCTCTAAACTCACCACAGCCACACTTACCAGCAACTTCAGAGGGAGGAAGAAGGCTGCCCTCAGCTCTGCCTTCCAGACTTCTCACAAGAACCATCAGCTAGTGGAATTTACTTCCAGCCAGAACCCTAGCTGCAAGGGAGTCTGGGAAGCTTTCCAAGCTTTCTAAGGAAGGAGAGTAGAATTGAATCCTATTTATCAGTTGAGGCCAGAGGGGTTAAATCAAGGTCATATAGTCAGTAGTAGAGCCATTACTTGAGCCCAAGTTTGCAGGACTCTGCATATAGTCAGTAGTAGAGCCATTACTTGAGCCCAAGTTTGCAGGACTCTGACACCTGCTCTTCCTCATTGCTTTCTGGAGAATTTAAGGGGGAAAAAAGCCCTCTTTATATTCTAAACATTCCTTTAATTATATTTACACTGAGTGGTCATTATTTGATCTCAGATTAAATTGCCAAGAGATTACTCTGAACTTCACAGAGATTGTGACTACTCTGGAGATTATGAAAAATGACTTGTTCCAGTATTAAGAGAGAAGGTAGAGAGGGGAGTGGTGAGAGAAAATAAATGTAGTAAGTTTGAATTTAGTTATAGCACAAACTTGCCCACCCCCAATCCACATTTCAGGCTCCAAGTCCCTGACACCTGTCCACAGGCAGCCCGGGGAGCCTTGCAGTGCCATTGCTGAAGCTAAGCACAGAAGAGCAATGATCACAGGTGACTCTTACTGGCACTCATGTGCCAGCACCATGCTGGGTGGATCCCACGGGTTAGTGCTCTTCATTCACACAACTTATGAAGGAGGCAACTGTCACCTTCAAATTTCACAGATAGGAGATTGAGTCTCAGAGGTTAAATGACTTGCCCAATCTATGGCAAAGCCAGAGTTGGCATGCAAGTCTGTCTCAGTTCATATTCTGAAATTCCTTTAATTTTTTGACACAGAGTCTCACTCTGTCGCCCTGGGTAGAGTGCCATGGTGTCATCAAACTCAAAACAACCTCAAACTCCTGGGCTCAAGCAATCCTTCTGCCTCAGCCTCCCAGTAGCTGGGACTATAGACTCTCACCATAAAGCCTGGCTAGTTTTTCTATTTTTAGTAGAAATGGGGTCTTGCTCTTGCTCAGGCTGGTCTTAAACTCCTGAGCTCAAGTGATCCTCCCATCTTGGCCTCCCAGAGTACTAGGATTACAGGCATGATCCACTGGGCCTGGCCCATATTCTGAAATTCTTAACCTCTGGCCATGCTTATACCTCCCTGACCTTACAAGTTCTGGCAGCTTCTCACAGCACACAAAGAGCTAAATTAACCCCCCAACAGACTGACCGCCCGCTGAGTGGAAACAGCTTGTGTCACAGCAGTGGTGACTGACTCTCCAGAACCCAGGCTGAAGAATTTGGTGGCATGACTCCAGCTGGCCTGGGACCCACATGGGACAAGGTCATCTTTCTATACCAATAATCCCTTCTGGGTCCATCATGCAGTCCCTGATTGCACCCTATCCTGTGAGACCTGGGGCAAGCCCTAAAATCACAGTGCTCCAGCTTGAGAAAACTTAATGGCCTTCTAGCCCAACCTTCCCATTGCACAAATGGAGAAGCAGAGATTCTAAAGGAGAAAGTAACCCACCAAAGGTAATTCCACTGACTGGAAGGAGAGGATGGCAGGACCCAGGCCTCTTCATCTTCTTTGCAATTTTGGTCCTGGTACTTAGAAGAAGAGGCATGATAGCCCAAATGATGTTCCAGGAACTTAGTGCTCCTTGGGTCCCCCTCATCTCTAAGAACTCCTCCACCCATCCTTACTTGCTGGCAGCTTCTGAGACAATGGTAATGTTCTTTTTCTTGAGCAGGTGATGGTTACCTGGCTACAGTGACCTGGAGAGAATTCAGTGAGCTGGACACTTATTTTTTTTTGTATTTTTCTATATTATGTAGCTTTAATAAAAGCCTACTAAAAATAATTCTGGCTCTATAGAACTCTCCCAGGACCAGATAATACTCCATGTTTTAACTGAAAAGTATCTTCCTATAGTCTTAAGAGGCTTAAAAAAACCTTATCCAGTGCTGCTGGCTCGGGGTTTAAGTCAACACAGGAGATAAAAGGACTAAGAGGTTTGGGGGGGGGTCTTTGGCAGAAGCTGAGACATTCCTTTTACTTTCCTCTCAGAAGGCAGAAACACACACACATATGATACCTATGACAGAGACCTGACAGCTCCGCATGAGCTATTTACCTTTCTCTTCCCCCTAGGCAATCAGCTAGACTGAATCTCCTAGGCTCCCTTGCAGGTAGGTACAGCCATATGACTGAATTCTGGACAACAGAATGCCCAAAGTGGGCAGAAGTGATGGATGCATATTTCAAGTGTGACCCATAAACACTCGCATGCACAACCCTTGATTGTCTTTTTCAATCTGCTACATAAATGAAAAGTTCTCTGAGGTGCTAGATGGGGGTGGAACCATAAGATGGAAGGAGCCTGGGTCCCTGTGACATCATGTGAAGGAGAGCTGTGGAAGAAGGTCACCTAACCAAGAAGACCTATGATTCTATGATGGGTCATCGCACAAGCAAGACATAAATTTTTATTGTGTCAAAGCACTGAAATGCATAGGTCATTTTCTGCAGCAGTTAGCCTACTCTGAATAATACAAGAGCCACTTTGAAATCAGGAAAATCACATTCTCCAAATCACCCCCATTTCTGCAACCTCAAGTCAGCCCCAAAGTATATTTTAAAATCTGAGAAGCTACAGTGGCCTCTTACCTATTATGTATTGACTCAAATCAGAAACAGTTCTACCAAGTGCAATTCAGAGGTTCCCCAAGTCATCAGAGCAGCAGACAGAGGGGAAGACTTGTTATAGATGGAAGTGGGCAGTCCTTTTTTTTTTTTTTTTTTTAGATCTGTCTCCTCCCTTGTTAACAAAGTGCTTAGGACAGCATTATTCTGGACATATTTAAAACAGGGACTCACAGTTCTATACCACCAGAGGGCAATAATATGTTATGGCTGATGCTCATAACAACTGAATCATCATGACAGGGAGAAAGGGAGTCAACAGTTATGGCAAGCATCCGAGGCAGACACCAGAACTGTGGACTGTTCCCTTGGTAATAGGGTAGGGGACAACATGGGAACCTTCTTTCATTTCTGTCCTCCTCCCCCCACCATCTCACTTGCAGTTGTTCTAACAACTAACTCTGCCTGTATTTTTCTTGCATGTATAAAAATTCTCCAGCTGCACAGGCAAGGAAAAATTGTGTTGAAGCTACCTTCTGCCACACAACTAAATGTGTAGAGCTGTTAGAAAATAAAGACACACAGGGCTGGGGGGGGTGGTTTACACCTGTAATCTTAGCACCCTGGAAGGCCAAGATAAGTGAATCCCTTGAGCTCAGGAGTTCCAGACCAGCCCGAGCAAGACGATACCCTGTCTCAAAAAATAGCTGGGCATTGTGGCAGGCAGCTACTCAGGAGGCTTAGGCAAGAGGATCTCTTGAGCCCAAGAGTTTGAGGTTGCTGTAAGCTGTGACACTATGGCACTCTATCGAGGGTGACAAAGCAAGACTATGTCTAAAAAAAAGAAAAAGGACATAGGAAAAATGGAGGTAAAAAAAGTGAGGTGCATATGGGAGAGATCCATTTTGTTCTTTGTTGGGCCTGGGGCCTGCCAGGGCCTATAAGAAAACCTCTGTCTCTCCCCCATTAGTCTGTGGTTTCCTATTAAAACCAAAGGTTGTGAGTTCTGCATCCTAGAATGGGAAGCTAGCATTTTTCAAGACCAAGCTTCTAGCTGAAAATAACTAGAAAAGGAGGAAAAAAATATCTTATTTAATCTGTGTGATGGCATCTAAGAGCAACCAATGACTCACAGAAGGGAGATCCAGAGGAGGAGAGCCCAGCCACCCAAGCCGAATAGTTAGCACTCCCTTTCTCCTTAGGATATTTGCCAATTTGAATTGTGTTGGTTGTGAACCTGCTCACAAATCTGCAGCCAGGAAACTGAACAGAACTTTTGACAATCCCTTTCCAGACTGCAGGTGCAAAAATTGGAGTTTAAGACATGCCGAACAGGAGAAGACATGATAAGCAGCTCAGGTTTTCAGCTAGGATCTCAAATATCTACCACCTAGGAATAAGATGAGAGTCTCAGCCAAGCTTTCCTAGAAGGCAGAATCCAAGACAGAGGTTGACACTTTACTAGGAAAGACAATTGCAGGGAAGTTGGCATGAGGAAGAAGGGGTGAGGCAGAAAAGGAATAGCAAACATAAGGGAGTGTAGCCCTGAGCTTTACATGTGCAGCTGGCAGCTCAGTTTCATGGGAAATGCTATCGTGCTTCTGGGCAGTCCTTCCCAGGGCACGCAGGCTGAGAATTTCCCTGCCAGTGCCTTTCCAGTTCTTGTCCCCTATGAAAAGATCACTCCATGCAGAATTAACTCCCATGTATCCAGATTGAACCCTAATCCTTTCAGCAGACCTACAGCAGACAGATCCCACACCTTGTACATCATCTATATGTGGAAGTTGTAGGAGAAATTAGAGACACTTCACCGAAGCCTGATAGGTCTGAACATCACTGATGTAAATGTGTCTTTTTGGAAGTCAGTAACCCTTGCAGTGGCCAGGGCTGACCAAGTGACTAGTAGCCTTAGAGACAGGTGAAGCTCACCTAAGAGATATTTGATACAATGAATGGACCAGAAATAGGGCAGCTTTAGCCAGCTCTAGCTTCATTTCAATCCCTGATTGGACTACAAAGATCTGCTCCTGGACAGGCAAAACAAAGGAAAAGCCCAGTGAGAAACTCCCGCTGGGCACAAAATACAAGGAGGTACCAAGAAACTCAACAATCAGTATAAATAATATATATATTTTAAGATTATGCAAAATATCCATGATGAAGAAATATTAGAATGTTTGGAAAAAGTTGTTTGGATTGGAAATTGTTAAGACAAGAGGAACTGCACAGAAACACAGTTTGTAAAGTCATCTCTCACGGGGGCAGGGCTAACACGTCTGAAACTGTTGCACATGTTTGATGAGATCAAGCAAATAAGTAAATGGAATGGGTGAAAGCTAGTGGGAGCCAGGTGTCTCACTCTTAGACTGTGAAGTTATGGATAAACAAGGGAGAAAGGCCGGAAAGAAGCATGTGGTGTTAAGTTAGTGTAAAGACGTTTGAGTAGTTTAAGATAGAGAGAGACAGAGAGTTACAGAAATGATTGTGGGCATGTCTCTACATATAAGTTATTTTGCACACATTTTTCCCAGCTCTGTCTACCGGGAGCACCAGGAAGCAATGACATCTTGTTGGCAAGAAGGATACCCAGTGCTCGGATTTTGGTTTCTAGTAAAAGGAACCAGAGATCCTTAGAGAAATGGCTGATTCTGGGGCTGGGACAGGAAAAAATTTAAAGTTCACTTTACAGTACCAAAAAATAAGGAGGTGCTCAAAAAAACAAAATTGTGCAGACATGACACAGGAGCCACCTTGAAAGAGCCCTCAAGAGCTAAATCTGGGGTGGTGCCTATGGCTCAGAGAGTAGGGCGCCAGTTCAATATACCGAGGGTGGTGGGTTCAAACCCGGCCCCAGCCAAAACTGCAAAGAGAGAGCTAAATCTGAAACAATTTGAGCAACAACAACAAATCATAGTATCAGATTATAACCCAGATTATAAAATATATATCCATGAATCCATGTTTATATAAGTAAATTACTGAATGAATGAATAAATCAAATAACTAAATAATTTAAGTAGCTACTCCTCTCTCCAGGTACTTTCCCTTCCATCTTGAATGTAAGTTGTGCTTAGTGAGTTGCTTCCAAAAGGTAGAGTATGGGAAAGTGGAAATACTTGGCCCACACAGCCTCTGCCAGGAGATCAAAGTTCACCTAAGTGGTAATTATCAGTGATAAATCATGTTAGTAAGGACATGTTGATAGCATGTACCCTTAATGTGATGTAGTGAAACTGACACTTCACCTCTGTGGTCTTCTTCTCCCAACCATGAGAAAAACATCAGACAAATCCAAGTTGAAGGCCATTCTATAAAATACCAGGACCTTTCTTTTTATTTATTTACTTACTTTTTTTTAAATTAAATCACAGCTGTGTACATTAATGCAATTATGGGGTACAATGTGCTGGTTTTATATACAATTTGAAATATTTTCATCAAACTGGTTAACATAGGCTTCATGGCATTTTCTTAGTTATTGTGTTGAGACATTTATATTCTACATTTAGTAAATTTCACATGTACCCTTGTAAGATGCACCATAGGTGTGGTCCCACCAATTGCCCTCCCTCCACCCATCCTTCCCCCTCCCCTTCCCTCCTTCTCCCCTTTCCCCTTCTTCTTGGGCTATAATTGGGTTATAGCATTCATATGAAAGCTATAAATTGGCTTCATAGTAGGGCTGAGTACATTGGATACTTTTTCTTCCATTCTTGAGATACTTTGCTATGAAGAATATGTTCCAGCTCCATCCATGTAAACATGAAAGAGGTAAAGTCTCCATCTTTCTTTAAGGCTGCATAATATTCCATGGTGTACATACACCACAATTTATTAATCCATTCATGAGTCAGTGGGCACTTGGGCTTCTTCCATGACTTAGCAATTATGAATTGGGCTGCAATAAACATTCTGGTACAAATAACTTCACTATAATGTGATTTTTGGTCTTCCAAATATATACCTAATAGAGGAATTGTGAGATCAAATGGCAGGTCCATTTTTAGATCCCTAAGTGTTCTCCAAACGTCTTTCCAAAAGGAACATATTAGTTTGCATTCCCAGCAGCAGTGTAAACATGTTCCCTTTTCTCCACATCCATGCCAACATCTCTGGTTTTGTGATGTACATTTTGTGATGTAGGCTAATCTTACTGGAATTAGATGATATCTCAAAGTAGTTTTGATTTGCATTTCTCTGATGATTAAGGATGGTGAGCATTTTTACATATGTCTGTATGCTGTGTGCCTGTCTTCTTCAGAGAAGTTTCTCTTCAAGTCCCTTGCCCACCCTGAGATGGGATCACTTGTTCTTTTCTTGCTAATACATTTGAGTTCTCTGTGGATTCTGGTTATTAAACCTTTGTCAGAGACATAACCTGCAAATATCTTCTCCCATTCTGAGGGCTGTCTGCTTGCTTTACTTACTGTGTTCTTGGCTGCACAAAAACTTTTTAGCTTGATCAGGTCCCAGTAATGCATGTTTGGTGTTGCTTCAATTGCCCAGGGGGTCCTCCTCATAAAACATTCACCCAGGCTGATTTCTTCAAGTGTTTTCCCTGTACTTTCTTCTATTATTTTTATAGTTTCATGTCTTAAGTTTAAATCTTTAATCCAATGAGAGTCTATCTTAGTTAATGGTGAAAGGTGTGGGTCCAGTTTCAGTCTTCTACAGGTCACCAGCCAGTTCACCCAGCACCATTTGTTAAATAGGGAATCTTTTCCCTATTGAATGTTTTTAATTGGCTTGTCAAAGATCAAATAACAGTAAGTAGCTGGGTTCATCTCTTGGTTCTCTATTCTGTTCCATACATCTACTTCTCTGTTTTTGTGCCAGTACCATGCTGTTTTGATCACTATCGATTTATAGTATAAACCGTATAGTCTGAGGTCTGGTAGTGTGAGTTCTTCTGCTTTGTTTTTATTTCTGAGTAATGTCTTGGTTATTGGAGGTTTTTTCTGATTCCATATAAAATAAAGTATTATTTTCAAGATCTTTAAAGTATGACAATGGAGCTTTAATAGGGATTGCATTAAAATTGTATATTGCTTTGGGTAGTATGGACATTTTAACAATGTTGATTCTTCCCAGCCATGAGCATGGTATGTTTTTCCATTTGTTAACATCTTCAGCTATTTCTTTTCTTAGAGTTTCATAGTTCTCTTTATAGAGATCTTTCACATCCTTTGTCAGGTAAACACCCAAATATTTCATCTTCTTTGGCACTACTTTGTGAACAGAATAGAGTCTGTGACTGTTTTTTCAGCATGACTATTGTTGGTATATATAAGGGCTACTGATTTATGAGTGTTGATTTTGTAGCCTGAGATACTGCTGTATCCCTTGATCACTTCTAAGAGTTTTGTAGTAGAATCCCTAGTGTTTCAAGATATACAATCTTATCATTTGTGAAGAGTGCAAGTTTTATCTCTTCTGACCCTATGTGGATACTCTTGATTACCTTTTCTTGCCTAATTGCTATGGCTAAGACTTCCATTACAGTGTTAAAAAGCAGTGGAGACAATGGGAAGCCTTGCCACTACCAGGACTTTTCAAAGTTCTCTGAGTCTGAGAATTTTGAGAAACAAAACCTGAGAATGTCACAGACCAGAGAAGGCTACAGAGACCTGAGGACTGAATATGATGTGGGGTACTGCAAGAGAAAAAGAACATTGAAGAAAACTAATGATATCCAAAGAAAATATGGAGGTAGTTAATAGTGATATACAATGTTGGTTCCTTAGCCGTTACAAATGTACATTATAATGTAAATTATTAATAATAGGAGAAATTATATATGGGATATTTAGAACTCTCTGTACTATATTTGCAACTTTTCTGTAAATGTAGAACTGTTCTAAAATAAAATTTTTATTTTATAAAAAGTGTGAATAAGTAGGTGAATCCAAATAAATATTTACTGTTGAATACATTCATAATAATGTCTTTTGGGATTAAAAATATGTTTGATATTATTTATAATTAATTAAATACTGAATATGAACACTACAATCACACTATTTTATGTATATAATTAAAATGTACAACAATAATAGCACTAAAAGGGGGATAGATACAGTCAAGATATTCTAACATCCCTCTATTATCTGGGAAATTGTAAAAATATTCATTTAGTTCAGGCACAAGAGCTCACAACTGTAACCTCAGCACCTTGGGAGGCCGAGGCAGGAAGACGACTTGAGGCCAGGAGTTCAAGGCTGCAGTGAGCAATGATTGGGCCACCTCTCTGTAGCCTAGGTGTCTACAGAGAAATCCTATTTCAAAAGGAAAAAATAATATATATATATATATTCATTTATATTACATTATAATAAATCCCGAATGAATGTTGTAGTCTCTAGGTTTACCACCAACACAATAGTAAGTGAATGTGTAACAACCAATGGAGAAGAAAAATAGAATAGTGAAAACACAATACAAAATGGGGTGAGAAAGGAAAGGGAGTATAAAAGGTAAAACGAATGGAAAATAAATACTAGGTTGTAGTACTCAAACCCAAATATCAGTTACAACATTAAATATAAATGAAGAAAATGCTCCAACTATAAGTCTAAGTTAGACAAGATTTGCAAATACTATAATCAATGAAAATATTCCGGAAAAAAATATTATGAGGGGTTCTGGCTTCTTGTCAGACTAACCTTTTTGAAGATAACAGTCTTTTAAATCCAATCTGATTTTTTTGTTTTTTTGCAGTTTTTGGCCGGGCCTGGATTTGAACCCACCACCTCCAGCATATGGGGCCAGCACCCTACTCCTTTGAGCCACAGGCACCACCCCAATCTGATTTTAAAATATAATAATTTGACCATGTTGGAAAGAAATTAAACCAGACAGAAAGTAGAAAGACATCTACCCTTGAAAGATGAACTATAAAAAGTGAAACATGAGTTCACTCAAACTTCGCATAGTCAATGCATATGTCAGTGCCAGTCAGTGCCATGGCCCTACCAGCTTGTATAATTAGATAACTAGAGTGACCCATATTCTCAGTTTTCCCAGGACAGTCTATCATAGATAAAACAGGCACAGCTCCGGGCAAACAAGGACAGTTAGTCATCCCACACAGAGTTCAAGGCTGTCAAAATACTCAGAAAGTTAAAAGCAGAAACTCCAAGATAGAGAACAATACAAAGTCTGTAAATAAAATTAACCCCAAATCAAATAAAGTCCTTGGTTGACTGGCAATCTACCCATGGGCAGGGAATCCAGAGTGGACCCAAAGAAAAAAGCAGCAGGTGGAATCTGAAAGAAGTAAAAAGAGATTCCAGCTGCTGTCTAGCACAAGAGAGAAAGAACTTGGAGTCTGAGTCCAGCTAATTTAACTGCTTTCTAGAATAAAAATTATTCTACAGGGCGGTGCCTGTAGCTCAAAGGAGTAAGGCGCCAGCCCCATATGCCGGAGGTGGGGTGATGGGTTCAAACCCAAGTCTGGCCAAAAACTGCAAAAAAAAGAAAAAGAAAAGTTATTCTACAGAGGAATATAATGGAATTCAGAATTTCTACAAAACACAATTCAAATTGCCTACTATTCAATTAAAAATCAAAAGATATAGAAAAATCTGACCCACTTTGAAAACAAAATATTAGTTTACAGAAACTGACCCTGACATGACTGATGTTGCAAATAGCAAAGTCTTTAATTATAAATAAATTTAAGATTTTAAAGAAGATGATGAACATGTGAATGGAGAATCTCAACAGACTGAAACTTTAAAAAAAGATTTAAAACTAAGTTAATATTTTGTATCTTGATAGTACAATAGCCCAAATGAAAAAAACTCATCAGATCTGCTTGACAGCAGATTGGAAATGGCAGAAATGAGGGTCAGTGAAATTCAGTGCATAGTAAGTGAATTTATCCAATCAAAAAAAAAAGATAAACAAAGAAAATGAACAGAAATTCAGAGACATTGTAATAAAATATCAAGTGGTTTAACACACAGGTAATATGTAATTGGAGTCTCAGAGGGAGAGGACACTTTAGTTGACTATGTGTAAACATTAAGAAGAACATAAAATAAATGCTCCAAGTGTCTACCTTGGAAAACAGAAAAAAGAAAAGCAAATAAAACCCAAAGATAATAAATATAAGAATAAAAGATCAATAGAATAGAAAACAGCGAGTAGAGAAAATTAACAAAGCCAAAAGTTGGATCTTTGAAATGTTTATAAAATGATTAAGTCCCTAGCCAGACATAAGAAGAAAAAAGAATAGAAAGCACAATTATCACTACCAGGAATGAAAGGGGGGGAATATTAATACAGTTCTTGTAGTCATCCAAAGGAAGAAAGAAGACGCTGTGGATAACTTTATGAAAAAGATTGATAACAGATGAAATAGACATATTCTTTTTTAAAATACCCCAACTTTGTATTCAAACTTTCATAGAGCTAGAAAGTAGAATGGTAGTCTCCAGGGGGCGGAGGGAGAGGTGAGTGAGAAATTACTGTTTAATAGGTATGGAATTTCAGTTTGAAAAATTAAAAATTTCTGGAATTAGACAGTAATGATGATTGCTCAATAATGTAAATGCAATTAAAGTTACTAATTAAAACACTTTAAATTGTTGAAATGGTAACTTTTATGTTATGTGCATTTTTCTACAATTTAAAAAACATTTTAAAAAACTGACATAATACCAAATTTTAAATTTTACTACACTATACCTGTCAAAGATATTGAATTTTTAACAAAACCCTTTACATGCATATATACATCCCTCTAGAGTCTAGAATGAGGTGATTTCACTGGTGAATTCCACCAAACATTTAAGGAAGATTTAATGCAAGTCTCACATAAACTCCTTCACAAAATAGAGATAGAAGATAAACTTCTTAACCCATTTTATGAGACAAGAATAATCTTGGTAACAAAGCCAGACCAAAGTATTAGCAAAAACTTAAAAAAATTATAAACCAACATCTCTCATAACAAATGACACGGAAAAAGCCTTAACATAACATTGGTAAGTAAAATCCAGCAATATATAAAAAGGATAATACATCATGACAAACTAAAGTTTCTTCCTGGAATAAAAGGTTGATTTAATATTTAACAATCAGCGAATAAATTCCACTGTGCTAATCGAATAAAGGAATAAGATCATATAGTAACATAAATACAGAAAAACATTTGACGAATGTCAATGCCCATTCATCAAAATGGCAAAAATTCTTAGAAAATTTGGAGGAGAAGGGAATTTCCTTTATTTGATAAAGGACATCTATGAAAAACCTATAGCTAACATCATACTAAACATTTTCCCTCTCTTATCAGGAAAAGGTAAAGATGATTTCCTTTTTTTTTTTTCTTTTTTTGAGACAGAGTCTCAAGCTGTCACCCTGGGTAGAGTGCTGTGGCATCACAGCTACAGCAACCTCAAACACTCAGACTTAAGCCATTCTCTTGCCTCAGCCTCCTGAGTAGCTGGGACTACAGGTGCCTGCCACAATGCCCAGCTATTTTGTTGTTGTTGTTGCAGTTGTCATTGCTGTTTTAGCTGGGTTCAAACCTGCCAGCTTCGGTGCATGTGGCTGGCGCCCTGCCCACTGAGCTACAGTGCCGCCTAAAGATGATTTCTATCACCAGTGTGATTTAAAGTTATATTGGAAGACCTAGTCAGAACACCATGGCAAGCAAAATAACTAACTAAATAAATAAATAACATTCGTAATAGAAAGACAAAAGTAAAACTGCTTCTATTCTCAGACATTATTTTTATCATAGAAAAATCTAACAAATGTACAGCAATAAAATCCCTAAATACAATATGGGAGTTTCACAAGGTTTTAAAACCAAAGGCCAATATGTGCGTATCAAACAGTTCAATTGTAGGTCTATATATCAGCAACAAGTAATTACAAAATGAAAATTAATGGCATTAAAAGTGTCAAAGACTTAAAATACATAGAAATACATTTGACAAAAGATGTTCAAAATCTTAGCCACGGAAACTACAAAACACTGCAGTGAGAAATAAAAGACCTCAATACTATGATAGCTAGGTGTGCTGTATCTATGGATTAGTCGATTCAATTTTGTTAAGTTATCGGATCTCCTCAAATTGGTTGATAAATTCAACACAACCCTAATTATAATACCAGGCTATTTTTAAGAGAAATTAGCAGCTGACTTTTCAATGTATGTAAAGTGTAAAAAACCAAAATAACCTTGAAAAGATGAATAAAATTGAAGGACTTACAATACTTGACTTCAAGATTTAGTGAAAAGTTATAGCAATCAACAGAGTTTTGGTGTTTGTACAAGAATAGATACAGCAATGGCAATTGAAAAAGTTCATAAATAGAATCACATTTATTTGATCAATTTACTGTCAATAAAGGTATCAAATCAAGCCCACAGGAAAAGAGACGTCTTTTTCTGAAATGGTATTGAGACTGTATATCCATGTGGGGATAAAATGAAGCTCAGCCTCCCTACTTCACACTATATATAAGATTAAATGTGAGATGGATCATGGACCTAAATGTAAAAGCTAAAGGTATAACTATATTAAGGAAAACATAAAATATAGTATCTACATGACCTGAAGCAAAGCAAAGATTTCTTAGGTAAAACCAGAAAGATATAATGATAAAGGAAATAATTGATAAAATTGAATTTATTTAAAACTTACATTTATCAAAAGACAGCATAAAGAAAATAAGTAAGTAACCCACAGACTGCAAGAAAACATTTGCAAGATATATAACTGAGAAAAAGCTTATGTAAAGAACACATAAAAACTTCTACCACTGAATAATAAAAGGGTCAAACAATCCCATAAAATGAGCAAAAGATCTGGTAGACACTTTGTAAAAGAAGAGACCCAAATGGCCAACAAGCTCATGAGAACGTGCTCAACGGTATAAGGCATCAGTAAAGTGGCAAGGACATGGAGTGACCAAAACTCTCTTACGGCAAATAGGAACATAATACAGGGCAACCTTTTTGGAAAACTCTTTGGCAATTTCTTACTAAGTTAAATATGCAATGTCTACTTTGACCCAGCAATTCTAATTCAGGTACTTATCCAAGACATAAAAACACAGGTCCACAAACCAACATGTACAAGAACATTCATCTCATCTTTATTCACAATAACCAAAAAGTTGGGAAAAAACCCAAACCCAAATATCCATCAACAGGAGAATGGACAAACAAATCATGGTGTATTAACACAATGTAATAACAAACAAAGAAAAGAAATGCACTGTTAACATATACAGCAACATGGATTGACCTCGCAAACCTTATGCTGGGAAAAAAACAGCTGACCACAAGAGACATGCTGTATAATTTCACCTACACAAAGTTCTAAAACCAGTCGGAGGTGAAAAACATCAAAACAACAGTTGACCCTGAAGGTGGAGAAAGATCTGGGAAGGGACTCAAGGGAACTTTCTGAGGTAATGAAAATGTTCCGTATTATAGAAGAGAAATTAAAGAACCATTGGTCAAAAGTGTACAGCTAAAATGTTTGAACTGGAGAAATCTAAATAGCATTGTATTTGTATCAATATTGCACTACATTAATGATCGATTTGTCTCAATAATGATGCAATATTGACATTGATATTATATAGTTGTGCTATTACACTATAGTTTTACGAAATGTTACCACTGTGGAGAAATGAGGAAAGTCACAAAGGATCACTCTATTTTTTTTCTATGACTACATATAAATCTACAAGTATTTCAATAAAAATTAAAAAAAAAAAGACAAGAGGCAGAACAAGCAGTGCCAAGCCAAAGAGTGGGAGGAGCTACCTCAGCACATACAAAGGACTTGTGTCTAGAATATACAACTTCTGTGAGCAACAGACAACTAACCCAAAAGAAAATACGGCGATCGTCTTGACTAGGCACTTCACAAAATGGAATGTTCGAGTGACTGACAAGCATATGAAAAGGTGCTCAACCTCATTAGTCACTGAGAAAATGCAAATTAAAGCCACAATATGATGGTCCCTACGTACCCCACCAGAATGGCTAAAATGAAACAGACAATGTCAAATATTGTGGCTGACAAAGAGCAACTCGTTTATACTGCGAGCAGGAGTGTAAAGTGGCGAATCCACTTTGTAACATTGGCAGAATGTACTACAGTTAAATATACATGTGCTTTCTATAAATTATCTATTGCCCAATTATGTTCTATAGCAAGCAATGACAAAACTTCAGAGGTATACAGCAGTAAACATCTATTTTGGCTTACAAATGTATAGGCCCATGTGGGCATTTCTTCTGATCAGCCAATCAATTTTGCTCATCATAGTTGTACTCTCAGAATTCCGAGGTCTCCACTGAGATGACCTTATTCTGCTCTTTGTGGAGTCTCATTCTTCAGCATGCTGGCTCAGGTTTTTTCTCTATCTAGGTGGGCAGGTTTTCACGGCAGTAGCAAAGAAAGAAACTAGAAAGAGAGGAAACAGAAGTATAAAATACCTCTTAAGGCCTGCACTCAGAACTGGAACAGCAGAACTTCTGTCAGACTCTATCAGGAAAAGCAAGTCACAAGGCCAGCCCAGAATCTGGGAGGAGTAGGGAATAGACTCTTCCTCTTGATGGAAGAAATCACAGAGTTATAGTGTGGAGGGCATTTGATACAAGAAGAATCGATAAACTGAAGCTGTTTTGGTAATCAATGGACATGTGTTCCAAAAGTCTCCCATGAAGTCACCATACATAGGGAAAATGGAAATTGTACCCAAATATGTACCTTTATTTACAAAATATTCATTACAAAATTTATAAAGAGGAGGCCAATGTGTAGAGAATATTTCAAAAAATTTTTTAACTAGCGGCTCAGTGGGTAGGGCACCGGCCACGTACACCAAGACAGACGGGTTCGAACCCAGCCCTGGCCTGCTAAACAACAATGACAGCTGCAACAAAAAAATAGCCGGACATTGTGGCGGACGCCTATAGTGCCAGCTACTCAGGAGGATGAGGCAAAAGGATTGCTTAAGCCCAAGAGTTAGATGTTGCTGTGGCCTGTGACTCCATGACATTCTACCAAGGGCAACAAAGTAAGACTCTCTCAAAAGAAAAAAAAAATTTTTTTGTAATGAATATTTTGTAAACAGGGGTACATTTAGCTACAATTTCCCATATTCCTTAAGTATGGTGACTTTATGGGTGACTTTTATACCCTGTGACCTAGTAATTCCACTGCATTTGAAATGTGTGTGTAGGGGCAGCATCTGTGGCTCAAAGGAATAGAGCGCTGGCCCCATATACTGGAGGTAGTGGGTTCAAACCCAGCCCCAGCCAAAAACTGCAAAAAAAAAAAAAAAAAAAAAAATGTGTGTGTATATATACATATGTATATTCTCAAAAGACATGTAGAAGAATGTTCATAGCAGCATTCTTCATAATAGCCCTAAACTGGAAACTATTCAAATGCCCATTAGCAGAAAAGAATGAATTAACAGATTATATATATGTATGTATATATGCTAGATAGAGACTAGAATAGAATCTGATAAAATATTACTTTGCAATGAAAAAGAGAATGAATTACTGCTACATGGTTGTACGATTTTTCTCTTTTGTTCTGTTAATATAGTGAATTACACTCATTTTGAATTGTTAAATCAATCTGGTATCATACATTATTCATTTTATAGATCTATAGTATCTTCACGAGAGATACTGGCTTATAATTTTCTCTTTTTTTGTAATATCCTTTTCAGGTTTTAGTATCAAGCTTATGCTAGCTTGTAAAATGAGTTAAAATATACCTACTCCTTCATTTTTAAGAGTAGTTTATGTTTTAGAGCAATTTTAGGTTCAAAGCAAAATTGAGAGGAAATAAAATTGAGATGTCCCGTGCTCCTGCCTTCACTCATGCATAACTTCTCACACTGTCAACATCCCCCACCAAAGTGGTACAGATGTACCAAATGACGGACCTAGACTGACATCATATCACTCAAAGACCATAGTATGCATCGGGCTCATTCGTGGTGTTGCACATTCACTGGGTTTGGACAAACGTGCATCTACCATTATAGTTTCGTAAAGTAGTTTCAGTGCCCTAAAAGTCCTCTGTACTCTACCTCTATGTCCCTCCCTCCCCCCAGCCCCTGGCAACCACTGATCTTTTTATTGTTCCCATAGTTGCGCTTTTTCCAGAATGTCGTGTGTTGAAATCATACAGCAGGTAGCTTTTTAGATTGGCTTCTTTCACTTGCTAATATGCATTTTGGGTTCCTCCAGATCTTCTCATGGCTTGATAACTTGTTTCTTTTTAATACTGAATAATATTTCATTGTCCGTATGTACCATAGTTTATCCATCCACCTACTGAAGAACATCTTGATTCCTTTCAATTTTTGGCAACTACGAATAAAGCTACTGTAAATATCTGTGTGCAGGTTTTTATGAGGACATAAACTTTCAACTCCTTTGGGTAAATGCCAAGGAGCAGGATTGCTGGATTACGTGGCAAGAGTTTTGTAAGGAACTGGCAAGCTGTCTTCAAAGTGGCTGGACCATTTTGCATTCCCACTAGCAATGAATGAATGTTCCTGTTGCTCACATCTTTGCCAGCATTTGGTGTAGTCAGTGCCTTGGATTTAGGCTGTTTTAATAGATTTGTTGTGGCATCTCATTGTTTTAACTTGCATTTCTCTGATGACATATAATGTGGAGTATCTTTTCACATGCTTATTTTCTATCTGCCTATATGCTTTGGTGAGGTGTCGCTTAAGGTCTTTGGCCCTTATTTAATCTGATTGTTTATTTTCTTATTGTTGAGTTTTAAGAGTTATTTCTTATTTTGGATAAGAGTCCTGCATCGGATTTTGCATCTTGCTCCTTACAGGTAACTATCTTCATTGTTTCATAGTTTATCCGTCTTGTTACTTCTAGTTGTATTTCTAAGCAGATATGTATTGATTTCCCCTTATTCTTACATAAAATGTAATGTACTGTATCCTCATCTGCACTTTGCTTTTGCCACTTATCAATACCTCTTGGAATTTCCTTCATATCAGCTTATAGGCATCTTCTTCATTCTTTTCTAAACACATAGCCTCCATTGTGTGTATGTATCACAACTTATTCAACAAATCTGCTATGCTTGTACACTTACATAGTTGCCAATATTTTGCAATTACCAATAATGAGGCAATGAATAACCTCATGCATATTATATTTTCTTATCATTAGAGATGTATTTTATGGTTAAATTCTAAAAGCATAATTGCTTAATTAAGGGGAAATGTATCAAATTTCCCTCCATAGACTTGAAGCAGTGTGTTTTCCTATCAGAAATGTATTAGAGAGTCTGATTCCTACAGCTTTGCCAACAGTGTCCTTTCAAGCTTTTGAACTTTTTTTTTTTTTTTTTAGAGTTTTTGACCAGGGCTGGGTTTAAACCTGCCACCTCCAGCATATGGGGCCGGCGCCCTACTTGTTTGAGCCACAGGTGCTGCCCCCAGCTTTTGAACTTTTGCCAGTCTGGTATGTAAGAAGAGGTTTTTGTGTGTGGTTTTATTTGTACTTCTCTTGTGAGTGAAATGGAACATCTTTTCATATTTCAAGTACTATTTTTATATCTCTTCCTGTTAATTGGTTAGATCTTCTGTGCATCTCTCAACAAGACTTTTTATCTTTCCCCCCAAATTTTTGAAAAGTTTTTGTTCATTTGTTTTGGGATATTTTGGTTTTTGTTTTTTACTACACATTAAGGACTGCTATGAACTGAATTCTGTCTCACCCAAAACTCCTATTTTAAAGCCCTAACACCCACTGTTACTGTATTTTGAGATGGGGCCTTTAGAGAGAATTAAGGTTGAATAAGAGTGAGATTCTTTTTTTTTTCTTTTGAGCCAGAGCCCTACTTTGGCACCCTTGGTAGAGTGCCTTGTCATAGCTCACAGTAACTTCGAAGTCTTGGGCTCAAGAGATCCTCTTGCCTCATCCTCCCAAGTAGCTGGGATTACAGGCTCCTTCCACAATGCCTGGCTATTTTTAGAGATGGGGTTTCACTCTGGCTTAGGCTGGTCTCGAACCTGTGAGCTCAGGGCAATCCACTCACCTTGGCCTCCCAGAATGCTAGGATTATAGGTGTGAGCCACTGCACCCAGCCATAAGGGTGAGATTCTAATCCGACAGAATTAGTGTCTTTATAAGAAAAGTATTCTTTCTCCTCCTCCCTGCCTCCAGCACACACCCAAGGAGAAAATGCTATTTGAGAGCAAAGAGGCTATCTACAAGCCAGGAAGAAAACTCTTGCCAGGAATGAAACTCTGTTGGAATCTTGATCTTGAACTTGGACTTTTCAGCCTCCAGAAGTGTGGGAAAACTAATTTTTTATTGATTAAGTCACCCACTCTACAGTATTTTGTTATGGCAGTCCAAGAAGACTATGACAGGGATAATTGCCTCTATCCGTGCTATAGTTTTGCCAATATTTCATTCCAGTTTGTCATCCAAATTTTGACTTTCTTACAGTGTTTTTCCTTCTATGTAAAAGTTTTGTTTTTGTTTTTAATGTGCTCAAGGTAATTTTGTTCTCTGATTCTAAACCAAAATTCAACCAGTGGTCAGTTCTTACAGATTAGTAGTTATGTAGAATCCAAAAACATATCACTAACTTTTCATACTCTGAGATATTAAGTCTATTGGTTTATTTTGCATTTTGGATTTTTTCAGGATTTGTGCCACTACACATTGGTCATCTGGTAAACACTGGTTTACTAACTTATACAGATCTTCCAAATGTTGACAGATTTTGTTATACAACATCAAAAAGTCCTATGGGTTAATACTTTTCATCTATCTCATCAGAAAAGGTTTTAAGAATTGGGAAGCTGTCAAGTTCATGTTGGCAATATAAGATTTAAACATTTTTTAAGTTAGTTTCATTGAGAACATTCTTAGTTCTTAAGTGAAACTAGCGCTGTGTGTGAGTGATGGGTGAAGAATAGAATCCCTTGACCATGAATACAGTTTGGGGCCATTGCCTTGACTGAGGCTAAGGTGCCAACAGTTTACCCACAGTGCTTTTGTGTCCTTAGTGCAAATGTCAACACAGTGAACAAGGTAAATAGGCTTTCATATTATAATGATAGTATTTTTGAGCCACTAATCCCATAAAAAGTTTTCAGGGACAGACTTTGAGTACCACTGCTCTGTCTTTCAAATTGTATTTTCAACCCAGCTATGGGGGCGGGGGCAGCAACAGGATGAAGAGGATATTTGAAGCTAGAAAAGCAAATCTAGAAAAGAAACTCCATGGATTTCCTTGACCTCTTTGTTATTCCTCATTAAGATTAAGTATTCACCTGCACTTCTCTTAAAGAAGGGCATTAACTACTTCACAAAGACAGGAGGAGGTGTGGGTTGGCGAAGACCAGGGCAAGTGTCAGATTTTGCTACCAATTGCAGACGGAAGAAAAAGATATCCTCTTGAAGTAATCCATTGAGGAAAAAAGGCTTCAGTTTGGAAAGTTGATAAGTGCATCTGTTCAGTGGATGGAAGCACATCAGTTTGTTAGTAGGGGTGGAGGATGGTGAGGGAGAAGCACTGGAGGTTTACTGGAAGCTTTCTTTCCTGGGGACTCCAGCCCCTTGCATGTGCACACGCCCCTCTTGGTTTCATGTGTGTTAATCAAAGTCGAAGAACTAACTGGAGACCCACTATTTTCATCATAACATTAAGACATTATTTAGCTTTTAATTGTGCTGACCTTTGCAAAAATGGTGCAAAAATAATAGTGGGTAAAACTGCTGGTGACTTACCAAGCATCAGCAATGAAATCAAACTGTACTTAAAATCAACTTATTATTTATTGCCAAGCACCAGCCAAAAACCAAAAGGGAGCCGGTTTCACATTAGAATGTTCTTAATAAAGCAGTAAAAAGTATTAATTTTATTAAATCAACTCTTTAAGATACGTTTTAAAATAGGCTACGTGACCGAATGGGGAGTATGAATAAAGCACTTCTGCCATGTAACCAACATGGTTACCTTGAGGAAAAGTGCTTGCGTGAATGAGCTGTGAACTGAACTACAGCTTTTCTTCATGGACCACCAGTTTTACTTGAAAGAACGACTAACAGCAGGACTGCACCGTACTTGCACGGGCTCGAGACATATTTGGACCCCTTTCTCTGTAAAAAGACAGAAATATGTATTACATATTACAATTTTTTTAATCTAAAATAACTTTTGTTTTCTTCTGATTTTAAAAGAAATTAAGACATTTTCATGGGTCTATAAGCTCCAGTGGGCCGTGGCACTGTTTTTAATGGAGAATTTGGGGCTGAATAACAAACTTTGGTTATTCAGAATTGGGCGTGTGCAGTGTGCAGGCTGAATTCTCCATGAGGCACAGTTTTACCGTCTGGTAATATAGAGGGGTGCCAAAAAATGTATACACAATCTAAGAAAGAAAAAATGTAATAAAATTGCAACACTCAAGTCACATTTGACTGCTGCAATTACAAGAGATATAAGACACAAGATATGCTGGAGAAGGGCGCTGGCCCCATAGGTGGTAGGAGGTCGTAGGTTCAAACCCAGTCCTGGCCAAACACTGCAAAAAAAAAAGAATGAAAGAAAAAGAAAAAAAGATAGCACTGGTATTCGTCCTTATACCAATGTAGACCTTTGGCTTTTTTTTTTTTTAATGGAGGAAGGGTCCCGTGGAGACAATGCCTAAGGCTCATGAAAGTTGTAATTTGGTCCTATGTGTGTGGCAGATGTTTTCTTGAAAGTGAATGAACCAAACCTGTCACTTCAAGGAAAACTACTGTGACTTTATGTTGTCAGTGATAAATTTGAACTTTCAAGCAGAAATTACAATTTTGGGAAACTCGTGTCTGTCACCATGAGTTTGGCAACTTTGCAATACTTAGCCATTTGAACCACAGGCGCCGAGCCATAAAATACATCCTTATGTTAACATAAGGATGTTTACATGTTAAGATTTTAAAATGAAACTTTAATTTTTCTTAGTTTTAATTTTTAATAAAGCAAATATTGATAGATATTGCCCACATAAACAAGCGTTTTTCAGAATCCTCAATAATTTTTTAGAGGATCAAGGGTCTCTAAATCCAAATAGTTTGAGAACTGTAATCTGTAGAGTAACTACCTGGTAAAATGCTCACGCATAGCAAAGGACCATTACATTTAAAAAGCAGATGACACATTCTTCTTAGTAAAGTAACTCAAGAATGAAAAAGCAAGAATCCAATGTACTCAACACTAATGTGAAGCCAATGGATGATCTAATACATCCCTACCTAAGAGAAAAACTCAAATTAATTCAAGGTAGAGGGCAGGGAACGAAGGAGTGGGGAAGAGGGTAGGAGGGAGGGGGTTGGGTGTGCTCTCACTTAATGGGCAGACATTGGGGTGTGTGGCACACCTCTTGGGGGCGGGACACAATTATAAAAGGGACTCAACAAATGAAAACATTGTAACCTAATTCTCTGTACCCTCAAATTAACCTGAAACAAATAATACAAAGTAAATAAAATAAAAAGCAGGTGACAAGCATTAAATAGACTCAGAGTAAGAACCCTATATGATTAATACTAAGTAGATACAGATATAAAGTCTGGAAGAGGAGTAGGCATTCTCTCCTAGCAATGTGCTAGGGTAATCTTTTTTTTTTTTTTTCTTTTCTGTTTTCCATGAGGACCATGCCTTTATTTTGCAATTTGGAAATAAAATCGTAAACAGAAGAGAAGGAGGAGATGGAGGAGACGGAGAAGGAGGAGGAGCCGGTGTTCCTTCCTGAGTCTGATTGTTGAAAGAGGCAGGTCAGTGAAGTGGAAAAGCAGGGCACAGGCGGAGAGAGGAGAGAGAGAAGGTGGAGTCTTCTGAAGGGAGGTGGGGACAGGGCTTCAGCGGGCATTGAACAGCTCACAATATTTCTAGTGTGTTCTATGAGAATGGCACACTTCACAGGAGCGTGGAGGTGGCACCAAGATCAGCTGTTGGAGGAGTGCAGACTCTCACCTCACCCAGTGGTCTCTGTAGAACTGAGAGCGTTTACCCAAGGACCCAGCATAAAACACACTAATAAAGGTGTGTGTGTGTGCCTGCCCTTTCCCTGACACCCATTCCCTGAGGGATCCTCCTATATCCTTAATGCTTTGCTTGGGGACCCATCATTTCTTCAGCTCCATTTCCTGTTTTTTCCCCTTCACCCCTTCATCCCTTCACCCATTTTCCTGCATTCAGTCAGTTGGTGTGTGTTGTTTTGTGTGAAGCACATGAAGAAAATCTGCCCTTAGGAAGGTATGTATTTGGGAAAGAATTGAGAACTTTAATAGGCTTTTCAGATAACTACAGATGTTCTTTGACCCTATATCAAAACTCAAGAAGTAATAGTTTCTTAAATGTTAATTGCAATATAGAATCTGAAATCCATTTTTTTTTTTTTTTGAGACAGTCTCATTCTGTTCCCCTGGGTAGAGTGCTATGGCATCATCATAGCTCACAGCAACCTCAAATTCTCGGGCTCAAACGATCCTTTTGCCTCAGTTTTTCCGTTTTTAGTCGAGCTGGGTTCTCACTCTTGCTCAGGTTGGTCTCCAACTCCGGAGCTCAAACTATCCGCCCAGGGCGCCCTCCCAGCGTGCTAGGATTATGGGGCGTGAGCCACCACACCCAGCTGACTCTTTGGGTCTAGACTATTTTGGACACACTCCTTTCCAGGGCCTTTGTACTTGCTATTCCTGGTTCCTGGAACACTCCTTCCCCCAGATACTCACAGGGCTTGCTCCCTCATTCTTCAGGTCTTTCCTTAAGTGTCACCTTCTCCTGGGGCCTTCTCTAAAATTTGAAACCTCTTTCCTTTCTCACACACCCTATTGCCCTTCCGGCCTTATTTTCCCACTGCATGTCCACCCAGTAAACTACAAACTCCAGGCAGGCCTAGATTTTGCCTGTCCTGTCCACTGCTTCATATCCAGCACCCAAACCGGTGCAAGGCACAGAGTATGTCCGCAGCACTTAATTGAATTAATGAATGCATAGATGACACGTATCGGAACACTGCTCTGCAAACTTTGAAAATGAGGTGTAATGCACCATGGTGAGGTGGAAGCCTTTAGGTCCCTACTATTCAAATGTATCCTGAGGGCTGGGGGCAGTTTTTAATTACCTCCATAAACCCCAGCAGCTTCACCGCAAACTTCACCTCACCTAAACCCCGAGGGTTGTGTATTACTATTCAAATTGAGTTCACAGCTGTAGAGAGGTAGCTTTCATTTTCACACTTCTCAGAGAGGGGAGCACTGCCAAGGTCCTTATTTAAGTACCCGGGATAGGGCACTAATGCCTTTAGCCGAAAAACCAGTTTAAGCAAATAAGGATGGGCTTTGAGACGGCCCCTCCTCTTGCAGCTTGTCAGCAGTTCTCAAAAATGCGTGTGACGATAAGGAATCACTGTTTGGGTCCAAAAGCGAAAGTTTGCTGAAGTAGCTAACCTCTTGCACAGGCAAAGCAGGTTCGGGGTGAGGGGGGTTTGACTATGCACAACTCCCCGGGGAGTGAAGTGTGCAGAAGGTGATCTTGGGGGCAGACAGGGGCTTGGGGTTGGCGTGCACGTAAAGGCAGCGGGGATTCCAAGGCGTGGGGTTGCACTGACGGGGAGAGAAAAGTGATCACTAGTAATAACAATTATGCCTCTTCCCTGGATTAATGGCAAGTTATTAGGGATGTGGTGGCGAAAGCCCCGAGCTCACCGCCAGGCACACCATAGGCGCTCACTCGAGACGCAGAGACTGGGACGCACCCTGGAGAAGCGCCTCTCCTGCAGGCCTGACCCTTTCCAAGGACTTAGCTGTGGGCGCTCCGCGGGATCGTGGGTCGGACCTTGCGTCCCTCACGCAGGTGGACGCCTGGTTGCAGCCGGCGTTGAGGAGTGCGGGACTGGGGTCAAGGCCGGGCGCCCGGCGGCGAAGGGAGGGGTGGCCGGACGCGCGGGGACGAGATGGGATGTGACGAGCGGCGCGCTGTGCATTGTGGGAATCCCGGGCCGCGGCGAGTGGTTCCAGTTCACTCGGCAGCGGAGCCCGGCGGAGGGGGCGAGCGCGGGGCGTGCGGGCGGGAAGCGAGGAGGCGGGCGGGCGGGCCAGCGAGGAGCGCGGAGAGAAAAGGCGCGAGCGGCCGAGAGGGCTCCGGCCGAGACACCTTGCTGCTGCCGCCGCCGCCGCCGCCGCCAAGCCGCCCCGTAAGTGCCTGGCGGGCCCTCTGGCCGCGCGCCCTGTCCCCGCCGCTCGGGTCTCGCCACGGTACACGGGAGCGACGGGGCCTGCCGCGCACCGGGGCGGCGCTGGGCTGGGCTCGTTCCCTCGACTCCGCGCGGCCCACGCCGTGGCCTTGCGCGCGCACGGCGCCCTCTCAGGCCCTGCTCGGCCGCGCGGAATTCCCTTCGGTTTTGTTCAAAAAGCAAACCCGGAAACCAACTTCTCTTCGAAAAGCATCCTTTCCCTTCGCCTGGGAGCTTTTGTGGGAAGGAGACAGTTCTGGTACCTCCCCCGGCGACCCTTCCTGAGGCGGGCGCGCGGGCTGGGCCCGAGGACGCCAGAGGCCCCGCGGCGCCGGCTGGCCAGCCTGGGCCCGGGTGCTCGGGAGCTGTTGTGTGCGGAGTTATACTTGGTGAGGCGCCCGCCGCCCCCTGAGTGGCCGGCCCGGGCACAATAAGTCGGGCCCCAGGGGGCCGAGGTTTAGGCGTCTGGCTTCGCATCTGCTGGGAGGGTAGAGCTGGGGGTGGGGTCTGTTCGCGGGACTGAAGCCAGGCTGGGGGTGGGGGTGTCCAGGGATGGGCTGGAGAGGGGCCACGGAACCCCTGCTGTTCCTGATTGTCTCAGTGTAGGTCTTTTGTTTGCTTTGTGGTTGGAAGGGGTTTTGTCTTTTGTGGTTTGGTTTTTTAAAAGGTAACTACGGAAGGCGGTAGGCTCCCTAGTGGAGGCTGGCGGTGAGGAGACTCGCCCGGGGTGGGGAGGAGTAGGGAGGTGAGTGCGTGCGCGGGATGCTGCTAGCTGTGTCACCTGACAACAGGTGTGTGAGATGATACTTAATACTTCCACTCCTGCAGGGACCGCAAATCATTCAAGGGGTTGGTCAGTAGATTGTTTGAAAGGCTCTTTTTGGACAAGATTTTGGAGAAAAATGTTTCCGAGTTTGAAAGTGAGAGACTCCTGTACAATAAAGCTGAAACAAACCTTGAATTCAAAAATTATTGTAAAGTCCTTATAAGATCTTAACGATCCAATAAACAGCATATAAGAATGGACGATTAGAGAGGCACTCTAGCTAGCGTCCCTCTTTTTTCCACCTTAGTGGTTTGAGGTTTTACTCTTAAAGGTGGGGGTGGGGGTGGAGAGTGCTTTGTTCCAAGGCTCCTGCTCCAGGGAGTTGGGAATTTTTGAACTGCCTTAGGTTTGGGTGCCAGACTCAAGTTGTAAATTAGGTGGAATCCACCTACTGCAGTCCACCATTAGGCTACTAACCTGTTGTCAGATGTGTTACTAACTCTAAAATGGACACTGCATGCCTGCCACCAGAATTAATACCCCTGTATGCAGTTAACCTCAGTTGGGCACTAGGATCCAGTCTTGCACAAGAGACTCTGACGAGGACAAATATATTTTTAAACTAATTTTTTTCTTAAAAGAAGAGCAAAAACTCTTAAGAGCAAAACTCTTAAGACTCCAAATTCTAATCCACTTTAGTTTTACAAGGAGAGAGGGAAATCTGTCCAGTCTGTTCTTTTGTTTTCATCTGTTACCATTGTTAATGCTGATTCCTAGGTAAGGCATAGGGTGATACATAAGTAAAAATTGTGCAAATTGAAGTAAGGATAGCTCACATTTTATTAAGCTTTGAGAATTCTCTGGAACTTTACATGCGATATTCTAATGTTCTTCCAAACCATAGTCACTGGCTTGGTTTTTACCAAATGGGCCAGGACCAGGGAATGACATATCTCTGTCTGCTGTGTCTTTTGGTCATGGAAAGAGCAGAACTTGAGGTGAGCCCTTCCTTCCCTCCCCATTTATAGACTGAGAGTACATGCATTCTAGATTCTCCCTCTAATACTTGGAGAGCTAATGCTGCCCCAGGTCACTGACAGGAGATTTTATTTATTTATTGGCCGGGGCTGGGTTTGAACCCACCACCTCTGGCATATGGGGCTGGCGTCTTACTCCTTTGAGCCACAGTCGCTGCCCCCAGAGATTTTATTTTTTAAAATGTCATAAATGGAAAACATCAAGCTAAAGAACTCAACAAAAATCTATATCTAGTGTTCATCAGAATTGCAGCAGCCTCTAGTTCTTGAGTGTCTCCAAGGATTTGTGATAGGCCTTGCAGAGTCCCATTTTGGGAACAGACCTGAGTGAGTGGGCCTAGACCTGTCCTATGGTGAGTCCTTCCCACATTCTGTAGGTTTAGAGGTACTTGGGGCCCTGCCTCAGCTCTGATCCTGAGTAGTTCAGCTCTTTGTTCCAAAGAGTTGTATAGCTTTTTCTTAGATCAGACCTGCCAGGTCAGTGTCTTGTAGTCTTTATATTGGTCTTTCCTGAGAATCATTTCTGGCTCAGACACTGGGGTGACAGCCATGATTGAGAAATAGTCCCTGCCCTGGGGGAAGCTGACATTAGGAGAACAAGACAGGCAAGTGGCAGTTATGAAGTCAGCACAGGAGGCCACAGTAACCCCCAGCAGACAGTGACCTAGACAGGAACCATAAACGTAACCTGGCTTGGAAAAGGTAAATAGGAGTTGACCAGGCAAAGAGGGGCAGATGGGGACAAATATTTGAGGCCTGTGGAACCACATGTGCAGACCTCAGAGGAAAAGGATAGCAGTCATGTGAAGGACTGTAGAGAACCAGGTGAAGCTGCACAGCAGAGGGACTAATCACAAAGGCCCCTGCTCAGAACCACACTTTACTCTAAGACAGGCATCCTCAAACTACAGCCCGCGGGCCACATGCAGCCTGCCTAGAACATTTATCCAGTCTGCCAGGTGTTTTTGCGACCGCTGCCTGTCCTGCTTAGCAGCCGACTTGTCCTGGGGCCTGCAGTCTAGCCCTCCATCAGTCTGAGGGACAGTGAACTGGCCCCCTGTTTAAAAAGTTTGAGGACCCCTGCTGTAAGAGAAGTGAGAGCCACTAAAGGGCTGTGAGCAGGAGAGATGCCCAATCAGGTGTTCCTCTGTTCTTACTGGAAAGGCTACATCTAGTCAACAGATACCAAGTGGCTTCTAAATACTAAGCCTGTCTGCTGAAGCTTACCTTTGGACTTTTCTCTTGATGACCTTTATTGGAATGGTTATTTTAGACTTTGGTACAATCTTTAAAAGAAGGGAATTATGTAGGAAAGTTTCCTTGTATAGCAGGCAGACAGTGACTTGCTATGTATTAAAAGATAGGGCCAGCTCCTTCAGTGCTGCTCAGGAAGCACACCATGGAGTGGGTTTGCAGAGATGAAATTTCAGTCCCAGACTGGCTTCCCTCAAACTGTTCTCCACTTGTGGTTAATGTCACTGTGCTTGGGGTTTGCTCCTCTTCCAATACTACCCACAGGGTATTGGGTATCTGATGTCCCACAGGGATTTGGCCCTATCTGCCCACCCCCCACCAAATCCCCCTAACACATGAAATGAGATACATCTGCTAAAACAAAATACATGGTTTAGGATTTATTTGCTATCTCAGTTAGTTTGTCTCTTCTGTTTGCAGTCCTCTGTTTTACTGAGGGTGGACCATAAGTTCTTTAATCATCTTGCTTACTTTATGATGTTGTGTTTTATGAATGGAGAGAAATGTTTTTCTGATTGGCTAGAGTACAAGAGCACTTCTGTGTTCCAAGCCAATCAGAGTGCAGCTTCTGAACCTTCGCCTCTGTGAGTGGTGGTTGTGTGCCACTTGCCTCTGGGGACCTGACAGCAGTAACACCGTTAATCATTTGCTTTGATAGGAGTAAAGGAAAGAGAATGCTGTAAACAGGATTAGTGTCCTGCCCTTCAGAATTAAATGTCTCAGGTTTGCCTTCATGATTGGAGTTGGTAGGATGGTGACAAATGCATGTGGATATGGGGATGTGTATCCAGTTATAGGGAATGGATGGGGCAGTCCTCCCACATCAATAGTGTTCTGAGCATTGGTACCTCAGATTCCCTTATCCTCAGAGCCTGAAGGTAGGGCTCTCTAACTAGGATCTGCCCATTAGTTCCAATCAGTATTTTGTTCAGGATCAATATGCACATATTCATTGGTTAGATAATACAAGACTTCATGAATGACCATCCCTGTGGTTTCATGAGTATTTGATTGTTTAAAGATTTTCTGCCATAGCTTGAACAGGGGTCGGTCTACTACAGTTGTGAGAAAGGTAAATATTTTCTTCTGGCCTATATTACTGAGCTGAAGGCAAAAGCAGAGATATTGTAGCCATAGAATTTTCACAGAGTTGTAAGGCCTCTGTGTGACCCATTGCCAGTTATCAGAGCAATTGAGATATTCACTTTTTGGGGATTCCCAAGATGGCTCCACAAGCTCCCTGAAATTTGAGAGTCTGGTGTCCCACAGGGATTTGGTCAGGCATATGTACATGAATGGTATCAGGGGAAGTCCCTGTCTGATGTCTCTAGCTTTGAGTCCTGGAACCTTTGGAAATGCAGCCCCCCTTCTTTGTCAAGAGAACCTCATCCACTGTAAATACTGACTAATCACCTCCTATCCAGCAGTATCAGGCAGGATGTGGGTGCTTGGAGATACAGTGGTGAACGGAGCAAATTGGTCCATCTCATCAAGACCAACAAGTGAACAGGCAATGATGACACAGTGTAATGAGTGCTAAGGATGGGGTAGCATTTATGTGTAAGTTGGATCTAGAGTGGCAGTCTGGTTGGTAGGAAAGGCTGGAAATTGCATTTGCAGAATAGTTCATGTAATATTGAGGTAAGTAATTGAATGTGTTAAAGGATAGGGGTTGACTGAGCTGGGCATCTTCAGCTGGGCCCCAGGGGCCATAGCAGGCATACCCATTGAGGGAACCAGTAGGGATTTAGCTTAGTAAAACTCTGGTAGCTGGAAATAGGGAGAGAGGGGTTGGAGGTCAGGTGGGCCTCATGCACAGGACCAGAGTCTAGGTAGGCATGGGACTGCCACAAATTAGACTGTGACTTGGGGACAGAGGCACAGCCTCAGCAAGAATGCAGAGGAGGGAGCTCCTTGATGGATCTGCATTACCAGAGAAGGCATTGGCACCACTCCAGACAGAGGGCTGGGGAGGTGCTCCACACTGAGCAAGCTGTGTATGCTAAGCAGAAGTGGCTTAACCTGTGGCCTGTGGGCTGCATGCTGATTTTGTGAGGACTTTTTTGCTTTATTGTGGTATCAGATAGTACAAAAAGTATGAACGGTCTTTTTTTTCCCTGCTAATCAGCTTTCATTAGTGTTTGTGTATTTAATGTGTGGACCACTACAACTCTTTTATTCTTCCAGTGTGTGGCAGGAAAAAAAAAGGCTGACCACCCCTGACAGGTGCAGGTGGGAGTGAAGGTGGTTTGCAGCGCGACAAGCCAACTGTTATGGTGCCCGCTAGGTGTGGGAGGGCCTCTAGGGCACTTTCATTTCTCACCCCCCGCTAAATAGTAGAAGCTTACTGTTCCCATGTCTGTCTCTTTCACAGAGTCTTCATAGGTATTCCTCTAATGAGTCCAGTGCTCTGAGAACAGGTTGTGTTGTTCCAGTAATGTCTTGATTGTTGAGGGGCCTGTAGTCAGAAGACTTTGCTTCTCACTCAAGCCTGGCTTATCTCTCCACATAGCTTCTCTTCAATATTTTGTTTCTAGGTAAGCTTTGAGGTTTTGCAAACAATGTTAATAATGTTTATTGTGAATGGCTTACAGTTGACAGAGTTGCAGAGATAAGGACCACAGAGATCCTTACAGGGTTAGCTACAGAATCTTCATTTCTTAAACTGATAACAGCCAAAAGGGCAGCCAAGCTAATGTGCATTGATGAGTGGATACAGTGTTACCTAAAGACCTGTCACTGTCTCAGATGGCTCACATCATCAGGATGGGTGAGGAGGGAAGGACATACCTTTATCAGTTTCACCAGATGATTTAGCTCTTCTTCTGTGACCAACTTCAGTGCCCTGCAAGGAAGCTGGTGGTTAAGGAGCTGCTTTGTCTGTGATATAGGACTGTCCATTCCTCAGGTTAGGCTGGGTGCAGGACATGGGTCAAACAGGGCCCAGCAGGCTTTGGCTAGTCACTCAGTCACTGGCCTAAGGGTCAGCTTTCAATTGGTTTATCATGTGGCAGAGACTAACAGCTTCTGCTTTTTTTCTGAGCAAATAGCCCAACCTCTCTTGCAATTAGATGTGGCCAAGTTCTAGTTTATGGCTCATGGTTAGAAGAGATGTGTTCCACTATCAGGCCTGGCCCTTTAAAATCTTCTTGTGTTCTCCATGGTCTTTTTCCTTCCAAGGCAGCTGTGGGAGTTGTACGTTGTATATGTCAAAGTCACAAGATTGGGGGTGGGGGTCTGGATCCGTGACTCACTGTGTGGCAGAGAAGCACCAGCCCATCATGGAAATCCATTTGGAATTTTCATGAATGAGAAATAAGTAGCAAGGACTTATCTGTTATAGCAGCTAGCAACATCTTCATTGTACAAATGTCCCAGATCTGTTATGCATCAAAGTGACCTTTTTTCACCTTATACACATTGTTGTTATATACATTTTTGTTACCTACCTTACACACATGCTTTGACTCAATTCTGCCACCAGTTCTTTCAGGTCCTTTCTGTCATCTCCATGTGACAGATGTGCCCAAGGACATATAGCCAGTAGGTGGCAGAGCCATGATTAGCATCAGATGAGTCTTTTGCTTCTGGATACTAATCATGATGCCCAATTGTCACCTGCCTGTCAGCCACTCTCTCTCCACCATTAGTGTTTGGCTGGAGCTTCCCACACACCTCCACAGACCTCTGCATAGAGGGTAGACTGGCACACTCATGGGTTTCTCTGGAGATTTCACAGTTATGAGGTGATTTTCCAAAGGGTGTTTTAAAAACCAGCACACATTGCTGGGTGTCATGAGGCTGCATGGCTTAGTCAGAATTCTTTCCTAGCTAAGGCTGTAGCTTGGGAACTATAGTTAGAATGCTGAAAGAACATGAGGAGGGGTAAAGAATAGAATCTCTGCAAGAAAACCCCCTTGGTGAGGATACAGATTTGAGACTGCTTTATTGGAGAGGAGTATGACTCACTGAGAAGTGAAGACATGCTTCTGTCAGCAGGGTGGCAGTGGGGGCAGCTTTCCTGGGACCTTTCCTGGGACCCAGGGACCTAGGGATAAGTTGAATACAGAGCTTGGCTTTAAGTAGTATGCAGGGAGACAGGCACACAGACACATACTGGGATCTGTGCTCTGAGAACATACAGCAGTGATCAATTCCAGGCTGTGGTCAGGTCCAAGAAGGCTCCATGGATAGATCAGTTCAGCAGGTTGACAAAAGGATGAAAGGTATTCTAGGCAAGAGAGACAGCATAGTCACAGATGTCCTTAATGCAGCATGACAGGCTCAGGAAGTTAGGGTGGCCTGAGGCATCTGAGCCCAGGCAGGGGTGGTGGGAAGCAGTATTCTGGAAATAGTCAAAGGATGCTGTATGTGGCTAACTCAGGAGCTCAGGCTGGTGTAGAACCATCAGAGTAGGCTCAGAGGTGCTTCTGGTGTCTGTTGAGAAAGACTGGGGCTGGGAAAATGGGGGAAAACCAAGGCAGGGAGGGTGAAGAGAAGAGGGTTGAGAGTTTCTGCAAGCAGGTTTAGCAGAACTTGGCTAATGCTTGGGTGCTGTGGGGTACACAGGAAAGTAGGGGCCTGGCTGACTCCTACTCCAAGTCGGTGGCTTGGTACATAATGTTGCCACTGATGGGGCAGAGAGCCTCGGAGTACAGGCTACCCATGGGACTTGTAAGTGTGCCTTTGCCGTAGGGTCAGAACAGAGTTTTGTGGTCCAGCAGCCAGTATACACTGGCATATTGACATAAGGACCATTGCTTAGTGTCAGAAGAGTCAAAACAGGGAGCATCACTTTTAAGGAATCAGTGTCACTGGACCTGCCAGGCTCCTGAGTGCTCTCTGGAGGAGAGTACTGTCTAGTTCCCACAGTGACAGCCCCAAACAGGCCCAGCAGGTGTGCTGGGGAACAAGTGAAGTCTATGCTCCGTAGGAAAGGGGCTAAGCTGCTGTTAATCATCTCTGATCAAGGCCTCCCTAGCTGAAAGAGGGGATATGTTCATATTGAAAGGCTCTTAGTCCAACGGAGTTGGCTCTTGGTCTGTGAGATGCATTTGTAATAAAGTAAGACTGCTAGGAAACCCAGGGGTAGCTTATCCTGGAAACACAGGCACATACACTCCCCTGCTCAGAGTGAGCATGAGAACCTGTTCACGGGGAATGTTTTTAAAATGAAGTCATTACAATAAGGAATGGATCCAACTAATTGTTTTAGGAAAACTCAGACCACTCTGGGCCTCTCTCTTCTAGCACTCTGTGAGCAATTAAGACTTGGTGCCCCTAAAAGGGTGCAATGCAGGGTTTTCATCACAGAGGCTTTTTTTAGGGGGGGAGACAGTTTCACTTTCGCCCTCCGTAGAGTGCAATGGTGTCATAGCTCACAGCAACCTCAAACTCTTGGGCTTAAGCAGTTCTCTTGCCTGGGACTACAGGCACCTGTCACAATGCCTGGCTATTTTTAGAGATGGGGGTCTCACTCTTGCTGGTCTCCAACCTGTGAGCAAGGTTATTACCTGCCTCTAACTCTCTCTGGAGCCAGATCTTCAGCCACCCTAACTCCGTTGGGCCTGTTAGCACAGCAGCCCCAGAGTGCCCAGAATTCTGCTGTCTGTTGCCCTTGCAGCCATCTCTGGCAGACATATGATTTGAAATGCTCTTGGGGTCAAAGAAATGTTAGGTGTGGGTATAGGGGTTGGCATAGAGTAGCAAGAACTCAGCCCTGTGGTCTCCACCAGTCACAGAGGCATGGATTGTTACAGTTGAAGGGGTCTGCACCATGGAGCCAGACCTCAGTTTATCAGTAAATTGGAAATCTACTCATTTGGTTCAGTCTCTGAGCATAGATGTTCCACAGGGAAGATCCCTACGGGGCTCCAGAATAAGCTGAGTCCCTTGACATCCCTTCTCTCAGCACCCTGCACTGGCCCTTTGAAGTATTCATCATGATTATTATTTAAATGACAGTACCCGATGTACCTAGCATAGATCCCTGAAGTGAATACCTGAATGAACTGAATGTGTTTAGTAAACATTCAAGACCTTACTATGGCACTATGCAAGGAATACAATTGAGGCGACCCTCCAGCTGTTCCCCAGGAGAGGTGGGTACCTGCATGTCATTGCTGTGAAGTGCAGTGCATGGAGCTCAGAGGAAGGCGCACCCAGATCCAAACACTCAGAGGGTGGGCAGAGGGCAAGTGAACAGCCACTGAAAAGGCAGGGAGAAAAGAAGTTGAAGGATATTTGGGGGGAACCTTGGTGGGGCTTCCTGTGTCCAGGTTTAGACCCCAGGTGGCCCAAGGCTAATCTGTTCAGGGGTGCCAGGCCTAGATTTTTAGGGCATTGCATGGCAACCCACAAGTCCAGGATCTGTCTTGGGAATCATGACAGCCATGGAAAGCTGGTAGGACCCATGCCTTCTAGGGGACCAGAGTGTACCTGGAAAGGGAGCATGTACTGTCCTGAGTGAGCCTGACAGGTGTTCCTCTTGCATTCACAGAGTGCTTACTAATCTGCCTCCAGGGCCACTGCCATGTCGAGCCGAGGTGGGAAAAAGAAATCCACCAAGACCTCCCGGTCTGCCAAGGCAGGAGTCATCTTCCCTGTGGGGAGGATGCTGCGGTACATCAAGAAAGGCCACCCCAAGTACAGGATTGGAGTGGGGGCACCCGTGTACATGGCTGCAGTCCTGGAATACCTGACAGGTGAGTGTGCCCAAGTCAATTCAGATGCCACTGGCTCAGCTGCAGCAGTTTTAATAGCTTTCCAAGGACCACTTTTGTTTTTTTTAATTTTGAAACATTTAAAACTTACAGAAAAGTTGCAAACATAGTCCAGTGAACATTTTCACCTAGATTTACCAGTTAACATTTTCCCCATTTGCTTTATCTCCCTTTACCCTGTGTGAGTGTGTGTGTGTGTATATCTGTATGCATGCACATACGTGTGACTGTTCCTGTTTTTACTTTTGGCTGTTATATAGTCCATTTTGAAATTTCCTCAGTTGTCTCAATAAAGTCTGTTATAATTTTGTTTAATTTTTTTTTCCCCAGTCCGGATCCATTGTTTCAGACTCATACATTCATTGCCTTCAATGCCAGGTTTCATTAGTCTTACTTAATCTTGAACAATTCCCCAGCTTTTTAAAGAATATTTTCATGACATTGACGTTTTTGTAGCATCTAGGCCAGCTGTTTTGGAGAGTGCCCTTCATTCTGGGTTGGATTTAGAATTAGATTCAAGTCACAGATTTTGGCAGGAGAATTGCATCAGGAATGCTGAATCCTCTGTGCATCACATTGGGTGGCACCTGATGTGAGTTTGTCCCATCCCTGGTGGTATTGCATTCGCTCATTCAGTTAAGGTGGCGCTTGCTGGATTTCTGCACATCTTGCATCACAATCTTTCACCTAGTGATTTTAGCTACTCTGGATCTTAACTGAATCTGTTATTACTGTAGTGGTTATAGAATGACTTTTTCCATTTCTTTCATCTCTACATTTCTTAGTTGGCCTTCTTCTGTAAATAGGAGCTTTCCCTCTGTCCTTCCCTCCTTACTTTTTGTACCATCAGTGTTGGCTCATGGATTTTTTTAATTTAGTAAGTTATACTACTATTCATGTCATTACTCATTTTAATGCTCAAATTATCTCAAATTTGACATTTAAACTGGTCCTTAGGTGCTTTTGTCATGTCTCCATCTATTTCTGTACATTGCCTTGCTTTCTAGCACAATGAGATGTTTCAGCCTCACCTTGGATTTTCCTTGCCCCGGACTCAGAATCAACCATCTCTGGAAGGGGCTCTCGGTCTTTTCATAGATATAATCTTATCTGTGTCTCCATACCAATTGTGGGCAGCCAGTTGGGCAGGGATGGATATGATCTGCATTTTTGGTGTAGGGAAAACCAGGCCTGAAGTCTACTTGCCTGGGGTTGCACACAACCTCTTTGGGGCTGTGAAGGACCCAGATCCTGCTGTCCTGGGATCTGTAGCACCACTTACTACCTGAGATGTGATCAGGTGGATCTGCAGGCTCCAGGAGAGAGTTTCCTGATTCTAGCAGCCATCTCTTCTAAGCCAGAAAGGGGAGGCTCAGCAATGCCTCTTCTGGAGTGATATAACCAGACAGCAGAGAGCTGGGTCACGTCCTGTTCTCCCAGACCTCTCAATTAGGCAAGGCCAAGGGTTCCCCCATAGTGAACACAGTCATCAGGGAGGTCATACTGGAAGTATTGAGGCATGAAAAGTAATCGTGCTAGATTTATGAGATGTCTGTACATGTTTTGGGACTTTTGACTTTCTCCTTGGCAGAGACTTGTACAGATGGCATGCCTGGTAGTGTGAATTAAGTATGCATCTTCTCACTCTGTAGATGAGGAAACAGAGGCCCAGAATATGGTGACACACCCAGGAAAGCTATGCATAGCATGGGCAGTCAGCCAAGGAAACCAGGAGGGGGAGGGGACGTTGCTAGATAGAAAGCTGAGGATGTTCTTGTTTTTAACCTCACAGTTTACATGCTGTGTGACCAGGCTGAGTCCCTTAACTTCTCTAGGCCCCGATTTACCTAAAACTCATATAGAGATAACTATTCTATTCCACCAACTTTAGGCTGTCTCGAGAGCCAAAGGGGAAATGTTCACATATAACGAGACAGTTGACATGCTTGCGAACCCAGCTAGCCTGTGTTTTCTGGCTGCTGAACCCTGTTATGCCTGGTATGGGGGTGCTTGTAAACTGTACCATTAAATGAAGTACAGCATCCATTTCATTTCTTCCATCTAGCTTTCTCTTTCTTGTTTACATGGCAAACATGCACTAAGAATGCCAGTGCTCCGTCATATACCCCTTGTCTGAGCCCAGCTGGTTTTGAATCTGAGCCCAGTATTCATGAGGTCAAGGTCAGAGATCTATTCTCATGGGGGCTGGAGGCCTTGACTCAGTTATATCCACACCGTCATCCCTTTCGCCAACTATTGTGCTCACAAGAGGAGTGGGACTGCTCAGGACAACCTGTCACTAAATCTGGGAAAGAAGCACAAGGCAAATCCTTGCTGTGGCATCTGCCATATTGACACTTGGGTATTAGAATGATTGAGTTTTGTAAGGTCTTCGTGGCAGGACTATAGTTAGCTGAATCTGAGCCATTTCCTCTGCCTGCATTCAGTGCTGAGTTATTGGTACAACCATGCTTGTTCCCAACATGGAGCCTGGCCCAAGTGACCTCACAAGAATGTCCTGAGTGTTTAGTGCTGTGCCCAGTCGCTGCTGTGGTCACTTGTGCCTTGTTTCCTGATGGGAGAGGAGCTGGACTCTGGGTCCATGTCTATGAGAACACCTCCCTCCCTATTCCACCCTGGAGCAGTGCTGCACACCCTTACTGCCTACTCTCAGGAGCCCTCAGTCTGTCCTGCTGGGATGTGGGAGCATATGGATATTTGGATGCTCTGATCTGCCCACTCAGAACTTTGTTTTTGACCCTGAATAAGACGAAAAGGTGTCTAAGCCTTTTTTGTGCTCTGCCTTTTGCTTTTGTTCCGCTAAAAGCCTTTTCTCATTCATTCCACACAGTGTCTGCCAGGCTAGGTCTGTGTGAGAGCACAGGGGTGATCAAGGCAGAAAGGTCTCTGCTCCATGGAATTCACAGTCTAGTCTGGGAGAGAGACAAGAGGGCAGAAGCAAGCTAAAGGAAGGCACAGGAGCTGGGGTGCCTGGAGATGAGCTGGCCCAAGAAGGCTTCTCTGAGGAAAAGACAGTAGGTGAGACCTGGAAAGGAAGATGGTACCAGCCAGCCCTGCGAGAGCTGGGGGAGGGGCTTTGCTCTTCACTCATCTGTGCTTGATGTACCTGCTAGGCGCCAGCCTCTTCTCAGAGTGCAGGGAGGCTATGGAAAGGGGGAAGCTACAGAAAAGTAGAACCTGGAGTCCCAGCCCTCAAGCAGTGTAGGGTCTAGTCAAGAATATGACGCAGTGTCACACTCCACCTAGCTGTCTGAGAGAAGACCCATCCATTCAGCAGGTTCTCAGTGAGAGCCATTGTGTTCTTAGTACTGCTACATACTAGCCTGTCCCCACCCAAAGAGCTTCCTATCCAGAGACAGGTACAGGCCATGATGATGCAGGACCACCTGTGCTGTGAGGGGAGGAAAGGGACTGCAAGCAGGTATCAGGAAACACTTCCTGAAAGATGCTTTTTAACCAGTTATCAGACCTGCCCTGTTTGTCTGTCATCCAGAGTCCTCATGAAGAGATTGTTTTCTCTGTGCGGCCCAGACTCCTACACATGGCATCAACAATTGTGGGCATGGTGATAAAGTGTGCCACATAAAAGCCCATTCTCAGTAGCTAAGCCAGGCCTCCTGCCTTCAGAAGGCTCCAGGAGAGAACTGAGAGGGGTGTGGATGCTCAGAGGTAGCTCAGAGGACTGCTGAGCTGGGGGCCCACCTAGGAGCAGGTGCTTGTGAAGCAGGGAGCTGGCATCTCCTTACTGACCAGCCCTGGATGCTACTTAGGGTCCATCATGTCTTAGAGATGGGTAGTTAAGAGTGTAGGCCTTGGTGCCAGAGCTGCCATTTCTTACTTGTAGCCTCAGGCAAGTCACTCACATCTCCATGCTGTGATTCTATCATCTGTAAGATGAGGGCCATAGTCACTGTCTGACAGAGTTATTACCAGGCTGAAGTAAGAGCGTGCATGTGAAGTACTTATTCCAGCCCTGCACATTGTAAGTGCCCAAATATAACTGTTAACATTAGGGTTAAAGTACAGAGAGGAAAGGACATTATCAGTAATCCTGTTCTGGCTGCTGAGGTGACTGAGAGTTGGCCACTTTCTTTAGGGATGTTGATGGAAGTTGTTGTTGTCCACTCATGAATGTTGTCCTGGCAAGTGGTCCAAAGCCATTGGGCCTCCCCAAGCACCTGCAAAATTTCTTGGCAGCTTCAGGCCTAACTCCCTGTGGGCTGTTTCAAGTGGCTGCTTGACCTTTGTCCTAAAACTCAATCACTTCTACACCACAAGATGCCCTTTTGCCAGACTCCTCTGTCTGGTGTTGAAGGTTTCTTCCCTCCATCCTGAGTTCCTGGCATATTTGTGGAAACCATGAAGGATTTTCTAGAGTAGTCAGGAGCTGAGCGTGCCCAGCCCTGGGCCTGTGTTAGGTCAGAGCTGAGGCTACACCAGCCTGAGAGTGTGTAAACCAGCAGCAGCCCTGCGGTCCAGGGCCATCAGAGCCCAGTCACACCATCTCCTGTGAGAGCATGTTCTCAGGATCAGGGAACACATCAGTGCTCCTCCTTAGGGTCTGCTCAAGGCTGGAGGGATGTAGGGAGGGGATTGTGGCATGTGTCTTGCTCTAAAACTTGAAGCTAGCCTCTGTTTTTCCTCTTGAGTGCACCGCCCAATCATTTACTACACTTAAAAGGAAAAGGCAATCTCTGGAATAAGCCTGTGTCTGGTGACCAGACACTTCCTTCCCCAAATCTCTGGAGCCCTGTTGGACTCTTCCCCAGAGCTCTTCCAAGGAATGTGGTGCTGTCTGCTCGTGTCTATATGCAGTAGGATTGTCTGGGCCCTACTCTGTTCTCCTGCCTCTGGGCCTTTGCTGTCTAGCTTAGAGGATTATAGTAGTCCCCCCTTGGAGTTACTTAAAGGATCGATCATAAATCTAAAGCATGTAGCCAACTTCATAGTAAATAACAAATGGCAGATAAAAATAAGTATTATGGGGGAAATTGAAGTAGGCAGGAATAGCCTCTTCCCAGTCATTATCTTTGTCCCTGTCACATTGTGGTGTTTTTTGATTTTAGTTCAGTTTGGAAAGCTTCTGTGGAGCCTCGTCCCTGAAACTAGCATAGTGTTGACAGTGCTGTGTGTGTAGGAAATACAGCATGCAGAATATATGACATGGCTTTCACCCTGCTAGAATTTCCACTGGTGTTAGGAATGTACAAGCCCATGGAGCAGGAAGAAAGCAGGGCAAACTAAGGAATACATTAGAAGTACCCAAGGCCCAGGGAGTCAAGGATACAGAAGTGTGTGAGGAGCAAAGAGCAAGCATACCAATGAGTGATGGCCTTAAATTGTGGAGCCAGGGTGCTCTGCGTAAGCATGGCTCAAATTGTGTTCAACAGAACTCAGGTGTTCAGAGACATTTAAAAACAGGGTTCTATGGCTGAAATCAGGGGATGACTAGATTCACATTCTTTCTTTTAAGATGAGAATATGAATAACTTTAGGAACTTGTTTTAGTTTTGGAACCACTGAGTTAATTACCTTTCTTTACTATAGGACTTTTCAGAGCCTTTGACATACTGGTATCATTGTGAATCTCCAAGGAAAGGAAATGTGATAAGTAGTGGCTTCCAAACTTTTATCACAAAAGCCTTTCAGGGAACACCTATATAAATACTTGGAATGCAGTAGTTTAAGGGATATTATTGTAGGTTCAGCCCAAGAGAAAAGACAGTATGACTAAGTGAGGAAACAAAATTAAAAAGTCATGTTAAAGCAGGGGTCCTCAAACTTTTTAAACAGGGGGCCAGTTCACTGTCCCTTAGACTGTTGGAGGGCCGGACTGCGGGCCCCAGGACAAGTCGGCTGCTCAGCAGGACAGGCAGCGAGGGCAAAAACACCAGGTGGGCCGGATAAATGTCCTAGGCTAGCTGCATGTGTCCCGCGGGCCGTAGTTTGAGGACGCTTGCCTTAAAAGTGTGAACTCAGGTCTGGTTTATCATGGCATTGATGCACAAATCTTACTAAAACAGGTAAGAAGAACAAGGTCTTCCTCCATATAGGGCCCAAAACATAGGAGGTACTTCTAAGTTGAGTCACTTGTGCACCAAGTTACAGGGCCTCGACACTAACATGCTAGACACTGAGATTCAAGACAACAGTTGCTGCCTTCAAGGAACTTGCCATGTCTTTGGAGCCAATTGCCCCAACCCCTGGTCTGGTTCCTTCATGATGACATTTTTCTTTTCTCTTTTTTTTTTTTGAGAAAGATTCTATTGCCCTTGGTAGAGTGCTGTGGTGTCACAGCTCACAACAACCTCAAACTCTTGGCTCAAGTGATCCTCTTGCTTCAGCCTCCTGGATAACTGGGACTACAGGCACCCACTGCAATGCCTTACTAGTTTTTCAATTTTTAGTAGAGACAGGGTCTCACTTTGCTCAGAATGATTTCAAACTCTGAGCTCAGACAATCCACCCACCTTAGCCTCCCAGAGTGCTAGAATTACAGGCATGAGCCACTGTACCCAGCCTTTTTTTTCTTTTTCTTAAATCCACAAACCCTTTTACATACTCTGGTCACATACCTTATTCTACCAAACCTTCCAGGCTTTGATTTAAGCCTGTTTACAAAATCAAATCCGACATAAATGATTTCTTAACATTAAGGATGATGGGAAGCATTGATTTCTAGGTCTCAAGATAGAATACTGTCACCTTCATAATAAGCATAGACTCTGCCAAGCAACCAATGATTTGGACAGCTAAGCTCTAGTTCATTTAAAAACCTAGTGTCATAGTATTGTATTTCTACCTTTTGTACAGTGGTTCTCAACCTTCCTAAGGCCACAACCCTTTAATACAGTTCCTGTGGGTCACAACCCACAGGTTGAGAACTGCTGCTTTTGTAGGATAAGAGTATGGCTAGAAACCAGAATTTTTTTTTTTTTTGTCTTGACTGGGTCTAATGTATGAAATAGGGAAGACATCTGGATATTCCTAATTCCATACTCCTCCTCTTCCATTTTCCCAACCTCTGCTTCTCCCTATCCCCCATGTGTCAGGCCTTAGTCTTCCTTCTTTTGTCTCTTGTCAGTGACCAAGGCTCCATACTCCTCCAACAGACACCTGCCTTCTCAGACAGAAGATGGTCCAGTCTGAAGCTGCATGCATGGACTTGGCTAATCCTTGTGGAGTTTACAGAGCTAGCTTCTAACCTGCGAAGAACTGGGTGATTTTAGGGCCATTTTATAGACTGGATGAAGCCCAGCCTTTGGGCTTTGTGAATCCTTCAATAAAACCTCAAGGAAAAGAGTTAGAAATACATCTTGCCATCTGGTTTTGGCTAACAAAATGATTGTCCTTATCCCAGGTTTCAGCTTGTTTGGCTTCCGATCTCTAACTCAGGTCAGATGCTGCATATCCCTTTGGTATTAGTTGTCGGACTGTAATCCATTCCAATGACTGCCCTCATCTCCTGGAAGGGAAGTAGAGCGAGCTCTCTCCTGTCAATAGCACGTCCTATTACATAGATATTCATTTCAGCCAAAGTCCATCATACTTGACATTTCTGGTATGGGAAAAAAGAGAATCCTATAAGCTTGATAGATTGGGATAGGCAGAACCTACAGTTGGCTCTTATCACTTACCTCAAAAATAAGCCTCAAGCCTCTTAACCACTTTCTTGTCTGGTCCAGTCATTGTGTCCTGGACTCATGTAGCTAAAAATAGAGCAGGAAGACAGCAGTCAGGGTCAGCTCTTTGATGCTCCAAGGTCCTTGGAACTCTTACAGCCTTGCTGGTTTGCATGACTCCCCTCTTAGACTGACTTTAGGCCAGGACCCAGCTGATGCTTGCTATTACCTTCTTGGGCACACATGCTGCCTAGTATAGTTTACTTTGTTCTGCAAAGCTTATCCCTAGCCTTATTTTCCTTAAGTTGAAAAAACCACAGGAGAAGGAAGACTAAGAATTTTAAAGAGCCAGGGAGTTGTAACTAGGAAGAAAAACACTCAAGTTGAAACTGCAGGGTGTAGGTGCTAGGTACCCAGTGTCTGCGGACTATGTATGTAAATGTGTGTGTATGTATACATATATATTTATTTATGTATACATATATATATGTGTGTGTGTGTATTTATTATTTTTTAGGGGGGACAGTCTTACTCAGTCGCCCTGGGTAGAGTGTCATGGTGCCATAGCTCACAACAACCTCAAACTCTTGGGCTCAAGCAGTCTTGTTGCTTAGCTTCCCAAGTAGCTGGGACTATAGGCATATGCTACAATGCCACACTGGTGTTTCTGTTTTTAATAGAGACAGGGTCTTGCTCTTGCTCAAGCTGATCTCGAACTCCTGAGCCTAGGCGATCTGACCTGCCTACCTCAACCCCACAGAGTGCTTGGATTACAGAAGTGATGCAGACTGCTTATTAAATGCATGTTTTCTTTTCTGGTTATGTGAGTAATTTATGCTTGAAAATTTAAGAAGCTAAAACTCATTCATAATCACATTACCCAGAGATAACAACTGGCACTGAATGCCTGTTGTATGTGTGTGAAAGACAGATTTTAGTCTAGTTATTTCATTAACACATACTTCACTGATAACCAATCATGGAAATTGCCACTGCATGTACTCTTACCAAGCACATCTTACAAACTGTGTGTAATTAAGGAGTCATTCCTCATGTACTACATTGTCAATCCCCCTTCAGTCTTCCAGAAGAGTAGATCATTCCATGGTAGATAAATGTTCAAGGAGTACTTTAAATAGAATTAGTTCAGCACTGTATGCTTGTGACATTTCCCTGATGATGTGTTGTCACATAACCAGCATGTTAACAGTGGGTCAACCTCAAGGCCTGAGGCCAGAGCCTGGAAGCCACCATGGGCTTTCACCATTACTTCACTACCTCACCCAGTATGCGGAGGTGTAGCACAGTGCGATGACATGCCTCTTCCAGGCACATGAGTCTGCTGAAGAGCTAAGAAAATTGAGTGTTTATCTAGCCCTTCATCATTACTCCTGAAGAGTCCATGAAGTTGTTCAGGAGAATGTAAGTGTGACCTGGGCTTGCTTCATTAAGCAGTAGCCCCATGTCCCTTGCTCTCCTAGGGTCCAGGTCAGAGTACAACACTTGGATCAGAGAGGAGAAAGGCCTCAGCATTTCTTTTTGCAAATATTTTGTTCTAGCTTTTGGCTTGTCTTCTCATTCTTTTAACAGTGTCTTTTGCAGAGTAGAAATGTTTAATTTTAATGAGTTCTGCTTATAATTACTTTTTTAATGGATCATGCCTTTGGTTTTGTACCTAGAAAGTCATTGCCAAATCTAAAGTCATCTAGACTTTCTTCTATGTCATCTGTCTTCTAGGAATTATATAGTTTTGTTTTCTGTATTTAAATCTGTGGTCTATTTTGAGTTAATTTTTGTGATGATGTCTGTATCTAGACTTTTTTTTGCCTTTGGCTGTCCAGTTGTTCCAGCACCATTTTTTGAAAACCTCATTGCTTTCTTGAGGATAAGGCTGTTGCCAAGAAATCCTCAAAGGTCAAAGGATTTTCACTGTTGTCTCATGATCACCCTGGAAGGGCAATATGCAATTTTTATTTTGACCATCATGGTTTACAGATAAATGGACAAGTTTGATATTAAGGGTTCTGTTTTTGTGTGGGCCAATGGACAGGCACAGAGCACCATCAAACCTCTTTTTGGGATTCGGCAAGGGAGCGTGTACAAACAAAACCCAACTGTGCCAGGCCAGGCATGGCTCACACCTGTAATCCTAGCATTCTGGGAGGTGTGGACAGGTGGATTGCCTGAACTCACAGGTTTGAGACTAGCCTGAGCAAGTGTGAGATCCCATCTTTAAAAGATAGCCGGGCATTGTGGCCAATGCCTGTAGTCCCAGCTACTGGGGAGGCTGACACAAGAGAATCACTTGAGCCCAAGAGTTTGAGGTTGCTGTGAACTCTGGCGCCATGGCAATCTACCAAGAGTAACAAAGTGAGACTCTTTCTCAAAAAAAAAAAAAAAAGACTAAATGTACCATTTTTCATCTATCCTACCCACTTGGGATGATTTTACTTCTGATTGAAGTACATCCTTTTGAATTTCATTTAGTCAGGGTCTTTTGGTGAGAAATGTTCTTAGGTGCTGTTTTTAAATGTATCTTATTCATCCATAAAGTTTTCAGACAGTATTTCTTTGAACAGTGTCTCTATTCTAGCTTTTTCTTATGGAACACAAATTAAATATGTTAGTGTTTTACTCTATCTTTCATCTCTTAAAATCCGTTATGTTGTTTTTTATTCATGTCTTTATGGATAATTACTTTTTTTTTTTTAGTTAAAAATTCCTTAATTTTTTATTCTTGGTACCACTACCACAATTTACAGGGCAATATACCTGATGTAATGAAAAGAAAAAGACAAAGCTACAACAGATAAAAGACCTCAGGAATGTACATCTGATTGACACTACATTGCATTAATCAATAACTGCACTTTTTGCAAACTGTGGCTATGACAGTCCTGAACAAGAAGGGTTTCCTATTTAAGCTGCAATAACTTTTCTGACTATGGAGCCTCACTCCTTCTGTGGCAGATTTTTACAGTTCCTCTAATGCATTTGGGACAACTGTCTCAAAGTAACCTGCAGCTTTCCTGACAACTCCTCGCTCGCTCTCCTGCTAAGAACTGTAGCCCTTTTCTGTTGTTATTAGAACCTTCTGCTACCATATCTACCACTTCCACCACCAGATCCATAACCATCGTCATATGGACTGCCCGAGCTTCTTCCACCAAAACTGCCCCCTTTCATGGGTCCATAATTTGATTGTTGTGGCGCGCTATAATTTGCCAAATCATTATAGTTCCCACCACCACCATAGTTACCTCCAAAATTTCCTCCTTCATTGCAACCATCATATTCCCCTTAACCAATATATCTGCTACCTTGGTTTCCATATCCTGGTCCACCACCGCCATAGGCCCCTCTACTACTATAACCAGGACCACCGCCATAGTTCCCATCATCACCTCCAAATCCATTGTATCCACCATCACCTCCTCCAGAACTACCTCTGCTGCTACCACCTCCACCACCATATCCTCCTCTTCCACCAAATTTTCCACCATGACCAAAATTAATTAGCTCCACCACCTCCAAAGTTTCTTCCCCAACCCATAAAGTTGCCAGATCCATCTCCATGAGGATCTAGGATCTTCTTCATGATCTAGCAGGCTGCATCTCTTGTTTAGAAAGGGCCTTTTTCACTTCACAATTATGCCCATTAATAGTGTGGTATTTCTGAACAACAATTTTATCTACAGTATCATGATTATCAAAAGTTACAAAAGCAAATCCTCTCTTTTTTCCACTCTGCCTGTCTTCCATAACTTCTGTGGTTTCAATCTTGCCAAACTTTTCAAAGTAGTCTCTCAAATTATATTCTTCTGTATCTTCTTTAATACCACCAACAAAAATTTTCTTCACTGTGATGGGCACCAGGCTTTACAGAATCCTCTCTAGAAACTGTTCTCTTTGGTTCCACAACACGCCCATCAACCTTGTGTGGTTGAGCACACATTGCTACATCCACCTCTTCCACCCAAGAGTAAGCCACAAAACCAAGTCCCTAGAACGTTTTGTTTGGGGAATCTCTCATTACCACACAATCTGTGAGTGTGCCTCATTTCTCAGAATGTTCTCTTAAACTATCATCTGTAGTTTCAAAGCTCAGACCACCAATAAACAGTTTTCTCAGCTGCTCTGGTCCCTTTGGATCATGGCCCTCCATTTTGAGACCGGACTCGCCTCTTGCAACTCAGTTCAATATGGGACGCTGGATAATTACTTTTGATCTGTCTTCTAGAACTATCTTCCAGCTCTAGAAGTCCTGGGTTTTTGTTTGTTTGTTTGTTTGTTTTGCTTTTTTTAAAATCTGCCTGGTTATTCTTTATCTCTTGTTTTGTATTCGTTTTCATTTTCTTTTTCTTTGAATGTATTTCACATAGTTATTTGATAGTCTTTATCTGAATAATTCTAATATATGAAATCTTTATGATTTATTTCTGGTGGTTTTATCATTGTTAGAAAAGCCTGCCTCTTTCCAAAGTTATAAAGAAATTCTTCAGGCTTTTGCCTAGTATTTCTGTGGTTTTAATTTTCATATTTTTACTTTTATCCTCTAGGAAATTATCCTATTATATAATGTGTGATAGTAATCAAATTAATTTTGTTTCATATGGTTACCTATGTGTCCTGACACAATTGAATATTCCTTCTTTTTCCTGGTGATCTGAGATACCACCTTCATCATACATGAGATTTGTAGATACAATTGGAATGCTTTCTGTACTTTTTGTTTCATTGGTCTATTTGTCTTATGTTCCATAATGTATTATAAATATATATTTCTCACAAGTACAGGTCTTTTTACTTTTGCTAAATTTTATTATTTTCTCTAATAATTAACAATACCCATGGTGAAATTCTTATATCAAAGGATGTGCAGTGAGGCATGCATCACCCTCCCAGCTTTTCTGCACACCCAGTTCTCCTCCCAAGAGACAGTGTTAACTAGTTATACACATTATGTATCTTCTAAAGATATTCTTCTTTTCCCTTTTTTAAAAAATAAATGTAGAAAATGAGATACCACAAAATTGGGTATCAGAAGGATGATGGGAACATGTAGTATATAGAGGCTGACTTATTTATATTTGGGCCAAGATCTTGGTTGGAAAAACCTGAGGATCTTTGATCTACCCCTAATCTCTCCTCAGCACCCCTGGTCTCTTTAGCTAACCTCAGAGCTCACCTTGGACCTGTGAAGTGAGGTTTTTGTCTGGATTGTTGACCAAGTCTGGGGTGTCACTTTTACAAGTTACTGCCTGCCATGGATCCTGGTTGTTTTAATACATAAAACCAGTGCCTTGAAGAACATCTCTGTAGTCCCTTTCTTACTCACTGCCGGAACATTGCAATGCTTATCTCACTTGTTTAGTAATTCATCTGGAATGACTTCTTTGTGAAAGAGTTACGAAGCACTGACCAGGTGCATGATGCCAAGCTGGGTGCTAGAGCCAGATCATTGTTGATTTCCATAGGATTGTATTGAGTGCCAGTGATGTGCCAGACTTGTCGGAGGCCGTATTGGTGGGTTCAGGCCTGGGACTGTGCATTCCTCACCCCTTCCTCACCATTGTATACTCAGCTTTTAGCACAAGGCCCAATATTCTGCAGCTGCACAGTGAATAATTCTTTTTGTGTGCTTGTTTTTAACTAAAGACAAAGAAGACCAGTTGGAGGAATAATGGGTTTCAGGAGGTGAGAATAGTGGTAATGTCAGGTGCTGCCAGGAAACTGATGAAGATGAGAGTTAAACTAGATCCCTGGATTTTTTAATGATGCATAATTAGGATGGAAAGAGCAGCATAGGCCACACCTTTGTGGGGAGAGGCACGTGGCAAGGCAGCTGTTGCTGGCACATAGGAGGACATTAGAAGTGTTGCAAGGGCTGATCTCTCACTTCTGCCAAAAAAGCCACGGAGGCGATCTCAGCAATGCCCAAGAAAGCAGAGGAAGTCAGGAGCTGCCCACCTGGCTGAATACAGCAGTGTCCTAGGAATAGCACTAGAGCACCCCAAGGTCCCCTCTGTGGATGGCCATCAAGAATGGCTTATAAAAGCTCTTTCTTACTGAAAGGAAAGGAAGTGGGTAAGGATTCTGCAAATATTTTCTCTCCCAACGTCTTCCTGTTAAAGTATCAGCAATGATAGAACATATTTACTGTTCTTTGGCTTTCTTTCCCCTGCCTGAGGTCTTCTATGTCTAGTCAACCCTAAGTAAAATATCATGAAAGCAAAAAGCCACTCCTCAGAGCTATAAATAAATTCTAGCAAGAAGATAAACCCAAAGGGTTTTGATCATAGTCTCTCTCTCTCCCCACTGCCGCTTTCCAGTTCTGGTTGCCATACCATAAACTATGCTTGGATTTGCCAGGCTGCTCAGCCCTGGCTCCTGCTTTCCTTCCTCTCTTTCTTCCTCCTCTTCCCCCCCCACTTCCTTCCTTACTAGGCAAATGTCTCTTCTATTTAGTGTTCAGAAAATATTGAGCTGGTTTCTTTTTTTTTTTTTTTTTTTTTTTTCGAGACAGAGTTTCATTTTGTCACCCTCAGTAGAGTGCCGTGGCATCATTGCTCATAGCAACCTCAGACTCCTGGGCTCAAGAGATTCTCTTGCCTCAGCCTCCCGAGTAGCTGGGACTACAGGTGCCTGCCACAACTCCCGGCTGTTTTTAGAGAGAAGGTCTCACTCTAACTCAGGCTGGTCGAGAACCTGTGAACTCAGGCAGTCCGCCCACCTCGGCCTCCCAGAGTGCTAGGATTATAGGCATGAGCCATAGGGCACAGCCTAGCACTGGTTTCTTTAGATGCCTGTAGTGGCACCCGATGCTGAGGTGCCCTCTCACAGGGTTGATATCACCCCATCTGTCTACAGGGGACGTCCTAGATCTTTATAGAAGACTCATTCCCTGCAGAGCTCATATTTCTTGCCTGCAGAGATGTGGGAGCTGTGTGACAACCCAGAGCCTCTGGAAAAGGCTATTCTATCTGCTTCCCTTGCCAGCAATATCCTGATTGATGCCCCTTATGGTAATGGGTAGTAAGGTAGTCTTTGGTTAACACTTATCAGTTGCCTCTAAAAATCTGGATATTGATGGCTAAAAGTCATTATCTGCTGTTCATTTAGAAAGTGAGGGTACTTAACTTGAGTAGCATTGTTTTACCTGCCCTCCCACCCTAAAGCCCCATATTCACACTGTGTGGCTTGTTGTAATGTTATTTTTGGCGGGGGGCGGGGAGCCTAAGTCAAGGTGGAGCAGTTTGTAAGTTCTAAAACAGGGGTCCTCAAACTTTTTAAACAGGGGGCCAGTTCACTGTCCCTCAGACCATTGGAGGGTCAGACTGCAGGCCCCGGGATGAGTCGGCTGCTAAGCAGGACAGGCAGCAGTGGCAAAAACACCTGGCGGGCCAGATAAATGTCCTAGGCAGGCCGCATGTGTCCCGCGGGCCGTAGTTTGAGGACACCTGTTCTAAAATATCTGCCATAAATTGTGCAGTTATTGTGTTCTGGGTGCTGGTTAAATGCTTTACATTTGATAACTCACTAAATCCTCAGACCACCTATTTTGCATAGGAGGGAAATTGAGGCTCATACTTTAGGTACTCTGGAGTAACACTTCTCTAGAAGAGCATTTTCCACAAGCCATCAACCAGAGCTGAAACCTCAGCAGTTAAAGACGCAGCCTGAGGGGCAGACTTCAAGTCATGGGTGATTGCCAAAGAGCACAGAGAGGCCATGGTCCCTGGGGTGATGGGCACTAGGCGATAGGGAAGGACAGCCTAGTCAGAGTTGCTGGCTGGTGTGGCAGCACAGCAAGCGAGGAACCACAGAAAGGCAGCAGCAGTGACTGCCTTGTTAACCCCAACAGGACTTGGGGAAGGGAGGGCAGTGCCCAGCAGGTGAGGGGCGGCTGTATCATTTAGTGGTGCTGAGAAGGGCCTGGAGGGGAAGAAGCTTTTGGGCCAATGTCCTTTTAGTGAAGAGGAGGTGGAAGCCTAAGTGAAGGGTTTAGGGATTCCTTAGACAAATGAACCTCAGCATGAGAAATCCACTTGTGCAGACAGGACAGAAGCTGGCTGGATCCCAGGAGCCGTAGCCCCCCGCACCCCCACCACAAGCTCATATTGCTCTAAAAACAAACAACTGGGAAAAATAACCTAAGTCGGTTGCATGTGCTCAACGTTTGGTTTTTTGTTTTTTGTTTTGTGAGAAACAAGATAAAGCAGGCTGGGACAGAATATCTCAGAGCTAGAGGGTGTTTGCAACGTGTGGTAGCAAAGGTTAGCTGGGACAGCATATGGTAGAATTGCCTGCAACTTCTCGTTTACTCTGTTTTATTTCACTTTGCATTTTGATAAAATGTCTAGAAGATAAATTCAAACAGCACAAAAGAAGGTAGAGTAAAAGATCTCCCTGTAACCAAGTTCCTGACTCTTATTCTCAGCAGGCAAAGCTGCTCCCACATCTCCATGGGTGCACATATGAGCATGATGGCAGGCAGCATGGCAGCCTGCGAAACTCACTTCTCTTCTCCTTATTCCCCCTGCTCCAAAAGTCCATCTGGGAAATGGTACCATGACAGGGGTCCTTAAATGAGTTTCCTCTTCACATTATACTCTTAAAATCATTTAATTTCAGCAGACATCTCTAATTGTTCACCCCTTCCTGAGATGAATTAAGAACAAATGGCTGTGGTTTTTCCATATTAAAACAAACATTCATATTACACATTTTCTTGTAAATTAATTTAGAGTCCTTGAAAGCAAGTGATTGGTAGGGCAGAGGGCCCTGCCTAGCTGCCAGCCAGGCCTTGGGTTGGAACAGGTTTCTCTGGGCTTTCCCAGGCACTGCTGCCTCCTTCCCCCCCTCCCCCCCACCTAGGGCCTTGACTTCTGCCTAGCAGCTGGCCATGGCACACCCTGCTGGGGTCAGACAAAAGGTCTAGACCCCCATCCCAAGGCAGAGATGCCTTTGGGGTTGCCCTGGGTGCTGTGTTCCATCAAGACAGGTCTGGCAGCACCGAGGTTAATCAAGTTCAAGTGCATTTTTCAAACATATGTAAACTGTTAAGTGTAACAGCAAAGAGTAAACTATTGGGGGAGAAAAACACCAGGTTTTGTGTCGATTTTACTCCTTTTGTCTCACATCTATCCATATGATCATCTAGTTCTTTAGACAAAGGAAACTGAGGCAAAAAATTTATAGTTTTCTTCCCCTAGTGATCAAGCCTGCTATGCTTTTTAAAAATAGTATGATTATAGCCTCAATAATAGTAGCTTGTATTTACCAAACATACTGATCATTTTACTTGGTATCTCATTCTCACAAGCCTAAGAGGTGACCTCAGTTTTCATTCCCCCTTTAAAGAATAGGAAACAGGCTTAGATGTGTTTGGCTACATCTTACAGCTGAGTACAGGAGCTGGGATCCAAACCCATGTGATTAGACAGCAGACCCTGAGCTCTAGCCTTGGTGCTGTTTGTAGTTACTGTCCTCTGCTGCAGACAGGCAGGATGTAGTTTCAACAGAAGCACTTGACATCTGGGGAATGTAGAGGAGACTTCCCTCACAAGGAAAATATTCAGGTACTGAGCTGGGTTGGTAGGCTACTTTAATGTTTGCCAAGAATCATAATATCTCCCTTTTGTTAATATGAATGTAAAATTATTTTTTACTTTGAAATATGAAAAACAGCCAGTGAAACTTAAGAGATTCCAAATTAAGCTGCATTTCTGTCTTACTGAGAGACTTTGTGGAAGGCAGAGCCTGGACCAGATGCTGTCCTCTGAGCCCCTTTACTCATAGGTGCTTCTGAGGAATCTGTAAATGTAGGCTTTACAGTAATGGATGAGTTTGTGTTGGACTCAGAACCTTCTTTGGAATACTACCTTCACTTACTACTGTAGGTTTTATTTTCTCTGTGCAGTCCCTGGTTGCTTTGAGGCCCGAGATACAGCTGAATGGAAAGCTTTGGAGCCTGGGTTGATTGTTCAACAGGCTTCAGACCTGCCGCTCACCTCCAGAAAGGGTGGGATTTGGGGTAGTGGGTTCTGGGATCCTGCTGCAAACACTTGGGGCCACTGAGGGAATTGGAGGAGGCTGTGGTGTGGTCAGAATGCAGGAAGCTCTTAGCAGTCACTCTCCAATTGGGGTTGATTGGGTTAAGGCCTTCTGGAATGGTGTAGAACAGTTCTGAACTCAGAGAACTGATGGAAGGATGATGAATCAAAAGAAATACAATAAACAGATTCCTTGTCATGTTGTTGGCTTTGTAGCAAATATCTGTTTTCTCCTTGGGATTACATGAACATTTGCTTTCCTTTGATTTCTGGTTGTTATTTTCAATATTTCTTTTGTTAGATGAGCACTCTCTTAGAGAGCTTCAAACAGCTCTGTAAAAGCTCCTGACTCTTCCCTCTTGCAGGACTTGTGTTTAGTGTTTGGCTCAGCCTCAACACATCACCTGTTAGCTGTTAGGAGTCTAATTCTGCAAACCATGACTTCATCTCCCTAAAGGAAGATAGACAGAATGCCTCAATACAACAGATATGGTTTAGTTCAAGACATTTGGGAAAGAAGGAGGGAGGGACACCCTAAGCCTTTGGTCTCTGGGTGAACTTGGAAAGTAGACCTGTCAAAGGTATTCAGGTTCAGACAGCTGGTCTGCGGTTGAAAAGGCTGCCAAATCATGCTGTTATCCAAAGCTGTGGGAATTTTGTCAAGTGGCCTTAAAACCATCATGTTCAATGAGGCTGGGGAAGGATTGACCCAAGGGCACCACCAGAGCCTCGCAGCTTGAAGGAGAGAAAAGAAAGCTGCACAGCTGGTCTAGGCGACTACAGAGGATGGCGCCAGCTGCTCACTAGTTGCCAGAGCCTGGTCCTGGCCCAGGAGTGGGAGCTAGAGATCTTTAGGTGTTCTGCCAATTAGATCTCCAGCAAATAAAAATCTTAATAGCTAATGAGCGGGCCAGTTTGCTCATTGTTCAACTTGTTCCCTTTGCAACGTATATAATTGGGGAACCTTATCTCACAGTCCTCTCCAGAGCTGACCCCAAGTGCCTTGGTCCCCAAACCAGTCTAGTATTTAGATTATCACTGGCCAGGAAGGCTTGACTTGAGGAGGTGGAGAATCTACTAAGGGGGTTTTGTTTCTTTTCCTTCGAATTCTCTTTTCCTAGTTTGCTTCTGTGGTTTCTTGTGGATTCCATTTGTTTTGGTTATAGCCTGTAGGGCTGTAGCTCCTAAAAATTCCCTCTACAAGGAAAGATCCAAGAGTTGAACTTTGGAAACTGTGGTGAAAAGAATTTGCACCTATAGATCTGGTGTCTTCCTAGTTCTCTTTCTCAGAATCCAGTTTCTTTTAGACCTGCCACAGGCAAAAAATTTAGAGATGTATAAACTCCTTCAAATAGTAAATGAATTGAGTACAGTACTTCCCTTATAGGAAGGCTCGGCAGAGGCTGAAGCTGGCTCTCGGGAGGCAGCTCTCCTTGTGGGTGGGGGTTGGGCCCAGGGGGTACAGGCAAGAATCATACAGCTCTGCGCCTGCTCTGTGATTTTGTAGCATTTGCAAAGCAGAGGATCACTTACTAGGTGACATGTGCCCTGCCCTAATTCTTCAGCAGTCAGTTTCCCTCTCCTTCCCTTGAACAGGAACACACCCTGGAGAGCAGATGGGAACTGTCCCATCTTGTCCACTTGCCGGCATTTTGCACCTTTTCTCTCTTCCTGCAGCAGGCAGCCCTCTCTTAGCCAAGAAGGCTCTTTATGATTGCTGTTTCTAAGACTAGACTAAGGCTCAAAGGGTGGGTATTACTGAAACTTGGCAAGGCGTGAGTGTTCTTGGTTACTGCTTTTGTTAGCAGTTAGGGGCATTCTGCATCTTTCTTGGCTATTATAAAATGCAGTGCAGGGGTGGGGCAGGGAACATGCTTCTCATAAAAGGTGTGTTTCTGAGGTGTGCCTCTGTCTTGTGTGTCCCATGATGATAGAGTTACTATGACAACTATCATCTAAAAAAATGCAAGAGTAAACAAAAGGTAAAACTCTGGCTCAGCTAGCTGGAGTGTGAACCTATGACCTCCTTTGTTACTCCTACCTGACACAGCTCCCTCTTCCTTACAGGGCCGGCGGTGGGGGGGGGGGGAGCTCTGTTGATAGGCTTATGGAGGGCAGTTAGCTTGGTTTGCACAGATTGAATATGAGCTGGGGTTTTGCAAAAAGGAGGAGTCTTGGATTTGGGGCTCCTTGGCAAAGAAGACAGTGCAATGACACCGCTGCTCAGCTCTTCTAAGAGGCTGAGATGCTTCCCATCACTGTCCCTTCTCATCCACCTAAGATCCACTGTCACTTCTAGGTGAAGCCAGTCTGGTACCCCCTGAAGCAAAGTTGAATTAGCAATTTCACAAGTGGGGAAACTGAGGCCATTGAAAAATAAAAGAATAAGGGGGGAAAAGCTTGCAAAGCTTGCAAAAGCCAGGGAGAATATCCCTCCACTCTTGAAGGGTTGATCTCCAGGTCCCTTTCTTTCTGCCCTCTGTGTATGCTTCTGGGTCATTCCATTGCTTTCTTGTTTTACATACTGCCTGCCTTCACCCAAATAGGGCCTCAGCCATACCCTCAGAGTCTCCACTTTTCCCAGGTCTTTTCACTCATGATCCTTTTCCCTGAACAAAAAAAGTTAGGGCAGCACTGCAGAAAATAAAAAAACCACATCTCTCCCTCCCTTCCCCACCACCAACGGCCACTGCGCCATCTGTTGGGGAGGGCCTTCCACTCTGGGCAGGAAGAGGAAACAGGCCACCTCCACTTTCCTGAGAAACTGTACTTTAGATGATTGTCTTACCAAAGGGGTGAGCTTAGGTAACAAAAGGTCACCACTGTGGGCATTCTCATTTCTCATTCATATTCTGTCTCTCCCTCTCTCTCTCTCTCTCTTTTTTTTTTTTTTGAGACAGACTCTCACTATGTCACCGTACCCTGGTGTCACAGCTCATAGCAACCTCAAGCTCTTAGATTTAGTGATTCTCTTGCCTCAGCCTCCCAAGTAGTTGGTACTACATCACCTGCCATAACACCCGGCTATTTTTTTTGTTGTTGTTGTTGCAGTTGTCATTGTTGATTTTAGGTGGCCCAGGCCAGGTTCCAACCGACCAGCCTTGGTGTATATGGCTGGCGCCCTACCCACTGAGCTACAGGCACCGCCCCCTCTCTCTGCTTTTAATGAGGGGCAGGTGAAGCATTCTTAGCACATTATGGTCATAGGATGGTTATCCACCAGCCCTCCAGTGTATGTATTCTGGCTGTGCAGATACTCAAGGCCCAGCACTTCTCTGTGGCCTCAGGAAGGAGGTGGGGAGAAGCCAGGAAGTCCACAAAGTGGGCTACAGCTCTGTGGTGCCAGATGCCCCTTGAAGGTCTTCCTGTGGCAGGGGTTCCAGCCTGGGGATGCTGTGGCTGGCTCTCCTTCCTGCTCCCTTGTTTCTAGGTTCTGTGTTCTTGTTGGCATCAGAGTCCTGCTTTGTTTTGCTCTCAGGCTGTGGGCACGATGGTAGCACTGCAAATATGCCACCTGTTCCATCAGTGTGGCAGAACAGAGGCTGAGCTGGGCTGGTCAGGCAGTCGTCTCTGCATTCAGGGCATCTGGGGCCTTAGGTCACATAGGCATCACAAGCACCTTTTCCGCTTAGCTGAGGTGGGCCTATTTCAGCTGGGCATTGGGACATACTGCCATGATCATAGGGAAGAAACTGCTAGGGGGGCTGTCTCCCCTCACCACTGGTAAACTGGACTGTCCTGAGGCTATGGGGGAGCCAACCCTGCTGAGATGAATGTGTGAAAGTGGGAAATGTGATCCCTTCCACTGGCATTTCCCTTTACGTACCACCACCTTGCCTTCCTCCCCTCCTCAATTTCACATGCATGATGCCCAGGTGTAGGGGTCCCTTTGGCACACTCTGTAGCACTGACGTGTGCAACCCTGCAGTGACCTCCCTGCTGGCCTGGGAACACGGAAAAGGCAAGGCTTCATGGGGCCTGTGTCTCTCCTGCCAAGCACAGGGCTGTGTGTCATCAATGTGATTATTGAACAAATGAATTCCTGCCTTATATTTAGAGGGAAACCTGCTATTTCAAGTGTGACTGATTCCCCACCCCACCACCCCCACCATATGAGAGTTTCCATGAGTAGCCAAGCAACTTTTCAGCTTTGTATACAGACAGCAGTTCTTTGCATTGGGCTCAGCTGTTGGTAGCTCTTGAAAACCGTTGTATACCATACAATGTTGTACATTTTAAATGCATGATTTTCATGCAGCTGGAATTTTGTTTCTAATTATTTTGTAATGATTCAGAGCGCTGACTTTGCTGGAGAAATCTACTGTTTACAATATTACCAAATATTAGAAATTCTTTAGTACTGAGAGGAGGTCAGAGTTGGGTTGAGTCTAGAAGGACATCACAGGCAGAACATAGTATGGGCAGAATGGGGAGCATAACATATGTCTGGGACAGTCTGTATACCTCATTAAGAAAATGAGGTGGTGGTCATGAGGTTGATAAGTTACCAAGAGAACTGTGTTGCCAAGAAGAAAAAAAATTTTCTTGCCAAAGGGCTCTTTTTCTAATTCCCACCATCTTTTGCCATGGAAGATGTGTCGTCTTGTCCTGTGAGACTCTTTCCCAAAAGGCAGTTAAACTTAGTCACACTCATAGCCTTCTAGGGTTTTTTTTTCCTCATACATTTTATTTTGAAATTTTCAAACATACAGAATGCTAAAAGAGCACTCTTACTCTTTTTACTTTTGTTACTTGTTTTCAATTGACAACACTTGTGTATATTTATAGGATACATTGTGGTGTTTGGATATGTGTATTTGTAGAATGAGCAAATTTAATATATGCATCACGTCACATACTTCTTGGTGTTGAGAACATTTAAAATCTTCTCATAGCAATTTTGAAAGATACCTTATTACTAACTATAGCTACCCATTCTTTTTGATTACCAAAACATACTCATCCTGAAACTTGCTACCCTTTGACCAACATCACCCTCCTTCTCCCCCTCCCCCAGTCCCAGGTAACTGCCATTCTGCTCTGGTTCTATGTTAGACATCTTCAGATTCCATGTGGAAGTGAGATGACACCGTATTTGTCTATGTACCTGACTTCACTTAGCATAATGTCCTCTGGATTCATCCATGTTGTTGCAAGTGACAGAAAGAGGAACATTCATACCATATACTTAGATGTAACGACCGTTAACATTTCGCCTCATTTGCTTCCCTCTATAGCAGTGGTTCTCGACCTTCCTAATGCCACAATCCTTTAATATAGTTCCTGTGGGTCACGACCCACAGATTGAGAACCACCGCTCTACAGGCTCTTTTCAGAATATTTTGGGATAAGTTGCAGACCTCGAGATGCTTTACTCCTAGATACTTCAGTGTGTGTCTCCTGAGAGTCTGTTGAAAGGTAACACCATCATCACACTAGAAAGTGAATGATTCCTGAGGGTCTGATAATCTAGTTCAAAATGACTTACACCTTTTCAGAAAAGTTAGGATCCCATCAAGGATCGACACAGTTGTATTTGGTTGTATCTCTTTAGGATTTAAAATCTGCACACCCCCACCATGTTTTATGTTTTTCTGACACTGACTTTGTAAAAAATCCAGTATACCTTTTGATTTTTTTTTTTTTTAATCTAAATGCACAGGCATTCCACATTGATTCATTTGGCAAGGATTAAACACATTCCCACAATATCAAGCCACCCTCTCCTTGAAACCCTATAAACCCATGACCTGTCGTTCAAGAAGCAGGCACAGTACAGGCCATGCTGTTGAGTCAAGAGGTTGGTCCTGGTGACATCTAGAAGGCTGACTACAGGTAGCCCTTTCTGAGAAATAGGAGCTAGAACTGAGTATAGATCTCAGCCCTACTGTTCACTTACTAAGTGGCCTTCAGCTGAACCCTTCTCTCTCCAGCCTCAGCTCCTTCATGTCCAGAACAAAGGGATGGACTAGGGGCGTCCTAGGTCCACTTAGCTTTATGGTTCAGCACCTCTGTGACTCTGCCCAGAGTATTGCTAGGAAGACTCACCTACAGCTTCTCACCTTGGGGTAGCTGCTTATTGAAGTACATACCTGCCTCTGTTCCTGGCACTGTGAATGGGGGGTCCAGAGGTACATGCATGATCCTCTGATGTTCTTTTCCTTCCCCACAGCGGAGATTCTGGAGCTGGCTGGCAATGCAGCAAGAGACAACAAGAAGGGACGGGTCACACCCCGGCATATCCTGCTGGCTGTGGCCAATGATGAAGAACTAAATCAGGTACGAGGCTCTCCCACCCATTCCAGACTCTTGAGCAGGTGGTCATACTACCGAGAGACAGAGCTGAGAGGCTTCACTGGCTGGTTATCAAAGGTGTAGACTACATTTAGGTTAATTTGTAGCTTCCATACCTCTCATGGCAGGTTTTCCTTGGGGCCTTATTGGGAAAATGGGGGAGGTGGGAAGAAACAAGGTATTTGGCTATCTTTGAATAACAGATAGTGTCTAACTCCATCCGGGCGAGGGACTCTGGGACTTGATCCCTGTATAGCAAGCCTGAGTCCCACTGGCATCCCTTGACATACCATATGGGAAGGAGCAACTACCACCCAAAGGCAAGAGTGTGCATGGGCAGGGCTGACTTCCTGACAGTCAGGAACAGGGTACTCTGGCTCACCATCTGCTACTTTGGTTTTCCTGCAAGCTGCTAAAAGGAGTCACCATAGCCAGTGGTGGGGTGTTACCGAACATTCACCCTGAGTTGCTAGCGAAGAAACGAGGATCCAAAGGGAAGTTGGAAGCCATCATCACACCACCCCCAGCCAAAAAGGCCAAGTCTCCATCTCAGAAGAAACCCGTGTCTAAAAAAACAGGAGGCAAGAAAGGCGCCCGGAAATCCAAGGTACGTGATTTGGCAGGGACATGCGGAATGGGGCAGGGTGGGGTGCTGATAAATGGGGCAATGAGAGGTTCCCTTCCCCCATGGGTCCCACTTCCCCATTGGCTCCTCCCCCAGATGGGGAAGACCATGGAAGAGCTGATTACACAGGGGTTAGTCCAACTCAAGTGGCCAGAGTCAGGACAGTCTCTCCTACAGTCTGGACACAGTTGGAGGACAGAACCCCTGTGGGAAAGGGGGATGGATGACAAGCTTTCAGGGAGTGTTGGGGATGGATAACCTCGGGCTGGAAAGACCCTTGTGCCTGGCCTTCCAGGGAGGTATACACACCATGCTAGGGGACAGCTACAATCTAGTTCTGCCCAGAGAGGCCAGCTGCCCCTGTGCCTTGACTGTTGTAGAACTCTCATTGTGTTGCCATGGCTGCATATCTTCCTCCCCTGACCACATTTCACTAGGGACAGTCTGGACGATTTGCTCTTTAGAATAGATGCCTCTGTAAAAGAAAAAGATGGAGGTGTTATGCAAGTGCTTCCTGCTGGGCCGAATTTGGGTTGGCCAGGGACCAGGTGCTGATCTTTTTGTGGTGAGGATGCCCCTGCTATTGGTGTGATCTGCTGCTGTCTTGGATGGCGAAGGCCAGCACATTCCAAGCCACAGTCCTCACAGTATAGGGGATGCCCTCAGGAGGCCTAGGCCTATGAGTGGAGTTCCCACTGTCTGCATCAACAGCAGACTACAAGGCACCTGGAACACATATTTTTCATTCCATCCTCACTGGGCCCTGGCCTGTCAGTTGTTGTCACACCTCCAGGGCCAACAAACATGGAACAGTGCAGTCAAAGCTTGGGCTTTATTAAAATGGTATCTTGAGGCTGCCCTAGCCTGAGTTGCTCCTTCAGAAGTCCTCCATCTAGCCTCCAACCAGAGTGGGAGGAAGTCACCTCTGGCAGAAAGCGACCTGTTTTCTAAGACCCTCGATAATAAGTGCTTGGAAATGCCTTGTGAGACCTAATGAAGCAGTGTTATGAAATTCTCCCTACATGAGGATCCTCTCCCCTGAATGAGACACTGAGGACACTTCCTGGGTTAGGCTCAAAGAGCTGTGGCCAGGTGAGCAGTGCTCCTCCCATCCTGCCTATATGTCCCCTCTTCTGAGCCTGCCTGTGCCTCAGGCTATCATCCACCTATGGGGGCATCTTCTTTGACCCCTGATCATCTTCTCCCATTGCACTGTTGGTAGAGAAGAGGCTGTTTCTTTGAGTACAGAAAATATAAATTCTTGCTAACATGCCACTCATTCCATGCTCAGAATAACCCGCAGCTCTTCAAGAGAGAAACTTGATAGTGAAAAGTGTCTTCTAAGTTATTTCCAGACATTTGCATTCCACCTAGCTCACAAGTCCTAGAGGAGGCTCGAGGCCAGGCAGGGATTTCACAGAATGCTTCCTTACTCATTCCTGTTAACTGTAAAATTAGCAGATTGAGTTGTTTCTTTTTTCTCTTTCAACATTTGCAGTTGGGAGGAGGAACATGGCAGGAAGGTAGAAGATAGTGACTGGGCAACCCTTTTTAAATGTTACAAAGGTACCAAGGATGCCAGATTTGGCTTCTCTTAAAAATGGGCCCCAGGGACCTGGCTGCCCAGAGAGCAGGGCCCATGGCACTTCATGCTGAGAACCAGCAGGGGCCGGACCATGTCCAAGGCATAGCCCCAGCTCTGACTATGTCCCAGGCCATCACCTCTCTTAAGCACATGCTGTTGAGTGTCTGCAGACAAACCTGGACTGAACCTTGTTCCCCTACTCCCTGAGTCTTTCCTCATAGTTTGTGCCCCGTGACTTTCTAAACTTTACAATTTACCAAACACTACGAATTCTTTCTCTTTTTGGAGTTGAAATATAGGGTATGTATGTGTGTGTCTTCAGTTCCTAGTAGCTATATTTGGAACACAGTGTTTCTAATAACCATGTGCCAATAATCACCCAACCACTTAGTTCTCCCTTGATTACAAAAGCAGGAAGTCTGTTATGGTGGTCTGTTTTTCTTCCACACAATAAAACACATTGTCTGCTTACTGTACCAGTATTTGGCTAACATTAAACCCTGGGGGAAGCTGAAATTGGAACCGTGAACAGCTAATTTTCAAAACATTTGTTTAATGTAAATTGTGGTGTCAGCTCCCAGAAACCATAGAGAACCCTGCATCTCCAGATTTCAGTGGAACATTCTGAAAATAACCTTTCTAGGGACTTGCAGAGAAAGCCTTAGTAACATGCTAAAGCACTTGTAGTGAAAGGGAGTTGGTATTTTTCAAGTGTCAATACTTGAATTCCAAATCATAATTTTCCCCCCAATTCTATGTAATTTGAAAGTTTTGAAAATCTCCAGTTATGACAGCTGAGTCAGCTATAGTGGAAATGGTTAGAGAATCCAACACTGCCCTCCCCACCCACTCCCCCACCCCACCCCAGGGGCTGGGAATCAGAGCCCTGGCTGTGTCCCAGGGCTCCTCCTTCCTACTTGGGTGGCCTCAGGTAAGTCTTTCCCTCTCTGTGCCTTGGTTTACCCTCACCCCATAAAAAGATAGTCCATTACAGTCCTACTCTTTTCAAGTAGGTGCTATGTGTAAGAATTTGGACAGTATGAAAGAGGATGTAGCAAGGAAATCTTACTCCCATCACAGTCTCCCATTTCTCTTACCCAGGGCAGTCTCCATAATGAGCGTTTAAGTCTCCTTTTGGAAAGTCTGTGCATAAGCATACAAAGACATAAATCCCTCCCTATCCTACCTTTTTTTTTTTTTTTAACATATAAATCACGTGATGCACTGTTTTGTCAGTGTTGTGTAATAGTTAAGAGTGCAAGCTCTGGGGTCAGCCAGTGGGCTTTGTATCCCAGTTCTGCCATTTCTAGCTGCATGACCTTGGCAAGTTTATTCCCTGGTGTTCAGCTTCCTGATCTGTAAAACAAAGATATGCAAGGTGTTGTACAGCTCTGCAGAGTTCAGAGAAAGCATTCACACTGGCTGTTGCTGTCGTCCTCTCAGCAGCTCTTCCTTGTCCAGGTGTGTGGAGCTGCTTTCACATCACATGGGATGGCTGCAGTGGCTTATACGCAGAACCTGTGGAGCAAGGGACTTAGGGATTATTGTAACATTCATTCTGATAGTGCCAGTGGCTGCCATTGTATGTGAATCTCTGTGCTCATGTGCAAGTAAATCTATAGGATAAAGTCTTCAAAGTGAACTTGCTGTGGCAGAGAGTTGAGTATATTTTTAACTTCAATGGCTGTAACTCATAAAGCATTTTAACCCCATTAAGAAATTTCAAAAGCAGCCTCATCCTTTTAAGATTTAATTCTGAGTTAAAGAATGAATATTAATTTTTTAATAAATTCACAGTATTTATCCAGTGTGTGTGCTAGTTACTATCCTCAGAATAGGAGATGACATCAGTGAACACACAAAGTCCCTGCCCTCCCTGATGCTCAGGGAAGGGTGCAGTTCATTATAGAAGGTAGGAGGGAGTCAGCACTGTGGCAAAAATAAGGGGTGTGATGTCAGAGGTAGTTAGGTCCTAAATTGGCACTTGAGCAGAGACCTGATAGAGTAAGACAGTCATTCAAGGGAGTGAGAGCAGAGAGCTGCTGGCAGAGGAATAGTAAGCATACCTTGAGGTTGGACCACTGGGCTCCTCCCAGGAGAACTTGACAGGACTTGTCTGTGAGGTTCCCTCATGTTTTCATAAGATGGCCACCTTTGGCCAGGGGAAAGGCTAGAGGCTCTTCTCAAGATAAGTTTTCAAGTGTATAAAATGAAATATCTAAGATTAAGGAAATTATGCCTAATTTTAATAGGTTAAGACCTCCATCAGAGCATTTACTAGTATCACAGGATAATCTTACAGGGATCTCTAAGACAGATTTTACCAAAAATTTGGATGAAGTATTAGATCACCTAGAATTTTTGTGACATAAACCTATACCAGTACCCAAATCCCTCTCCATCCCCATGTGAAAACTACCCTCCCAGATCATGAAGGTAGGCTTGCTCCTGGTCAAAGCCCAAGATAATTCCAATAGAGTGCCTCTTTAATGAGAAGTAAATATTTACACTGCAAATTCAGTGATTAAAGTTCTGGTACAGGGTACCAAAGAAAGGAATTGGTTTTTTAAGAAGCTGATACCCTTACAGAATTTTTTCTGGCCTTTTAATGCTATTTTAGGCAATTCGGCCACCAGAATAAAAGAGACTAGGGATAGGTACACTTGAGTTGATGGGTTCACATAAATCTTTTTGGATACTCAGTCATAAGATTTTTTTTTTTTTTTTTTGAGACAGAGTCATTCTGCTGCCCTCGGTGTAGAGCAACCTCAAACTCTTAGGCTCAAGTGATGCTCTGGTCTCAGCTCCCAGAGTAGGAGCTGAGTGTGTGTGCTAGTTACTACAGGCACCTGCCACAATGCCCAGCTAATTTTAGAAACTGGGTCTCGCTTTTGTTCAGGCTGGTTTCAAACTCCTGAGCTTAAGCTATCCACCTGCCTTGGCCTTCCAGAGTGGTAGGATTGTAAGTGTGAGCCACCATGCCTGGCCATCTAAGATTCTTAAATGTGTCTTCCAGCTGACTCCAGCCTAATAGATTTTCTACTGCTCATAACAGAGCAGGGTGCCTGTCCACCAAAAAGGAACCTTAGGGTTTGTAGAAAAGTATAAAATTCTGAAAGCTCAATCATTTTGGAGATTGACAAATAGGAATGCTTGCCAACTCTTTTTCCCCAAGCTGGAATATGAAAAGATTTTACCACCTAAGATTACTACTTCATAAAAGAGAGGGCATTTTAATACCAAAAAGTTAAAAGAGGGACGGAATTTCAGACAGCAGGCTTATGAAAAATTTAGGCACATTTATGATCTGAATGCAGTAACATCTTATGAGACAACTATGCTGACTTTAAGCACCCTTGATGTTCCACGGGCTAGGAATCTCGAAGAGAAGAGGCAGAAGTTCCCTGCCAAGCAGATGGGCTGCAGAGAACCAGGAAAGGAATGGCTTGTCTCTGTGCAGCACTTTGCTGCCTTCTCTCCAGTGCTGCCTTCTCTCTATAGCAATGTATTTAATGAGTTCTGTAGCCTTAGTCTCATTTTCTGAATAAGGCATGGAGAAGGTAAGCAGTTTTCCCAGCTAGCAGCACTCAAAATACAGATACTCAAATACAAAATTTCGGAGTTCAAGTGTAGTACCACTTTTATGCCCTGTGACTATGAACTACTTCCCTTGGTGGAAGCTCCTCTTCTGATGGGAGGGCTGCACAGCTGACCATTGCAGGAAGAGTTGGGGGGAGGGGGGCTACACCCTTAATGAGTCATTGCCCAAAATCACCAGTATTGTCACAGGTTAAGCCTTAGAACCTGGCTGTGTAGGTGGCTGCTGACTTGTATCAGGGGCACAGGGAAGCTCTAGTGCCTCCCTCCTCCCAATAAAACCAACACCAATTCCCAGGTGCCTGAAATCCTGTCAGCTAGGGCTCTCTCAGCTCTCAAAATACAGGTATCCTAGCAGGAAGTGCTAAATCCTTGCCTACTTTCCCTTGGTATGAGAACCTTTATCCCATTCCCAAGAATCTACTGAGCACCACCACCTGTATGTGTGGTGTTGCACTGGGGAGTATATGACAGTGATTTTCAAACTTTCTGGGTGGATAACTCCTAAAAAGAATTTTTAAAATCTTTGTATCATACACATTTAAAATTTGATAGCTAAACTTTTCATTTTTAATTTAAATAGCTGCAGAGGGTATCCTTTTTGGTATACTATAAATACATTTAAAAATTATTTCCTCATGTAAGTGTAATCAATGCAGTCTAAATACTGTAATGATTTGATACACCATCCATTTAAAAAATAAACAAGCTTTTTTAAGTTAGAAAATTTACATTATTTCCTTTCCCCTTATTTCCCTTTCATTTGTTCCACAACTTTCATCCTAATGGGACACACATTTATGCTTAAGTTTCGTTGATCTCTGCAACAAAAATAAGGCATACAAATTTATTTTGAAAAACTTGTGACCTTATAAAAGCACTAAATGATACAGATTTTATAAGATTAGATAGTTATCACATGTATTAATAATACATAATTGATCAGACTGACAATGCATTATAAATTTTCACAATTAAGTGAACTTTTATTGGAAAAGCATCTTGTAATGAAATGGGTGTAAATAGATTTTTTTCCCTCTCCAGTTCTAATATTCAAGATGAGCATTATTTATTAAAATGAGAACAGGGTTCAGCATCTTGTTTTTATATACTTGCTGATATAAGTTCCTTGAAAGTCTTTTTTGCTAAAATAATGGGAATAGAAGGGGTTTTGTTACAGCAGCATCCTTCAGTCCTCTGAACCCTTTTCTGATGTGTGCAAACAGTCATGGAGCAATCTCTCATCACTGTTTTAATCAACATTTTACTTTAGCTCTAGATGTAGAGAATGGTTACAGAAGTAGTACAGAGAGTTCTTGAGTATGCCTCACCCAGTCTCCCTGTTGTTAACATCTCAGGTGACAGTGGTGCGTGGGGCCATAACTGAAACACCAACCTGGTTCATTACTATTAGCTAAACTACATCAGTCTGCTTTTCATTGATCAGCTATTAACTCAATCAGGTATTTCTTCAGTTTTGTTGAAAGCACAGAATTTTTTTTTTCCATTGTTGGGGAATCATTGAAGATACAAAGAGCCAGGTTACACTGTTTGTATTTGCTAGGTAAAGTCCCTCTAATAATAGTGTCCTGTCCCCATGAAAGCAGAGAATTTAAAACATCTGATTTGTGGAAGGCCTTGTTACCCAGCCTTTCCCTTTCTTGGTCCTGGAAAGTACATCAAAAAAGGCTTTACTAAGATTTACTATGTAATTGTTGATTATACCTGTTTCTCATTTGCTGACTCACTCAAAGTATTAGGAAAATCAAGATCATGGTATCTTTAAAGTATCTTCAGCAGTATTGTGTTTTTTTGATAAAATGCTCTTTGTCTTTTCAGTTATATCAAAACCTTGGAACTTCAGATTTAGCACATTTAATTTACGGCAAATGTCAGCCATATTACCTAATTGCCAAAGCAGTCCTTATTGTTAAAGCAGTCAGCAAAATTAGACCTTATTTTTTAATGTAAATAAGAATGTTAATATATTAATGAATTTGAATTTTTAACAGGTGAATGAATAAGGCACAGGCCTTGCCCTTCTGAGTTAATTGTTTATATTCTTCCTTCATGAAGGCATACCCCTTTGTACTATTTCTCCTTCTTTCTTAATTTTCTCCCACTCGGCCCTCCCTCAAGAGTGATATATGTTTTGATAATAATTTGGGGAAAAGGAAAGGTGAAGTGTCTAAATAAATGTGCCATTGTTCCCACTGTCCTCATTCTGTATATCTGAAAGTGGAAAATCCCCAAATTAGCCAAAATAGCCATTTCTAATACACACTTTGTCTTTAACAGAAATCTGCAAAAAGTGTGCATCCCTCCTCCCAGGATAGTATACCATACTGATTGATATTCACTCCGGGAAGTGGGAGAAGCACAATTATGAAGGGAACCTGAGGGTGGAACCTCGACCATAGACTTTAGATTCCACTCAGGGCAGATCAGTTGTAGGAAAAAGTATATTAGAAAGTTGAAGATCTGGAAATTTCTTAATTTAAAACTCTTGATGCACGTGCCTCTTGGAAGACCCCTGGGAACTCCACAGAGTCCATGTACATCAGCCTGAATCATGCTGAGGAAGAGGTCTAAGAGCAGGCTGAGACCCATGCCCACTGTGGGGACTCCAGGGGGACCAGTGGGTTTACAATAGCCCCACATGTGTCCTTCTTTAGGGCTGGTTTAAATGAAGGAGTGTAGACGTGAGTCCCACCTTCTTGGGAGGGGAGAAGGTTGGAGGGTATGGTCCTTGGTCTGCTTTTTCGAGAACTAGTGACCTAGAAGTTTTTTCTTCTTAAGCTTGAATGGTGTGAAAGACATCTAGAAAGGAAAGACACTTGAAGGTCATTAATTAAGAGCCATTTACTTGGTCTGAATTTATGAAAATGATTCTATTCTAAACAATCACTGTAAAGTGAAGTTTTACTTTAGTAGCTTTTTTTAAGATTATAAGGTGATGAAAGTATTCAATTTTACATACCTCACAGAACTCTTATACCTTAAAATCAGTCCCCATGTTGAGAAAATGCTAAGAGCTGGCTGTTGTAGTTTCCCGTTTATCTTGGGTATTATGTATGTGGCCTCTGGTTAGAAAGCCCAGACTTGCTTTCTGCCCGGCCGTGCAGCCCCACTCTGACCCTTCTGTCTGTGCAAGAAGAAGCAGGGCGAAGCCAGCAAGGCAGCCAGCGCTGACAGCACCACCGAGGGCACGCCGGCCGACGGCTTCACCGTGCTTTCCACTAAGAGCCTCTTCCTTGGCCAGAAGGTAGGCGGATGCACAGCTTCGGTCTACTTCAGGGCCCCGGGACAGATGGGCACAGCACACCTCCAGTAGAAGGCCTGGGGGTTCTCAGGGCCACTCCCAGCTGAGTGGGCAGAGAGAGAGGGCAGGGGGCTTGGAGTGGCCTTCGGGAGGGCTTGAGTGCTGAGCAGAGCACAGAGCTGAGGGGGGACTCTGGCGGGTGGGGAAGGGGGGAGAAGGTGGTAAGGAAGAGGGCAAGAGGCTCCTGGGTGGGGGGGGATCAGGACCCTTGGGGTCAGCCTAGAGGAGGAGCCACTCCTGTGAGATAAGCTGGTCATCAGCACAAGCCAGAAACTAGGCAGAAGTCAAACCCTGGTGTGGAGAGTGAACGGTCTAGCAGACAGCCTGCTTGTTCTGGTGGGCACTGAGGGTAGAGCCCCAGATCTGATCCAGGGGTTCACAGGGGACTGTTTTCAGGCATTCTGGTGGGTGTACAGGGGTTTCTTCGCTGAACCACCAGAAGAGTCTTCAAGCCAATTGTGTGTTTTAATCATGGGCAATATATTTTCAGCTGCCCCAGTGATGCAACTTTGCCAAGATACCACGGTTTTGTAAAAAGATAATTCACTTTTATCAACAATAAAAATGATGCAAAGGCTTTTAAGACCTGAGAATGAGAATTAATATTTCTCTATTAACACCAAAAAAGGGGTGGGAAGAGAGGAAATGAAGCTCTGCTTAACTTTTAAAAAATTAAAGGAATGAATTTGACCTTCCATGTAAATTTGCATTTAGTTTGAACGTGGTAACAACTTGGTTCTGAAGCTGCATCATTTTTAAACCCTCACCGTCAGTTTCTCTGGCATCACAGCGACGCAGTGCTCTCGCTCACGGAGTGGCAATTCTCCTCCCCCTTCCTCTCTTCCTGTCACTAATTGCACTCAGTCTCTCATGATGCAATTCCTGTGGTGGACTTACTCTGTGTTCCAGAATATAACCATTCCTGTTTACATTTTTAACCATTATCTGTATTTCGTATGCATTTTTTCAAAAGAAAAAAAACAAGCAGCACTAGTTGTCATCTTAAGGTCTGGGACTTTGAAAGTTGTTGCTTAAAATATTTTTTATTTGTTTATTTCAACTCAGCAGTGAAGGCAACCACCCGGGTCTACTTTCATACCCTTTAACATGTCCTTTGGGCAATATATCAAAAGTTAATATGAACTGTCATCCAAATTGCTTCAGTTTGAACTAAAGTGTGAAAACCCCTGCTACTTGAGACTAGGCCCAGTGTGTTCTAGATCCCAACTGTAGACCATTAGCCAGGACACGGAGGCCTTTGAGTACATAGAACATTCAGTCTCTTCTCTCACTCTCTTCCCCAAGCTGCCCTTGTCCTCTCCTTCCCTGCTGCCTCCTGCTGCCCAGCCTCAAATCAGAACTCCTCACAGTGCTGCCCCTCTTGCCAGATGAACTAAAATATTTCTAGAGTAGCAGCAAATGTGGTTGTGCAAATGTCCACATCTGTTGCTGTGTTCTTCAAAAAGAAACAGGACCAGACCCCCTCTGGGCTCTGTGCATGTGAGCCCTGGAAGGGAGGTGGGCACAGGGTGCAGACACCTTGTTGGCTCTTCTGAAGAGCTGGACACATATCAGTTCTCAGTGATTCTGTTTTGGGGTACACCTGGTCAAGCTGTCATAAGAATAAAATTAAACTACAAACCTAACTTATCCTGACTGTTCCCCACTCAGGGTTTGGAGAGGAGGGTCCAAAAAACCTCTTACTCTATAATTTATGGATATAGCATCTGATGCTTAAGAGATGAAAGAGAATGAAAGCAACGAGTTGACATGAAACTGTGCCTACTCAATACCTTGACTTTTGGAGGGAGAAGCTAGAGGATTGGTTGAGCTGGAACCCAGTGCAAAATGGTAGCCGTAAGAGGGGATGCTGAATGCAGATCCCAAAGGACCACCAAGCCTTCTTCCCATATCACACATGTCAGTCCTTGAGTGCTGAAAACAAAACACCACACTCCTGTGAGGCTGCCCTTCATGTTAACATGCTTGCACCTTTATCACCAAAGTTCACATGCCCAGGACGAGGTGACCCCAAACCTAGCACGACAGATGCATTTTAGCAAAGTAAGCTTCACCTTCCCAAATGTGGCTTCAAAGAATAAAGCAGCACCTCAAGTCAGCCTGGGCACCATTGTTAGAACTAGGATGCCAGCTATTCTTTCTGAAACCCCACACCCCTGCAGCATGAGATGGAGTGAGCATTTGTGTGTATTTTAGGGCATTCTTTTGGAGCACTGCTTTCTGGCCCTTTATTGGCTATTATTGTCAGGTGAAAATCATGCCATACAGTACAGAAAGGGCCAGAGTAATAAAACTGACACATACAAATTTTTATACAAAGCACATTTAAAATTGGAGTTTAGGGAATATTTCAAAAGGGGTACTTTAGAATGATGACTCTGTGTACTCTGTGTGCTGTGAATCTTGTTTTTCCATCTGTGGCAATGAAAGCAATGCTTAAATATTGCAAGCAAGCTGGGGTAGAGAAAGGTGATATTGTGCTTGCTGTAGCCCAAAGGCCTGGTTGCTAAGCTACTCACAGGAGGAAACGGCCCAGGGCTTAGGACCCTGGGATCTAATTGTTGTTGTTAATGATGTATTTCACATACTGAAGTCTCAGGAGTAACCACTCTCATTACTCTATGATTTTACCCCAGTATTCACACACGTTGCTGAATTGTTTTAAAAAAAGAAAACAGTGCTGTAAATCTGAATCAACTAAATGTTTTTGCTTTGTGGTTCAACCAAGATTTGCAGCCTCTTTCCAAGGGTTTTAAAACCTAATGGTTTTCTTTTCAAAAAAACATTTCTAATGTGTATTAGTCTGTGTCAATGGTAGCAAATAATTTAGGTTTCCTTGGTACAGTCAAGATTATATGAAGCTTTTGGGAAACCAGTCTTTGGAGGGTGTGAGTGGGTCTCTGTACCTCCTTAGTAATCAGGATTGTGACCTCAGTGTTCAAGCCATTCAAGGCAGACATATGAGGTACCATGAATTGTCTTTCTCTGATCAGTACACCCTTCTGGGGGGGGGGGCAGGAAAACTGTAAGGAAAGAGAAAACACTTGGGACAGCAATAGGGGAGAAAGAGCATTCACCCCTTTCCACCACTACAGCTCACAGCTGGGGAGAGAGTGTAGGAACTGCTGAAGCTGTGAAGAGTGGCTCAGCTACTGTCCCTCTAGCAGTGCCCACACGTGCTCTTAGCACTTAGTGCCAGGCCTAAGGCCTCTGGAGAAACCCAGGCCGGGGCGGAGGGCAGCACCTCTCTGCCTTCAAGGGGCTTATCCTCTAATGAGCTCACACTATGACACAAGGGCAGGAGCCGGCCCTGGGGAGACATGGTTCTCATGAGGTGTTTGGAAAGGGATCCAATGGGAGACAGTGCCCTGCCCATCCCCCTTAGTTGAAATAGACTTAATGGACAGGAGAATAATTGTATTTTACATGGCCCCACAAGGAAATGAGACCAGCCGAGCTACCTTCCTTGTTCACTAAAAGAGAATAAGAAACCAAAATTTGATAGTTACAGACTAGATTCAACATGTCAGTTGCTGTTTTTAACAAATCACTTTTGTTTCCCCAAAGTAAATTTCTAATCATTATATTAAAAAACAGAATGAATCATCCTATTTCCTGTAACCATAGGAAATAGACTACAGGAAATATTGCCTATAGATCTGCATGCAATCTGCATGTCTATTTAGAAGCTCCGTGCCGCCAGCTTCTTCCCTATCAACAGACTACTTCTTGCCCTGTCCTAAGTGGCAGGTGTTGGCCTCTCATCCAGCCGAGGTCAGGCTCATTCTGAGCCCTCTAAGATCCAAGCCAGGCCAGTTCCTGAGCTTTGGCATTTCCATTAACTTTGCCTTAGGAGAAGTGGGGAGGTTTCTTTCATCTCAGTTTTGTCTGAGGATGTTTGACGTTCAGTTCCAACTTGATGTGCCCACAGAAACCCTGGTACTGTCTTAAGCATTGTGTAGCACTCAGGAGGCAGTGCCTCCAAGGGGCTTATCCTCTAATGTGCTCACACCACGAGCAGATCACAGAGCTCATGTGGATATAACCACAATAGGGGAGACTTGGGTACAGTGGATATGAGATTAGCTCCTGCAGAGCCAGCCAAGATTAGGAGCATCAGATCCCCTAGCAGTGGAAGGAATCTTGGAATGTCACATGGCCAAGTTTTTTCTCCCAACTCCAGGGCTAAGAGGGACCCCTCCCACCTGCTTTGTAACAGCAGTACCTGTGGTCACTTTCTCCAGTGACAGCTTCACAGCTGCTTTAAGTTCCCTGTGCTATGGTATAAAACTTAGTTTTTCATCTTTCCCAATTATGAGACAAATAATCACCTTATTCAAAGTCTGAAACTATCAACAATCCTCATCTCTCCTGGCAAATCACATTAATCTTGGGAATTTTCAGTTTCCCTGAACTCTGATTTCCCAGCCTACAAGTTACCACCCTCTCCATGTGCCTCAGATGTTGGTCATGTGCCCCTTTGGTTAAGCAGCCCAGTTGAATTTGATCCTGGCTAGTGGGAAGGGACCCTGGGACCTCCTTGGCCCGGGCATCTGTCTTGGCCCACCCATGCCTATTCACGGGACTGACTGGGCAGCAAGATCCTTTCTAGACATGTGCATATATTTGGAATACATGTGCATTTGAATGCTGTGTTCATGGGCAGGCTTGTGTCGTCTTGTTCATGGTCATCTCACTGTTGGCTACTGCCTACTGGCCCAGCCTTCCCAAGCCAAGTGGCTCACCCATTTGTCTTTCCAAAGTGCCTGAAGTAATTTGTCTTCTCCCTTCCCTGTTACCCCCACCAATATATCCCTGTTTAGAAGACTCTTTAAAAATATACATTTGTACATACTTTATAGCAGCAAAGCTATTTTGTGGCTCAGCCCCATACCCTGAGGACTTCTACTGAGCCCTGGGCACACAGCAGAACATAGTTGGAAAACCGTAATTCTACCCTCATCCAGAGTGAAATGGCACTTGGTTGGCTGGAAATTCTCAATGCTGAGTACTAGTGGCTCCCTGGGGTAGCCTAGTCTGTGCTTCCAAGTGGGGTGGGGGAGTGCTGCCTCTGGTCAGAAGGAAAGGCAGTGAGTCCCTCAGAACTTTTCAGGGAACTTCAGTTCTCTTTGCAAGTGCTCCCTCACTTCAAGAAGGCCAGTTTCCCCAGGTAGTTCCATTCCCCAAGACACAGGAGGCAGTGTTCCCCAGGACAGAGTCAGAGTTAGGCCCCTGGGGTCTTCCTGGTTAGTTGAATTACACAGAGCCCATGAAAACAGTTAATTTTCCAATGAGGCATATCTGAATATAAAACCAGCAGCATCTATGCAATTGGGAAAAAATAGCATAAATTTTAAGGATTGAACATATATTGTTCTTAAACATAAAAGGATTCTTATAGATGCCAGTTAGTCTAAAGCAGGTCCCTTTTTCAGAATCTGTCAGCTTCTGGGAATCAAAAATGAGTTTATCTTTCTGACACTTCTAGAGTGTCAGGTTTCTTGTTTGGTTTTGTTTGCAACACAATTTTTGGCCCCGGAAATTTAGCGACTTGGGGCTCAGTTGCCAGGCACTTCTCTGCCAAGTGTCTGAGCACAGCACTATCCCAAATGAGTTCCTAGAAAAAGGCTCCTGCCTTGCTGGGCCCTATGGGCCACAGCCACTTACCTGACCTAGATCATAGTTGGCCTTGGGCACCAGCTCCTCTGGGGGCTACTTAGGCATTGCAGTTTGCTGCCACTGTTAAGAATTCATGTCACCGAAAAATGAGCACCTCCTTGGAGTGAGCAGTGCATGCATGTGAGAGCAAGCTTTACTGCAGGCACTGGTACCTAGAGAAAAGGAGAGGGAGAGTAGGATCCAGAACAGCAGTCCTAGGGCAAGTAATTTTGCCCTTCTGACGGCAGAATCTAGAGTTCAGGATTTCTCTCACAGTCAGATACTCATGGTTGCCATGGCAACAGAGTAACAGTGGGGAGGGAGGACATTTCCGTGGCTTTTCAGAAAGACCAAGTTGGTGGATACACATAAAACTCAGGGAAAATTCTGGATAAGTCACCTGTTGGATCTCTGGCCAACAATGTGAAAACCGTTTAAAAGATACATTGTCTTGCTAGAGAACTGTTTTAATTTCCCTGGGTTTCACTAGAACTTCATTACATGATTAATGGCCATGTAACTTAGACTATTCTTGCTCCTAGAAACCCCTGAACAGGGCAGGGGAGCCAGCCGGAAGTCATGATGATAAGGACAGCCTTAAATACCTATAGTCACTTGGAGGACAGTGGCAGAGCTACCTTAGGGGTTTACCCAAGTCAGGTAGGACTTCTATTTCACCCTGACACTCAGAGATGAGGACAGTCACATATGCAAACTCCCTTCCACATCAGTGAGTACTCTGACTCTGGGTCCTGACAGCTGCTTCACTCTGTGCCCCAGATCACAGTTTCCTTTTCCTAAAGGAAAACTGATTACTACCCCCCACCCACTTCCAGCACACTATGGCTGTACTTCCTTTTTGCCCCACGCACCATTCACTGGTTCTGTACATTGAGCCTGGTTTGCTTCCTTCTGGCATCCTGGGCAGCATTGAGACTTACGTTTGAAGTGGATGCATTATAGCCAGCAACTCCCTCTCTCTCTTTGTGCCCAGTGCACTTGGAGTGTCCACTGCCCTTCACCTGTATCCCAAGGCTCCTTTCTCTGAGATTTCCCGGCTCTCCTGTTATTTCCCACCCCATGCTTTTCTTTTCAGCTGAACCTTATTCACAGTGAAATCAGTAATTTAGCCGGCTTTGAGGTGGAGGCCATAATCAATCCTACCAATGCTGACATTGACCTTAAAGATGACCTAGGTAATTGGGGATGGGGTTCGGCATCACCAGCTGTCAGATGAAAAGTTATGGAACCCAGAATTTAGGCTTTTCGTCTTAAACTTTAGAATGGGCAAACCAAATTCCCAAACCTAAGATTGAGTGTAGCATTGCATATCTATTTACTCTAAGCCGTTCCACATGGCAATGGCCGGGTAGGTTTCACCAAGCGTGATTGGCTACTTTTTCTCCTCAATTACAAATATATTGCCATCTAAATTCTCTTCCATAATGATCAAACTGACTGCTGGTTACTTGGGGGGGATTTTTAAACACGTGTTTTGTTTTTGTTTTTGTTGGTTATTTTTTAGAACAGAAAAAATCTCAGGTAACTACAAAATGATAGTTTCTCCATTTAAGCCTTAATTAGAAATGACACTCAAAGCATAAAAAGGAAAATGAGTCACCTCAGTATGCCATTAAGTTGTCTTTATTGCATAAGCAATTTGGTGTCCCCAGATTTATCTCTAATGTCCCTGCTTCAACTTTTTCTAGAACTGAAAACAGTATATGGCCACTTTCATGAATTATTTGGCTAGCAGATGATATTAAACAGAAGGGCAATATCACTGTCTACTCAAGTTCTTAAGGAGGAAAATTGTCCCAGAGCCATGGTGTCTGCCTGCTGAGGAGGGTAGGATAGTTCAGGGCAAACTGAGAGGTACCCCTCAAGGGTCCTACCTCTCTGGCTTTATCTTTGCATATGAGGAACTGTCACCCCAGGGTATGATAAAGGTTCCTGTTCTCTTAGGTATAGAGCCTTGCCAGGGGAAATAGGCTATGCAGGTACCCACCAAAGCAGCCTTTTCCCTTATCTGACCACAGCATACTTTGTGTGCCTTTAGCACCCAATTTAGGCTGATTTTGAAAGATGGCAGATTTATCGTAAGAGATGCTCATTCCAGAGCCCAGGTCTGTCCCACACAAACTGACAACAGTGGGCTGAAGACAAGGGGACTGGGACTCAAGAATGTCCTACTTGAGCATGTCACTTGCCTTGTATAGATAACACTCTTTAAAAAAAAAAAAGGCTATAAGCTAGAAAAAACAAGGGTGCTATCCAAAGTACATTTTGTATTAAAAAACATAAAAATTTAAGATTGACTAGGGTAAGAAATAGGCCTGGAAAAATATTTCCACACATTAATGGGAATGATGAAAGCAATCTTCTACGTATATCTGTATACTGTTTTCTGGGTTTTCAAGAGATATCTCTTGAAGGCAGACCAAATGGTGAATGTCACAAGTATAAAAATCAAAGCCTACAAGTTGCTGCAGAAAAAATGGAGAAACTTGTTGTTTTGGTTGGCCTGATCGTCCACTTTTTTTTTTTTAAACAGATGCCATGTTTTAGTAGCCTTCTCAGTGGGATGCCAGATTTATAGGCTTTTGCAAAGTGAAACGGGGCATTCGTTTTGTTATTTCTTTTAACCTTTGGAAATGATCTCATGTGTGTTTTTCTTTTTTTGGACTTGTCATTCAAATGTTTAATTTAAACATGTCACATTTGATATTCCTCCTCCTCCTCCTCCTCCTCCTCCGGTCCTCACCCCCATCCACATGTGCGCACACTGCGTGGACTGGTTGCCCCTTTGGCTCATATGTTGGAATCGACCAGGTAGGCCAGCCCTGCCATTGGGGCATTAGTAAATGTGCCTGTGCGTGGGTCTCGGTCCAACACAGTTGATATACATTTGTTTACCTGTTATAGTTGCAAGTTGTACAGGCTGACATTGCCTCGATCGACAGTGATGCTGTCGTTCACCCGACAAACACTGACTTCTACATCGGTGGTGAAGTAGGTAATGCCTAGCCGGGTGCTGCCGAGTGTGTGTGTGCATGGTCAGTCGGCCGCCGCAGACAGCTTGATCCTTTGACAGCTATGCAGGGCTGCATTCATTTCACACTTCCAGCTGTCCTGACCTTCCCGAGGTCTCCTGTCCCTGGGTTGTAAACCCAAGAAATAAAGCTAGCTGTCAGGCAGGCTGTGCTATGCAGCTCACAGATGGGAACTTCTGGTTTGGAAACTGGTTCAGTAGCATCATTTCTTCACTTCTTGCTTCATAAGGCACAGCTTCGTTGAAGACTGGGCTCACAGGTGCCTTCAGCTGCAGGGATGATAGTCAGGTGGGCCGAGTGGCACCCAAAACCACTTTTGTGTCCTCTGAAGAACAGACACAAATGCTTTCACATAGGTCTCCCCATATACATACACATCTGTCTCCTGTCAGAAGCACACTTGTTCCTGAAAATGGCCTTAAAGCCTCAGGTACACATGGGAACCCTTTGCAGATGCTCTCCCACACTCAGGGTTCTCAGCCCGAGGTGCATGAAAATCACCTCATTCTGATGTGGTGTCCTTAGGCCACTCTTGAGTAACACTATCCTAGACCCAAAAGGCACCATGCTCTCCCCTGGCAGCTGCCAAGGCACTGGTGATTGAGCCCTGATGTGCTGAGTGGCCAAGGCTGTGGCTTTGCAGCATGAGTATCAGACATGTTCTGCTCTAAGAGTACACTGAGTACACCTCCTTATCCAGTGGGGAGACACCTATGTGTCTTAGAAGAAAGAAGAGCTTTGGAGCTAGGTAGGAGAACTTGAATTCTAGCCTTACCATTTACTGGCTATGGGTCCTGGGCAAGTCACTTAATTCCTCAATGCCTTGGTGTTCCTATCTATAAAATGATAGTTACATAAAATGTGAGCAAAGCACCTTATTTTGAGAGGCCCAACTCATGTTTGGTGCCTACTGTATGGTCTCATTCTCATGTGTATATGCCATTTTCACAGGAGATGTGATGGTTACATTCCCAGTAAGCATACCATGAATTCATCTTGTAGGATGAGGGATTAGGATTTTCACAAGGGGCCTAGACACTGGATGTGTGATAGCTCACAGTCTGTACCTGGTTAGCATCACCAACAAAGACTGCTGCTCAGTCCTCCCTAGCCACTGTGATTTGTACTAATTACCCTCCTGGGCATTTTGGATTTTGGACATGGATGGAAAGACAAACTGGATGGAAAGTCAGGGTTCGCCAAGTCTGCTGGGCCAAAATGAAATCAGGCTGTAGGCAATTAAAATAAACTCCCCTTTCACAAGAATTTGGAGGAGTTTAAGAGCTCCTAAGTCAGGCAGCTTAAGAGAAAGATGCTTCCCTTTTTAACCAAATGAAAACTGGCTGGGAGGGAAATTCTCATTTAGAGAAAAAATAAAGAAGAGCTAACGGCTCGTCTTTTTATTAGCTGGGAGTAACTAAGGCCTGGGTCCATCCTGCCATCCAGGATATTTGGCGAAATGAAAATTATGAAACTTCCTGGGCAGAAGTATCTCTCCCAGGTCAGAGGAGAGAAGGAAGTTGGCCCACCTGCCTAAGCCCTTGAAAGTTCTCCTGCTCAGCAAAATTAGACACACCAGGCTGTAGAGCTGGAGGCTGTGAGGCAGAGCTGCAACCAGGGGGTAGCCTGCAGAAACAGCTGTGCTACCCAGCAGAGCCCAGTCCCACCTGAATGGTGAATGGTACTGTTGCTGTTGGAATAAGGGTGGTGCTAATGCTTTTCTTCTGCCCTGCTTGCCACAAGCTATATGGCAGGGGTTATTAGCCTCCATGCTGAGTAAGGAGCCTGGGCCCCAGAGCTTGGCCAACACCACACATCACTTACTGATCCTATCACAGCTGGGAAAAAAATCTCAGCAGGTCCAGACACCACAACTGGCCAAGGAGCAGAGACTGTGCCAGTCCAGAACTCAGTCTTCCGAAGCCCCTCAGTGCTTTTCTGCCCAGTGGACCAGTCCAAACCAGTACTGACCCCAGATGTCTTTTACAATTGCAAACAATGATAAACCAGTTTCCTACATGGGCTCAATTGATTCCAGCTCCCACTTTGATGTGAGAGAGGGGAAAAGAGGAAGCTAGTAATCACTCCATTTCTCATATTTGGTGTGAATTCCTGAGTCCTGAGACTGCTGGAAGAAGGAATCCGAGTGCAGGAATGCTTAGCCCCAGTGATTAACTTTTACCCATCAAAAGTTCTTTCTAACAGTGAAATAGACCACAGGCTTAGCCTGACATTTGTCCAAGCCTAAATTTTCGCTTAGGCTGTTTTGAACACTGATACTTATGCCTGCTTTCTAAGCATGAAATAATGTTCTTGTTCTCATGGGAGTAACACATGTTTATGCTGGGGGGCAAGTAAGCCAATTGCTTTATGATTAACCCTGAAGTTAAGCCTGAAAAGCAAGAGTCTTACATTAAGAGTGTTGACAATATGGTTGAAAATGGGCCTGTTTCTTGTTAAAAAGTACACGTGTGTCTACATGAACATGTGCATACATATGTGTGTGTAGGAGTCAAGTCCTGACTGGGTTGATTGCCTGCAATCTAGGGTTCAGTTTTTAAGTTTGGGAAATGCATTAAGTGTATTTTTAACTTGCAAGTTTCACTTCTAATTAAAGGAACATTTAATTAAAAGTAAAAAATTTTAAACTAAACACTCTTCCTAAGATAAAACACCTTTTATTATAAATCAGCCCATTTTCTTAAATATTTAATATTTTAGAAAGGAGTTTGTAGTCTTAATTAATACAGTATTTTTATTTTACCTTCCAAATTTCCAAGTTCTCATCAAGGAGTTAATTTGACAAAGGATGAGAACCTGAATAACTAGTCCAGCCTCTGGCATGTTTGTTTCTCCCCCTGAAACTTGAGAATGGGTTTAGAGGAAAGGCTAGACCAGGGCTGTAGGGGTGGAAGTGTATAGAATCTAGCTGATTCAGAATCCAGATTCCTTTTTCTCAGCTGCATAGATATTTCAGGCGAATCTCTACTGTGGCCTCCCTCACTGGGTTGTATCCATTTTTTGGTGGGGGAGTTGGGCTCCAAGACTCCAAGCCTGCTCTCTCTAGTACTTGGCTCACTCAGCTGCCGTCTCTCTCAGAAACATGCAATGGCAACAGGTGAATGTTGCTAAAAGTGAAACTCTGCATCCTCTGCCATTTATAGTTTGTGCTACAGGTAAAAGGCAGAGGGCAGTCTGAGCTTGTGGAGTGACACAGGGTCCCACCTCAGGGATTCTAAGTTTGTATTACTTTGAAAGCCTGGCTTGCAGACAGCCCAGGATCCCCCTGTGAGACAGGCTGCTCATCACATTGATTCACATACCCAAGCCTTCCTGAAATGGGTGGTTACAGGCCCAGTCCCTGCCTTTAGCCCTGGTTATCTCTTATTTGGGACAATGCCCAGGCTGTTTACTTTTCCTTCCAGACACTTCCTGGGGTTAGTTCACCCCTGCAAAACAGACCTGTGAATGAGGCAGGTTTTAATCAGTCCTAGTCGTTACAGGGTGAATCCAAAGAGAATTTGGGCTAGTGCATTCTAATACACCCTGACTATCCTGATCAGAATTGTGCTAGGTGCATCTTGAATTTTCCAAGACAAATGGTGAATCTTAAGGGGAGTATTTTATTTTGTTGTGAGGAAAAGTACTTTAAAATGTACAAAACTGAAGAATCAGAGCTTAAGGAAGAATCAGACCCTATTTTGGCCACATTAGGATGATACTATCACACATGCTTGCTATCCCACATGAGATTTAACCAAAAATCCTTATAGGTGCTGGTGATCTTGTTTGGGAGCTTGGCTTGCGTAGCAGGAATCGATCACTTGGCAAGTACCCTAATTTGGGAAAACACAGTGCTTTGCCTGCCATTGGATTTTTTAAAGATCTGATCCTGGGCAGTTAGACATCTTTCTTCCCAAGTTTTTATAGACTACAAGTTAATCTTTAAGCTCTGTTTCTGATGTTGCCCTCCTTTACCTAAAATGATTCTGAATCATTAGTATTCTTAAGACAAAACTGTCTGAGGCCATTTTTTTCTATTTGCATATGACCCCAAAGCTGCAAAATAGGAACTAAGCATGGTAATAGTACTGGTCCAAAGGGGGCCAAATACAGACACTTCTTCTGGGCCTGCTGCCAAGAGGAGAGAGCTGGCTTCAGGAGGGAGCATGGTATGCTTCTTCTAAAACCTCCTTATTTGGGGGTTCTCCCCAGAGAAGAAAACCCAGGGCAGGCAATTCGCCTTGGAAGCAAGTACCAGCTGGTTTCTCACGCCAACAAAAAGCATGCAAGACAGCTGTGTTTGCAAAGAACAGGTGTCTCCTGTCTTCTTCACATCTCTGGCACATCCAGGGTCACCCTGAGCCAGAGCCAAAGGAGGGGCAGTGAAGACAGGTGAAGCAGCGGTGCTGGGGTGGACAATGGCCCTTCTAAATCTCACTCTACTGACTCAGCCAGGGCCTAGTTCCTATTTTGCAGCCTTATGGAAATTTAGCTGGTCAGATCATATGTAATCACCTGACATGCTAAGTGTCTGTGTGCTAGAGATGCAGAATGGCAATCTGACTGCTCCCTGTCTTGTCTAGGAAACACGCTGGAGAAGAAAGGTGGCAAGGAGTTTGTGGAAGCTGTTCTGGAACTCCGGAAAAAAAATGGGCCCTTGGAAGTAGCTGGAGGTGAGGTGGGGAAGCCACTGTGCTTATATGGGTATGGCGGTGCAGGATTAGGGAAACCATTCCATGGGACAGTTTAGAATTCAGAGTTGGAGAGCAGTGCATATGCATCCCCAAGATAGAGGCACGGGGATGCCTGTAGTATGACTTAGGGTTTTATAACATGTCAGGGGCGCTCAAGAGTCATGAAAATCACCTTTGTGATTTTATTACTTTATTTTGATGTCTAGACCTCAGATTTTAAGGAATTACATAAACTGAGTTTAACAAATCTAAGAGCTGAGAATTACAGTGATACTAAACCACCTGCAAAACTGCTGGTGAGCAATGCAAATTAAAAATCTTCAGCCATCTGCGTTTTTAATGGGAAACATAAAACTATACATTTCTCATTTGCCAATTACACCTTTTCTGGTTTGAGTAGAAGACTACAACTTGGAGTCTAATGTGAGGAGAATTATTGCTCAGATCTGGAGTTAGGGTACTTCTTGCTGCTGCAAGCAGTGAGGACTGGGGAGTCTGAGCAGTAGGAGGAGCCCAACCCCCCTCACTTGGAGCTCTGGTTTTCTCTTCCTACTACATGGTCCCTGGTCCCCATTCTGTCTTTCAAATCCTGTTTCTCTTTTAAAAATAAGTCTTAACTACATGTGTATATCAGTAATTACCACTGATTGATTAGTGGGAGGTAGACATGAGCCTCAGCCCAGTAGCAGTTCCCTTTGCTGACCTGTCTTTGACCTCCATTCTCCACTTCAGTTTTTCCTGCAAGGGCATGACAGGCAGGGCACTAATAAGTTCTCCCACATTGTATAAAGAGGGCGTATAAAGAGGGCACACACACACACTGCATTGACTACCCAGCCAATATAGCAGGCCTTTCCCCAGCACCTGTTTGACCAGCCCACAGGTTTTTTCCCATCAGTGCCCCAGCCTCAGCCCCTTGGTGACCCTCAGCATGGAGCCACATGGGAGGTGGTCTGGTCCCACCAAACTCTGTTTGGGGAACCTGAGCCACAACTAATGCAACCCATTAAATTTAACATTTTTGCTTGTTTTAATAACATGTTTTTTTCTTAAGAACTATTTTAGAAAATGTTCTAAGATATTTAAAAGTGTAGAGTAAAACATACCCCTGTTCTCCTGCCCACAGATAATCACTGTTAACACATTTCTTTCCAGTCTTTTTCCACACATAGTTTAGTAATAACTTCTCATGGACAAACCAATGGATTCAACTCCCCAGTCTCAGGTTTCTTTTCCATGTCAGGCAGTGTGCCAATGTCATAACAAGGTTTCACACATGAGCGTGAAAACCCAATCATCATGCTTATGAACTACAAAAGGGTCTCTAATCTTGGGTTTCTATCGATCACTGCTTCAGCCTAGAGTTCTCAAACAGTCACTAAGCAGAGCCCCAGCTCAGATCCTGTGACTCTTGGTTCAGAGCTACTTCTACCATATCCAAAACATGATCCATGAGTTACTCCTCCTCCAACATCTACTAGTGACACTAATTTAACAGCCCATATCACTGGGACAGTGTTGATACATGTTCCTTAAAAAGTGAATTTCAGAAATACTCTGCCAAACAAAAAGGTTTGTGTGTCTTACTGCAGCAGTGGTGTGGCAACTTGAATGTGCTTCTGTGGAGAAGTACAGCATGCAGCACCCACTAAACCTGCAGTCCAGAACCTTCTTCACTGCAGAGCATCTTACGGACAGGGATTCTGGAACCTGCTCTGGGAAATGTGGGGCATGTGCATCCATTCCCTGGTATGTGGCAAATCTGAGCCATGATGTCATATTTGAAAAAGGAAAGGCAGATCCTCTGTGGCAGCACATAGCTGGAAAAGGGAAGAGTTTTACCCTAAAGAACCAGAGTCTTTCTGCCATGGTAAACAGTATCAGCCACACAGTGAGACCATCCTTGCAGGGAGAAGATGGCTGGCCAGCCTGCTTAGGTGCTCACTTAAAGGGGTTGCTTTCCCTAATAGGTTCATCCTGAATTGCATCTGGGAGAGTCGGAGATAACTTCATTGTTATTTGTGCACAAATCCACTTGAGGAAAGGGGGTTGGAGACCCCAAAAAGGCAATAACTGTGATGCCATAAACATTCTGACATATTCAGTCACATTATGTGGTAAGGCTCTGCCTCTGGGGTCACCTTGCCTGCTTCTTGAGGGCAGAAAGAGAGCTCACTACAGTCCTGGTTAAAGTTTCATTGACGTTTGGCCTGGCTGTCCCCCTGGATAAGGAACAGTTTCCACATAAGGTTACATTTGAATCATAGCACAGCAGGAAGCTGTGTTCCTCCTTGGACACAGGCCCAGGAAGGTGTGCTGTAGCAGGTGTGGGTGTGTTTGGCCTTTTGTGACATGTGCTTTGCTGAGGAATGGAGCTGTTCTGTCTTGTTCCCTCCAGCTGCTGTCAGTGCTGGCCATGGCCTGCCCGCCAAGTTTGTGATCCACTGTAATAGCCCAGTCTGGGGTGCGGACAAGTGTGAGGAACTTCTGGAAAAGACAGTGAAAAATTGTTTGGCCCTGGCCGATGATAAGAAGCTGAAATCCATCGCATTTCCATCCATTGGCAGTGGCAGGTAAGGGCATGCACTTATCATCGTGTTCGTCATGGCTGTTTATGTACATGGATCATAATTGTGGAGCTATCACTCTGTAAGGCTACCTATGGCTGCCTACAAGCAATGGCCTCAGCCATAAGGAAGAATACAAACATTAAACAATGGTAAAGGGCGGTGCAAGAGACAGTGAGGCCCAAGGCCGATATAAAACATCAGTTGTGACAGATGTCATCCCAGAAAGTGATGTCCTGGGACCACAGATGATCCCTCAATGCATTTTGAAGAGCATTAAGACTTAGATGGGTAGAGAATATGTTGAGGATGCAAAAATACTGATGAAGAACATGGCCACCCCAGAATAAGCCTATAACTGTGTTACAGTTTTATCCCAGACCACAGAATTCTTTGGGCATCCTTCATCTCCCCAAAACCTGCATGCTGCCGTAGGTGACCCTACTGGTGTAATAATGAGACAGGGCTAGGCCCTGTCCCATTTCCCATCCCTGAAATATCACCAGGTAGAGTCACCAAGGTCTTCGGGAGTAGCACAATTGACCCTAAGACCACCACCAGAGGTGTAGAGTCCTCTGACAGCTGATGGTGCAGGTAGGTCTCAACCTCAGGCTCCTCCAAATTCCTGTAATAACCCAGCAGTTTCCTGTCCATTGGAGCAGCACTGTAGGGATTAGGCCTGCAGTCAAGTTTGACTTGGCCGTTAACCATCTGAGTTATCTCAGTGTTGCTCTGGAAATTAAGAGAACCCTTAGAAGGCAGAGTACTGTGGGTACTGCCCCAAGACTGTGCTCCACTGCCCACCCACCTCATCACCAGGTTCCTCCCTAGGGACAGAGTTAGAGACTTCTAGAAGGTTCAGGATCTGGATTAGCCACTGAAGCAAAGGCAAACTGGCCTTCAGAGGCTACAGCTGTTAGCATCTGGGGCCCAAAAGGGGCTACACGATGAGATTCTCTGCAGACAGGTGGCTTGGTTTGGACACTCCTAGGGCTTCCCATCCCAACTCGTGAGCTTTCCGGCATTTCTGCCCATCACAAGGAAGGCAGGACTCTGCAGCATCACAGATGGCCCTTGACCCCACAACAGTCCTCAGAACCATGCCTTATATTTATAGAAAGCTGCTCTCTCCAAAGTACTTCCCTTCCAGACTCACAAGGAGGATAGAGAATGGGTTTTTCCACTGTCAGCTTAGGCCTTGTAATTCTGCCCCCTGAATGCTGCCATCGCCAAGGTCTCACACCTCAAATGATGGTGGCTTCCTAGCAAAAGGACTTACGGATAGGCACTGTCACCATACCCCAAAGCTGTCATGTGTGGCTGGCAGGACCCACCAGAAGACCTGACTGTGGGAAAAGACCTCTGATTATGCCTGAACTTTGTCCTCTGTCGCTGTCCACCTCCATCAAGAAATGCGCATTTCTCCAGCAAGCCCTCCCTATTCAGTAAGCTTAGGGCAGGTCTGGAGTCATGGACCGGGGTGCTATGAGTGGGGTCCCTCAGTCCTGTTCAAGCTGGCTGTTTTCTCTGGCCTACTAAAACTACCACATCCCCACAGTACAGATTCTGGATCACATCCGTGGTGTTTTAGAGCGTCATCGACATTTTCAGCTGATATACTTCATTCTAGTCTCTGGCAAAGAGCATATGTGGAATGCCATTCTAAAAGTTAACACTGTTTAAATGCACATTGAATGCTAACATACATAGAACATCAGTTGGCTCTAAGAGGACCTACAAAGGTAAGCAGGCTTCACCTGGTGATCAACATGCACCCAGCAGGCTCAATTTTTCCTGTAGCTATGGAGATTTTTAGATGCCAAGGCCAATCACAAAGTGGTTTTGGATCAGAATTTAAGTAGCCATAGTACCTGTTTCTCCTGCTTTCTTATAAAAGGTCTATTCTTTGGCACTCTGCTGTGTGACCTTTTGTAAATGAAGCAGCCTCTCTGTCCCTGGCCTGCCTTATCAGCAAGCAAGGCTGTAAGGACTGCCCTTTTCCTCACAGATGGCTCCGAGGCTCAGTTAATTAGTACTTCGGATGCACTTTGATCTACTCTGATGAAAGGTGCTTCCGAAGAGGGAAGCAATAGGAGACTTTATTGGAGGTAATAATTTCACACCCTTTCATATGACTATTGGGAAATTTTTAATTGAAGCATAAAAGTAATTCCTCTAAAACAGCATCTGTTATTACAAACTTATTTACATTTTTCATGGAGGAAAAAGTTTAAAAAAATAATCAATTGAAAGCTTTTAAGGGGGTGAAATGCCGAAGGCAGCACATGTGCATGGCTACCCAGGCACATCTGTCAGGCAGACCTCACCCCTCAGAGCTGTGTAAACAGCTGCCCTCTCTTTCATGAGTAAAAAATGGGATTACACCAGAGCCGGCCAGTAAATCACAGTGGGTTTTAGGAGGGGAAATAAAACAGCTTGTTTGTGGCATCCAGTGTCTCCAGCATGAAAGTCATGTTGGAATTAAAATAATAAAAATGCAAACGTTGGTAAAGTGCCATAGGATCACTTTCTCTCAGCTGCAGCCCAGTGGTGTAGGCTGGATGGAGAATGTCCACCAGCCTGTCTATATGGTGGTGCTCATCAGCCCGGCTGGAGCCCTCACTGTGTGACCCTACCCCTGGAAAACTACTCCTAGGATCTGGGCATTCTGTCCTTGGCCAGTCTCGTCACAGTATTTATAGATACCCTCACTCTCTCGGCTCTGTTTGACATTAGGGAGTGACCCCTCTCCAGAGGGCAGTACACAGGGAATAGCTAGTTTGGGGCTTTGATTAAACTTTGCTTAGATTTATGAGCTTAAAAGGAAAGCTAGTTTATTTTTTTCAAGCTACCATTGTTGAGCTCCAGGCATTGTGCTAAACCCTTTCTCTGCATTATCTCACAGAAGCCCTAAGAGAGAACACTGCACCATTAGTAACTCCTCTGCCACACAGCTTGTACAGTAGAACCTCTATAAGTTGACAAAGGACTGGTCAACATAAGGAACTGCCATGTGGTGCATGTCCCTTTGGTATACTATGGGGGAGGTTCTACTGTACTTGGTAGTATGGGGGAGGTTCTACTGTACTTGGTAGAGCCAGAACTTGATCAGCGGCCTTGCCTTCAGAGCTTATGTTAGGCACATAGAACCTTACCTCCACTGTTCAGACAGATCTCTGCTCCCTCTGTGTGCATAAACATTCCAGGGAACCTTGAAAACACCACCTTGGAAGTCTCTGACCTCCAGAGACATAGGCTCCCCACACTCTAGACAATGGCCTCAGCAGAGAAATGCAGCGGCCATCTACCCTGGCCCCTCTGCTGCAGGGGAGAAAGCAGCCCTTCGGCACCCCTTCCGCATAGTCGGCACACCATTGCTCTTAGCTCAGGATCCTGAGGGCCTGAGCTTTTGAATCAAGTGGCCTCTGGCTGCAGCAACTTCAGACAGGCAATTTCTCAAAGGCCCAGGAGCAACACAGGGCAAGGGGAGGGATCCAAGCCTGGCAGAAGATCCACACACTGATGTTTTCCCTGCATCACTCAAGCTTCCAAGACACAGCCCCACCTGCCTCATAGCAGCCAAGACCTTTAGACTGGTGGACTGAGTCTACCTGTAATCTACCCTTACTTCTCCCCAGATAGCAGTGACAAGCTCGCAGCCTGGACTTTCTTCATCCCTAGATACAGCCTGTCCCTTTGTGAATCTCAAGGGCCCCTAATGAGCCCTCAGAGCCTGGATTCCTTGCATGCCTGTCCCATCCTGAGAGCAATGGGGATGAGAGGGCTCAGCAGAGCTGGAGGAACTTCACCCTCTGCTGGGATATGGTCCTTATAACCCCAGAACCCCTGCACATCCAGAGGGGATGGTGGGATAAACCTCTAATACATGTGCCCCCAGCCACAGTCTAGCAGGCTCACCCAGACAGAGATGGTGTACAGTCCTGCTGGAGTGACTTCAAGAGAAAACCCAAGATGGAAAGAGTGGCCAAAATGCCAGTCCTATGGGGTGGGAAACAGGTGGCCCCAGAGGTATATCAGGCACATGCCATGAACAAACCCAAAGGGGTGGGCAGTAGTGGAAACACATGCATCCATCTGTCAGAGTGTGGGGCCTGAGGGCTGATACAGCAGCAACCCTGTCACCCCCACCACCACGCACAACCTGGAAGAAGCTAAAGCCCAAAGACAGCTGGAATTCAAACCCAAATCTGACTCTAACACAGAAGCCCTCAACCCCTCTTGCTCTATGGCTCTGGTCTTATCAGAAAGGCAGACAGTGCAGCTGCCAGGCAGAGTGACTGTCACAGAGGCAGTAGGCCTCAGATGGTGGTGGAAGGCACAGAGACTGGGCCAGGCAGAAGTGGCTATCTCTAGGGGCCATGGTTATGCAACCAGCAAGTGAGGCCACCCAGCCGAGAAGCCAGATGAATGAGATGGCCAGCAGGCAAGCAGTGCTCCTGAAAACCATCAGCACTGGTGTGGCTCCTGCTATGCATGCTGACAACCATGGGCCAGCAGCCCTCCATGAGGACTGGGCATTACAGATTGGAAAGCAGCTCTCTGGGGCTTGAGGCCAACATTGTTAGCACAGTATAACTGCAATGACAACTGCAGTCACCCAGTCAAAAGTAGCATGAGGTCTGGGCCGAGGGAGGCAGTTTTCCACAATACAAGCCTTTAAGCCACCCGCTTTATGGACAGCTACTCTTGGTTGAGAGCTCTGTGCCATGACCTGGTGCTTAAAGTGTATTTTGTCCAATGCTATCATTGCCCCATTTCACTGGGTGGAGAAACTAAGGACAGAGCAAGAGTCAAGTCTCAAATCCTTTGTGGTTCCTGGAAATCCTGAGCTGTTACCCACTCTGCTTCTCTACCTCAGAGAGCCTGGGACTGGCCCACCTTAGACCATGCACGTGCTGCAGCCACTTCCATCCATAGTGCAGGACTGTGTGTAAAGCCCTCTTACAAGAGTATCTGCTTACTTTCACCATTTTGTGACATTCTAACTTTGACAACTAGACAACATTTTGAGACACCACTTGTAAACATAAAGCCATTACCTTCACCATTCCTTCCTGGAAGCCTGCATGGTCCAGAGCAGCCAGAGCCCCATGGTGGAACCTCCCCCTTCTAGGCTGTAGCTCCCTAGGACAGAGAGGTGGGTTTGTCAACAAAGGGTTTTTCTGGGAACAAATCCAGAGTCGTGCTCACCCACCAGCAAGGCACATTCTGGCAGAACAGCCCACTCTGTACTAATGGGAGGGTATGATAATGTGGTCACTGTAGGTCTAAAACCTTTGATCCCTACTCAGGCCCACACCAACAGCTCAGATTATGAAGTCCATGCTGGCTACATCTATAAGAGAGGTTCTCAAAGTGTGGTCTCTAGTCCTACTGACTGAATCAGAAACTCTGAGTGGAGCCCAGCAATCTGTATTTTGACAAGCCTTCCGTGATTCTGATGCAGACTACAAAGTTTGAGAACTGCTGGAGTTATAGGACATGGTTCCCTCACTGACAGTCACCCTTTTTCAAGGTCTAAGGCAGAGCCATAGAAAGCCATGGGGGTGGGGTATCTATCAGAAAGCATTGGTCCTAGGCAGGAGTGATGGGCAAACTTTTGGTGGTCCAGGGAGACCCTGTGGAGCCTCCTAGTCAGCAGGGCATAGGCCAGGGCGATGCACTATATATAAGTCTGCATTAGGCCACATCTCACTCAGTTTAGGCTGGACATCCCTAATTATCAGGGATGCTGTGGCCTGGCCGAACCAGCTGCATCATAGGATTAGAGCAGCTACAGACATCCTGCCCCCAGGGTAAAGACAGTACAACTTGGGCTGTGGCCAACAGGCCACATGACAGACTGTCCTCACTGCAGCCCAGCTCACCTGTTTGGGGGTAAGGCTGAGACAGGCACCCTCCTTTGGAGGGAGCTGGTGGGGCATGGTCTTGGGCTTCACATGACGACAGCTACTCCTCACAGCCCTTCTCAACCCATATTGTTCCAAGTCACTTCCATAGACTGAGCTCTGCTTGCCCCAGAAGCCTTTGGAGTTCCTTTGCCCCCCCCCCCCCATTTAGGCTGCAGCAGGGCCTGGGAGCCCAGTCCATAGCTTGAAGCAGCCTGACGCACTGGGAAGATGCCTCCCAAAAATGAAGATCAAGTTTACCACCTCAAGCAATTCCTAGCATGTGTCTTCCAAATAACCTATTCTCTGTGACCTTTGACTCCTGTGCCAGCTGTAGGCTGAGTTCTCAGCTCTGCAAATGGCATTGGTGCCTGGGAGCAGCCTGCCTACTTCCAGCAGAGCCTTCTTTCTCCCTGTCCCTACCACTCTCTCTCCTGGTTCACCTATTGGTCTAGAGCCCCCATGGTCTCCTGGGGGGAAACTGCATTTCTGACAACACCCTCCTGGCCAGAATACCCCTGGGGCTCTGAAGTGTTCTCAACATGCTCTGTGGGCTGGCTGCCCTGCTGTGGGCCTGTTATGTTAAGGAACCTGGACCCTGGGTAGCACCTCACTCTCCATAGGCTGGGCATACAGCCTAGAGTGACACCTTTATCCTGTAAGAATGAGCTCCATTCCTAAGACACCCAGAAGTCACTTGATCACCATAATCAAGCTAGGTGAAGCCATGTTTGATCAAAAGTAAGTCACAAGAATGGTTTTCTCCTATGGATATGATGCTCTGAGCACCAACAACGGTGGCTGGCATGTGGCTCTCCATTGGACCAGCCAGGTGGTACAATACACACAGACACACAGTGAGTGAAGCTTCAAGTGTTATAAAAAAATTCCCACCCTACACTTTTGAAAATCTTCCATGGGCTCAAGCAGATTGACAACTGGACATGCCAGTGAACAAAGATACCCCCATGAGAGCCAGCCCCAAACTCTAACCCCTCAGTATCTTTAGCTGTAATAGAGTAAGGAATTCAAATCTAGGACCACCTGCTCCCTGCCCAGGTTATTTCCACTAGCCCAGCAAGCTACCACATGCAGTATGGCCTAAGCAGCCTCACACCAGACACAGCAGCAAGTACCAGTCTTCCTGGCCAGGATTTCAGACTCCTATTTAAGTTATGAGTCCCTGCTTCCAGAAACAGCCATATGACATTTAACTTTAAACAGAAATGTATAAGAATTCAACACATTTGGCTTGGAGACTTGATATCACTGAGTTAAGGAGCCAACCACTGGGCTCCTTATGCCCAGAGTTCTTCCCTAATCCCCGCGGCTCTCAACTCCCTGGCCTTTGGTGTGGCATAAGCTGGTGCATGTTGCAAGGGTAGATTCCCAGGCAGGGAATGTACCCATGAAAGCTAAAGACCAGTGTGAAGGGCATGACCTTTCTGCATGTGAGGACAGAGGTCAGTGCCTTCCTCAGAATTTGCAGTCATCCTCTGGGGCTAATACCCACTGGAGCATGAGAGTCCCGGTTGTGGCTTAAGTTCTGTGCTAGTTGCAGGGATGATGGGAAAAAAAGAAATGCAGAGGGAAAAGGAAGAGCAGAGAGAGGGAAGGAGGGAGAGGGGTGGGGTCTTGGTATGTGACACACCTTTTGGGGGCAAGGCACAATTGTAAGAGGGACTATACCTAACAAATGCAATCAGTGTAACCTGGTTTCTTGTACCCTCAATGAATCCCCAGCTAGAAAAAAAAAAGAAAGAAAGAAATGCAAGTGTTCATGCTGCACTTGGGGGCTTTACACACACCTGTCCTATCTGCTTGCTGGTTGCCTTTCAGAAAAATTCCCAGATACCTTTTCTTTTCTAAAAAGCACAGCGGGTGGGCCACGGCTCTCTACCCAGTTGTCTGTCCCCCCATCTCTTGACATTGGGCTTTCTTACACTGGTGTACAAGCAGCCACAGGGCTCAGTGGACACGGTGACCCAATATGAGGCACATGGTGAGAGAGGTGGCCACTGTGGGCGTCCTGGTACTGAGCGCCTGTCTTCTCTCCTGCAGGAATGGTTTTCCGAAGCAGACGGCAGCTCAGCTGATCCTGAAGGCCATCTCCAGCTACTTTGTGTCCACAATGTCCTCTTCAATCAAAACGGTGTACTTTGTGCTTTTTGACAGTGAGAGTATAGGCATCTACGTGCAGGAAATGGCCAAGCTGGATGCCAACTAGGCTGAAGAACTAGAGAGCCAGGCCACGCGTGTCCCCTGCCTCCAATTGGAAAGAAAAAAAAAAAATCCCCTTCACTCCTGGGAGGCAGGAACCCTTTCATTTTCAATTTTGCTCATCTAGGGAAAATAAGGTTTTGGTTTCCAGTTTAATTGTTTTTGACCTTCTAAAATGTTTTTACGTTAGCACTGATAGTTGGCATTACTGTTGTTAAGCACTGTGTTCCAGACCATGTCTGACTTAGTGTAACCTAGGAGATTTTATAGTTTTATTTTAATGAAATCCTGATTGACGCACAGCAGTGGAGAGAACAGTCTTTTACTTGTCACAGAAGCCAGGAAGCCCCAGTTTGTAACCATGTGTCGTGGTGCTTTATTGTACACCCAGTGGCGTTCTTTTTACTCTAATGTTCTTTGTTTTCTCAGAAGAAAAATCATGAATTTGCAACAGACCTAATTTTTGTTTACTTTTTGTCTTGATGGATTTGAAAATGAAAGATTTAAAAGATAAAGCAGAAGTTGTTGTCCTTAATTATATTTGCAATTTGGAATTTGTGTGAATTGATTTAGTAAAATGTTAAACTGTTGTTGAGACTGGCGTGTTTCAAGTTATCATCTCTGTGAGTTGTGGGTCCTGAGTTGGCTTCTCTAGTGACAAGTTGTGGGAGACAAGGCAGCCCGCCCTAGAACTGCGCAGCAGCCATTGCAGCCTGGGCGGATAGGTGGGGCCATCTGCTTTCTCCCAGTGGTTTGTAAAGAGAATTCTCATAAAGTCTGTCCTTTCAATCTTGTGACCACCCCCTCCCCACTCCGTTGGGCTGGGGTGTTATCCCCATTTCACAGATGAGGATGAGAATGTACCTAAAGCCATGCAGGTGGCGAGTGGCAGGCTGGTCCAGAGCCCAAGGCTTCAGATTCTGAGCCCAGCTCTTTCCTACCATTGTCCCCTCCTGACAGTCTGGCTCATGGCTGGGCCTGGGTACTCTGGGCCACTTACTAGGTAAAACTGCAAAAGACTTTATTAGAGTTGTGTTAGGTCAACCATCCCTTCAGGACAGAACCCCTGACAGAAGGGTGCCAAGAGCTTCGCAAGGGCAAGCTGCCACCATCAGGCCCTGAGATGTGCTGCCAACTCTTACATGCCCCCTTACTGCCCAGGGTGTTAGGGATGTAGATTATATAGGAAGTTCTAGCCAAGCCAGGGTAGCTAAAAATACAAAACAGGGACACATTTTGCTTCAAAGGGCACATACACCTTAATCTAAATTTCCCTGAAGTGCACAGAAGACACCTTCCATCTCTTTAAAAATTAGTCTTCTAAAGCAGACTGTTTTAACCAGGAAGCAATATGTAGTACACTGTGCATCATGGGTGACCATAAAGGATCCTTTTTCCTTTCCAAGCTATGGCTTATGAAGACAAAGCAGAGGGCCCTAAACCATCACACAGCCAGCTTTTCAATGAAAAGCCATCTACTTGTAACTCAAATCTGAAAGATGATTTTTCCAAATTTCTTCTGAATATAAGCAAATGCTGTTAAGTCTTCTAAATTTCTTTTTCCAAGACCTCTGCTGGATCTAGGTTATGTATTCCATTTCTTTCTTAGAATTTGAAAAATGGGAGTAGGGAGAGGCAGAGAGAGGCTAGGAGAGGGAGGAGAGGAAGGGAAAGAAAAAGCTTAGCATTAAAGAAGATGCATCTTAAAGTGATACTTCATAGATACTAGCACACTGTTTACCTGGAGAAGCCACACTGCAGCATCCGCCCAGGAGCATTGTTTCTCCAGGGGAACCTGCAGCGTACAGGGAAGGTAATGGGAAGAGAGAGGCTCCTGCTAGCTGCTGGTCCTTTATGGGCACCATTTCATTTGGTCCTTCTAGTAACCCCATAGGGCAGGTCCTATTAGATAGCTTTTATAGCCCAGAGCACTGAGGCTGAGAGGTGATCACACAGCTAATAAGCAAGCACAGAGCTGCTGACCACAATACAGAGGCCCTGCTAAGCATGCTCAGATCAGCAACAAAAGAGGGTCCATTTGGCCTTACTGGTGTTCCTAACTTGGAGAATGAAACAGATAGACATAGATGGAACTGAGGGTGAAATAGCTCCTTGGTAAATTGAATTTCCTTAACCTTGGAGGAACCTCACAGAAGCAAATGCTTATTTTTCAAAGATTCTCCACTAGATGTCACTAGAAGGATTGGGAAGTAACTAAAGAAAGGGTGGATTTCTGCCCTTGTGATTGCACAAAAGAATAAATTGCATTTGTCAGGGTTTGCATGAATTATTCACCATAATCCCCTAAATGTTCCTAAACTTTGAATAATCCAAAGTGTATCATGCCACTGCAATGTGGGCACATTGAAGAAATTCTTTTCAACAAAACTGAGGGAAAGATCTAACCAAGTGCCTGGGATTCCCATCAGCTCTGAAACCACCCAGTACATTTTTAAAACTGGGATCCAAAATTGTTCTCTGACATCAGCCTCATGTCTGGAGTGTGTGGAAGCTCCTTACTTTAAACAAATTGGTGCAACTATAAGGAACCTGTTGAAATGAACACATGCCTCTACTCAAAAGACAAGTATACATTTACAAGTAAAGATAATTTTGTGAGGGAAAAAAAATCCTGCAGGTTTTAGAGCAGTGGTTCTCAACCTTCCTAATTGCTGCAGCCCTTTAATACAGTTCCTGTGGGTCACAACCCACAGGTTGAGAACAGCTGTTCTAGAGAGATAAGTGCTACTCCCCCCACCTAACCCTACCCCATCATGGGCTGTGTCAGAGGCAGGTGCACAGTGAGTGGCAGGGAGCAAGCCACCTCACATTGCTGTCACTGTGCCCAAGTGCCCCCACCTGCACCTCTGCCTTAGGGCCAGGGAACCCTGTGACCTGACAGTGGCACTGGGCAGACAATACCCACTCCCATTTGTTCCTGAAGAATAGTTCTTGCCCTCCTCAGCTGAAATCTGCCCTGCATAATGGAGACTGTTTGCTCAGTGCTCCTCCATGGCCCCTTTAAGTGACAGCTGAGATCTGACAGCACTGTGCTTCCAACTGGACTAAACTGACAGGAATAACTACTGTGTGTGTGTGTGTGTGTGTGTGTGGCGCACATGTACTCTGCATACATCATTTGTTTCTCATGGTGACCTACGAGGTAGATAGTATATCCCTAGTTTACAAATGAGGAAATGATGGCATAAGTGACATATGTTCCCCAAGGTCACACAGAAATGACCTTGGGGAAGGAGCTGGGATTTGGAAGCAGCTCTATCTGACTCTATATCCAAATCTCTTCTCAACACCCTGGCACTGGATTTGGCTTTGGTATCCAACCCAGTATTTTGTTCTTCAATTAGGGCTTCTTGCTTATTCACTGGCCCTGGGGTCAGGGACCAATCCTGCTGGATGACAGATGAACAGCAACATGTATTTAAGCTAGTGGTCAGCACAGACTTACTGAGTGCTTTCTATGAATGGGGTCTCAAATTAGGGGCCTCCTACACAGGCAACCGAGGCAGTGCTGCTGTCCAGCAAGTGGGGGACCAGGAGAAGTACCAGCTGAACAGCCAGCAGCTCAGAGCAGGTAGCTGGGCTCGCTGGCTCACAGGGCTCAGGGAGGGCTTCTTGGAGTAGCAACCTAGGACTTAGCAGGAAAGGTCTCAATCTCCTAGGCTAAGAAGGAAAGGCGATGGGTGACAAGTGGCAAGGTAGAACATAAGTTGTTCCCTTAGCCTCTCTGTTGGGAACCTCAGGTCTACACTCCCCCATCCCTACAGCCACTCCAGCCCCGGCCTCTGCTCCCCAGACCCCACCCCCAGCTTTTGGAGTTGTTCATCCAGGGATTTGTTTGTGTGGCAGAATCCCTCCTTCCCATTCAGGGTCATGTGTATTTGGTCCTAATTCCACCTAGCCCTAACCGAGAAGCTGGCTTACACTAAGGCAGAGAAAAAAAAAAAAAAAACAGACATGGGCAGTAACTTCCCTTTCTTACCTGAGGTCCTCCCCCTCCCAATCCCTGGTTCCACAGCTGTCCATGGCCAGGCTTCCTCAGGAGGTGGACGCCCTGGCTGGCCCATCGTTTGTCATGCAGACCACCCTGTCACTCACCCCAACTTGTCCTGTGGGGTGGCTTGACTAATTTATTCACTAGCAACTGTGATGTATCATTTTTGCTGCTGAGTGCCCCTGGCCAATGTCATCCTGAGAGCTGGTCTCAGTGCCACCTTTGAGAGGTCCACCTGAAAATGCTGGGGTGGGGAGGGGGTCCTGGAGCCCATTCCTGGCTAAGAAGAAAGGGAACTGCTCAATGGCAAGGGGTGAGGCCACCTTTCTTTGGTTTTTCTAGTGTCTATAACCTAGCCTGTTGTGTTTGCTTCTGGGGGCCCTGATATCAAAACAACATCACATAAGCCTCCTGACAGGCAAGGCAATAACAGTGCTCATTAATCCCCGGGCCCCCATCCCCGCCCTCTGAGCTCCTCCACAAAGGTGTGTAAATAGATTGGCCTTTCCCTGACCTCTGGAAACCAGCCCAGCTCACTGCTTTGTCAAACTGAGGGAATGAGAGCGTCTTAGAGAAGAGTTCCAGAAGAAGCACTTTGCTGCTCACCACCACCACCCCACCCCCAGGGACCTCCACCCCTCCCCCACACACACATACACACTCACATACACATAACATGATTCCAGAGCACTCTGTGTTGGCAGAGTGCAGAATTGAGGGGCAGGCAAATGTCCTCTGAACTTGAGCAGAAAGCACCCAGAACTCTGTCTCCCACAAAGCATAATTTCTCCTCCAGAGCTCTCCTAGGCCTGTTTTGCCTATGCAACAACTGGAACTATCTGCAGATCTGCTGAAAGCTCCCTTGGATAATTTAGAACAGGACACCTGGGATCCCCCCTACTCTGTTGGTGAACTCCACAGCCACGTACCGCAGTGACCCACACCCAGAAGGCATGTATGTTCCCCAGCAAAGAAGCTCCCTGACTGCCCTGCTGGACAGAGGAGCAAAATAGTCCCAGTGTCACAGGTTAAAGGATCACTTTGGCTTCAGGTTTATAACTGCACTTTAGGGATGGCCAAAACTTCAAAGTCCCAGAACAACACTCTCCCAATCAGAGTGATGATCACTGTGCAGAAGAACTCAGCCCTAGAACACACGTAAGCAGGGATCTAATTTGCCTTGCTGGTAGGAGTCTCTTCGTGTTCTGAGTCCTGGGGCAGGCCACTACTCATCCTGACAGGACCGGGTCACACCTGGTGTCATGCCATCCCACATTCCCAAGCACAACCTTTCCGTCCATGAGCCTAGTGCTGGGTGAGAGCCCCAGCTTCCTCCAACACAGGCCGATGGCACATCCCCTGCTGACCACCACTGCTCACTTAGGTCAGGCCCCAGGCATGACCCTCTTGGCACGTCTGCTCCCTGACCAGACTGGCTGGGAAACCTGATATTTCTGTACCTGGAAACAACAAGGCTTCCTAAGCTTAACAGAATAAATTAGAGTTGAGTTCAAGTAGGCTCAGCTGCGGCGGATGGGCAAATTGATTTGCTTCCCATCTGGGAGATTAAATTCCACTGCCCAAAAATGGCAGCAGGGTAATGAGCTGTCAGTCAAACGGTGCAGAGCCAGGACGAGTGCATAACTGAAACCCAGCAGCTCCTCCTTGGTCCCGTGCAAGTCCTGGCTACGGGTTCCCACCCTGAGGAGGCCTCCCTGGGAGAAGATATACTTGGCCCCATGGCCACATCCTCTAAAGGGAAACGCCAGCTCAAGAGTGCTGGGCTAGCTGTAAGGAACTTTCTCTGAGTTCAAAGTGCTTATTATGTACTATTATATGTACTATTCATCCACGGTCACGGACTGAATGTAACCATGAGCAAACCCAAATAATTGGGAGGATGTGGACAATTCCGTTAAGGTTACACCTGAGTGACACCTCCTTGCAGGGAATCCCCCCACTTGAACTCTACTGTGCCTCCTCACATGCTTCCCCACTCACTCAGGGCTTCTCAAAGGGCAGCACCCCAAACCATCACCACATCATGCTCACCCCACACAAGACACACACACACTGCGGTTAACTCCTCCCCACACTCTGTAGTAGTGTCAGTGTCTCCATTTCATAGCTAAGGAAGCTGGGGCACCAAAGTGCAGAAGCTGCCCGGGAATGGAGAAGAAACGGCCACCTCTCCAGCCTCGCTCTGCCCTGCACTCTCCCCACCAGGACATATGCTATACACCACCCAAAGTTTGCTTTCAGGACTTTGCGTATGCCAGCTCCTCGCCAGAACATACCACTGTCCACACTTATTGCTCAACTTTGCAAGCCTCTGCTCTTTGATGGTCCCTCTGCCTCCTCCAGGAAGCCTTTCCTGACTATGCCATCTGAGCAGGTGCCCTCTATCAGAGCACCTTGTACCTGCACACACACCAGCTTTAGCACTGTGCCCACTGCAGCCATCTTCCTCACCAGACTCTGAGCACTATTCATACACAACTTCCTCAAGCCCTCTAGACCAAGCCCTGGAGCAGGCACTGGGGATAAAATGGTGAGTGAGCAAAGGAGGCCCCACCCTCCAAGGTGGCAAGGACAGGACCCTTGCACCTGCTGTGCCTGGCCCAGAGGGCCTGAGTAAGGTGGGGCCTCTCTCTTGGTTGTATGGATCACTGCCAGAACTCAAAGGCCAGGCAGCAGGCAGAGGGGATGTGAGGGGAGCTTGTTCTCCCCTCATGCCTTATCCCTAAGGACATTCCTGACACTCTCACCCTGTAGACATCAGACCAGGTGGCAGCCAGGGGTAACCTATCACACTGGACCTCTCATTTCACATGACCACACAGTGGCTTCAGAGTAGGGTCTGATGTTGGCACTAGGCTCTGGCTCCTGACTTGGAAAGAGAGTGGACATGGGACTTTTCTGTATAGATGCTAAAGCCATGGTAGCAATAAATGGGGAAAACAGTGGGAAATGATTGCAGGAGAGACCTGTGACTTATGGCAGCACACAGCCCTTGCTTCTGTACCAGTTAGCTTGGGTGGACATATTTTTCAGGCCAGGGGATGGGCCACAGGGCACATGTCCTTTTTGAGTCACTGGCAGCATGTCTTGATGACCCTGCACACAAGCTTAAGTGAAGCACCTTCTCACAGCCTGGGACAGAAGGATGTGGTCCTGCTGCCAGCTTAGGCCACAGCCTAGGTCCGAGTGCTGTTAGGCTCCCACACCAGAAGAGAGGCCTGGGACCACAAGCTCAGGCAGAGCGGCCCTGGGAGTCCCCTCATGCCTGACAGGATGTGTGCCCAGCCCTCTGCTACCCAGACCACCACAGCTCAGAGGCTGAACCATCCCTTCATGTGACTCAGAGGCTCTTGCCACCTCTGTCAGGCTCAAGAGCAACAGTGACAGCACAAGGGACGTGATCTGCACTGAGAAGGGGCAGCAGTGTGAGTACTGCGTAGGCTGAGGAGTCTGCACCATCACTTCATCATAGCCTAACCACCCTGCAAAGTGAACCTCGCAGTGCTGCTTTCTAGGGAGGGAGCTTGGAACTAGAGCTGTGAAGGGACCTGCCAGGCCACACAGCAGGCCCCAGGCAGAACCAGGACACAACCAAGCATAAGTAACCCCTCAGTTGACTCCTGCTTGCTCTGGTTCACTACCTCCCACTGGCATTGCAACATCGTCCCATTTTACAGACAAAGAGAGGTGAGGATTTATAAGCACCTTGTCCAAGGCCACAGGGCTCCTGAGTAGGGGGCCAAGGTCTACAGGCCTCAGACCCGGAGCGTTTGTGCCTCCTCCTGGGCCGCCCCGGCTGAGAGAGGGGATCCCGGCAGAGCCCAACTGACACAGGAAGCGGCCCCAAGCTCCGCTCCTCCCCAGGTTGGGGTCCTGGCCGGGGCCTTCCAGTAATTAGTGGGCTCTTGTTAAGACTCAGTCGCGCCGTGCTCGGGCCAGGACTTGTTTTTGTTCCCATGCGGAGGCCCTCGCAGGAAGGCCAGGCGCACGTGCACAGCCCCATAAATCCAGCCGGCGTCGCTCATTACAAGGTTCCGCTTCACGACTCCGCCAGCCCCAGCCCGTGCAGGCTTCGCCGGCCGGCGGGCCTCCCTGCAGCCGGCCCGGCCGCCCGTGCCGCCCACAGCCTCAGACATGAGCTCATCCAGCACGTCGCGTGTGAGGAAGTGGCCGGGCGGCGCTCTCGGCAGCAAGGGGACAATGTGCCTATTAAGGCCTGTCAGCCCCCCACCAGCCCACCCCGCCCCTCTGGGCAGGACCACCCCACTCTGGGCCCTGCCCAGCTTCTGAGGACAGCACTTCTTCAATCCAGTTCACCGGGATGTGTCCCATGGGCGTGGCCTGTCCACTCAGCAAGTGGCCACAGGAAGCCAAAGCAGGGCCAGAAGACGTGAGTGACAGAGAAGTGGGCTCTGAGTCAGAAAGCCTGTTCCAGGGATTGGCCAATTCCCTGTGAGATCTTGGGCAGGTCTTTCCATCCCTGAGGTCCTATTCCCACAGCTACTCACTGCCCTGACCACCCCACCACAAGGGCAGTGCCACAAGCAGAGGACAGGACAGAGGGGCAGGTGTCTCATAACTGGGCAAGCCCTGTGGAGGAGGATGGGCAGAGAGAAAAGCAAGGTGGGGAAAGCACCACTCCCTCCCTCCCCTGTGACCTTCAGCCTCCGTGGCCTAGCTCTCCCCAGTGGGAAACCTGGCTGGTCCTTTTTTCTGTGGTCTGAGTATCTGCCAGGGCAGGAAGAGTTGGCTGCCACCATGTGGTCCTGGGGCAAGTCACCTCACCTCTTTAGGGCACGGTTTCCTTGTAAAATAGAGGTGACAGCACAGTGTCAGTCATAAGTACTGCTTAAATAGGAACTATCTCTACCACTTTTACTCCCATGGGAGGTGGAGACCACGTACCCATCAGAGGTAAAATCCAAATGCTGGCTGTGGTGTGTGAGAGCAGCCAGCTCGTCTCCAGGCAGCTAGCAATGCCCTGCACCATACAGTCCCATCACTGCGAGCGGCTAAGGGTGCTGGAGGCATCTCCACGTGGTGCTATCATGGCTTAGAGAGGAGCGGGGCAATGTCTAATTTAAAAGGAACACTGCAGTGTCCAATACAGTAAACACTAGTCACATATAGCTAGACTAATTAAAATAAAATTAAGACTTTAGTTCTGCATGCACACTAGCTACGTTTTAACACCTTGGTGCCCACGTGTGGCTAATGGCTACCACACTGGACAGCCGTGGTTATAGAACATCTCCAGCACTGCAGAAAATTGTGCTGAGTGATCTGTTCTAGAACCCTGAGTCCATGGAGCCCTTCAGAGTGACACCCCAAGCGTTCCAAACCATTTGATTCCGTGTATGGGGCAAAACCCACAGCCATTACTTTCCCATAAGCAAATGCTTTTAGGCTACTGATAATGATAAAGACAAAGAGAATTGTGATGGCAGAAACAGCAAAACCTTTGTATTGAACATTTCTGTGTCCCAGACATAGTACCTGGGATAGTCAGCATCTCCTGCCTGATATTCAGCACTGCATCTAATTCCTCACAAATACTTTGCCATTGGTAACATTTAAGGAAGTGTAGCAAAACCAGCTCGGACTTCACACCAGCCGACCTCTCAGGTGCAGAACCTATCCCACCTTTCCTGTATTTTGAATAGATTTACATGCACAGGGGTTACTGTCCTTTGCAAAAGGTATCTGTGTGTCTCTTCTGGCCTCTCATTTAGCTTTGAATACCTTCTCCTCTCAGAAAATTTCAAATAAGTCAGAGCCCAGGCTGAGAGCCACCCAGTTCCTTGGTATGAAATTACATGCCATGGACAGGCCTGTGAGGGGCCACTCCTGGCCAATGGAGCTGTCCTGGCCCCATCAGCCACCCCCAGTTCCCAGAGGAACTCCCCTGGGGTCAGATACCACAGCAGGAGAAATAGACTGAGGCCTCAGCTGTACTGCCAAACCCCTACTGGGCCACAGCTCCCTGGAGGTAAAGTCAGCAGAGCTAAAACAGCTAGCAGGTGTCAGGTGGACACCCTGGTGCATGCACCTGTGAGCAGCAGCAGCCTACAGGGTCCTGCTCAAAGCCAGGGTATGGCACACACCAGGCACAGAGAGCAAGACAGGGTGACCATGGCAAGGCACTGAGAATGAGCCCCTGCAACCTCATTCACGCAGCCACTCATTCACTGTGCATTGAACTAATGAGTGTTAGGCATCAGTCTCAACATAGGTACTGGTCTCAAGCAGCTTTCTACAGAGCTGGTCCCTCTGGGCCACAAAACACCTATCTCGCCATCTCTAAATTCACTGTATTCTCCTGACAACCCTGACAGCCTGGCAGGCAGAGCAGGGACCTCACCCCAACTTGACAGACATGGAAACTGAGGCTTAGCAAGGAAATGCAGTTTCCCAAAGCCTGCAAACTACCTCCTGGGGGTCACCCACAAGGCTCATCACCTCTCACTCAGCTGTCCATTAAAGGACATAGGCAAAGCATACTGTGGGCTCTGTGACTCCAGAGGCCAAACAAGGACACCAGAGCTATAATTCCAGGTACCCTGCTCCCCATCCTGGGCCCACCATCCTCTCCCTCAACCCATGGGTCATCCCAGGCAGGATTACTTCTGAGCTCACTTGGCCGGAGTACTGGACCACGACATTTCTTTCCCCACAGACACCTGCTTATTTAGAAACCAGAACCTCAGGCACCCCAAAAGCCCCCAGGAAATATTCTTGGGCAAAAGGAACTCTCTCACTTGCAGACCCAAGAGGGTATCACAGGTCAGCCAGCCCCCAACAGGGACTCACCAGAAACCAGCTGCCGGCCTGAGGCCAGCCCACATCCAGAGCTCTCTGTCCGCTGGCATGAGTCTGCTGAGGTCATGCTGGCCGAGCCCAGGCTCCAAGTCTCCAGGCTGAAGCAGCATCTTAACTGGGCTCACACCTCCCTGCCGAAGGCAGAGGGACGCTCTGCACCCCTAGTGCCTGATCCTACATTTGTCTCGCTGAAGCCCTAGGGCTCCAGTTTAAGAGCCTTTTTATAGACTCCTATAAAGGAGAAAGTGAACTTTTAACATGTTTGCACTCTACTAAGTCAATATGCATTAAAGGGACAAGAGCTGAGCTTCCTCTGCCCACTTGCAGTCTAGCAGGGCCAGGGCAGTATCAGTACCATCAGGCTCCAGTGGGCATCTGTGGCAGCCGCTTCTCACCCATGGGTTGGAGCATGGCCACCGCGTTGCAGGCTGTCCATCCACCTGGGCCATGGGAGGCCACTAATGAAGCCAGAAAATGCCCCCCTTGGTGGGGCTAATGGGTGGCTCCCGTCCTCACTCAGCCGAGACGGCCTCCCAGATGCATGATTTTCATAGGAAGATTTAGAAGGAGGGGAAACGCGGAAGCTGTAAAATTTTACTAGGAATTCTCAACCATCCTCCTTTGGCCCCAACATTCATGCTACCCTTCATTTTTAAGAGAGCTTCCTTTTTGCTTTGAACTTACCCCTTAAAGCTAAGCAACCCCATGCCTGCCTCCAGGATCCAGGATCTAGGCTTAAACTCCAGAAGGACCTGCCTGCCCAGGAGGAAGAGGAAGAGCCCACCAGGGCACCTGAGAGGACATTCCCCTGCCCTACCTTGCCCTAGAACCATCCTCCAGATGCCATCTGCCTGCCTACCATCCCACCAATGTAATGGAATCAGTCTTATGCCTGAGCACCAACACACTCCCCAGCCTTTGGTTCATCGACATCTGCACACAGCTCGTTCGTGCTGAGTACTCCAGGCACAGATTAGTGATGCCAGCAGCACCACACTGATCGGGCCTGACTGGGCACTTGGTGGGCGTTAGCCCAGTGGTTCAGAAAAGGGACAATAGAGTCAGTTTCTGGGTTGAAGTCCCAACTCTGCCACTTACTAACTGTGATCTTGGGTCTATCACTTAGCGTCTCTGAGTCTATAACTTACCTATGAAATGGGAACACTTCCACACACACATACAACTACCATGAGGTTGTTGCAAAGAGTTAGGGGCAGATACACAAATGTGCTCAGAATATAGTAAGTACTCAGTAAATGGCAGCTAAGCTCTAAAAAGTCTACAAGGAGAAGGCCATTATCCCTTTGGGGGAAATTAGGGAATTCAGGCTTAGAAGGTTAAATGACTTACCCAAGTTTACATGGGAAGAAAGAGACAAAAAACTGGGTGTGGATCCCAATTCTTTCAGACTCTAAAGCCAACAAACTCAAATGATAAAGTGCAAAAACACTCCAGGATTGAGAGCAGAACAGGCCCCCAAGTAAGTGAGAAAGGCTTGGGTCAATAAACTTACCTAGAACTTTGCGATCATCAAATCTATAAGGCAATTATTTTAATTTCAGTATCATGTTTAAGTGTTGCTTCTTATTTGGGGTGGGCAGTGGTGGGGTAGTAGGGGTGATAGTATGTTTTCAGTGCTTACAGGAGCAGTCTAGTACATGGGACCAATTTGTTATCTGCTGTATAAAACTAAACCCTTACTCCATGACCAGATAGTGGGACACAGATCCTGAGAGGACAGGCCACCGGGAGGTTTTCTGAATGGCTGTGCACCCAGGGAGGGGGAGGCAGGGAGGTACTCCAGGCAGAGGTCAAGGCTGCTTCATCACTCCCCAACCCACAGAACCATCTGCCACCTCCTATACTGAAATTATCTGGGAAATTGGGATCTCTTTGCAAATTCTGAAGATTGTCTGATAATCACCTTTGTGAAATTCTTACTTTCTAGGAGACTTTTTTGAGGTCACTCATGAAATACCTTCTCCTTGTTTCTGAATGGATGAAGAACTCCTCAGCATTAAAATATAAAGCTATGACTGGGATGATGTTCCAGCCTGGAATCAGCCAATTGTATAATACAAATCAGAAACGAACGGGTCCATGAAGAACATTTGGGTAGCAGGTGGGGAAACCCAGGCCCAGGGTGCAGAGGGACTTAAAAACCAGTCCCCAGTCAGCACCAGGAGGCAAGTCTTTCTGTCTTTGCCTCACTCTTTTTTATAAATGCCTTGAAATGCCCAAATCCCGCGGCAATTGTCTGTACTGAATTCCTCTTTGGTTAAGGAGTTGATTTGTTTTTCTAAGTTTGCTCAAAAGCCTGGGATGTGAGGAGCACTTAGGTTCCGAAGGAGGCCCACTATGAGCAAGGAAGGCTCTTGAGACCTCTAAGAAAGCAAAAGTCTGAAGCAGACTGTCCCTAGCCATCCCTCCCTTGTCCATCACCGCAGCCCCAGGGCTCCTCTGGACAGAGTCGGCTGCCAATCATGCATTCTCCTACTGAAGTCACAGACAAAGATGTTGGTTTAGTGCTCACTGTCTGAGTACACCGCAGCCAAAAGGTATTTCTGAGAAAAGCGCACAGATCTCACTGCTGTCCTGGGTTTCGACACAAGCATGAAAGAGGAGTGACTATTCCTCGTTATTTCTGGATGTTCCTCAGAACCCACTTTTGGCTGGCATCCACCCTGCTAGGAATCTAGGCTCTCTAGAGCCATGGGTGAGACGCTGTTCCAGAAATGCAGTTGAGTGGAGAGAAATTCTTGCTTCAAAGCTCACCATCCTGACTCCATGGGAAAGAAGAGGCCCCCTCCCGTATCAGTGAGGCAAAGTTTGCCCCCTAGTGACCAGTGTCCCTCCACTTGCTCCTAATCTGCTATCAGATGTAATCCCAAAGGAAATGAATGCTGAGACACAGGAGCATGGCAGGGAAGACACTGCCTGTGGTGGGAACAGAGGGAGGCAGAGCTCCGGGCCATGCGGGCGCTCCACGCATTACCTCATTCAGCCGAACCTCAGGTCTTGGCATCTGTATTAGTTCCCTGCTGCTGCTGTAACAAATTTCCACAAAATCAGTGGCTTCAAAGGGCAATAATCATCTCATCATTCTAGAGGTCAGAAGTCCAAAGTGGGTCTCATCATATTAAAAATCAAGATGCCAGCAGGGCTGTGCTCCTTCTGGGGCTGTAGGGGACAGGATGCTTCCTTGTCTTTTCCAGCCCGCAGAGGCTCAGCTCATGGCCCTTTCACCATCCTCAAAGCCAGCTGTGTAATATCTTCAAATCCCTCCCCAGCCCACCCCCGACCTCTGCTCCACCATCCTATCTCCTTCTCTGATTCTGATAGTCCTGCCAATGTGATAACATTGGGCCCAGCTGGATAGTCCAGGATAATCGCCTCATGTCAAAATCCTTAACTTAATCCTATCTGCAAAGTCCTTGCCATGTAAGGGGCCATATGTGCAGGTTCTGAGGTTTAGGATGTGGACACCTTTGGGGCGTTATTCTACCTACAACAATGTCCTCATAGACCTGGGGCATAAGTGCTCCTCACGCTTTCTCTCAGCAAGAGAGAAAGACAAACTGTTGTTACCAGGTGGGGAAGGGTTAATGGGATCTATGTGCTCTGCTCTCAGAGGGGAGAAACTCCAGATGACACACTGTTTTCCAAACAAAGTGCCTAGTCACCCAGCGTCACCCACCAAGGATGAATGTGCCTGTAAAGGGACCTGCCAGACATGGGAGCACAGAGCCCCTCTTCTGTGGCCAGGCAGGGATCAGGACCGGGGGTCTTCACCACTTACCCCCTTGTCTCCCCAGGCCAGGCAGCTGTGCCCACTCCAATCTTTACCAGCACCCACTTGAAAAAGCTCAAACGTGGGCTCCAGTTTGTTTTTTGAGTCCATTCTTGATGCTGCAAATTCATCTAGGGGTGACCTATGGGTGGTACAGAGCCATAGAGGGGCTCCCACTGTGGCAGCGAGGGCAGCCCCTTGAATCAGTGCTGTGTGCCCTAACTCCCCACCCGAGCACACAGTGTGCTGATGGGCAGCACACGCTGGAAGCTCACACACCGGGTCCCACTCCTACACCTGCCACTGTTTACTGTGTCGCCAGGGGCACTGGACTTGAGCTCTCTGGGATACAGTTTCCTCAGCCAGGAACGGGGGTGTTACGGATCCCCTGTGGCCTCAGTGAGGAGGGAGGATAGCAGAGCAGTGGGGGACAGTCAGTCTTTCAGTATGGTGAGTGGTAGCGCTTCTTGTTTTATTTTTAAATCATAAGATTTTGCACAGGGCCTGCCGCACTGTATATACCCATTGCATAGTCTCTACTAGAAACAGCTTTCATTTGCATTTTGAGGTACCCTGTACTCGATTAGCAGTGCCTGACCACACCTTCTGGAAAATGTGTGGGGTGAGTGCTGACCCCTGGAAAGGTCCTTCTCGAGAAGACATGTGAAGCCACTCCACTGCCCCTCAATTCCAGGTTCCTGAAGCCACCGTGCCGTCTGAACTGAAGGGGGCGGGGATTAGACCTGAGAATGCACCCAGGTAACCACTGCCCCTTCAGCCTGAGTCCTGGAAGGACAGGCCCATGGATTGGAGCCACCAGAGCCTACCTATAGATCTGTGAGCAAAACATAACTGCTTTTGTTGTATTTCTCTCAAAAGTTGAATGGAAGCTAGACCACAGAAGTTTATTATGTATCTCATCAAATTTCCTGAAGAGAATAGAATGGGAGAGAAGAAGTACTTAAAGAGGTAATGGTAGAAACTTTTCCACAATTGGTTAAAGGTGTTAACTCAGATTTAAGAAGCCCAGCAAATCCCAACTAGGATATACAAAAGGAAGTCACACTTAGACACATTATAGTGAAACTGTACAGTTCTAAGACAAGGCCAAGTATCATGGCTCATACCTATAATCCCCGCACTCTGGGAGGCCAAGGCAGGAGGGTCACTTGAGCCCAGAAGTTTGAGACCAGCCTGTGCAACACAGAGAGACCCATCTCTACAAAATTAAAAACTGGAAGTGGAAACCAACTTTATTCTTTATGCCCAATATCTCTTAGGGGGGATATAGAGGAAATGGAAAAAAAATCATCACTTTTATTACTTCATTCCTATCTGCCTAATATGTAGAAGAAACTACATATACAAATTGCATTTGAAGCTTCTAAAAGATTTAAAAACAGTAAAATGACTAGGAAAAAGTGTAAGAACATTTCCTACCATGTAAGCCCAAAAGAGAAGAAATCCATTTTGATGAAAACATAAAACTTAATGGTTTTGGTTGTGAATAATATTACTTGTCTCTAAGAAGAAAATAAAATTGGCTAGGCACACCTGAAATCTCAGCTACCTAGAGGGCTCAGGCAGGAGAATCACTTGAGCCCAGGAGTTTAAAGCTATAGTGGGCTATAATTATGTCACTGCCTCCAGCCCAGATGGCAAAGTAAGACTCTGTCTCAAAAAAAGAAAAAAAAATAGAGCCAAAGAGAAGACCTTAACAGTTGCTGGTGGGGTGCAATGTACCCTCTGCCCCACATGAGCTTGCTGCTTTTGGGGTTTACTTGGGGGACAGCCACTTATCTCCTCTGTTGAGAAGAGTTACCAGGAAAGTTGCTTTCTGGGGATCATGTCATCTGGAGGAAAACTTGGAGGATCTCTAATTTACCCCCCTCAATAATAGTTGAGGACATTAGGTTCAAAGAGGGAGAAAGGGAAATGTCTGCTTATGTTGTTTTCTTGACAGACATGAGACTTGAGGCCAGGGCACCCACTCTCAGCCTGTGTTTCCCATCACGGAGGGCTGAATGTTCCTGGGCCCAGTGCAGGTGGGCACAGAGAGCAGGTGCTTCCTGAGGCCGTGTGACAGGACCCAGGGCAGCAAGGAGAAGCCTAAAGGCCCTGGTTCACGGGCCACACAAGCACACCCTCCTTGGCACATGACGGCTGTGCCTTAGAAGAAATTGCCTCCTAACAAGGCAGGCTGGCTTCTGGGGCCTGTCCTGGCACTGTACAGCCCCACCACTATTCCCAAGACAGCACTCAGCCCAAACCAAAACCAAGCCCTGTCAAGAACGGATGTGCCTGAACTTATCAGAAAAGTCCCCAGCCAGCCTCTCCTCTGTCTCGGAATGACCCTCTCAAAGTGGCCACAGCAGCATAATCTCCCTCTTCTTCCCTGGCTGGCCGAGGGTACTCTGAGGAGAGTGGCCAACATAAATAGCACATCAAAATAAGCCCAGAAACCAAATCTCCAGCTCCAAGATGATTTCTAAGTGGTGCACCAAACTTCCTGGGAGAGCTTCCCAGAACCCGGAGCCATCTGTATGTCCCATATCCCCTAAACCCAGAGGTGTCACTGGTAATGTAGTCTCCACAGACAGCAGCTGTCTGGGGAATCTATTCCCACAGCTACCTTCCCCCCAGGCCCTGAAAGGTTATCAGGGGGCCAGCCAACATGCAAATGAAGAGGCAAGTGGAATGTGTGGGCTGGCAAATGAAGAAACTGGGTTTGTTCCTGAGCAGAAGCCACCGGCCCAAAGCATTGCTGTGGCAATTCCTCGTCAGTAACAAGCAAGGGTTTGCTTATTTTCATTAGAAGAATCATCTGGTTTGTGTCTCCCTGGATGGCCTCCCTGGATACATGGCTGTCTAGGGACTTGGCCAATCCAATAACACATGGCAACTAGCCTCTGGGTTGCTGCGTTGGGCACAGGGTACTAATATTCACATTAACCCACTGAATTTAATGTGGAAGAAACTTCTCTAAGAAAAGAAACTGGATGTCCCCCCCCCCCCAAGCCAAATGCGGTCAATTTATAACACGCAATCCAACTCTTGGGCCATCTTACCTCTTCAGAATGTTTTAGGAGCTAATAAATAGGCCACAAGGTCTTTGAACAGCCAAAAGAGTTGTCATAACTTTTATGCCCAGACAGCTCATTCCTCCTCTTACAGAGCAGAGATCCTGCCCCGAGCAAGTTTGTTGGTGTGGCATCCCAGCCCGTGCAGACAGGAGCAGAGAGCTCAAAGGTGAGGCAGGACTACTTGCAGGTGGGACACTGACAGCAGCAGCAGGTGATAGCTACTAACCCAGAGCAAAGACACAAGAACGAAGACACGGCAGAACCGCCAAACCAGATGAAAAGAAACTTAAAAATGTGGCCTGCCACCATTTATGGCAGAGATAAACACTGCTATATAGTTGAAGCTCTGAGTTGCATCTCAGAACAGAGCCTGGCACATCATAGCATGTATATGTGTGTGTGTGTGTGTTTGTTTTAGCTTGCAACAATCATATTACGTTTTCCCGAGTCAATCATTAGTGAAATGACTGCCAAATAGAGATCTTTCTAACCTCATCATTCCTTCCACACTAAACGCCGAGATTTGACTATGGCAAGGAGCTTTCCCCTCTTCCACACTCATTTATTTATACCACTGTGAGCTCATGGGTTGCTATGTAATGGGTTTTAATCCATTACCATCCTTATACTTTTTGCTGCTCAAATGCCTCGGATTGGGCCCCTTCAAGCGGTTTCCATGCCCTTTTGACATGTCTGCACCCTTCTCCCAACACTTCCTTACTTTTTGGCAGGATGAGATGCTCCAGGCTTATTTGCACTTTTCCTGCTCCAGCCCTGGAATCAGCCATTTCTCCCAGGAGTTCTGGTCCCTTCAGAGGAAGCGGGTACTAGAAAACATTACCTGAGCAAGCAGCCACACTATTTGATACATCAGTATCATTGTTTCCAGGCCCTTCCAGTAGAGAGACCTCAGAAATATTTCTGTGCCTGTCTATATGTATGTATGTATGGTCTTATGTTGAATAATGATGTTTTGGTCAAAATGGACCACATAAACATGAAGGAGGTAAAGTCTCCATCTTTCTTTAAGGCTGCATCATATTCCGTAGTGTACATATACCACAATTTATTGATCCATTCGTGGGTCGACAGGCACTTGGGCTTCTTCCATGACTCAGCAATTATGAATTGGGTTGCAATAAGCATTCTGGTACAAATATCTTTGCTATAATGTGATTTTTGGTCTTCTGGGTATATACCTAGTAGAGGAATTGTCGGATCAAATGGCAGGTCTATTTTTAGTTCTCTAAGTGTTCTCCAAACATCTTTCCAAAAGGAATGTATTAGTTTGCATTCCCACCAGCGGTGTAGAAGCGTTCCCTTTTCTCCACATCCACGCCAGCATCTCTGGTTTTGGGCTTTTGTGTTGTGGGCTAATCTTACTGGAGTTAGATGATATCTCAAAGTAGTTTTGATTTGCATTTCTCTCATGATTAAGGATAATGAGCATTTTTTCATATGTCTGCAAGCCATGCGCCTGTCTTCTTCAGAGAAGTTTCTCTTCAAGTCCCTTGCCCACCCTGAGATGGACATATTCTTCTTAGCAAAGTATCTCAAGAATGGAAGAAAGGGATGGCTCTATGGCTCAAAGGAGTAAGGCACTGGCCCCATATGCCAGAGGTGGTGGGTTCAAGCCCAGCCATGGCCAAAAACCTGCAAAAAAAAAAAAAAAAAGAATGGAAGAAAAAGTATTCAATGTACTGAGCCCTAATATGAAACTAATTTATAGCTTTCATATGAAAGCTATAACCCAATTATAGCCCAAAAATATGGGGAAAGGGGAGAGGGAGGGGAGGGGAGGGGGGAGGATGGGTGGAGGGTGTTTGGTGGGACCACACCGATGGTTCATCTTACAAGGGTACATGTGAATCTTTCTAAATGTAGAATATAAATGTCTTAACACAATAACTAATAGGATGCCATGAAGGCTATGTTAACCAGTTTGATGAAAGTATTCAAATTGTATATAAAACCAGCACACTGTACCCCATGACTGCATTAATGTACACAGCTATAATTTAATTAAAAAAATCTATGAATAGGACCATTTCTACTCAAATTTTCAAACAAATCATGCCTAAATTTTATTCTTCAATTGAAAATTTAAAAATAAAAATCCTAGCCAGGAAAAAAAAAATGGACCACACATATGATGGTGGTCCCATCAGATTATGATGCCACATATTTATTATACTTTTCCTATGTTTAGATAGATAAAGACTTAACATTGCATTACAATTGCCTACAGTGTTCAGTACAGTATCAGGTTGTACAGGCTATACCATATAGCCTTAGTGTGCTAGACCCTCTAGGTTTGTGTAAGTACACTCTTTGATGTTTGTACAAAGATGAAATTGCCTAAGAAAGCATTTCTCAGAATGTCTCCCTATGGTTAAGTAACATACAATTGTGTGTATACATCGCACATTTACAACAATGCTTATTTCTATACTTTTTTTTTTTTGCAGTTTTTGGCTGGGGCCGAGTTTGAACCCACCACCTCCAGTATATGGGGCTGGTGCCCTGCTCCTTTGAGCCATGGGCGCTGCCCTTCTATACTTATCTGTATGGAAAACCGTGAGTTTACACCAATACCTCCATTCACATGGACTCATTCTAGCTTCTCCTTTCCATATCTGTAACTACCCTTTCCAACAGAGAAAACTAGCCTCTGTTACCCCAACCTGGTCAATCCCTGTGTGTGGAACCAAACCCTCCAAACCCACCAGGCTGCCGCCTCGCTCAGCCACCTTCTTCATATGGCTTTGAATCTCTGCCAGGAACGCTTCCCTGTCGGGATTTTCTTTGGAAAATAGCTCCCGTGAATTATCGATTATTTACCATAAAATTAACCCACTTTAAGGGTATGATTCAGTGATTTTTAAGTACATTTACAGATTGGTGTAACCTTCACCACAATTCAGTTTTAGAACACCTCTATCATCTCCGACAAATGCCTGTGTCCATTTGCAGCTAATTCCCATCCCCTGGTGACCCCGATCTGCTTTCCTTCTCCTCACATCTGCCCTTTCTATAAATTCCATGTAAAGGGAACTAAATCTTTTTCACATATGACATATTTCACTCAGCATAATGTTTTTGAAGTTCATCTGTGTTGTAACATGGGTCAGTAGTTCCTTTATTTGTATGGCCATGCCATATTTCATTTCATGGATATGTCATAGTTTGTTTATCCATTTGCCAATTAATGGACATTTGGATTGCTGCAAGTTGGGGGCTATTACGGATAGTGCTGCTATGAACATTTATGTACAAATCTTTACATAGTCACATATTTTCATTTATCTTAAGTAGCGTGGTAGTCAGAATATCAGGCTCCCAGAGATGTCCAGATAGCTAAACAGCTGACTTAAAGAAAGTAAGATTATCCTGGATTATTTATATTATGTCCATGTCCTAATCCCCAGAATCTGTGAATATATTACACAGCAAAGGGGAATTAAGGTTGCAAATGGAATGAAGTTTGCTAATCATCTGACCTTAAGAAAGCAAGATAACCTGGATTAGACTCAGTGTAATCACAGGGGTTCTTAAAAATGGAAGAGGCAGAAGAGGAGGTCAGAGTGAAACGATGTGAGAAGGCCTTGGCCCACTGTTGCTGGCTTTGAAGATAAAACAGAAGGCCATAAGCCTCGAGAAAGAAGCGCAGCCCTGCTGACACCTCGGTTGCAGCCCAGTGAGACCTCGTTGGACTTTAACCTCCCTCCAAAACTGTAAGATAATAAATTTGTGTTGTTTTAAACCACTAAATGTGTAGTACACTGTTAACAGCAATGATAGAAAAGCAATACAGGTAGATACGTAAAAGTGGATATTGGATAGTAAGTTTAACTTTTTAAGAAACAACCAAACTGTTTTTCAGAAAGGTTGTACATTTTACATTCTTACCAAAAATGGATGATCTTGATCAGTTTCTAGAGCCCTGAAATGTGTTTTTGACAATTTCATCAGTTTTATCATTGGTTTGGGGGAGAAGATGTACCAAGCTTTTCATTCACATCCCGATGGCTTTTCAATTAAATTATTGAAAAAAGAAGAAAAGAGAAGAGAGAGGAAGGGAAGAAAGGGTAAACACATGTGTATGTTATTGACTCATTGGCAATACTGGAGGACAACAGATTTCAGGAGTACAAACTCCGACCCCACCTTTTTTTTTTTTTAGCTATATGACTTTGGGCAAATTGTCTCACTTCTCTGAGTGTCAGTTTCCTCACAATAAAATAGCATTAATAATCACAGAATCTGCCTCCTAGATTTATGATGAGGATTAAATAAGATAATACAGTGGAAGCAGATTGTCATACTTGGCCTCTGATAGCTATCAATTATTGATAATGTTCTTAATGGTCAGGTCAAGAAGATAGGTTAAATTTTGTCTATTCTGTTCTATTTAAAAAGATAAAAGGATGTATAATTAATAGCAAAAACCACAGGGTCTGGGTTCCTAGAAATATAAACAGTCGTCTTAGTTGGCATATTTTCCAAATCACTCATAAATTTCAAAAACCTAAAATTTAACTATAGAATTATATAAATCATCTGTTGCCAGTGATTGTCCATATGCAATGAAATAAAATTTTATACTGGACATCTTTTCAGTTGATGCTTTCCTGGGATCTTCAAATTGATAAATAAAAGTTGTCCCATTTGACAGATTGAGGAAACTGAGGCCCAGAGTTGCCAAGCGATTCACTCAAGGCTCTACAGGAAAGAGGTGGAAAAGCTGTTTCTACTTCCTCTTCTTCAATGAACATCACTGTTCCCACCCATGGCATGATTCTCTCCCCTTTCACTGACATCATTTGCTCACTGAACATGGAAAAGATTAGGGTTCATCAAACCCACAGATGCTAATGACACTGCCAATGTCCATGAACATGTGCTGATTTTATTACAATTCTGCTCATCTTGTTGGAAGCAGCCATGCATGGCCTAGTAGAAATTCAGGGCTCTCCATCACAAAGAGTAAGCCACGCTTAGGTTCAATTGGCATTTGTTCGGAGCCCAGTGGCATTTGTAATGCATTTGTCAAAATGGAAATGAGTCAAAGCACCCAAAGCCAACTATATGGGGCAAGTCGAACACCCACAGAGCCCACAGTGAAGGCCTCGTCAGCAGATTCACAACACTGCCAACAAGCTCCCATGCCCAGCTCCCCAGACAAACCCTCCCTCGCAGAGCCTATCACGCCTACAGTCTCAGACAAATCTTCACAATGGCCTTCAGTCCTGTCATTCTCCCCACTTCACAGATGAGTAAACAGAGGCTCAGAGAGGTTAACTAACTTGCTTAAGCTGGCAGATGATGGGTCCAGGCCTCAGACTCAAGTCACTGAGACTCAAAACTCTATGAGCCCCTCACCTCTCCTGTGTGCCTTGCCATATAGACTCCCCCCAGAAATCCTTCCTATGCTCCCTCAGATCTGAAAAGTACAGTGTAGAGATTGGACCTCTGTATAATACAAGGGAAGGGGTGTGCAGAACTGTTTTAGCCACCAAGGCTGTCTCCACACAGCCTCTGCCCCCCCCCCCCAGGTTACTTTCTGATTTGAAGCCCTTGAAATTACCTGGGAGGTAGAAGCCATTTGTACAGAAGAGCAGTGCCTCAGGGGCTCACTGAATTGCCAGTTTTGCTGTTACCATTTTTTGTTCTCTTATGGTTTGGGGGTTTGCTGCTCTGGGAAAAGTTAATCCATTAAATGAACACCACTTCATTCTCCTGAGCCAAGTCTTCAGCCTCATCAGAGGGCCTGGAGGAAGACGCAAAGAACCAGAAGTCCTGTGGAATTATATTAGCCCCTGTTTTAAACCTCAGCAGCTGAGTCAGGAAATGAAGATCCCTGCTTGTCTGTCTGTCTCTGTCCCATCTCTCTCTCACGTGCACACAGATACACGACCACAGTTTACATTCCAGGATGCTTTCTCAGGGCTCTTGTCTAGGCTTGGTGCCAAAAGCCTGAAAAGGGCAAGCCCTGCATTCCAGGCCCTGCCCCACGGACAGCCCGACTGGACACAGCAGTATGTGACTGGGAAGGGCCACACCTGCCTGTCCCCAAGATGCCAGGGAGGTCCAGGACATAGTCCTGCTCATTTTGCAGAGACACTGGAGAGAGGGGCCATAGCTGTAGCTCCCTAGCTCTTATGGCCTTAGGGTGAGACCACTGAGAGCACCTGGCTCCCTGGGCTGCTCCCCACCATGCCCCAGAGGTGGGGGAGTAAGGGATGTGCAGAAGTGAGTAGATGAGACTTACCAGTTCTGTTTTAAAAGGAGGGTTATTCATATTCATTCCTACACTGCCAACTCTGGCAGACAGCATGTTGGGGGCTGGCACTGGCACAGCACTTCACAGTTTCCAAGGCTTTTTTTTTTTTGAGTCAGAGTGTTGCTATGTCACCCTCAGTAGAGTGCAGGGGCGTCACAGCTCACAGCAACCTCAAACCCTTGGGCCTAAGCGATTCTCTTGCCTCAGCCTCCTAAGTAGCGGGGACTACAGGTGCCCACCACAATGCCTGGCTATATTTTGTTGTTGTTACTGTTTAGCAGACCTGGGCCATGTTCGAACCCTCCAGCCTCCAAGCCCCCAGCCATTTTTTCATGCATGTTCTCTCCAGTGCTTTACGCAGTACTTTTATTCCCAGACAGGGCAAATACCATGCCCATGTGACAGATGAGCACACTGATGTCCAGAGGTGACTTACCTAGGTTAGGTAATAAGGAAGTAGTAAAGCCAGGCTGAGACCCCAGAACTGAGGTATGTAGGCAGGCCACAGGGGACAAGGCTTCAAGAGAGGTGTTCTGAAGAGCCACACATATCTCCCCCGACCCTGACTCCAGAGATGAGAATGTTGGCATACCCCTCCCTGCCTGTGCCCTCAGTGCCAGGGACAGGGCTCAGTGCAAGTCCCAGTTCCGCCACTTTCCAGCTGTGGGGCTTCACCATCCTGTGCCTAACTGTCCTCATCCTTAAAATGGGCACAAGAGTAGATTCCCCATGGGGCACCACAGGACCTGAGCAGGGCGAAGCATGCCACATTCCCTATTGCGTCTGGCCGGGGTGAGCGCTCACAGATGCCAGCTGCTCACGCTACCACTGGTGTACAGCCTGAGACACGAGGGTGGCTCAGGCCCCTCGCCTGCAATGACCAGGGCGCCCGGTCAGGAGAGAGGAGGGAGGAGGAGGGAGGGAGGGAGAGGAGGTGTCCAGAGGGGATCTGGGCTGCCTCGTGGCTGGGCATTCCCATTTCTCGCCTTTGTCTGCACCCCTGTAACTGAGAGGCCTGTCTAGACTGAGCGGCTACTAGAAGTAATCCAGGGAAAATCTCCCTGAAACCTGATCCCTCCCCTTATCGAGGGGCAGGCAGATTAGCCTGATTGATTGAACAACGGACGCCGAGGCTTTAACACAATCTCCATGTGTCTCCTGTGCAGAAGGGGCTCTGGGCAGGCGCGGGGCCCACCTAGTAGAGGAACCTGTCCTGCGAGGTCAGGGCATAGGGCTTCCACCAGGGCACTAGTAATAACACCCCAACCACTTCCACCATGTAGGAGTGCTTCCCATGACCCAGGGTCCCATTCAGCCTACACATGCCACACGCTGAGACTATCATCCTCCTGATCACCCCTACTTCATAAGCACTGAGCAGCAGCAACCTGCTCAAGGTCACACAAGCAGAAAGCAGCAGAGTCTGGAGCCAGCACCAGTGTGTTTGCACTGAGGCCTGAGCTCTTACCCACGCTCACATTTTCTGCCCCTGGGTGTTCGCACAGCTGCGGTTGGCTCACCACAGGCCCTGGCTGCTGTTCCAGATGACCAGCCAACATCCTCAGCAAAGCAGTCTTCAGCACCACCATAGGAGCAGACATGCTCTATAAGCCACATACACCTGCCAGCCAGCGTCGTAACCAAAGGAAATTATTCTCTTCTGTTTTTATCTGAACTGTCAAGCTTGGGAACTAACAAGAAACAAAGTAAGGCTTCACCCAGGGGCCGGCATTGATAGCCTTTCAGAAAGAGCATGATGCCCAAAGAAAGGGCAAAGCTGCTGGTCACACATAGAGACCATGAAGTCAAGAATAGAAGAGCCATCCTGGCCACAATCTGCCAGTCCCCACAAGGGGTGGATGCAAGGAAGTGTGGCTGGAACATTCTGTAGTTCATGTGCTTGGGGAGGGCAGGTGGAGAGAGGATGGATGAACTGGTCACAGCCCAGCCTGTGACAAGTAGAGGTAAGACCAGCAGAGAGCAGTCCACCCCATGAACACTCAAGTAGTCCACACTGCCTGCCACTCACTCACCTGTGTGGCTCCAGGACATCACCTACCCTATCTGAGCCTCTTCAACTCCATTTCACAAGCGAGAATACCAGCCACCCCTGACCCCACCCTGCTAGAAATTAAATGAATCAACCTGTGTCCTAAATACAGGGGAACACCCCCAGCCGGAAACTTTTATTAGAACTCAGAATTGAGGCTCGGTGCCTGTAGCTCAACCGGCTAGGGCGCCAGCCACGTACACCTAAGGTGGCGGGTTCAAATCCCCAGCCCAG
>NW_003852398.1:40556075-40557785 GCF_000181295.1 Otolemur garnettii
AACTCAGAATTGATATAACCTATGAAAGAAATGTAACCTTCTGGCAGCAGTGAGGCAGGATGGGTGGCTGCCGATACATTCAGAGCAATGATCCCTGACTGTGACCGCTCAGGAGGTCCCTGGCTCATCCCTGGCTCACCCTGGCCACAGCACTGGGTGGGGAATCTCAACCTGGACATCACCACGTGTGTGGCGCCGTGATGCTGGGAGGAGTCCACTGAAAGGAGGGCTGCTGTACCTGGGGCCTCATGCCACAGATGGGAAACTGAGGCCCGGGAAGATTTCACCAAGGAAATAACACAGAAAAAGAGTTTCCATGGAGGTATTATCAGCTTATTAACTAGAGTGGGTGACACTGATCCCCCAATAATACCTTTTTGAGATTTTTTTGCAACCTAAATACCCAGCTAGGATCCTAATTCACTTCAGTAAATGGTATCCAATGCACTTCTGCCTCTGTGATCACAACTTGGATAATCCCTGCCCTCCCGGTTTCCTGTTGACAAGGTAACACCTGCGCTCCCAGAAGCCCTTCCCCTACCCTCTCACTGTGCCCCTCTGTGGACCCAGTGTCCCTCCCCAGCAATTCAGCCTGGAACCCAGGCCCTTTCTACTTTCTGAATTATGGTCCCTTGGGTACTTTTTATCCACCGGCCTCAGTCAACTAGCCTATCCACCTTGGAAGATGCCTGCCCACTTGGCCACAGGGCCGTGCCTTCATCTCAATAACTAGCCAATTTCTTCCTGTGACTTTATTATCAGGCAAGGAATGGCCACTAGGCCCAGCCTTCCCTTAGGGATGGGGTCCATGCCAATTGGGGTATGGGTCTGGGGTAGTCTTGACGGGCATGCTACAGGGCAGGGAGTACCTTGGACATAAGAGAGAAGGGCTGCAAAAATGTGGCTATTTCCATGCAAGTCAGTGTACGTGCCAGCCGCTGTCTGGACAGTAGAGAGACGAGACACACCCCCTGCCCAAGGAACCCCATCTGACCAAGGCTGGGCATGCGGAGCTGGAACGAGCTAGCAGCTAAGCTGTGATTTGGGGGTAGTTCCTCAGGGGAGGGTCCTCCGGGTTCTACTTAGAGAAAGAAGGAGGAGGCCTTGGGACACAGATGTTATGGGAAGGTAAGGTACGAGGGAGGAAAGCCCAGGTAGAAGGCACAGCTCAGGGGGACTCCTGAGAGGAGGACACCCCTGGCTCAGAACATAGGTGAGCTGTGCACTGTGGGAGGGGGGGGGCCACTGAAGAGGCTAAGCAGGGCTGAGTGCTCAAGAGACTGAGTGGGTGGCAGAGGAGCGAGAGGATGAGGACACACAGGGCAGAAAGAAGAGAGCACTGAGGGGCATCGCAGTGGTGGTCCAGGGGACTCCAGGGCCCAGGCTCCTTACCAGGTATAAGCTGTGTGACCTTGGGCAGATTGCTTAACCTTTCTGAGCTTTAGTCTCCTCCAAGGTGGAATGGAGACCATAACAGCAGGGCTGTCACGAGGACTGAATGTGCTAATACATGAAAAGCTTATAGCACAGTGCCTGGCACATAGCAAATGGTCAGTACGTTTGCTCAGAAAAACAAAAGGCAAAGGCTGACTTCTAGACCCTCTTCCCTCCCCCAATCTCTCCAATCAATAAAAGCAGCCCTTTTATCTAAATCCCCGGGGCCAAAGGGAAACCAAACACAGCAGCTGCAGCTCTGCCTCCTAAGACCCG